>NW_022436947.1:4350402-4977716 GCF_009761245.1 Sapajus apella
AAAAAAAAAAAAAAAAAAAAAAATAATAATAATAATAATAATAATATTGTGAGTTTTTATTATACTTAAGGCCTATTCTAACTGAAGATCTGTATCTGCAAATATACTGTCAAGCCATAGCTTCCCTCACAACTTAAATGCTCAGGCTTTATTCGTCAATACCTTTTTGATATCCAGCACAATGGTAATACAAAGTAAGCACCCAACAAACACACTTTGAGTGATGGATCAATATACCTGTTGAATCTGTCTTTTCAAATTTCTCCCAGAAATATCCATCTCTGTAGTTTTATGCCGATTGTGTGTTAAGCCAGTGAACCTCAGACATTTTTACCTGTCAACCATCTCTCTTTAGAATTTGTGCACATATATCTACACTTTAAAATAGCCACAGTTTAAATCTCGGTTTGTGTGTGTGTGTGTGTGTGTGTGTGTGTGTGTGAGGGAGAGGTACGTACCATGTGTGAGTGTGCTCATGTGTGTCTATAGTTTGATATGTATGTGTTATTTTGGGTGAGTAAAGTGGGATTCCATATGGAGGGAGTTACTGTACTTTGCACTAAAATGAGGTTTTAGACACATGAGGTTTAGAAAATGAGATTACATTATTTTTTTAGTTCCCCTTCCATAGTTTTAGTGAAATTAAATGGGTGTGTGTCTGTGTTTCTGCATGTGTGTGTTTGAAGTGAAGGTAGAGAGAGGTGTCCTAAAATTGTAGACATGTTACTCCTTTCATCTGTTCTTATCTTTCTTGTTTTCCTACCTTGCCTCATTCCATTTTTTCCTCCCTTCCTCTCTCCCTCTCTTTTTCTTTTTCCTATTTTATTTATTTCTCTCTGTTTCCTTCTTTCCTTCCCTTTCCTCCTTTACAGGATCAAATTAAAGAATAATGCCATGCTTTCTACTTTAGTCAATGACTTTAGTCAATGGTGACTTTTATCACCATTTAATATAAAAAATGAGAAACAGACCTCTCAACCAATGAAATCCCAGTATAAGGTAGTATCCAAAGACAAGTAGGTATTGTGTTATATTAATATATTGAAGAAATGTGTCAATCCATCATGGGAGTGAAAACCAAATTATTCCACTCAACTAATATCCAAGCTTAAACTACTTTCAAAATATCACTTAAAAAAATCCAAGGAGTTGAGTTATAGGCTTTTGGAGAATGAATAGAGTGTTCAGAAAGTCTGATACTGCACCGTTTTATTGTTTAATATGTGTCTGGAACCAGTATGTGCTGAATTCTTTTAAAATGAGTTACACAGTTCATTCTCTTCCTACAGAAAGGACACTGTACATATTTAAACATTTTTCTTCATTTGGAGTGCTCAGAGGCACCATCACAAGTGGTGTATATTGTAATATGTTTTGACTGAGAGGTGCTGTCAGAGGCTATTGGGCTGTGCAGAGCTACTTCAGTCTCCACCCTGTGCCTTCTGGACTCGTGGTCTGCCTTTTAAAATCAGTTTTTCCATCTCTCTGAGGGTCAGACTGCCCCTGACCGTGTCTCATTGTGATATGCATATTTGCCTGTGGTTCTTACAGCTCCACCACACATCACACCATTTCAGATTCGCTGAATCTAATTTATTATGTAACAAACATATGGTCTTATTAAGTGTTTTTAAAAAATCAATAGAAAGTATGATATAAAAGCGGTCTCCAAAGGTTCTTTCTGTGTATTTCCACATTCCTATATAAATTTCAGAAATGTTTGGTTTCTGGAGAAGTGTTCTCTAGATAATTGTAGAATTCTGGTGAGGAACCCCCCTTTCTGGTTTGAATGTGAACTCTTCCTTCTAAACATGAAGAGACAATATTGCCCTTAGTTCTCAAGGTACATGGCTACCAATTCCGCTCTCCCATTTGTATCTGACCACTCGGTTCTTGTTTTGCAGTCCCCAGTCTGTCCCAGATCGTCTGAGGATCCGGGTGAACAAAATCGGTTTACAAGACTATGAAGGATTCCACTATGACAAAGAGAAACTCCGGGAAGCTTGTAAGTTGGAAGTGCCTAATTGATTTCATGCAATCAGCTTATCTTCAGCTTCTTGATCTTCCTGGGTTTGATGGGTAGATTCATTTGTCCTTGTGCCTGAAAAATCGTGGTTAGAGAAGTGAAGTGAAACATAGTAACATGTGAGCTCCAAGTGATAATGTATGGGCTACAGAAAAAGGAACTGGAAAAGGAAAACAGCCGAATAAAATCATTCAGCTGTGGATGCCAAGTCGGGATCTCTTGGCTTATTCACCACTTTAGTCTCAGATTTGCCTGAAATGAGGAAAGCCAAAAAATTGGTGATATCAGTGGTATAGCACCATCCAGGAAACTCTTGAGACAATGCAAGTCTCTTGTTGGAGACTGCGTTATCAAACACTTGCCTCATTCTTCACGTAGGTGTGGCAAACAGGCACATGCAGCACTTCTAGATATTATGCTATTATATGATGTCAGAGAAGGGCCCACAGGATATGGAACGTTGTGATGACAAAGTGATTCATTGATGATCAAGTGCCATTATTTTTGAAATGTGCCTTGAGTCAATATATGAATTACTTCTCAACGTTTGTATTTTCTGTATGCTTCTTTGAATACATAGCTAATTGCTAGTTCATCTCGCTAGTCAATCAGTATGTATTGGACACTTTTTACATTCTGGTACATTCTGGTCATTGTTTTAAATGTCTTATAATTTATGAGGTAATTGGTTAAAATAAGTCAGAAAAGTTAAGACCATGGGAATGTTAGATATTAGGGTTCTCGGCTCCTTCATAATTGTGGGGGCCAATAGTCAACTGCAGTAAAGTCAGAGAAGATAAGGAAAACTGGTGTCCAAGGGAATAGGCAATGATACTGATAGAAAGAAATGACTTTTATATAGAACCAAAGACTTATGAACCACGTCCCCAAATGATCTCTAAGTGTAGACCTGCCTACCTGTGTAAAAGAGGAAAATAGTTAAAACTGGCAGGAGTAATAGTAGGAAAGCCTTCTGAGCTCTGGTTTCTGAGAGTGATCTGAAGTAAGCTTTAGTGGACGGAAATTCTGAGGTCCAAGGATAATCCTAGGGGTGGGTACAGGGTGTTCTACAATCTAGAATTGGCACAAGACGAGGATCCATACCCCTGGTAGTCTAATCATTGACTCTACTAGAGAATTTGATGTGAATTTTCTTGCTTAATTCTGTCACCTGCTTCAGATTCCTCAATCCTTTACATTGTTTTCCTTAGACATCAATACCTTTTAGTTTCTCCCCAGCCTTTTTACTTCCATACTTTACTCTCATTTCCTTGGATAGGAAAGTCTGAGCTGGAGGAGGAGCAATTCCCCAAACCTCTTTATTTCTTTCTTCTGTAAACAGCATGTTCCATTTTCTAATATAAATGAGCTTATAAGTGATAGACTAGCATATAATCTAATTTGACCCCTAAAGTAATGGATGTATATTTTTTTGATGGGGAGTATAACTACAATGTAAATTAAATTGACTTCTAATGGTTACTTATCATAAAGAAGAGTGTTTTATGCTCTTTCTTGGTTTAAGTTCCCAAGCAAATAGCTAACAGTTCTTAAAAGAAGATAACAGATATCAAGTAATATTTTGCAGCTTACCATCAACTCCGAAGAAATTCTGTTTGGAGTGGGGACACATTTGAAATTTTTAGCTGAAATGAGATTTGAAGCTTATCTGTAGCTTTCAATTATCTGTTCTATCTTTTCCGTGGCATTATCTGTCCACCATTGCTGGAGGTAATTGTGATTTGAGCTTTTCCAAGAAGATGACATTTTCCAGCAAGTGCTTTACTCAGTGATAAAATTTCTATGTGAAGAAACTTCTTCAGTCAAATGGGGGGAAGCAATGGCATAAATGCAAACCAAATAAGTTCAAAAGAACTTAGAAATTCTCAAAAACGGGAAAAAGGAGTTATTCTAAAGATTTTAAAACTCATTCCAAAGATTTAGATTGGAAGAAAACAAAGGATGGGAAGTAAAAGTGACCAACTCAATCATTCTACTTTTAATATTTGGTGATGGTGCTTCTAACCTGGAAAAGTTTATCCTTTTAGATTCTGGATTCACTCCTACTAACCTTTGCTCTTTTGCCTGATTCCAACTTGAAATAGACTACAGATTCATGGAAGGCTGACATGGCTCAAACTGAGTATAAAGATAAAAACAAGTTTAAGTTCATCTATGAGGTGCATGCCAAAATAAATGTTGTTTCAGAAGCATTAATTACGTGAAGTTTGCACAACACATCTAGATAAAAGGGACTCTAGGAATGTACTCTGACCTACATCCCAGAACAAAGAGAGTGAATCCTCTTAGGTCATATTTATTGTCACCAAAGTCTGAGCTAGAGCAGTAGTGTGGTACTGCGTTTGAAGTTATTTCCCTTTCTTGATGGCGCACCAAGTGATATCTCCGGGCAGCACATGGTTCTTTGCCATCACTGTTTAGCAGAATCTTGTTTATTGTTCACATTAGATAATAAGCTCACATGTTTGTCATCTAACAAAGCCCATCTTCTGTCCATAATGCAGGGCTCCCTGGTAATTCAGCTCTTAAATTGCTTTGCTTATTTTAGCACAGAGAAAGATGACTCTACTCTTTCAGGTATTTCCCATCCCTCTTCCATTTAGCCCCATCTCACTGGGGGACAATCCTTCTAAAATAATATCCTGGAAAAAGACAATCCTTGTCAATGTGTCCCTCAGCTCTTTTTGGTAAATTTCAGACTTATGTAAGACACCAAAAGTCTTCCTCACTGTGTAGGATGTATCAACCCACAGATAATAGTTGCTTGTGGTTTGCAAGAGGGGACAGTCTATTCAACTTAAGAGGTACAACATAAAGAGAAAGTGGCCATATTAAAAAAAATTAAAGCAAATCTGTAATAATGATATCAGAAAATCAATCTCATAAACAGAATAAACTCTACAAGTGGGTCCATAATGGAGCTTATAATCCTATAATCTAGGCAAAAGATAATCTGTTTTTAAATATCTGTTATATGTCTAACCCCAGAAGAGATTCATTAACATATGATATATATTTTTAAAAATCTGGGATAACTTGATATTCTCCAAAATTTAACTCAATTCCTATGCAAACTGGTTAAACTTCACTTTGGGCATCAGTTTACCTGCACTTTTAAATGGCCATGATAATTTACACAAACCTAGTGTTTAAAATACAAGCAGTAAAAACCAGGTTGGAGCCAACTGAAAGCAGATGTACGTAAGGACAGGGAATTAACATTTGTTGTATATCAAATATAGTGTTTGACTATGCTTTTACATACATAACCTCGGTATAATTCAGTATTATCTAGATGTATATAACGTATAAGGTGTAATAGATCAATACATTGGTTAACACTAATGACACAAGGATTGTATCCTAACTAGGAATTTAGTTAAGCATTTGCCCTAATGGAATTTCCTTGTTTGGTGATTTAGTAGAAAAGTCAGAAATTTTGGTGTTTGAATCTCAGTTGCAACCTTGAGAAAGTCATTTAATTTCTCTGATGATCAAGTCTCTCATTTGTAAAATGAAGATATAATGATAACTCCATTCAGTGCTGAGGGTTAAATGTAATGCCATATATGGAACCCATGTTGTGAAGTCTGGCACATTAGCGTGCTCTCCGAAAATGGTAGCTATGATGCTTGTGGTTGTTGTGTTAAGGAGGGCCTGCTGCCACACTGCTCATCAGTCTGCAAGTCCACAAAGCCAGGCTCAAAGGAGATCATAGAGGCTGACTTCCTCTATATGGAACCCTTCCTGGCTTGAGGCAGCTCACTTCAAATGGCACACACCACCACCCTCCAGCTCACTTTCTTACTTTCAAAAATCGAATTGAAAATACTCATAAATATCACAGAAAGATTATGGGAAGAAAGTGTAACTAAATCATTCAATTTACTTTTATTGTGTCTACTCATATAAGCATCTGCTATAATGACAAGATACTTAAGTCCATGAAGCATGGAAATACTGCATGCCCATATAGGATGATCTGGATGTTTACCTGCAAATGTCCTTCCTCAAGTCCTAATACATTCTCTTAAGTGTGTCATCTGTTATCTACCACTGAATCTTTTTAAATAAATTTTTATTTTAGAATAATTTTAGATTTATAAAAAGTTACAAAGTTAATACAGGATATTCCTGTATATTCCTCCCCCAGTTTTTCTCATTATTAAACACTTTACATTACCATGGTGCATTTGTCAAAGAAACCAATATTGCTATATTACTATTAACTAAACTTTTAGGATTTCTATCCCAGGATCAAATCCAGGATACCATATTGCATTGAGTTGGCATGCCTTCCTAGTCTCTTTTGATCTGTAACCATTTCTGTGTTTCCCTGTTTTTTTTTTTTTGGTAACCTTAGTAGTTTTGGGGGGATTACTGCTTCCTGTAGAATATCCTCCATTCTGGCTTTGTCTGGTGTTTTACTCATAATTAGACTGAACTTATGGGCTTTTGGAAAGAATACTGTAGAGGTGAAGTATGCTTTTTCTCTCATCATGTCAAGACTTCTCTGATATCCACATGATATCCCTGGTGATGTTAACCTGATCATTTGGTAAAGGTGGTATTTGCCAAGTTTCTCCACCATAGAGTTACAATTTTTCTTCCTTCCATACCCTATTCTTGAGGAGTAAGTCACTAAGTCTAACCCACTTTCAAAAGGAGCAGAAGCCGTGGATCACTGGATTTTTAAAATTGTTTCCAGTTTGCATATTGGAGCTCAACCGAATTTGTTAACTATGCCAAAATGGTGGAGCCATTCAACCATTCATGCATTTATACTTTCAATAATTACATATTTGCATTAGTTATATATCAGATATACTAGACCTATACCATACTGTACTAGACGTTAGTCACTGAAAGATGAAACTAGAAAATCCAACATTACAACATAATTTATTCAGTACACACTTATTGAGTCCTTACTGTGAGCAAACAGCGACTGGAAGAAAACAAAACAGGATTAGTTCCTGATTTTCTGGAGCTTTCTTTCTTTTCTTTTTAAAAAATGTGATGATAACTGTGACGGGGCTATAAACATTCTGTACCTATTTTTCTGGCAGATGTCACTTTAATAATGAAAGAAAGAGATAAAATATATACGCAACAATGAGAAAAGCCAGTCTAACTACTAATTAGGTGTATGACCTTGGGCAATGCATTTGTCTTCTTCAGCCTTCTGTTTCCTTATCTGCTAAATGCAGTAGTTAAACTAGGCATTTCTTAAGAACAATTATAATATACTAAATGTTTAGTTTTATAGAAATTACATAGGATTAAACATTTTTCACTGGCGTATTTCCTTAGTAGAGTTTTTAAAGCTCCAATATCATTCATAATGAGTATAAGCGTTAGAAAACCATGTAAGTACATTGTGCTTCACAAGTTTGCTAAAAGCACTGATTTTTTTCTTCCTATCAATAGCTTCATCTAAAATTGAATCTTTCCCCTCATTTAACAAGTTGGCAACAGGGCTGTTCAGTGGAGATTAGGCCTCCATTTGGTGGAGGTAGGCTTTCCAATTTGAAATCTGTCTGAGAAGTTAAATGATGCCAATTTGACCTCTGAAGAGCATTGTCCTTCCTATTTTGAAAACATGTTTATGTTTATTCCTATTTTCTTGATTTGACGTTTACCCAGGGTTTTGTATTTAGATTTTTACTGTCTTTTCCTGTCTCTTGTCTGTATCTTACATTTATCATTTTATTAAAAATGTAATAATCATAATGGTTAATACACATTGTACTATTGCTAAGAGCTAGGAAATGCCTTTTCTACACTTATTGTGTAATTTAATTTTCCTGATGTCCCAGTGTGATAGATAGTATTGTTATTCTCATTTCACATATAAAGCAATTGAGGCACAGAAAACTCAAACTGAGGGGCTGGCATTTTGAATACTTATTTAATCACTGTGTTTTCTGTTTCCTCCAAGTAGTTCTTATTTTTCACATAAATATATTTAATAACATAAGTAAACATTTATATTTCAGTCTTTCATGATTCCATTTCAAATGTCTTTTTATATTTAAACTGACTTTGACTTAGTTTATCATACTCAGGCTTGTTGGGCAAGTTTCTGTTTTTAGATCTTCCTCCAACCTCAAATAAATCATCCATTCATAAATTCAACAAATATTAATTGACTGTTTATCATCTTTCTAGTAGTATTTCAAGTAATGGGAATCCTGAAAAGTACTTGCCCTCATAGAACTTATGTTCCAGTGGAGAGACAGACAAATGAATAAATAATACAATATGGCAGCAAGTGCTATAAAGGAAAATAAATCAGAACAGTGAAGAGGATTCTGTTTTTGATAAAATGGTCAGCAAGAGACTTTCTGAAGAAGTGACATTTAAACAGAGACCAGAACAGAAAGAAAAGATGCATATGTGGATTTCTAGAAGAGTATCCCTAGGCAGAGGGAATGGCAAGTTCCAAGGCCAAGCATCCTTAGTATTTTTAATGAGCAGGGATGTCCATGTGACTGGAACCTGCTTAGTTGAATGGAGAGTCAGAAAGTTATTTAGAAGGATCAGCATGTGGAGGGCTTATAGACCGTGAAAAGGGCTTTGGCTTTTATTCAGAGTGTGATGAGAAAGTATTGGAACTATTTGAGGAGTGTATCATACCTGAATTTATTCTAGATAAATTTGACTACTAGGTAGGGAATTGTCAGGTTGCAATGATGGAAATAGGACAGCAGGTACCAGGCTAATATGATACTCTAGTTGACAGGCAGAAGGAATGAGGGAGTTAAAGTAATAGAGTTGGAGAGAATCAGTTAGACTCTGGACGTATTTTGGAGGTAATGCTGGCAGAATGAGATGATGGATTAGCTGTAATGCCTAAAGGAGCAAAATGATTCAGTTGTCTCTGAGGTTTTGACCTCAGTAACTTGGTAAGTAGAGGTAGGGAAGATGCACAGAATTCAGCAAAGGAGACCAAGAAGGAGGGAGACCAAGAAGGAGGGAGAAAGACCAAGGAGGAGCCTACGGTTAGCTGCAGAAGCAGCAGGAGAGCTTGTTCGTTGGAATCCAAGAAAAGAAAAACTGTCTAACTCTCAGCATTTCAGAGAGGTTAAGATGCATACTAAGAATTGGTAGTTGGATTGGGGTAGAGGAAAGTTGGTAGTAGCTTCATGAGATTGTGGAGTCAAAAAGGTGAAGGTGCAAAGAGATGATTCATGTGCCAATGGGATCCAACAAAAGTCAGTTGTGTGCTGCATAATGACATCGTGATCAGTGATGGACTGCGTAGACAACAGTGGTCTCGTAAGATTTCAATATTGTAGTTGTACTCTACCTTTTCTATGTTTAGATATTTTAGATACCCAAATGCCATTGTATTACAATTGCCAACAGTATTCAGTACAGTAACATGCTGTACACGTTTGTAGCCTAGGAGCTACAGAGTATACCATGTAGCTTAGGTGTGTAGCAGGTGATTCCATCCAGGTTTGTATATACTCTATAATGTTCACATGATGCAGAAATCACCTAGTGACACATTTCTCAAAATACATTCCTTTTGTTAAATGACATATGACTATAATTCAGCATAGATTGCCCTTTTGAGATATTTAACTATAAAACAGAGGGAAGATATGGATTAATGACTGGAAAGAATATGGTAGAATCAAAGGAGGATTAAAAAAAAATTTAAGATAGTACAGCAGGTATGTATGCTGGTGGGACCAATTTACCAAAGAGAGAACTTGATTCATAAGAGGGCTAACTGCAGGAGCAATGCCTTTGGGTAGGTGGTGAGATAGAACCTAGTGAGCAGTGGAAGGCTGTGGGCAGGAATGTGGGGTAGGTTCCCCGGGGGAACAGTGAGAGAAGGCAGAGGAATGAGTCAGGATACAGATACTGGGTGTACTTGGTGCTAGGGAGAAGTTCTATTCTGATAGAAGTTCTATTCAGAAGTTCTATTCTGATTGCTTTTATTTTCTCAGTAAAATAGGAAGCAAGCCTTCTACTTGAAAGTTGGAAATGGATAGTATCAATGTTCTGGAAAGAAAAGAAGGGTTGAATAGCTTCAGGAGCGAGACAGTGAGAGGGCTGGGCAGAATTGCTGAGCTTTACTTTAGAAGTGGATCATTGAATTCATTGGTTTTTTGTAAGCACATAGAGCCTGACTTCCTAGTTTCTGGCTGTCTTGGTTTATCGATGAGCCTACTCTATGTCTTTCTAATTTTAAAGGACTCTGATACCAGGGGAATATTGGGCCGAAATATGATCTTATTTTTAATATAAACTTCTTTGCCATCTATTTCTGCTTATGACCTAAAGGCTTTCTTTATTTATAAGAAATTAAAACATGCTCTGGAGCTGTGCTGTATTAGAAGTTAATAATGTTAGACTTCAGAAAAGGAAATGGGCCTAAAGTGTTGATGATGATATTTAATCCTTCCTCCACTGTTAAAACATAGCCTTTGGTAATGAGAGCAATCAATTGCAGGTGCATCCTTAAGTCTCTGCCAGAAAGATTATTTTCCCTTTTCATTGGTTTATTTTTTGTAACACATACTCAAAATTATGGCCAACTCTTACTATTTTAGATCAGCCTAGTCCATTTGGTTGCCATCTTACCAGGTTGACTACTCTGGGATATAAGCTCAGATGGTAGTTAGACTTCCCTTTGAAGACTTTCTTCTAGGATCTTTGTATAAAATTATTACTTTCGTTCATTTTGCTGATGTGTGAGTAGTGCAGTGTTGGCCATTGCAGAGTCGCAACTATCATGTTTAATAATAAATATTAACACCCCGTAATTGCATAGGGCTTCATGGTTTACAGAGGGCTTTTCTGTACACTGGCCACATGCATCATCACAAGGACACTTAAGATTGCCTCACACAGGGTTACTTTGCTGCGATGGGATTTTAATAAGAAATTATATTTTCTCTCTTAATCCAGGACACTTTTTACATACAGCCTACTTCTTTATAAAGACAAATTTGAAAGAATTTAGGATCATAGTTATTGTCATCGGTTGGGTGTCCGGGGAAACAGGCTCTGAGACTGAGTTTTGTGTACAAGGGTTTTATTGGGGATTTTCCAAGAGGGAACCACAGCTGTGCAGGGTGGGAAAAGTGGGACCATGAAGAGGGAGAAGTTGAGCTTTAATGTCACAACAAAGGGCACCCACAGGGATCTTTGAACCTGGGACAGCCACTGTGAATTTTCTAAATCGAGGCAAGGTTTATTGGGTACAGATCAGGCTCTGCCCTGAAGGGGATAAACCTTGAGTGAGGTAGCATCCTTTCTGGAGAAGGACTCAGCTGTGCACTGTCAGCAAACTTTCAGCATCTGGGAGAATGAATGCATCAATCCTAACATGGATCTGAATGTAGTGCTTCAGTTCCGAAAGCAGAGTCTTGTTATGTATTAATAACTCAGCACCTAATTTTTCAACTAAGGCCAGGAAGGAGCCACCCTTATACCAAAATCCTTGAGTTCATTAATTCGACTTTTCATTTAACCACGATCTGTTGAACACTTTCTATGTATCAAAGATTGTTCTATGTACTGGAAATTAAATTTAAATGAGCACTAGCCCTCAAGTTTTTCTCTTATTATATCTTTTGGCTTGATTTCTCTTCTGTCTCAAATTCAGAGAATTGGAATATAAGTAGATTATTCAGAAGTGTCTGAATTAGCAAAGCAAAGTAGAAGCCTAAAAGGTGAATGCTGACCTTTCCTTAAAAGTTCTTTCTGATGAATTATTGCCAATCCAAACATTCTCCATGTGGAATTGGAGAAATCAAAAGTGGAAACCTGAATACAAAGCCATCTAAATTTCAGGCTGTCCTTTCTACTCTGACACTGTAGCCAGCAGAGGAAACTTCAGAGTTTGATTCCCAACAGGATGCATATTTCTTATATGTTCATTTCTTTCTTCACTGTTAAAATGTAGCCTTTGTTAATAAGAGCAATCCATTGATTGAATTAAACAGAATCGAGGACAGAAGTGGTGTAAGCTAATTTGAAAATAACATCTTTGCAGATTGACTCAGAACCACAATTTTATGCACTAGTTACATGGATAAAAACTGCAGGCTTTTCCTAGTTCACACTGGTGGAAAACATTCTCTCTTAACACCGAGTGGGTTTCCTGAATCACTGATCCACTGCCAGTCTCCTGGAGTCACCTACAAGAAGAATTAGAGATGTCTCCAGGCTGTCAGCTGCTAGAGATGTGTTTGTTTGAGACTGCCCTATTTCACATCTCCTCATGGAAGCTGTCTATGTATAATTTGTTTACTCATTTTGCTTTCTGAAAGAGGCTTGGGGCCCCTTCAGCTGATTTTAGAAAATCATTCTGTCATTAATTCTCCACATGTATCTAATCAACTGAGAAATTCCAGGCTGCATGACTGAATGTGTCCCCAGCATCTAGTTGGTGACCTTGCCCATCACCCTACAGTATAAGACAGCATGATATAGAAATTATGAAAGAGATTTGGACCAGTGTATCTAATCATCATTTCAAGTATTAAAGTTTTAGGTATGATTATGAATCTTTCCTTTCAGACATTTAATATTTCATCTTGATTTTCAGATATATTTGGCTGGCCTGGCCACGTAGCCAAGATTCCAATGTCACCGTCAAGTTATCTCCCTCCTAAGTACTTGAGCACTGGCAGTCAATATCAGTAGTGGTTCTTCCTGTACCTAAGAATTTTAGAAATATTCATTTTCATTGTCAAGGGCATACTAGGACCTCACAGTTAAAAGCCTGTATCACGTTTAACACCAGAAATAAGTGCCAAGGAATTATATACATCATCTTGTTGTACTAGAACTTTATTGCATGCAACATTAGGAACCTTCTTTGAAATGGAATTATCTTCATCAAAAATAGGCATTTATACCATTGTCATGAAATTTACATGTTCACTCGGACAAGGATGACATTTCACAGCACTGTTTGATCTGGACCTTTTGTTCTTACTGTGTATTAGCAGAGAGGTATTTGGGCCTTCTCCCCATAGCTGCTCCTGGATAACCACAGTCATCAGAAGTAGGAAAGAGTAAGTCAGGCCATTATAAACAGCATCCGTGATTGGATCTCCTGCTCTACCTGACAACTTTTGTCTTTGTTCAGAGGACCAGGCTTTAACATCTCCTTTTTTTCCCTGGGATTTTCTTTCTCACTTCTGCTTTTTCTATTTATCATGTCCCAAATGTTGATACTTTGGAAAGAGAAAAAGGAAAGGATCTGTTGCTAACTCCTGAAGCGTTGTGGGCTGGGCTTCGATGGGCACCTGGGGAAGTTAGTGTTCCCTTTCCTTCTCTTTCTTCTGTTCTCTGTTCTCCAGCCTTCAGAATTTTCTTTCCTCAATTCTGTTTATAACACATTCTAACTCAGAAACCATTTTCTCGTATTTTAGGTGTTATCGAACTGCCTTTGAGGCATTGATAAGTGGTCTTTGTCTTCTATCATCACAGTTTTTGCTTAATTTTATGTTACTTTCACAGTTTCTTTCTGCTACTGCTTTCTTTGCTCTTTTTCACTCTCTCTAGCTCATCAGACCACAAGTCCATGGCGTTAGGTAAGTGTATCAGAAAGTTGTAACTCCCACAGCCATGCAAAATGACTTGACAGTCACCCTTGCTCCTTTTGCCCCTTCCTGTCCCATTGACCACAGAGGAATTGATTCCTTGGCCTACATATCTCTCTCATACGCTCTTCCCTTCTTGTCTTTCCTGCCACCCCTCTATTCACCATTGCTCATCTAATTTACTGCATTAGCATCGTCAGTCATCCTCTAGCCACTCACCTTATTTTTCATCAATTTGCCTTCCGTATTACTCCCAATGATTTTTCTAACATTTTGTCCAAGAAAAAGGTGAGAGATTTTTAGGCAATGGGGTGAGCTAATGGAAAACTACTGGAAGATGTTGTGGGGAGGTTGGTCAATTGCCAACCCATTGTATCTAATTATTATTGGCCATCAGGTAAGCATTGTAGTTTCCTGATAACCTTGGCACATTTGGAACTAACAAAATAAAAGGAACGGTTCCACTTGTCTTTACATCCTCCCTTAGGAATTTGTTTGTTTTCTCCAGTCCCCTGCCTCTCCTCCTTGAGTTTTACTTTTAGTTCCTTATTTCCACCACCATTTTGACTTCCCGAGTAGTGTGTATGCTGTGAGTAACGAAATAGGTACTGATAATTGTTCTATGTCAGGAAGATCTGATCAGCAAAGTATCTGTCTATAACAAACTCAGAACAGTTTTTCTTTTCCTTTTCTTCTGATTAGACATCTGTGTTTGCTAATGGTCTCTTATTACAAATAATTATTTAGGCTCTTAGCCACCCACGGAGCCTGAGAGAGGGAGACTCTGTCTTTCATGATGTTTACATTTCAAAAAAGTGACTTCTAGCTCCTGGAGAAAGACATTCTTGGGTTGTCAAATTTGGCATGAGTCTGGGAGCAGATTTACATCCATCTCAAAGGAGCCGAGAAAGGATTTACAATGGAAAGTTTGCTAAAGTAGATGCTCTAAGAAACAAGTGGTCAGGGGTGTATAGTCCAGAAGAAACCTGTCTGAAGTTCCATCATGCTGACGGAAACATGAAGGCTGTTTTGGTCAGTGTATATCTGGAACCATCACCATCTGTTGGAAACCTGTTAGTGTCTACCCATTCTTTTGTGAGTAAAGTCTCAACTTCTTAGTATAAAAATCAAGCCTTGGGCCTTAGCCTCACCCTACTCTACTCTGTACCTACCTGCCTTCCTAATTCCTGAACATTTTATTTTCTTCTTTTCATGCTGTGGTTTCTTAGAGTATAAGGGTGGTTTGAGATAATTTCCCTTTGTCTGGAAAACTCTTGTTTCTTTTGTCAAACTACCTTATTTTCTTCATGGCTCCTTGTGGAGAAATGTCTGGTCTTGAGGAATGTGTGGCTCTTCTGGATTCTAAACACGTGGAGTCCATGTCTATCCTGTTCCTATTACAAAGTTATCAGTAGGATGTTTTCATGTACCTCTCTCCTCCCCCAACTCTGTGAACCCCTTGAGGGCAGGTACCATGTCTTATTCAACATTCTGTGACCAACTCGGGCCACTAGAACTGTCCCTGGCACCAGAAAGTCCTTAAAACTCATTTGCTAAAATGATTAAGTGAATGACTTATAGACATGAAAAATATTCTGGCATAATTCCTAGTATATACAATATATATTTACCAAATTAAGTAAAAATAAAAGCCATGAGTTGTTATTAAAGATGATGAAAGCCATAAGCATTTAAGATGATTTTTTTTAAGGGAGTTGCGTGTTCCTTGGGTTGCCCTCTTAGGTAGTATACTATCATGATGAAAAGCAGAATTTGATCTGTACTTGGAAACCCAGATTTCTAGAGAACCTGTTAGTTTCTAGAAAGCACTCAGAAATCTTACACTTGAATAGAATGCAATGAAAACTACATAATTTATCTTGTGGATGACATTTTTTTTTGAGACAGAGTCTCGCTCTGTCACCCAGGCTGGAGTGCAGTGGCACGATCTCAGCTCACTGCAACCTCTGCCTCCTGGGTTCAAGCTATTCTTCTGCCTCAGACTTCTGAGTAGCTGGGACTAGAGGCACGCACCACCACACCGGCTAATTTTTGTATGTTTTGTAGAAACAAGGTTTCACCACATTGGCCAGGCTGGCCTTGAACTCTTGACCTCATGATCCTCCCACCTCAGCCTCCCAAAGTGCTGGGATTACAGGCGTGAGCCACTGTGCTCAGCTGCTGGTGATATTTTTAATAAACTATCGGCAGGACCTGGGTTAGCTCAAGCTAGGGAATCCAGTGTTTACAATTACTTTTAATCATAAGGACTAGGAGTTATGAAACTGCTGACGGGTCCCAGTCATGGCATGGCATTGCAAGGTATCAAGTTCTTAGGATGTTATGTTTCCATGTTTCCTTTTGAATGCTAATATGCCTATTAGTTGTCCCCCTTGGTTCCAGGTGAGCAGTGGGAAGTTAATGATGACAGATGGTTGTAAAATAGACCTGTTACCCCCAGCAGGGGAAAAATTGGATTGAAATATTGTATTGCAAACCCATTCTATCTAATTATTATCAGCCATCAAGTAAGAATTGTAGCTCCTTGATAAGCTTGGCACATTTGGAACTAATGAGGTAAAAAGAAAGATTCCGCTTGTCTTTACATCTTCCTGTGTTACATTTCCTTTAGATTACGTGTCTATAGGAAACTCAGAACAGTTTCTTTTCCTTTTCTCTTGATTTTTCTGTTTCTTTTAAACTAAGACTTTTTTTTTCAGCAGTTTTAAATTTACAGAAAAATTTAGTAGAAAGTACAGACAATTTCATATATCCTCTCAACCCTCCCACAGCCCAACCTGTCCACACACAATTCTCCCCTTTATTAACATCTTGCATTAGTGTGGCTCATTTGTTACTATTGATGAGCCAGTACTGATACATGATTATTAACTAAAACTGTAGTTTACGTTAGGATTCACTCTTGTGTCATGAAACTCTATGGGTCTTCACAAATGTGGAATGACATGGAGTCACTATTACTGTATCATATAGAATATTTCACAAGAAATGCCTTCTGTTATATCTTTTCATTTCTCCCTTCCTCTCTCCAGCCCTTAGGAACCACTGATTCTTATTGTCACCATAGTTTTTGCCTTTTCCAAAATTTCACATAATTGGAATTATACACTATGTATCCTTTTCAAATTGGCATCTTTCACTTAGCAATATTCATTTAAAATACCCTCCTGTCTTGTCTTTGCTTGATAGCTCATTTCTTTTTATTGTTGAATAATATTCCACTACCTGGGCATACCACAGTTTATCTGTTCACCTACCAAAGGACATCATGGTTGTTTCCAGGTTTTGGTAATTATGAATAAAGATGCTATAAACATTCTTGTGTAGTTTTTTACGTGGACATAATTTTCAACTCCATTGTGTAAATAACAAGTAGTCTGATGCTATATTGCATGGTAAGAGTATGTTCAGTTTTGTGAGAAACTGTCAAGCTGTCTTCCAAAGTGGCTGTGCCATTTCATAATTCCACCAGCAGTGAATGAGTGTTTATATTATTCCACATCCCCACCAGCATTTGGTGGTGTTATTTATTTATTTATTTATTTATTTTTTAAATTTTAGCTATTCTATTAGATGCCTAGTGATATCTTTGTTGTTTGATTTGCAATTCTCTGTTGAGAGAAGATGCTAAGCATCTTTGGAGGCACATATTTGTTGTCTGTATTTTCTTTTCGTCAGATATTTATTTAGACCTTTTGCCCATTTTTAAAAAATTTTAGTCAGAGGTAAGATGTTTCTTTTTTTTTGTTATTATACTTTAAGTTCTGGGGTACATGTGCAGAACGTGCAGGTTTGTGACATAGGTATACATGTGCCATATGGTTTACTGTGGTTTGTTGCATCCATCACCCCATCATCTACATTAGGTATTTCTCCTAATGCTATTGTTGGGTTTTATGGGTTCTATGTATTTTTTGGATACCAGTCTTTTATCAGATAAGTGTTTTGCAAAGATTTTCACCCAGTCTGTGGCTAATTTTTCATTTTCTTAACACTGTCTTTCACAGAGAAGTTTGCATTTTAATGAAGTCTGACTTTACCATTTTTTTTTCCATAGATCATGCTTTTGGTGTTGTATCTAAAATGTCTTTGCCATACCAAGCTTATCTGGCTTTTCTCCTGTGTTATTTCTATATTATTTTCTCGGGAATTTTTTTTTAAGGCTGTTGGTTTCTTAATACTATGTATAGGTCGATGAAATGATAACAAGTACTTGTATAAACTCTATTGATTATGTCAGTAAATCTAAAATTGATGCTTAAGGAATTGTCAAGTTTTTAAAATGTGTATATGCACAGTGTTAACATAAATTTATTCTAAGATTACTATCTATATTTTGATGGTTTACCATATTGTTGATTGCCTTTTCCTATTTTCTGACTTTTTAATTCTGTGATTATATTTATTGTTCTTTTCAGAAGGCAATAACCTATTTTAAAAAGCCTCTACAATTCATATGTATATATACATGTACGTGTGTGCGTGTGTGTGTGTGTGTGTGTGTGTGTGTCTGTGTGTATTTAAAACTTAAAGCCCAATCTTTACAAACCCTGTGGTTTCTGAGAAGCTTTTCTCTAAGGTATCACACCTTCTTTTAATGATCCTATTGAAGGTAGTTTATTTGTGTTTTGAATATGTAAATGGCTTCATATAGCTGCAAGTCTATTTTAACAGGAATTGCACTGTAATACCAAAAATGTCAGATAATTACATCTTTTTTAAAAAATGCTGAGCTCTCAGCTCTTTATTTCCACAGTGACATCTTGTTGAATAGATCATGGTATGTTGCAGAGAATGAATTAACTGCTGTGAGTTTTCTCCCTTTTTATAAATCCCATTATCACTTTCATGTGGACTTAGCGTGAAAGGTGGCTTTTTCTGCTTTGGCTCTTAGGGCCTTTGCTTGTGTCATAAAGCAGGTAGCTGTGATTACCCTCATTTCCTTGTAGGTATGGTTGATTCTTCTAATTACCTGCTTTGGTTTAGACTCTACCCTTTAGAGAGTTTGGTGCAACGCCTTATCTGCTATGAAAAGTTCTCACATATAGTCTGCCAAAATTGATTTGGGAATTTATGAAAGGGCAGTACATGTTGATAATAGAATTAAGGGTAAAAGTGATGAATTAAATAAGGCTTAGAGGAGTGAATATAGGATTTTTTTTCACAGGAAAGGGCATGATCTTCACAATAACCCAGTGGGGTAGATAATATGATCTTTCTTAGTATATTAGACCTTTACATACTATATTGCAAAAGAATCAAGGGCAAACTAAGCTCATTGAGCAATCAAAATAATCAAAAGCATCTGGAATTATAATTTTTCTGAATATAGTTATTTATCAAGGATAATTAAACATTAAAATGAATGGTATGAGAATAAGTACCATAGCAAACTACCAAATTGGTAATATCACGTGCTAACCAGACTGAAAACTAATAACATTTAGTAAACACAGTATCAAAAATCCTTTGGAAACACCTTTGAATACCTTTTGCATCTGATGTCATGAACTTTTCACACCTCAAGTGAGAACGTGGGTTTTGTCATATGTTTAGTTTGTGTTAACTGTCATTCAGATCTTTAGG
This sequence comes from Sapajus apella, assembly GCF_009761245.1. Taxonomy (NCBI): domain Eukaryota; kingdom Metazoa; phylum Chordata; class Mammalia; order Primates; family Cebidae; genus Sapajus; species Sapajus apella. The sequence goes on from NW_022436947.1 coordinate 4,369,633, forward strand.
TCAGCATTGGAAATTATAATGTAAGGATTTTAATAGCAAAACAAGTCATAGTGATTTTCTGTAACAATCTTGTTTAAATTCTGAGGTACTCTTATTGTTACTGTCCCAATAATAATTAGCATCTGCTCACCATTGTATAGTAAGCAACACTTACTTTAATTCTGTGACCCCTAAATTACAGACAAGGTTTTATAGCAAGGCTGTCAACAGTTTTGATACTCTCAAGTGGTAGTCTATAAGTTCATCTGAATCTGGCCTATTGGAAAAGGAGAGGAATAGGGAACCTTTCAAGTATGTTCGTGAGAATGTGTCTGACTTCACTGGTAGTTTCTGAGCCCCATGGTTCTGTTCCTTTGTCCAGGAATGGAGATGTTTACCTTGAGTCTGTTCCCTCCCTGTTCACAGCCTTTCCTTAGTGCTTGTGGAGCTCTACATATGGGACTCATGATTCCATCCTCAGCTGCTGGTCAGCCTGCCACTGGTTTTGGCCTTCACTTCTCTGAGCTCAGTGTTGAAAGCTAGTAGAAAGTCCAACCTTCTGTGAGACCCAAGTTCAATGGATAGTAGGAATAATTCAGAACAGGGGCTCTTGAGTAAGAGAAACCTAGGTTGAAAGCGGTTGTTCCATTTAGCAGTTGTAACATTTAGGGCATGTTATCTCTCTGAAACTCAGTTTCCTCTTTTTAAAAATAGAAATAGTGCTATCCACCTCTCAGGACTGTGGCAAAAATTAAATAACACACTAACACTGGTACGTTATTTTCGTGAATTATGTAGGTTATTTTTTCTCCTTTTCTCCTCCCTCCTTGCCCTCCCTTCCCCTTTCTCCTCCTCCTCCTCCTCCAACCTCCTCTTCTTCTTCCTCTTTTTCTCTTCCTTCTCCTCCTTTTTGATATAATATAATCAGTATAATCATTTTCATGTTCATCCATATGATTCCACCCCCCCAAGTTTATCACATGACACCATGCTATGCAACATGATGCACAAGTATGTATCTTTACTATCATGTGTATTTGATCATACTCCCAGGTCACAGGTAATGGAAGTCTGTTCTGGCTTGTCTTGCTTTTCCAGAAGCGTAGAGTATGATTTACTCACGTAAGAAAATAAATTACTTCAGCTACTCTGCTTCTCCTCTCAATGCTACTTCTTTGAACCCCAGGCTTAGGCTCTGTATTAGTCCGTTTTCACACTACCGATAGAGATATACCTGAGACTGGGCAATTTACAAAGGAAAGAGGTTTAATGGAGAACGAACAGTTCCACATGGCTGGAAAGCCTCACAATCATGGGGGAAGGTAAGGAGGAGCAAGTCACATCTTATGTGAATGGTGACAGGCAAAGAGAGAGCTCGTGTGGGGAAACTCCCATTTTTTAAAACCATCAGATCTTGTGAGACCCATTCACTACCACAAGAACAGCATGGGAAACACCTGCCCCCATGATTTATTCATCTCCCACCAGGTCCCTCCCATAACACGTGGGAATTATGGGAGCTACAAGATGAGATTTGGGTGGGAACACAGAGCCGAACCATAGCAGGCTCCAAGCAGCTGTGCCCAGGAAAAGTGATCCTAGCTCAATTTGGCTTCTGGGAGCTCACACAGTTGGTATGGGCATTAACCTCAGATTCCCATCTATTGCAAATTTTCATTGGCCTGTACACAATTCAGCACAAAGGTGCTGTGCTGAAGGTTGTGCCAGAATAAAAATTGCTTCAGACATCCCTGGGTAGGGCAGTTTACCTCAGAGGTGGCCTACAAGGGTCTTTTCACTTTCTTCAACAAATAATTAGTTCATTTGAGGAAATTATTAGACTGTCTTTTGCATCATATCAACTGATTCAAGTTTTCTTAAAACTCTATACTGTTGATTAGAATGTAAATTAGTACAGCCACCATGGACAACATAATGTAGTGTCCTCAGAAAAACTAAAAGTAGATTGACCATATGATCCAGCAGTCCCACTGCTGGGTATGTGTAGGTACAAAAGAAAGGAATCAGTATGGAAGAGATATTTGCATGCCTGAGTTTATTGCAGCAATAGTTATAATAGCCAATATATGGAAGCAACCTAAGTGTCTATCAATGGATGAATGGATAAAGAGAATGTGGTCTATATACACACTAGATTATCATTATGCCATAAAAGGAAGAAAATTCTGTCATTGACAGCAACATGGATGGAACTGGAGGACAGTATGTTAAATGAAATAAACCAGACACAGAAAGACAAATATGGCATGTTCTCTCTCATATCTAGGGGCTAAAAAAGTCAGTCTCCTGAAGGTAGAGAGTAGAAAAGTGATTACCAGAGACTCAGAAGGGTAGGGGTAAGGGAAATGAAGAGAGTTTTATAAATGGATATGCAAATACAGATAGATAGAAGGAGTAACTTTTATGGTTCTATAGCATAGTAGGGTGACAGTAGTTATTAAAATTTTTTTGCATATTTCAAAATAGTAGGAAGAGAAGACTGGCACTGCTTCCAAAATAAAGAAGTGATAAATGCTTGAGGTGATAGATTGCCTAATTACCCTGGTTTGATCATTGTACATTGTATACCTGTATCAAAATATCACATGTATCTGATAAATATTTAAAATTATGTACCAATAAAAACCTAACTTAAGAAACAACTCTAGTCACCTTTTATTGTAACCTTTAACAATATTGTTTTTTAAAGCTTTGGGCAATTCAGTCTCGTATATAGGGTACCTGAGCTTGATTTATTACCTGGCTCTTTATAATCTGTGGTGAAATATATATTTTAGAAATTATATTTTGTTATGTTTTCTCTTGGTGTATATAGACCTTAAAAGTTTTTTTATGAATATAAGAGTACAATTGTGGATTGGTTGCTAGAAGATTTTGAATTTGCTGAGGATGAATAGTTTTAATTTATGCGTTATTTGGCATACATTTGCATAACGAGTTCAAGTAGTCTAACTTCAAGTATAGAAGACAAAATTAATTAGTATGACCTGTGGGCATTTTACTTCAAACATAAAATCCAGAGCATGCACATGTAAAATGTATAATGGATTTCTCAACCAATTAATTTAATCACATTCTGGATTATGAGACATTTAAACAAACAGGAAATAGGGAAAGGGGGTTAATGGAGGTCAGGGTGAAACCTTAGAGGGGTGCCAGGGCAGGACTTATTTTGGCTGGAAAAGGGGAATTGGTAGTATGATTTTCTCAGGGCTTAGTATCACCAGTTACTTCCACAGTACGGTTCCTGTTTCTGTACCTGAATTTGTCAAAGCTTCCACATTGTTTTGGTCTGCTTGGGCTGCCATAACAAAATACTACACACTGGGTAGCTTAAATAGCGGACATTTATTTCTCCCATATCTGGAGGCAGGAAGCACAAGCGCAGGATGCTGGCATGATTGGGTCTGGTGCAGGCTCTCCTTCTCACTTATGGATGGCTGCCTTCTCCCTGTGTCCTCATATCTGTGTATTAGTCCAGGTTCTCTAGAGAAATAAACCAACTGGATATATAGATATGTAACAGTACATCTATTATGATAACTGGCTCATGCAATTGTAGAGGACAAGAAGTCCCACAGGATACCATCTGAAACTTGGAGAACCAGGAAAGCCAGTGGTGTAAATCAGTGCAAGCCCAAAGACCTGAGAACCAGGAGAACTGGTGGTGTATCTTCCAGTCTGAGAGCCTGATAACTGGAGTGCAGGAATGGGTATCACTGGCATCAGTCCTGGAAGGAGAACCAGGAGCTATGATGTCATAGGGCAGGATAAGATGGATTTCCAAGCTCAAGAAGAAAGAATTCACTTTTATTCTACCTTTTCGTTCTATCCAGGCCCCAAACAGATTGAATGCCACGATGACACTTGCCCACATTGACAAGGGTGGGCCTTCTTTACTCACTCCACTGATACAAATGCTAATCTCTTCTAGAAACACCCTCACAGACATAGCCAGAAACTGTGTTTTACCAGCTATCTGAGTGTCCCTTAGCCAAGTCGAGTTGACACATAAAATTAATCATCACAATGTGTATATACAATACACAGGTTGATAGATTAATAGTAAAATAAACACCAGTGTACCTGCCACTTAGATTAAGAAACAGAACAAGTACTAGCCCTCACTGTTCTGCTGGGATAACTGCTATTCTTGTTGTATTGGCTATTCTCTTGATGTATATATTTACCACCAACGTATGCATCCCTAAACCACATATTGAGTGGTTTTGAAAAACTAAGTAACAAATCTAAATCCCTCTGTGTAAAGAAAAGGTGATGCTTTCACTTTTAGCTTACAGTTCCCAAGAAAGATGAAAAGAGTCTCTAGTTCATTGTCTGGCTTCAGTTTTCCTCAGAGTGAGACATAAATTCATTCTGAGACAACTTAGTGGGCAAGGTAATGGCTGTTTCTGGGCAGTCCTTGGCAGGTGCTGAGTTGAGTTCTAGATATCAAATGAAAATATTATCATAGGGAACGGGCTTCCTTGAATTTTTCTGCTTCACTATGATCTAACTCTTGCTCTCAAGAATAGGTACAGGCAGAGCACATTAGGAGGGCGATATAGCATTAATATATTTTATATTAACACTCATTGTTATTAAAAATTCAACGTTAGTGGGGCAGATAATCCAGTAGCTTCTTGATAGAGGATGAGTCCTTCATTTAACTCTTGCACTTGTTTGATAATTTGGGTTACGTGTAAAAGTCTTAGAACTTTGATGGCCTTGTTTTATTGTCTTCCTTACTGTATGGTTGCCTTAGACAAGTTTGAAAACATTCCAAATTGTAATCCTTTGTATGTGATCTGGTTTTTCCTTTCTGTAAGTTGATTCTTCCCTTTGTCCCCAGTACTCTTCAATTTCAAAATGAGATAACTTTATATTGTCCTATAGCTGTTGTGTTTGTTATTTGGTGGATCATTTGAGTTTGGAAACTAATGTTTTAGGAACTATTCTTCATTTTATTTTTTGTTCTTATTCTCTATTTTCTTGGGTTTTTTGAATCTCCTATTGGGATGTTTTTAAACTCCTATTATTGGGACCTCCTGGACTAGGTCTATTTGAGGTATCTATTTATTTTATCAAATTTTTATTTTCAAAGGGTTTTGTACTTTTATTCTCTGAGTGAGGCTCCTCTTTTTTCTTCTTCATATTCTTTATATCATTTGATATTATAATTTTTCCATTTCATGTGTCGACCAGTTTCTCTTAACTCTCTGAGAATATTAAAGATACCATTTTAAAAGTATTTTTCTTCTGTGCAAGTTCATTTTCTATTTTTAAAAAACTTTTCTTTTAGATTTAGGGGTATATGTGCACGTTTGTTATACAGGTAAATTTTGTGTCATAGGTGTTTGATATACAGTTTATTTTACAACCTAAATAAAAAGCATAGTACCCAATCGAATAGGCAGCTTTTTGATCCTCACCCTCCTTTCTCTCTTTACCATCAAGAAGGCCCTGGTGTCTGGTGTTCCCTTCTTTGTGTCCATGAGTACAAAAAGGTGGGGAATATTTAGGTCCTACTTATAAGTGAGAACATGTGATATTTGTTAAATAGATTTCTGTTCCTGAATTAGTTCATTTAGGGTAATGGCCTCCAGCTCCATGTATGTTGCTGCAAAGGACATGATCTCTCTCTCTCTTTTTTAATGACTGCATAGTATTCCATGGTGTATATGTACCACATTTTCTTTATCCACTCTACCCTTGATGAGCATTTAGGTTGATTCCATATCTTTGCTATTGTGAATAGTGCTGCAGTGACCGTACACGTGCATGTGTATTTATGTTAGAGTGATTTATGTTCCTTTAGGTGTATACCTAATAGTGAGATTCCTGGGTCAAGTGCTAATTCTGTTTGAGTTATTTGAGTAATTGCCAAACTGCTTTCCACAAGGGCTGCAATAATTTACATTCCCACTAGCAGTGTATAAGCATTCCCTTTTCTCTACAACCTCACCAGCATGTTATGTTTTGACCTTTTAATAATAGCCATTTGACTGGTATGAGATGGTATCTCATTGTGGTTTTGATTTGCATTTCTTAATGATCAGTGATGAGCTTTTTAAATATGATTGATTGCTGCATATGTCTTCTTTTGAAATGTGTGTGTTCATGTCCTTTGCCAACTTTTTAATGTTTTTTTTTCTTGTAAATTTGTTTGTTATTTATAAGTGCTACATATTATACCTTTGTCAGATGCATTGTTTGCTGATGTTATACACCTGCTAGAATTTAGCTGTGAATTTGTCTTGTCCTGGGCTTTTTCTGGTTGGTAAGCTTTTTATTATTGATTCTGTTTTGGAACTCATTGTTGGACTATTCAAGGATTTAATTTCTTCCTGGTTCAATCATGGGAGGCAGCATATTTCTAAGAATTTATCATTTTTTTCCTGTTTTTCTAGCTTGTGTGCATAGAAATATTCACCACAGTAGTCTTTAAGGGTGTTTTATATTTCTGTGGGGTCAGAAGGGTCACTTCTGATTGTGTTTATTTGGATCTTCTTTTTTTCTTTATTAGTCTAGCTAACAGTTTATCTTATTAGTTATTCAAAAAAAAAAACCAACTCCTGGATTTGTTGATCTTCTGAATGTTTTTTACTGTCTCAGTTTCCTTCAGTTAAACTCTGATTTTGGTTAGTTCTTGTCTTCTGCTAGCTTTGGGGTTGGTTTGTTCCTGTTTCTCTGGTTCCTCTAGTTGTCATGTTAGATCATTAATCTGAAATAATTCTAACCTTTTGATTTGGGCAGTTGGTGCTGTAAACCTTCCTTTTAACACCACTTTAGCTGTGTCCCAGAGATAGGGATATGTTATATCTTTGTTTTCATTAGTTTCAAATAATTTATCGATTTTTGCCTTAATTTCATTATTTTCCCAAAAGTCATTCATGAACATGTTGTTTATTTTCCATGTAATTGTATGGTTTTGAGTGATTTTCTTAGTATTGATTTTTATTTTTATTTAATCATGGTCCAAGTGTGTGGTTGGTATGATTTTGCTTTTTTGAATTTGCTGAGGGTTGTTTTATGTCTGATCATGTGGTAGATTTTAGAGTATGTGCCATGTGTAGATGAGAAAAATGTATATGCTGCTGTTTTGAAGTAGAGACTTCCATAGATATCCGTTAGGTTTATTTGGTCAACTGTTGAGTTCAGGTCGTGAATATCTTTGTTAGTTTTCTGTTTTGATTGTCTAACACTATCATCTCTCACTTTCGTTGCGTGGTTATCAATTATCTTTGTAGGTCTCTAAGAATTTGCTTTATGAATCCGGGTGCTCTTGTGTTGGGTGCATATATATTTATGATAGTTAGTTCTTAAGGAATTGACCCTTTACCATTATGTAGTACTGTTTTTTTGTGGTTTTTTTTTGGATCTGTGTTGGTTTAATGTCTATTTTGTCTGAAATTATGGTAGTAACCCCTACTTTTTTCTGTTTTCTGTTTGCTTGGTAGATTTTTTTTGTGTGTCATCACGTGTGACCTGGGTCTTTTGAAGGCAGCTTACCATTGGGTCCTGTGTCATTATCCAACTTGCCACTTCTTGCCTTTGAAATGGGGCATTTAACCCATTTACATTCAAACATTTAATATGTGCAAATTTGATCCTGTCATTGTGTTGTTAGCTCATCATTATGTAGATTTGCTTGTGTGATTGCTTTATAGTGTCACTGGTCTGTGTATTTAGGCATGTTTTTGTAGTGGCTGATAATGGTCTTTCCTTTTGGTATTTAGCACTTTCTTCAGGACATCTTATAAGGCAGTTCTGGTGGTAATGAATTCTCTTAGCCTTTACTTGTCTGAAAAGGATCTTATTTCTCCTTTGCTTTTGAAACATAATTAGCTGAATGTAAAATTCTTGGTTTGAAATTCTTTTCTTTAAGAATGCTGAATATAGGCCTCCAATTTATTCTCTCTTATAGGGTTTCTGCTGAAAGGTCAGCTGTTTGTCTGATGGGGTTCCCTTTATAGGTGACCTGCCCTTTCTCTCTAGCTTCCTTGAGTTATTTTCTTTCATTTCGTCCTTGGAGAATCTGATGACTGTGTGTCTTGGTGATAATCTTCTTGTGTAATATTTCACAGGATTTCTCTTCATTTCCTGAATTTGAATGTTGGCCTCTCTATCAAGGTTGGGGAAGTTTTCATGGATGGTATCCTGAAACGTGTTTTCCAAGTGGCTTGCTTTCCCTTTTTCTCTTTCAGGGATGCTGATAAGTCATAGACTTGGTTTCTTTAAATAATCCCATATTTCTCAGACATGTTGTTCATTCTTCATTATTTTTTCTTCATTTTTTTGTCTGAGTTATTTTGGAGGACTGGTCTTCATGCTCTGAGATTCTTACTTCAGCTGATCAATTCTGCTATTAATACTTGCAGTTGTATTCTGAAATTATTGAATTTTTCGGCTCTAGGATATCAGTTATTTCTTAAAAGGGTCATTTCATCTTTTATCTGCTGTATCATTTTATTGTATTCCTTAGAATTTTTGGATTGGATTTCAACTTTCTCCTGAATCTTGATGATCTTCATTCCTGTCCACATTCTGATTCTATTTCTGTCATTTCAGCCATTCAGACTGGTTAAGAACCATTGCTGGGGAACTAGTGCAGTCATTTGGAGGTAAGAAGACTTCTGGCTTTTTGAGTTGCCAGAGTTCTTGCGCTGGTTCTTTCTCATCTTTGTGGGCTGATGTTCCTTCAGTCTTTGAAGTTGCTATTTTTTAGATGTTTTTTTTTGTTTTTGTTTGCTTTTATTTTCTTTGATGTTGTTTGGTGTTTGATTATGCTATAAGGAGGGTTTGATCAACTGGCTTCATTTCTGGTTGATTTTAGGGGGCCAATGCTCAGCTCAACACTCCTGAGCTGTGTCCTTTAACTATGGGGGGGCTGGTTTTGGGCTCCCTGCTTTCTTCTCTGGCTCCTCAGGGCTGGGAACCTACTGCCCTGAAGGGGCTGAAGTGTTCCTGGACCACTGATCACAACACTCTGATAGGCGGTGCCAGCCAAAGAGCTTCGTTGGGTGGAGGAAGTGAGATCTGTGCTCACTTGCACATGCCAGAAACAGCAACAGTGTGATGAGGTGCATGATCATCAGCTAGAGTGGAGCACTGGTGGGCCAGGGGGTTCCAGCCTCCATGCAGGCATTTGCAGGTGGCAGTAGTAGTGGGTGGGGTGGGGCACTGGCAGGTGTGGGGGATGTTGGTCTCCATGTGTGCATTCACACTGGAGGCAATGGCAGCATAGGGCAGGGAGTGGAGCTGCTGCTCTTCATTTGTGTACTAGCACTAGCAGTGGTGGTATAGTGGTGTGAATGGGGGCAGGTTGCACTCATGCTGGTAGCAGTGGCACAGTGGGTTGTAGATATGTGCCAGCAGGGAAGGGCACGCAAGGTTTGCTGGCACACACACACTGGCAAAATGATGAGATGGTGGCCTTGGATGAATGCACGCCGGCAAAGCAGCACAGAGGATGCTGCAGTGGTGGGAGGGTGCAGGTGGGCTGACGCGCCTTGGCAGGGGCCTCTGTGCTGGAGCTCTTTGATTGTCAGGCACAGTCTGCAGGCACAGGAGCTATTATGCATGTCCCTGAGAGACCCCAGTTGGGCAACTATGGCTGCACTGGCTACCCTGGGGCCCCAGGAGAGGCCAGCAGGCAGGTGTTACTCAGATCATACTGGCCCTGCTCTGTTCAGGTCTGACAATTCCCCTAAGGGTAAAGTTTCCTAAGGGAGCATGGGAAACCTTGGAGGATGGACATTCCTGGTCACACTCCACTGCAGACATTGCTGCACCAAACCCTCTGTGCTCCACACTGGCTGGAGTCCTGCCCCTACTACCTCTCCAAGCAACTATCCCTTCCAGCTTAGGTTTCTGTGGGAGACGTGTGGTCTCCTGCTGCCAGGATTCTATAAGTCCATGGTGAAAGTAGGTCATTCCTTGCCTGCTCGACTCACTGCTACCCCAGGAGTCACTGAGGGCCAAGAGCTAGTCCTGGTGTATGATAGCTCCATACAGGGTTTCCAGCTTCCTCCCGCTTAAGCCCAGTATCTGTGTCCTCCCTCTATCCATTTGCAATGCCTTTTTTTTGTTGTTGTTTTTTTGAAGATCTGCTTAGAGTGTGCCAGTCTTCCTGATGTCCTGGTCCCTTAGTGGCAGATAATCCTCCTGGCTGTGTCTACTCAGCTATCTTGCCTGGAGAATCCTGTTTGTTTTGATCTTTGGCTTTTGTATTAGAAAGATTGCTTTATTTTCTGATTACTTTTACCTTTCCATTTACTATTAAAAGTGAGAAACATAAAAGCTACCTGGAAGTGCTAAGCTCATGCATAAAGCTTATTGGCTTCAAGATTCCATGTGGGGGAACTGGGTAAACTGTTTCTTGGGAATGATGAGTCAGTGCTGTCTATAGACCTATGGGAGAGGTGCTTCAGCTTTAGATGTCCTGGATATGTTCCGTTTCTGGCTTTGCCCTGCTTCATGGCATGATGTGTCTAAAGTGCTAAGGAAAAGCTCCTCACAATTAATAGCTAAGTATTTCTCAATCAAAGGCAGTTACTCTTACTTTGCTCCTTGAAGAACAAGCAAAGTTGTTGATTTCATACCTATGGTAGAGATTAATGACATGTCTTTGAAAACTTCTTTTTAGCTATTCCTCTTCATTCCATCTCTTGAATATACAGTCTCTAATTGTAGTTTAAAATGTCTGCTACCAAGTACACTTAGTTTATACTTGGATAAGACTAACTCCAAGGACTGATAATAGAAAGAAATCAGAGGTGTTCATGGACTACAATGCAGCCATAGAAAATGATGAGTTCATGTCCTTTGTAAGGACATGGATGAATCTGGAAACCATCATTCTCAGCAAACTGACACAAGAACAGAAAATCAAACACCTCATGTTCTCACTCATAGGCGGGTGTTGAACAATAAGAACACATGGACACAGGGAGGGGAGCATCACACACTGAGGTCTGTGGGGTGCTAGGGGAGAGACAGCAGTGGGTGGGAAGGTTGGGGAGGGATAACATGGGAAAAAGTGCCAGATATAGGTGATGAGGGGATAGGGGCAGCAAACCACCTTGCCATGTATGTACCTGTGCAACAATCCTGCATGATCTGCACATGTACCTCAGAACCTAAAGTACAGTAAAAAGATTTAAAAATAGAACTATGATATAAAAAAAAATCAGAGGTGTTGATGAGATTCCTGCATATATATAAAATATATATCCTAAAATAAATGGATAAACATTGATTAAAATTGATTTTTCCATTTTTGCACATATGAAATTAAGAGGAAATATCATTAAGCAAGATTCCAGTGTGGACGCTCATGTTAATTATAGCTATATTCCATTTACAGATTTATTATCTAGTCAAAATTCTAACTTTTCCTCATCATTCCTCAAATATTAGAAATTCTTATTCTGCTCTTATCTTTGTGGGTCAATTTATTTCAGTCTTTATAATATGTCTAGCTGAAGATGAATTACTCTAATCACTATTTTTAGGGGATCTCCTTATTGAATTTTCCTCCCATTTCCTGCAAAGATGCATGATTGCCATGCTGAAAGCTTTCATCTTTTAAAAGAAGGGGAAAATATTCTCTTAGAATGATTATTACTCTCCCTCATAGGGTTCTTTATCCTCTACTGACTGTCTCTTGCTTACCTTGCTTCTTGTCTACCCTGGAAAGGTGACTTGCACCTGAAAAATTGATTTTCTCTTTTGCATCCAAACAGTTGTTAAGCCCATCTTCCTCCCTCTTTTTATGGCCATTAGTCGAATATCTACCATTTCTCTACTAGGCATTGGGGAAATGAAGGTAAACAATCCACTCTCACTGACAGGCTTCCATAGTTCCACAAAATAATGGATGCCTTAAAGATTTCTGTATGCAGGACTTTAGAAGCATAAAAGAATGGGGTGGTGAGATTGATTAGGTCTCCCTAGCGGAAAGCCATCTAGGGGGTAACAATGAGATACAAACTCTTTCTTTTTCTCTATACTACCTTTGCTCCTCTAGCTAAAACATCAAGTGAGGAGTCATGTCCTTCGGAGAGCCTAAAATCTACCTCCCAGACAAGAATTAGCTCCTCTTTCCTATAGTTTTCAAAGGACTAAGTTTATACATTTAATATGGCCCATGTTATACTTATTATTTTTTTGTTTATATATATGCCTTCTCTACTACTTGGAGATTCTTCAAAAAATTTTGTGCATTTAAAATGTATCTTATTCTGTGTATTATGCTTTTTTAAGGTCCTATTACTTTGTATTTCCAGACACATTTATTGATAACTTTAAATATACACTCAATGGGTGAATGATTGTATAAAATTCTTAGAGAACAGCACTGTCATATTATTTGCTTGCTAGTTTCCAGTTGGTTAATTCAAAGTTTTGAAAGTTTTATGTTAAATCATGGATTTAATAGTGTAACTATACTTATAAAATTAAAAATTCATAGATACTTTTTTTTAAGTTTTGGGAAGAAGACTATTTTTCAGTATTTCAGGACTCTTGTGATTATATCTGAAATAGGTTCTATACACTAAAGCCACTATCTGTGTTTGACACCTTATAAAATACCCTACTTAGGATTCGTACAAAATACAATATTTATAAAAATATACATATAAATATTTGTAAAATATTTATTGAAAAGGGCAAAATTTTATAGCATGATTACCACAGGTGATTACCACAATTTTATAGTTATGTACCTTATAAAATATCTTACTTAAGTCTTATTATTTCCTGAGGTCTGCTATTACCATACTTACACTGGCCATCTTTAAAATTAGTTGGATTTTTAAGCTTTGCCTTTTCTAGAAGCTGTTTGTTCTTTTTTTATTAATTTCTTTCTAAAATTTTATGCCTTTAGTTCTAGTGTTGGCCACCAGGTAGCAACAGTGCTTTGAGTAGCTCATCTCATAAATAGGAAACTATCGTAGACTGACAAAAAAATGAAGTTCTCTGCATTCAGGAAGGAAGGGAATAAGTGTCCAGAATCCTCAATTTTTAATTCCTCCCTGTCACTGTGTCCTCATGTTGTCTATTGCAAATGCAAGCATAAATTATCAACTGGCCATGAGCAGCCTCCCTGTTCTGCCAATCCATTGTTACTGTGACAGTTCAGTTCATCTCAGGGCCACTGAAATACAGTGAGATGAGGGGCAGCTGGCAAGGGGCAGCATGGATCATGCTAGGAAAGTGTATGACAACTGAAAGCAAGAAGAGTGAAATCATTAAAAAAGTATAGGGAGAAAGTACATCCTTTTTATGAACATATCTAGAAAACACATAATATTTATGAGATTGCTTTTTAACCATGAGAAGCACATTTATGCTGATATAGAAAAATCAAATATGTTACTTTAGATTTTTCTTCTTCCTTCACCCTTAGCGATACCTCTGGGTATTCTAGTTGTGCGTGGAGACTGTGATTTGGAGACGTGCCGAATGTACATAGACCGCCTACAGGAGGTGAGTTTATTTAGTTAATTTCTTACTCTCCTCAACTTTCCATTTTTTTAAACAATTACCAGCCATATGTATTTGCTTCTGAAATGACGCGTTTGGAGAGGAAATTGAAATGTAGTGGCTTTGTCCTATAAGCACACACGGTATGTCACCCTCTCCCACCGTCTCTGCTGTTTCACTCCTCAGATGGTTGAAATGGGAAAGCATTGATTGGGTTAGCTACAGGGTGCTGTTGCCCTGTTATGTTCCATAACTATAACTTGGAACTTGTCGTCTTGCCAGACTACGTACCTGTATTTTTTGAACCATTCAGAATTTGAGCAAACACTGATAAATAATGAAAGAAAACAGTGATATTTAATGTTTTCTGTCTGACACTTAAGTCAGAGACAGCTAGACTTTGTAAACAAAAAAAGTAAAACTTCTGTGGGAAAGAAAAATCCTCTGCATTTCATGGAAATTTGTCAGAACACAGAATAATCTATATATATTTTTTCTCAGTCTGGTCCTGCTGTAGAGAAACAAAAAGGCAGTGACCCCAAATATGGCACTCCTATGAATTTGAACTGCACCAGCAAGGCCAGGGGACCAAAACTCATCATTACAATTGTTGTTGGTCATTTTTGCAAAATTTTGAGGGGGAATAGTAGCTATTCCCACTCCACAAATTGCAAAAAGCACAAATAACGATTTCTTTATCATTGTTTCTTGATGAAAGATGTATATTAGAGTCACTTTTCTTGGGTGGGACCTAGACATTTTTTAAAAATTTTTATTTATTTATTTATTTATTTATTTATTTCTGAGACAGAGTCTTGCACTGTCGCCTGGGCTGGAGTGCAGTGGCGTGATCTTGGCTCACTGCAACCTCTGCCTCCCAGGTTCAAGCGATTCTCCTGCCCCAGCGTCCCAAGTAGCTGGAATTACAGACCACCACCACTATACCTGGCTATTTTTTGTCTTTTTAATAGAGAGAGGGTTTCACTATATTGGCCAGGTTGGTCTCAAATGCCTGACCTTGTGATCTACCCACCTCGGCCTCCCAAAGTGCTGGGATTACAGGCAAGAGCCACTGGTGATCTGATACCCCTTGATGAAAGCAACTCTGTCCCAGACATGTTATATATAAGTAAATACTATAAATAAAGTAGATACATAGTGTTTCAAATTCCTCCAAGTTGTAACCACTTAGCCCTTAATATTTGTTTCTGTTTCTCTTGGTAGAAATAAATTCAGGTGGGAGGCACACAGGTGATATGAAAAATTGCTGATTTTGAGGAACAGATGACAAATTTTGAATACTGATATGAATGAGTAAAAGAGAGTCAACAAATTTTGTACTTATGGCTTTATTAAGCTATTTTGACTGAGGATAGCTGCTTAAACAAGTTAAAATGTATGAAGTTTTAGCATGTGACTCAGGTCCAATTCTATTAATATATTCCCAAACTTCTAGTATCTCATTTCTCAGAATAATGTTTGTATTTGACTGTGGAATCTCACTCTGGAAACTGTAATGAAACAAGTGAATCATAATTGGTACCAAAACTTTATACTTTTTAAAAAAAATTTAATACTTGCAGAGCTTTGTTAACAATACTTCACAGTAGAATAATATTAATACATGATTGCTGAATTGACTTTGTTGAAAACCAACTTAACTAATTTAATAGTATGTTTATTGCACCAATATTCAACGAAAAGTAGGATTCTGAAAAAAGAGGCAACTCAACAAATAAAGAGGAAATGTTTTAAAACTAATAAAGAAGAAGTTGATGAAACCCTGTGGGAATCAGGTGTAAGGACAAAGGTACCAGGATTGCTGGCATCTGTAAATAGAATCACTACACTCATTAGCAAGGGAGCCTGGGAGACATGACAGTGGTGACAACTTCGTTATAAAACTCTATAAAAGGAGTCAGGCTTTCACAATCCTCCAGTAAAACCTCATTAATTTCAACCCTGTTAATTTGCACTTCGTGATAATGTGGAAGTGGTTGATTTTTTCTTTGTAGCCTATGAAAACCCCTGTTTGCTATGTAACTTATTGATGTAAACAGTTACCATGACAGTATGTATCTGGTCTAAGAGAAAGAAAAGGTTTCTAAATGTTTAAAGGGATTTCAGAAGCCTTCTTTGCTGAAAGTTCATATGTAAATAAAATATAATCCCCATTTATTAGAACAAAATTGACTATCCTTTCCTTTTGGTCTCCTCCATAGGAGACTGAAATAATAAATTATCACTTACCTCTAAACACTACTTAAGATTTATAGGTTTCAATAGCTTAATGACCTTCTCTCCATCCAGCTGGGTTTGCTTTCATTATTTCTGGCATTGCCTTCTTTATTTAACCTTTATGAATTCGGGTGTGTTAGATACTTCCAGATGAGAATAATAATATGAAGTTGGGAGTTAAGTTGAGATGAAGTTGTGGGGCAACTTGTTGAAACTAATTTTAAGGTATGGGGTTTTTTTTTGTTTATTTTTTCCATTTTCTCATTAGGACCTACAGTCAGTTTCTTCTGGCTCCCAGAGAGTTCATTACCAGGTAAGAAATAATTGACTTTCCTTGTTTCTTACCTTCTGGCCAAATGAAGTCTATTTTTCAATTAATGTCTTATTTTGATTTAGAGTTCCCATCTTCCCTAGGGATAGGAGTTCATTCTAAGAACCTAGTGGAAATGGTATTCTGATTGGTTTACGTTTTCCTGATTTTAGACCAGGCTTATCTAACACAAATTTAGACTGTGGATTTTCTCCTAGATCATTTAGAAAAGATTATAAAATTGAGTGCTTTCAGTAACAAATACCAGAAAACTCAGCAGCAGCTAGCTTAGCAGGGAAAGGGTCTCTTGGTTCACGAAAACAAAAAGTCCAGATCAAGGTGGATTTCTCATCCCATTTGGTCACAGCTCACACTCCACTTTCCTGCTGGTCTTTCTGCTTTGTTCTCCTCTTCCTGTCCATTTTACCTCTGGGCTAGATGATTTTGTGGTCCAGGATGGCTGCCACTAGCAACCAGGGCTGTATTTGTTTTTCTCTTCACCTCCAGAAAAGGGATTCCCTGCTTCCCATAACCATCAAGCAGAAGTTTAAAAATACAATCGGAGTGGTTCATCCTGGTCTTTTGGGTGATCCAAAGCCCAGTCTGCCTTTCTCTATGGCTCATGTAAAGTCCGTGGGAGAATACTCAGTTATTCTTTGTCGCAGCAGACTTTGGGGGTGCCGCTTCTTTCTAGCTTCCTCATCCCACTTGTGATGCACAGACCTCTTCAGCCATCCTCTTGCCCAATAAATGGTTCAGACATGATGTAGATCCTAGTACACAGTATTACTTCAAACTACAAGGAGCCTAAACAAAGCTCTCTGACTGGTCTCATTAAAGCCCTTTTATCTGAGAGCCTCCTTACCCTGCCTTGTTAGGAGGAAAGGTATGTGGGAATCACAGCATGCCAACAACTCTCTCCAAGTAAGTCCCTTCAAACCCTTTATACTTCCATGTGGGGAGAAATTTAACTACGTCTAAATTTATAAATGTGTAAATCCTGGTTTAGCACTTTACTTTGGATTTTGGTGTCTATCTTCCTATGCCTAAAATATCCAATTTAACATCCTTTAGCCTAAATAGAAAATAATTTAAAGAGCAACCTATACCTTGTAGCCTTCTAGGTAGCTTTCTTCTCCCCGCCAATGATACCATCGACCCTTGGCTGAAGCAGCTTTTTTATCTTCAGCCTTAATGACAGGAATTGCCTTTGTGTTCTTATTTGTTTGTGTGTTTATTTCTCAAACAATACATCCCATGCTTCCAGAGTTCTTTCTTCCATCTGCCTGGCCTTGAAAGGAAGAGAAGTCACTTGGGATATGTTTACATTAACAACAAAACAAAACAAAATGAACTTCTTCTAGACTGTTTTTGCCAACCATTAGAAGACAAATTTCCACCTTATTTTTTAGGTAGAGCACAACTCAACTTTCATCAGCGTGACTATTTCCATATTTACCCAGAGCCACTATCTAGGTATAAATTTTATTTTTAAAAGCATAGTGCTTTCACAATAGCAAAGACATGGAATCAACCCAAATGCCCATCAACGATAGACAGACAGGATAAAGAAAATGTGGTACCTATATACCATGGAATACTATGCAGCCATTAAAAAGGAATGAGATCATGTCCTTTGCACTAACTAGATGGAGCTGGAAGCCATTATCCTCAGCAAACTAATGCAGGAACCGACAACCAAACACCATGTGTTCTCACTTATAAGTAGTAGCTAAACAATGAGAACACATGGACACAGAGAGGGGAACAACACACACTGGTGCCTGTCAGTGGGTGGGGTGGGAAGGCAGTGGAAGGAGGGAGAGCATTAGGAAAAATAGCTAATACATGGTGGGCTTAATACCTAGGTGATGGGTGATAGGTGGAACAGACCACCATGGCATGCACATTTGTAACAAACCTCCACATCCTCTGCATGTACCCCAGAACTTAAAATAAAAATAGGGGAGCACTACACACTGGTGTCAGTTGGGGGGAAATAGGGAAGGGACAGTGGGGGGTGGGGAGCTGGGAAGAGGGAGAGAGCAAGGGGAGAGATGCCAGATGCAGGTGATGGGGAGGAAGGCAGCAAATCACACTGCCACATGTGTACCTATGCAACAATCTTGCGTGTTCTTCACATGTACCCCAAAACCTAAAATGCAATAAAATAAATGGGGAAGAAAAAATAAAAAAATAAATAAATAAAAATTTTAAAAAAGCATAGGGCTTTTAAAGGTAAGAGGTGATCTCTAACAATTGGCAGTATTAGTTATAAGACTGAGTATATATGTTTTTTTAAGGGTTTATATTTTTTATTCCGGGACATTTTTAACCTTTACAATTGTATCAAAATATGTTAGATTTATCCTAGCTAGGTTAATGAAATCACATTTACTTATTATTCCTGGCTTAGGCAATGTAGTCATTTTGGTGTGAGAGTTTGAATTGTGGGCATTTTGTACCATATTTTTTATGCAATATCTGTAAATATCCCTGGAGACCAATGGATGGATAAGAGAGTACAATATGATTGAGTTATTTATTTCATGTATTGTTTGGTAATAAAACACTCAGAAGGATTAATGATATTTTTCTGATGATGTCAAAATATTGCTGCATTTTTTTTCTGTTTACTTACAGTCAAGTCAAATCTTGGTATCAAAACTGCTGCATTATAAATGTCACATCAAAAGGTTTTGTGCATTGAACATCTATCATGGATGAGTGTCAGGCGTGTCACCTTTTCCCATATCCTTCCTTAGGACAATGAAGGAGGGAGCTGAGTGATAAAAAGCAGTCGCCTTTGAGCATTAAGGAATGGTTGAAACAAAAATGATGCAAGAAGCCCAGAATTTGCTCATTAAGCAGGAAAGAGAAAGATACTGTGTTAGAATTAACATGGCCAGAGCACAGGGAGAAGGCAATGAGGAATTTCCTGAGCAGGGCAAGGAGAGCTGATTGAAGGAAGAAGCTGGGAGAGATAAACTTTCATGTTTGGCTAAGCTCATCAAAGGAAGAATGAGTTGGAGGCACAAGAAATAGAGTTCTGTGTTAGCCATATTAATTTTGATATGCCTATTAGATCCAAGAGGGTTGGTGAGTAGGCAGTTGGGTAGATGAATATTAAACCTGGTTAAAAAATTCAGTCCCAGAGATAGAAATTTTGGAGTTGTCAGCAAATAGATGGATGGTGCTTAAAACTACAAGGCCGGTAGAGATCTCTTAGGGAGGAGTTCAGTTAAAGAGGAGGGCCCAATGTTGTATCTGTATTTATTCATGAGTCAAGAAGAGCACAGGTGCAAGAGAGCAATTGGTCAAGAAGAATCATGGAAACTGAGATGAACAGCAGGGAGGCTGGAAATCAAGTAGAAGGTGGTATTACTTAAGCCAAGAGTGAAATGTGTTTCAGAGAGGAAGGAGTAATGGAATGTGTCAAATGCCAGTGAGAGGCTGAAAAGGCATAGATTGATTTCTGTATTTTTTCTAGGGGTGTATACTATAAAAGACATGTGATATAGGTGCTGTTAATTTTTATGGAGAAAGTGACTGGCAGGAAATTTAATACTAAATCTTTCACTTCTTAGTGCAGAAACTGATTACATCAGAATTCTCTAGTTTGTCCCAGGGAGAGTAGGGAGTTTTATAGGTGAAAAAGTTCTAAGAAACATGAACAACTAGATGTCTTAAATGCCTTTTAATGAAATTTCTTGTCTATGAGATGGCATTAAATATACTTGGAGAGTTAACTGTGAAGAGAATAAATAAATACGAGTATGTTTAAAAACTTGAGAAATTCCTGTCAGCTCACTAATTTGCAGCTAGGATTTTAGCTGACTGTTTTCTAAGACCAGAAAAAACTCAAGAGAAAAGCAACATTTAGAAAGGTGTACATGTGCCCAAGATGTCTTATTAGTGAGCCATATGGCAGCTTCTCGCCACTTAAGCATTTCATTGGTTTGGTTTCTTCCTTTTCCAAATTCATAGTGAATTGCCAACAAAGCACTGAAGCTCAAAAATGACACCTCATATTAACCTAACAAGGCATTATGGGTTATACAAGAATGTGTTAGATATTTATAGCTTGTTGAAAATTCCTGCCTACACCATCTCTGAGGTTAAAATACAAAGGCCCCTCCATCCTAATAGCATCGATGTAACCATAACTAACACATTTTACAAGTAAAATGCATTGCACATGCAGATTCAGGATATTCTTGAGATTGGCAAATGAACAAGAATTCACATAAGAATTGGACCCTGCTTGCTAATTTGATAAAGATGGTTTATGAGGCCACCTACTTTGAGATGATTCCATCTCTGCTTTTTCCCTTGAAATCATGATATCCTTTCTTAACCCCAAATCACAAGGGTACTAAGGAATAGAGGCAGATGCGCCCATTCTAGTGATTTTTGGAAGATTTTGCTCCCTGTGGGGGACATTTGGCAATGTCTGAAGACTTTGAAATATATTGGATAAAGGCCAAGGAGGCTGCTAAATGTCTTGTCATGCACAGAGAAGCCTCCTACCACAAAGAATTATCCAGCTCCAAATGTCAATAGTGTAGAACTTGTGGAACCCCGAGTCACTCTGATGGTTCTCAGTATATAAATGAGAACCCCAGATAGATATAAGACCTAGATGAGGAAAGGGAAAGGGGAAAGAAAGAAGAGGAGCAAAAGAGAAAGTAAGGATGAAAAATAGAAGGAGGCATTTATAGATGTGGTAGGGTAGAATAAAGAGAGAAACAGGAGCAAATAGAGGATTTTTTGTAGACACCCTGGGTTGGTTTTCTTGTTTCCCCAGGGTATTGCTCTATGGGGCACTAAATGGTAGGAATTATAACTTGAGATGTTAGTGAATACCGTAGGATTCACCTGTAGGTGCAAAAATGGATTCAGTCAAGTGACGCCTTTCTCTAAGAATTAATTTACTTAAAAATGGTACCAGAGATAACATTATTGAAAAGCCTTTTGATTCTTCAGGGTGGTACAAACATCTTTCACCTTCATAAGAAAATAATAATTAAAAAAAAAAACCTCTTGGTCAGATCAGAGTCTACGTCACCTGTTCCTTCTCTGATCTCTTTTGTTCCTACATGCCTCCTCTTCCAGAGGAGCAGTCTGCGTTGTATTCCATTAAAGTTGTGTCTAGTTCTAGGCAAACAGCATTGTCCTACAAATATTTTATTCATTCCTTTTCTCTTTATTCTGGCTGCCCTTATTCACCTTTCTCCTTTCTCTGAAATCTTTCTCCTCCATTTGTTTTCTGGAGTCTAGAAGAGTCCTTCAATAGATAGAGTGGAACAAGGTTTAGAGAGTTTTCCTGGGAACTGATTTATCTTGTCTTAGAGAAGGACAGGGCCAGCTAGAAACTTGGAGAATGCAGTTCCTTTGGTCTAGACTTAAGCTGTCAGAAATGGGTCAAATGAATTAAATAAGACTTGCTTAGAGTCAGGTCTGTTGTCTGTTATGACTGAAGGCAGTACTGGAGTTGTCATTATTGCTAACGGAGAACTTTCTCACACAAAGAGACTCTTGAAAATGTTAGAATATTGCTTATTTCTATCTTCTACCACACTGTCACTATTTCTTCATCTTCCAAATCTTGGTTGAAGAATAGCCATGCCATTTCTATATTCCTCTACTGTAGGAGTCATGGGTGGCAAAGTAGGTTCAAAGTGATGAGGTTTTGAAATATTAAACAGTAGCAAGTCTATTTACGACTGTAGTTAGACAGAGACATATACATACATATTTGTATGCAACATTATGTTAAAAATGGGTCATTTGTGGGAGATGTTGGGGCTGACAGATGCAAATTTGAAAGGGTAAACAAGAAAAATTTAAAAGTAAGCTGATTATTGCTTGGTCATTGTTAAATGAGGCAGGGATCCCCAAGCCATAGAACTTCTGTTTTGTTTCCATTGTCTTTTCTCAATTTTATGAAAGAAAAAGAATTTCATTCATAATGAAGGCATAGTTCAACACTAGGTGGATATTACTTAATCGGTGAACTTACTGGAGTGTGTGATGGGGCCACTGTGCCTTCATTAAATTATGTGTGCATCGGCTATGAGCAATTGCATGTAAGTTAAGGGTAAGTTTGGCATGTGCATGTCTAATAGTGGTTTAGATGATTTTCTCATCAATTTTATATAATTTGTGCCAGTTGGCTTTCAGAAATATATATATGAGGAATGTCAGTTTTGTGTTTGTGCATGTGCCTGTATTTTTAGCACGAGAAACAGACTTTCCATTAACATATATCAAAAGAGAAGATTCACATATCAGGGATTTTTGAAATGAGCAGTTTTTGCTAATATTCATTTAAAGAGCATATAATTTTAGAAGATTATTATATTTAAAATAGAAACTAGCATGGTATATCTAAGGTTATGTTATTTGGCCTGCATTACAGAGCAATGACAGTTGCATTCATCTAAATCACACCATTTATATGAAGAAAAATAACAGATCCCAAAATGAGCAAGTCAAGTATCTTATCTCTTTGATGAATCATTGATTTGATCATGCAATTTGAGAGGACTGGGGAGACTAGAGGCCCTAAATTACCATTGAAAGTTGTAGATGTGATGATTAGAGGCACAGTTCAGGTAATTATGTGACTGTCTTCTGAAATATAGCTGCATTCATACAATCACATTTCTTAAGTATCTACTGTCAGAAGCTTTTGAAAGGTGCATATTTTTAAGACTGTATTCTTTTTTTCTGTTGGAAAACAGGTCACTGTTCACTTATTTAATATGCAGCATTCACAAATCAAACATGCTCTGACCATCCATTCGTGCTCTTGTTTAGTGATGAGAACATTGCCAGGTCCAACCTTGAGCTTCTATGAAGCTAAGGTTTGCCCTGGAACCAATATTCACCCCCTCTTCAAGGAGCTGTTTTGTTTTTCTTACTTCCTGTTTTCTTTCAAGTCTGATTCATGGTCCACATTGCACTGCTGTCCACCCTCCTGCAGAGACCAGAGGATGCCCCTGAATCCAGGGTAGCCTTCATGCCAGGGCTGCCCACTCTACCGGTCTGCCAGGCCCTCTGAGAACAGTGAAGGTGTTTACCTGATGTGAGCTGTATGGATTAGTAATGAGACTTACTTTAAACAAAAATTAGTGAAAACTCAGTATTACTTGTCTACTAACATCACTACCATTTGCATTCCTATTATTATTTTTTTAGTCCAAGAGAAAGGTGTGTAGATAGACATGAGGCAGGAATTATTTGTATCCTGTGTACTTAAGAACCTATTCATCTGTGTGGTCATCACTGGTTAAGAATGTGCGAGCATAAAAAATTTACAGACCATTGCTGTAAATTATGAATTCCGTCTGATATTCTGCTTTTCTTTATTCCTGCTCCATTTTTAACCCATATGATATGCATTTCTCTCTGATATCAAGGTCCTCCTGGTATATCTCTTGGCTTTCATAAGCTATGTGTGTTGTGCAGTCTGCCAGGTTTTATAATCTTGGTTTACCTTAGTTTCGAGATTGTACATAATTCTAGACTTCTGCTTGGTTTTTAACTCTCCACCCAATGTAGACCTTTATGGTATGCATTTTTGATTAACTGAGATTGGGAGTTTGAGACCAGCCTGACCAACATGGTGAAGCCCTATCTCTACTAAAAATATAAAATTAGCTGGGTGTGGTGGTGCATGCCTGTAACTCCAGCTACTCAGGAGGCTGAAGCAGGAGAATCGCATGAACCTGGGAGGTGGAGGTTGCAGAGAGCGGAAACTGGGCCATTGCACTCCAGCCTGGGCAAAAGTGTGAAACTCCGTCTCAAAAAAAATAAATAAAATAAAAAATAAGTAAAAATTACCACTCTATTCCATGGTATCTATTTAACCCTGTTTCTATGGATAGACATTTTTAGGTTATGTAGTATCCTTGTCCTTGTTTGCAAACAATGTTGCATTGAACTTTATAGTACTTCAAAAATAAAATCATAACAGAAATCAAGACCATGTCACATGCTAAAAACTTATTAAGATTGGCTGTATTTGTGTGAAGTTTATAAGTTACATAATGCATACAGCAAAGTTACCCAAAATCTATAAGTGAGTTTTTCTTCACATGGTTATAGTCTCAGTTCCTGTGTCTAGGTTGGGGTTGCCTATTTTTCCCATGGATTACCATATTTCTGTGGAATTCTTAGGCAGCAGGGAACACAGTGGTGAGAAGTGGGAAGACAGCAAGACAGAGGAATGTGAGGGGGCAGGAACTCTGAGCTACCAGGAACAAACTGTCTGATAAGAAACAGGAGGCTTGGTTTGACAGGTAACCAAAATTGAATCTGCAGAAGATCCTTGACTAGAGTAGAATGAGCTCTTCATAGCCATTTAGATCATTGTAGGTTTGCTTTCTTCCTGCTTTTATTTGAGCTGAGTCTGGAAAATTCTCAGCTCTCAAACTTGATCTATACCAAACTCCACTCATCCTTCAAAACCTGAGCATTATAACCCTCTAGAAGATATAAAGCCCTGTACCTAAGGTCATGAACTCTGAAACCTGTATTCTCCACCACTGAATAGCTTGGGACTTCTGGGTAGCCTGTTTAAATTCCCACAACTGCAGTTCTTTTTTTTTTTTCCCATTTATTTATTTTGTTGCATTTTAGGTTTTGGGGTACATGTGAAGAACATGCAAAATTGTTGCATAGGAACACACGTGGCAGTGTGATTTGCTGCCTTCCTCCCCATCACCTACATCTGGCATTTCTCCCCCTGCTATCCCTCCCCGGCTCCCCACCCCCCACCGTCCCTCCCCTATTTCCCCCCAACTGACCCCAGTGTGTAGTGCTCCCCTCCCTGTGTCCGTGTGCTCGCATCGTTCAACACCCGCCTATGAGTGAGAACATGCGGTGTTTGATCTTCTGCTCCTCTGTCAGTTTGCTGAGAATGATGGTTTTCAGGTTCATCCATGTCCCCACAAAGGACCCAAACTCATCGTTTTTGATGGCTGTATAATATTCCATGGTGTATATGTGCCACATTTTCCCTATCCAGTCTATCGTCAATGGGCATTTGTGTTGGTTCCAGGTCCTTGCTATTGTAAACAGTGCTGCAATGAACATTCGTGTACATGTGTCCTTATAGTAGAACGTTTTGTAATCCTTTGGATATATACCCAGTAATGGGATTGCTGGGTCAAATGGAATTTCTCTATTGTGGCCAGCTCTTAGATGCAGGAGAAGAGGTTCAGGAAGAATAGTGGGGTGGATTGCAGGAGAGGTAGGTAGGAGCTATATTATACAGCCTTCT
This sequence comes from Sapajus apella, assembly GCF_009761245.1. Taxonomy (NCBI): domain Eukaryota; kingdom Metazoa; phylum Chordata; class Mammalia; order Primates; family Cebidae; genus Sapajus; species Sapajus apella. The sequence goes on from NW_022436947.1 coordinate 4,394,961, forward strand.
TAATAACAAAATGAAAAAGCCTGCACATACATGGAAGACTCTGGGTTAAAATCAACCTATTATTGACACTGTAGCCTAATATTTCTAAATGATCTCTGTGGTAGTGTCCAGGCAACCCTAAAACTAGGGGAGATGATTATGTGAGATTTGAACACTCCAATTGTGAACTCTCATACTAACACATATGGCTGAGAGAAATTGTGTCAACTATAAAATATTAAATAGATGAAATAAAAAACAATAGTCTAAACTTTATTTAATGTGTAGCCACCAATGAATACAGAAGTAGAGCCATGTTTATGGGCAATTCTCGGAAGCAAAAAATGAGCATACCATAAAAAGAAAAAAAAAGGAAAATTACCAACAGTAAAATGTGGTTCAGTGATTTTTTGACAGCTTGTCGAGATTAGTGTTTCTTATCCTTCAATGCCAGACAGTGGAGATGAGTCAGGGGAGAAGCTGTAGGTGGAAGACTAAGAGTAGGAAGGAATGAAGGAAAGCCAGAGTCAAGAGCTACCTGTTCTACTTGACGTCGTGACAGCTGGCCTCTGTGTAATTGGGTTGGATGACTCAGGATTGTACCTACTGGCACTTCTTGGCCATGCATTAGCACCAGGACTATTTGAAAACTACTGCTCCAGAATAAAGGTTTTCAGCCCAAATTTGAGACTCAAAAGGAAAGGACTTTCTTAAATGTGAACTGAGCCTTCCATTTGCTTTGCCAACAATGAATGTCTTTCTGCTATTTTTTTTTTTTTTTAACCTTACCAAGCTCTGATTCTTTTGGCAGCTGGCTCAAAATGCCTTTTCCAGAATTGGTGGCTGTTGGCAGTAGCCAGAAATAAATTGAAATCATAATTAAAATAGTCATCCCTTGGGAAAAGAAGTTGAAACTTGGTAAATCAGACTTACAGTAACTCCAAGAATTGGAGCCAAAAGGAAGCATGCAGAGCTCCTAGGCTGGTTCCTAGTGCAGTAGCCACCCTTTAAAGACATGGTCCATGCTTTGTTTTTAGTGACCTTCCAATCACATGCTTTGCATTTCATTGGCTTTGATAAATACACATTGAAAAGGTTGATCACAATTTTATCACAGATATAAGAATAATTTATAGTTTTGTGACAACTGATGACCCAAATCAGCAAGTGACAAGTTAAGTTTGATGAAACTGAGGAAATACCAAGTAAGCAGTTACTATTGAATGGGGAAGGGAGACAGCAGTAAAATAAAATCATCTGAATTATATACCTGTTGGTGATAGAAGGCATTCAGCCTTGAAGACAATATCCTGTATGTAAAACAGTTATATAATATCTAATATTGTGAACAGAGGCACTGGATTGCTGATTAAGACAAACCCTATAAAGCACCAAACCAACAAATGGCATGATTTCAGCCTTTGTTTAAAGCCACTGTGTTTTGTGTTCACTCATACAAATTTGTCCTATTTCTTTCTTTTCTCTAAAACTCAATCTGAGTGCAAATGTATTTATGGATAAATAGTGTTGTACTGGCAGTAGTACCATCTAAATGACCTGCTCTAGAATGTGACTGGTTTCCCATGCGCCCCTCATGTGACTAAGGGCAGAATTGTTTTAGGTAAAATAATGTTTCGGCTGCCTAGCATGAGATATAATTATCTCTTGGATAATTATATCTGTATATCAACATGTTTCAGCCAATGGGTTAAGCATTTTATGTGTCATTTGTTCCTCAAAAGAACACTTTATGATAGATATTATTGTAGCCATTTTAAAATGAGGCATTCAAGGAACTGGATAAGAAAGTTTCCTAAACTCTCACAGCCGCAGCGAGTAGCGGGTAGGGCTAGGATTGTCGTGCCTCTCAAAGCTGGTATGCTTCCCATCAGCCTTCTGCCGCCTCTGGGCTGGCTGCTTAATTGGGGCTGGATCACATACAATCTCTCGCCTTGTTTTTCCTTCTCATTCATCAGGTCTGTCTCCCTACAATATTTTAACACCTCAAGGACAGGAACATTTTTTGGCATCTCAATTCTTAGCTTGTCTGCGATAATGATGATCACATCCTACAAAAATTTCAGTTTTGCGAAGCAGACTTTCTCACTATCTTTTTGCTCTGTTTTCAACTCAAGTGAAATCCAACATCCACCACCACCACATCAACCACCACCAACTTCTGTCCTAGCCTGCTCTTCACCTCCTATTCTCCCTTGGATCTTTGAGATGTATTTTCAGCACCCATTTATGCTTTATACCTGGATTTTCTTGTTTCTTATTTTACAGGTTGCTGGCATATTTTGTGAGTGCATTTTGCATATTGTCAATCTGCCACATTGGAACATCATTTTCACACTGACTTCAAAAATATCTCGAATTTTTATTGTTTTAATGTAGGTGAGGCATTTTCATCTGCACAGACGTGTATATCAACTAGATTCAAGGGCAAAATTTTTTCAAGACTTGATGCTTTTGTACATTTTATGTACGTAGAATTTTTAAATAAGTGGCTTAATTGCATTCATAATCTACTCAGTTATTACAGTTTTTCTTTGGAATTCAAATGACTTAACATAGGACCTCATTATGTGAGTAGCTGTTCCTTTAAGAACTCCCTTTTTTTAAATGAACAAGGTGGAAAGAGCTTCAAAATAGTTGGAAGAGGATACAAATCTATTTCAGGGAAGCTTTTCAGAGAAGTTAAAGCTCTACTTTTGCTTTTCTAACACCTCCCAAAATTGCAGTTTAATCTTCGGGTCACCAGAAAAGTATCCAATTATTTTAAATAACATTGTCTTTTTAAATCAGATTCCTGTGCCTTTAATTAATGATGTATTGTTTAACTTCAACATTCAGTTGTAAATATAAATACATTTTTCCTTTGTCCGTTTATAAAAATGAACATATGTGGAAGAACTTATGACACTGAAAACAAGCACTTGGGAGAGACTGTGGATGGAAACAAGCAAAAAGTTGAGTCCTTCCATGTAGAAATTGACCTAGTTTCAGTCCACTACTAGGAGAGCAGCACAAGCTCAGAGAGCCTTTGTTGTTTGTTGTTTTCGTGTTACAATTACCAGTAACTTTGAATCAGTGACTCCTATTCTCATAAGACATTTTACTGATCAGAATCTTCTTATTTTGTTGAATTCTCTCTGACCTAAATTTTTGATTCTTTAAATTAGTAGCCTTTTAGCATTTCGGGAATCTCAGATCACTTTGATAATCTAGAAAGCAGTGGTTTGTCTGTCCAGGAAAATACAGATACACGTAGACACGCCAAATCTAGCATACAATTTTGGAGAGTTCAAGAATTGTTGAACCTATTTGAGGACACATTATTTTAAAGAGCTTGATGATGACCAATGTGTTTTCACCAAACAAAATTATAATGTTATCTTTAGGCAAAACCTCTTTAAGAACATTAAGTTATATCAAATGTTTCTATGGCTCAAACATTTTAACAGTTTCCATCCATGGATCAAAATATAGAGTAAATAAGTGAACCAAAGCTAACTACATTAATAAAGTCAGACATGGGCATAAAGCTCTTCAGACACACAGCCACCTGCACATAAAGAGATACACTATCAATATTTCCTTACCAACCTGTGGTAGTCATGCTGCTGAAGTAGTGCCTCAATCTGAATTTTACTAAACTAGATTAAATAACATCCAGTTTTCTGTAATTTGAACAGCCTAGAGATAGTGTGATGGATCCTTAGGTTTTTAAAATGATAAATCAAGCATTTCTGTTTTCTTTCCATTGATTTTTGCCAAAGGAAATTAGGATGTGTTTTTATAGGGTCCTCTACAGCATATTCAATATCAAAATGCAGAAAATGTCCTTGATGTTTAAGCCCCTTTATTCGTAGTGAAGATAATCCTGTTTCTGTTTAATCTCTTTATTTATTAGCTTTCATAGTTGCCACTAAATATTTCGAATCGCTTCCAAATTTCTTGGTCTATAATTACATTTCTCACCCAACTGAGAGATGTCGTTTGCTTTATCTGTTTTACAAAAATGCATTAAGTACCTTAAGATCCTTTAAAACAAGATATCACACATGTGTCAAAATATAATTCTCAAAATGTTACGCATAATTCTCATATAAATAGTTACAAAGCACATGTCAAGATTTAATTTAGCTCAACCATCAGGATGAAAAAAACAATTTAAAAAACTAGAATATATTTATATATATAGAGAGAGACTATATGTAATATATATATATATATATATTTCTCTACATATTATATAGTATCTCTGTATCCATACCTATATGGATATATTCATAAATAAATATAAATGATATATATTATATTCATAAATATAGATTTTGATTGCATTCCTGAATGAGACCAATTTTTCCTTTATCAGTTATTTAATTCACAGCATTCGTTTAGCGTAAAACTTCATATACTCAAGGTTTCTAGTTTACAAAGATGAATCACTTTTGTTTCGTAACTTTAGGTACTTTCATATACATCCTCAGACTCATCTGAAAGACTTGTTAAAACACATTGCTGGGTTCCACCCCTAGTGCTTCTGTAGACCTGGGATGGGACCTGGGAATGTGTGTGCCTATGTATGTGTGTGTGTCTGTGTGTGTGTGTGTGTGTGTGTGTGTGTGTGTGTGTGTGTGTTTGTTTTATTATACTTTAAGTTCTGTGGTACATGTGCAGAACATGCAGGTTTGTTACGTAGGTATAAATGTATATGCGTGTAGGAATTTGTGTTTCTGACCAGTTTCCAGCTGATGCACATTTTGAGAACAAGTGATTTAACTCCAGGCTTTGTTTGCGGATCAAGCAGGGCAGCAGAGAGTGTTGATTAACTCCCAAGAAAGTCAGTACAACCTCTGATTGGCTCCTTATTACTTCTTCTATGTTATTCCTGTTTTCTTGTCCTGTCCCCTCTGTACCCACAAGATCATCCACACCTGTGGCGTCAGCTGCCAAGTCTTTATCGCTGCCAGAACAGCTGCACTCCAGTGCTGCTCCCTACCTTTGAACATTTCAAATCCCTAATAAGGGCCAGACTCCCAGTGTCTTCCCCACAGAGACCCGGCCTCCCTCATTTGTCCCATTTCTGTCAGTGATTTCAATTCCATTGCAAACCAGGGCTAGAAGGCTCCAAATCACATGTTGTAAACTAGAAGGTGCATTTCTCCCTCCCCAGTTATCATTGGTAGGCTTCTCTTAGTAGAGAAAATGTTTAATTTTTAGAAGTTTGGAATCCTAAAGAGATTCCTTTCAATTTTCAATCTGCCAGTTATCTGTCCTGTTCCTCGGATGTGGCCTTAATTCTTTATAAGAAATAAAAGCTTCCGAGACTCCAAGGAAGTTTGCTGAGAATTGTAGTAAATCAGAGACGCAAGCCAGTCCTGGCAGTCTCTTGGAAGGGCAGCTTTGGAGGACTGAGAGGTCAGGGCCCAGGCTTCTAAAGGTTACGCCTGAGATGTGTAAGTGAGACTTGGAGGCAGGAGATAATAAATATAAGCTTCAGGAGTTTGGAAGGCCAAGAGAGTTTAAGAAGATTATCAAAAGACATTACAACTTCAGTTTCAGCTTCTCGGGAGGCTGAGGCTGAAGGATCACCCAAGCCCAGGAGGCTGAGGCTATGGTGAACCATGATCACGCCACTGTACTCCAGCCTGGAAGACAGAGTGTGAGACCCTGTCTCAAAAAATAAATATAAATAAAATTAAAATTTAAAAAGGAATGTAACAAGATCAGCTGAGGGGAATTTGTTTTGGAAGAGAGGAAACTATTGAGAGCAGAAGAATTGATGGGTGGATTTGAATAATGCTACAGAAATAAAGTTCGAAAGAAGAAAGAAAGATCATTTAGAGACTAAATCAGGTGGTTGGCTTTGGAGAGAAGGTAAATATTTTTATCCAAGCCCAGAGGAAAGAACGATGGCAGTTATGTCAGTTGGCCTTGAGGTTAAATAGGAGAGGGGTAATTGGGAGGTCATGAAAATGCTCAGGTAGATGAGTACACTGTGCTCTGGGTGAGTGTTGGGCAGAGTGATTTTGCCATGGGTCCACCTGCTGCTGCTTTCCTTCCTTGTCTACTCCTCTGTAATTGAGTTCAGTAAAGAAGGCTGAGGTTAGGATGACCTCCACATGTGAGGTTGATTTTCTTTGTTTCCATGTAGATGAACAGCCCCTGGGTATGGATGGCTGCTTCTTTTCCTCACATACTGTAAGTCCCATGTGGCCAGTAGATAACCTTTGATTTGTTCCCATTCTGTGCCAGTGCCTTAGACCTGTGTGTCAATGACAGCCAGCTGTCACTAGTTCCTTGGCTTCCCAAAGGGAAAGAAAGAAATTCCCATAAGGAAGTAAATGTCCCAAATTAGATTATTTTTATTGAATGGAATAATTGAAAATGTTGAATGGGATCATTGACAACCTCCTGGTAATTTTGTGGGGGAGTTATTTTTAAAAGTTGTATGTGAAAGACTTTCAAAGCAGAGCCCTTCTTTCTGTTTCTAGAGAAAAAAAAATGTGATGTGGTCTTCTCACCAGTGCTTTGTGTAGGAAGGGATGGCAGAATGCCGAGGGAGGGAAGCCCGTCAGGTTATTGAAATGGAGCCACTAGAACGTGTGTGTCTCTTTCCAGGACCATGAAACCTCCTTCCCCAGGGCTCTCTCAGCACAGAGGCTCTCCCCTCGGTGGTGCTTCCTAGATGGTGAGTTCTGCATTTCTTGGGGGTATTGCGGGAGGTGGGGAAGTTGAAGAGCAAGGCGTCAATTGATAGGGTGGACTCTAGTTTTCCGAAAGATTATTCAGAAAGCCTTCATGTGAATTCCTCCACATGGTTGATATTTTCGGGCTGAACGACGTGGGCCTGCTGATGTTGCTCTGTCCTTTCCTGAAGTCATTTCCCTCAAGGCAGCTTGGTTAACTCTGGCTGAACTCAGCACCCACTTGCACAGGCTGATGTTTCTCTATCATCAGCCCTCTTTTCTTAAAACTTGAATGCCTGCCTTAAATTAGTTCAGAGCAGTAGCTGGATTCTACAAGCATAGGATGGATACTAATTTCTATGTTGTTTGCATCTTACGGAACATTCATAGTATTTTTATGAGACCATTATTTCAGTGTGATGTGTACATTTCTGGGAGAAGGGCAGAAAAATTCAGTTGCATTCAAATCTGCTTGACTCAGCATAACATATCCATGCATAATAGGTTAGTTATTTTATGATTGTTTAATGAGTCCATTTTTTACCTCAAACATCTCTCTCCTAGATGCTGCGTAATACTACCTTTCTATCCAATTACCCATATCGCAGTATCTTCTCACCTCTGTATATTCATGCTTACATACTGCCCAATGTATCTGCTACCTGTTCTCTCTCTTGTTCAGATGGAGACATGTTCATTGTAGACACCCTTGCTTTTTTTTTTTTTTATCTGTGTGAACATCTGGGAGGATATAAATGTGAATAAAAGTATGACAGGATGTGTGAGTGTATGAACAAGCATTGGGATGGCAGCAGCAGAGATCTATTAAGATTTAAGGACCGTCCAGTTAACTGGCAGCAGAAGAGAAGGGTATAACTTTGATGCCAGATCACAGAACATTTTGAATGCCATATGCATATTTTTCTAGTGTTATGAAGATGGGCACTTGTATTTATATGAGATCTAACCCATATAAATCATAATGCAGGTTTTTGTTAATGTCTCATGAGCTGTCTCTGAGAACTTTCCTCCACCTTCTTTATTCCATAGCAGTGAGAAACATAATCATTTGTCATTTCTGAATTTGCAGAGGAACAACTTATATTTCAGAAAATTATGAAAATATGTTCTATCTAAAGTCTTAGATAAAATTATAGCTATTGTGGGTAACAGTCTTAACCCAGATAGTAATTTTATTCCATAGTTTTATTAAACCTTTTAAAGGTAATTGCAGTCACGGTTTAAGGGAACAAAGTAGAGTGAATTTCTCCAAGGCAGATTTTATTCTATTCTTAGATTTTAGAGAGCAGGGACCATAATTGGCTGGTTTCTTAGTTCAGTTTCTTTTGGAGAGAAGCTACTCATTAAATGTTTGTGAATTTTAAATAATTACTTGCTTTTTGAGTTTTTCTTTCTTGTGCTATGTTTGTTTTGTAGAAAATCTATTTGTGATATCTGGGCTTTGTAAGATAGATTTAAGTGAGAAGCACATAATTCTTTGGTTTGCTTTTCTTTTCTTTTTTTTTCTCTTTTTTGAGATGGGAGTCTGACTCTATCACCTTGGCTGGAGTGCAGTGGCATGATCACGGCTCACTGCAGCCTTGAACTTCCTGGTCTCAGGCAATCCTCCCGCCTCAGCCTTCTGAGTAGCTGGGACCACAGGGGCACGCCACTATCCCTAGCTAACTACAAAAATTGTTTTTGTAGATATGAAGTCTTACTTTGTTGCCTAGGCTGGTCTCAGACTCCTAGCTTCAAACAATTCTGCCACCTGAGCTTCCCAAATTGTAGCCAATAATTCTTTCTAATATTAAGAATATTCAAAATAATTTCTAGAAACCCAAAGTTTGTAGTTCAGATTTTTTCCCCCACACCATAGATACAGCTCAATTTCTTTTCCGAGAATGCTTAAATAATTTTTTTTTTTTCTGTGTTGGCATCCTTCAGACATGATGCTAAGGATGCAGGTTGAATATGAAATGATTCATTTAAGACCACATACAGTCCCTGGCCTAAATCTTCAAGCCGTTTTCCAAAATGAGAAATCACTTCCCTTAGAAGTCTACATAACTATAGTGTTTTCTAGCTTTATTTACTTAATAAAAACATACCAAGTGCTACCTTTCTTTATGATCCTGTGCTAATTTCAGGAGGCATAAAAGATTAAATGAAACAGATTTTTAAAGAGAGGTAGGTCTGGCCGGGTGTGGTGGCTCACACCTGTAATCCCAGTACTTTGGGAGGCCAAGGCAGTTGGATCACAAAGTCAGGAGTTCGAGACCAGCCTGACCAACATGGTGAAACCCCGTCTCTACTAAAAATACAAAAATTAGCCAGGTGTGGTGGCTTATGCCTGTAGTCTCAGCTATTCAGGAGACTGAGGCAGGAGAATCCCTTGAACCCGGGAGGCAAAGATTGCAGTGAGATGAGATCGTGCCACTGTATTCCAGCCTAGGTAAGAGAGTGAGACTCTGTCTTTAAAAAAAAAAAAAAAAAAGACAGATCTCTTAGTCTTATAGTTATCTGTGAAGATAGTTTGTATAAGAAATTTTTAAAAATGTAAATGTGCCTGGAGGCAGATGTAATACATTCTGGCTAGGGTAGGGAGGTTGGAACTGAGAAAGATTTCACAGGGGCACAAGTACTTGAGCTGGTTCTTTAAAGACAAGTACGATTTATATGGCAGAGGCAATGGAAAGGGCTTTCTAAGCCTTAGAATAGCAGTGGCAGAGGCATGAAAGTGCTGAGGTTTTCTTAATAAATTTAGGGACTGGCCAGGAGATTAGCATGACTGCTGTGTAGGGGTTTTGACCAGCATAGTTGAAGAGAAGGTTATAAATTTGGTGCCAGATTACTGAACATGCTGAATGCCATATGTATTTTTTTCCCTAGCAACTTCTGCTGATCGCTTTTATCGAATAGACAGATCTCAGGTAAGTTTTCTTCCAGCCTGCTTGTGAAAGTGAAAAATTCCCAAGTTCATATACTTTATTGGTAGCTAATCTCATAAATTTTTCTAATGAAAAACACTGAGACATTTACACATTTCGGAGTGGGGTTCATAACCTAAGCTGTGAACCTTTTATTTATCTTCGTGTGTTTTATGATTTATGGACTCAAGATGATACAGCTTGATCTTGCAAATGAGTACAGAAAATAAGTTGACTTGTAGACATTATCATCAGCCTGTACTCCAAATGTTCATTCACACGGATATTTTTACTCCTTCTTAGCGAAATTTTATGTCTTTTTAAGCTCATTTCTGTTTAGCAAGTTTGAGGTCCCGAGTGTATACCTAGGCTACTTAGTTTCAGTTTGCCAAGCCCTACAGGTCAGTGATGAGAAAAAAAAAAAAAAAAAAAGGCTTATTCAAGGTCACAAGTCCTCCCATTATCTGAATTCTCCGAGAAAAATAATGTACAGTGTTGAACCCAATAATAAAGCCAGTTGTTTACCATGCTGCTTAGCTTTGACCAGGTCATGGGGTGGAAGTCCAGGCTATCATACACTCCTGCTGGACCACATGGCATGTGGGTATCACTTCTCTAATAGTATTTGGGAAGGAGATGAGTCAAGACCATTTCTAGATATACCTAAAATAATTGGGCTGGGCGCAGTGGCTCATGCCAGTAATCCCTGCACTTTGGGAGGCTGAGGCAGGTGGATCACGAGGTCAGGAGATCAAGACCATCCTGGCTAACATGGTGAAACCCTGTTTCTACTAAAAGTACAAAAATTAGCTGGGCATGGTGGCAGGTGCCTGTAGTTCCAGCTGCTCTGGAAGCTGAGGCAGGAGATTCCCTTGAACCCAGGAAGCAGAGGTTGCAGTGAACCAAGATCATGCCACTGCACTCCTGCACGGGTGACAGAATGAGACTCTGTTTAAAAAAAAAAAAATCCTAGTTAATTGGAAATCAAGGAGATTCATCTCTCCCTGTCTCCCACTGCCTGCCATAGGACAGCTTTGAGGAGGAACGCCAACCAATCAAGCTTCTGGCAACACACTGTGATCCTTTGACACGTTGAAGAATTTCATTATTCCTGGAGACCCAGAATCCTTGTTTTGTTATTCTTCATGCAACAGACTTCTTGTTCTTCCTTAGGAACATTTGCACTTTGTGATGGAGATTTCCCAAGATGAGATTTTTATTCTGGACCCAGATATGGTGGTGTCACAGCCAGCGGGGACACCTCCAGGCATGCCTGACCTGGTGGTGGAGCAAGCCTCGGGGTGAGTGTGCTTCTCCTTGCCTGTGAGGCTGGCCTTAGGGTGACATTGTGTCTAGTTTGCCTTTGAACTTGCTGTTATTCTAATGACATCAAACATAAAGATCTTCTTGTTGTGTTTCCTTAGAGTGGTTATTTTATAAGTCTGTCCGATGAATGGCTGTGTAGAAACACAAAACCAGATTTGCATCATGTCCAAGCCTTCTTTACCCATCACAGCAACACTTCTTAGCAAACCTGGAAAATACTGGTACTTGTGTTTCTGCTTATGTGTTTGTAGTAACTCTGTTATCCACATAAAAAATGGATACAGATGATTTGACAGTTTTTCTCCTCTTCCTCCTCTTCTTCTTCTTTGCTATTTCCAGGCTGCTGGAGACATGTAGATTGTATAGTAATAACTATGACATACCAAATGCTTTTTAGGACCTCTGTCCTGTGCCTCTCTTCTATTTCTACCACCACTTCATAGAGACTTGATCATCTTAAGTGCTCTGTGCTTATTTTCTCATCTGTAAAATACAAATAATAATAACCCTCACTCAGAGAACTGTTTAGTGATTAAAAGAATTGATACAGGTAAAGCACTTAAAGTCATTCCTGAAATTTTAAAAACAATCATTAAATAGAATGTTATTAAAGTGATAATCATCATCATAATGCCACAGTGACCTTGAACATTTGGTACAATTATCTTTAATTCATAGATTAAAAAATTGAGACCTAAAGGGTTATTTTACTTGCCTAGTATTTCACAGAAAATAAGTAGAAAAAATGAGATTCAGTCCTGGGTTACCTGATGCCAGAGCCCATGCATTTAACTACCACCTTGCACCACAAAACATAATTAAGATTTCTAAGTTATTTCAATAATTCAGAACTATTTATTTAGAGAATTTTGTGTGCCAGGTCCCAGTGTAAGCACTTGGGGTGTAACAGTGCAAAAGTAAAAACAGATAAAAATCTTTGCCCTTGTGAAATTTAGTGTTTTGGGGCCTGAATTGTTGAAATAAGAATTGCTCTAGAAACCATACACAATGTACCCAAATAGTAAATGCACATCATCTACACCTACTCGTACAGTATGAATGAACGGGCCACTAGGTAAGCAAACTGCAATGTAATCTTCGTCCCTGTTTTCCCTTGTTATTTGATTTACTCTTTTCACTTTTTTTCATTCACTGCTGCTATTTGTGAGTGGTTTCCCACTCTTCCAGGGCCAGCTGATGTCCAATATGTACCAAGTCTGGGGGAGACAAGAGAGGGCACAAGTGGCTGTGTGGAACAGATAAAAAGCTGTTCTCAGGAAGCCAGAGCCATGATGTCAGAGCATGAGGGGAAGGCCGAGAGGCACAAGGGGTAGCCTCATGCACCCCTGGGAGCCTCAAAGGTGGTGGGGAAAGCCACCTTTGCAGGGCACATCCATATACCAGACCCATCAGTTGTGGGGAAAGGAGGTACAATGTTTTGTCCTACTGCAGAAACAGCAGGTGCTGGAGTCTGGGTGTCCTCCTACCCCACCTGATCTGGGCTATGTCTTTTGATATGGTAAGGAGAAAATTCATTCTTCCAAGTTGCCCTGGTCTTTGCTCACTCGGTCATTTTCTTCATATCAAATAATAGCCAAAAGGAATTGATTTAGGCCTGGCTAGAACTCTGTTAGCTCTAACTTTAAAAATTAAAGTAGCCTGAAAATCCACCAGGACTTGAATCAGTGCTTTTCTTATTTCTCACCAGTTTCCTCCCTGAAATAAACCAGGAACAGGGAAGCAGTGAAACAGGAAGGACTTTGTTATTTTCTAATCTGCATTTCTACAGTAGGTCTATTACTTCTTTTTCATGTCACATTTAAAATGACTTAATCTTGAAATTCCATTTTCTCATTTGTAAAGGGGACAGGATCATACAAATAGTTCATGATTGTTGAGATAAATGAATGAAATAATAAATGTGTAGTATCTGGTAAATGCTCCATAAAGATGAATTTTCCTTCTCACATTTACAGGCAAGATTCATCTTCAGAAAGTGAAGACTAAGCCACGTGGCTGCCTTTGAATGCTTAACTGTCTGGTACCCTTCTTTCTCTCAGGATCTCAGACTGGTGGAATCCTGCCCTGCGGAAACGCATGCTGAGTGACAGCGGGCTGGGGATGATAGCTCCCTATTATGAGGACTCAGATCTGAAAGATCTCAGCCACTCCCGCGTGCTACAGTAAGAGTTCTCTTGCTGTTCTTTTCCTCTGTGCTACTGTGATTGCTGGGAGAGGATGGACTGTGGGCTGTGCGCCAATGGGCAGGATTGTCTTTTCAATGGCGCACAGGCTGTCTCACATAGGCGCTGCTTTGTGTTTGACCCTCCATGCACCTTGCTTACTTTTATCTGCCCCAAACTCTTCATGGAGCTCCACCTACCATTTCTCTTGCTCCTGAGCCACCTTGAGCTCCTCGCATGTGAACCTCTACATACTTTAAACCTCACCAGTGTCTTCTTTACTGGAGCCTAGTATTTATCAGATGTCCCTGTTTGCCACATCATAAAGACATGCATGAGAGTGATCAGGAGTAGTTTGAAAGTGATGCGTGTTTTTTTTATTTGTGAACACTTTATTTTGCTGTTTCATTTGTCCTGGGCCTGTGCACGTGTGCCCTACCCAATATTGCCACATGGCTTTATAGGCTAAATCTGAGTGCTGTCCCTGTGGCGGTTGCAGTCTCTGTGGGTGAGCAGTACAGCGTTTGTTCGTAAATCAGAACGCTACGCTTTCTTCTGAGATCTGGTCATGGTGAGAGAGTAGGATGCATGCTGGAGTTCTGCATCAGTGTTGGTACCTTTGTGCTCGGTGAATCCACCTTCCTGTCATCTCCCCTGGTGACAGATGCACTCTTGCCTACATACTCTTTAATTTCAGTCTACTCACTCCATTTTAGAGGTTATGTGCATGAAATTAGGCTGGTTTCCAGTTTACCTGGGGTCTTAATCAAATAGTGACAATGGCCTTGTAACCACACATTCTTAGCCTTTTGATAGAATAACAAGATTACTAAGATTCTTAGAAGCCTAGGGTTAACTAAAGAGGTAAGGAAGTGCTTTGTTTCTGAAGAAAGACTAGAAGCAATTTCAATATTACAAAGGGAAAAAAGTGAAAAATTTGGCTCTAATTATTTCATTGGCGAAGGTTCAAAGCACACACCCTGAGGGCAAAAGGAGACTTCATTTTAATTGCTTCTCTGTATTACCTCTTACTTTCTTGTGTGAAGAGGGGAAAGGAGCAAAAATGAATTACTATGGATTTTTCTTTTTAATTAAACTGTGTTGTTACTTTCCGATGGCATTTTGATTGCTTACAATTCAGGGTGTTTTTCCATTTCCTTTTTTTTACAGAATTGAGGCTTGCAAACCAGGGTGAGTCAGCCACCCATGAATGGCTAAAAATGTGGCCATTTATCTGTGGGCAGACTTATTGGAAAATTAGAGTTTTAATTAGCTACAGAAATAGATATTAAGCCTAGGCAAACCAGATGAGTATATTATTTGTACTTGTATATAGTCTGTTTCCACAAGGCAGAATATGAGCTCACTCTAGTTTTCTATGTCCTGATTTTTCTATATATAACATACTGATGTACATATCATGATAAAATAATTGTATATAAGATAGTAAATATTCTTCCCAAGAATCACAAATAAATTTACCACTTTATATAATAGCTAGGTTCTTAAAACCAGATGTTAAAATCAACTCTTTTTGTTTGTTTGCTTGGGTTGTATTATCCTTTTAGGATTTATCTTAATCTTTGGTTGGTCTTCAATTGACAGCTATAAGTTTTCACAGTCATTTAGACTATTTTGCTTTATAATGCCCTAGAGTAGTAGACCCTTTTAAAAAATCCTGCAAAATTACTTTGAAAACAAGCAAAGTGGCATTCAAAGATTCGCCCCTAGTCTTTCAGCTTTTCCAGGTGAATCTCTGGACATTGTGGAACAAAAGACAAGTCATCAGCACTAGGCTCAGCCTGAATTCCTGTCTCATGGAAGATACAAGCATAATAAAATTGTTGTGTTAAATCACTTAAAAATAAAACAAAACTAAACTAGATGCCTAACCTCAACTTTTTAATTAATTCTTTAACTTTTAAAATTTTTGTGTCCATTGATTTCTTACAATATCTTTTTGTTTCCTTCAGACATCATCTCTGATATAAATAGTTATAATTATAGTTGTGGAAACATCTGATTATGTTAGTAATAACTACTATTGATGGAATACTTCCTGCTTGCTTTGTATCATAATTAAATTATCTTCTTTCAGCAATTTTTAAACTTAGCAGTTGCTTAACAGATAAGTAAACAGAAGCTCCTAAGGGGGTAAAATATTTTCCTTAGGTCACTTCACATGGCAAGTGTGGTTTGACCTGAGGTTGGCTTGACTTCTGACTCCATGCTTTTCCTATTGTACTACAGTATCTTCTCAAAGGGACCTTAAAAGTCAGTGTACCAGAGCCGCAGAGGTTTTCTTTGGTTTCTATTTCTTTTTTTACATTTGTAGGGTGAAAAATCCTACAATATAGGGTTACTATGCATGCACATTAAATATATAACTGCAAACTTACCCAAAAGCAAATATGGCCGAGAATTAATCTAAAAGCATTTTTTTTTCTTTAAAAGAAGAGATTAAAACAAAATATAATGGTGATAAACCTCAGTTTAAAAAATATGAAACATATATTAACTATGTTCTAATCCAAATAAGTATACAAATTATATAGAAGGCCATCATGTACCAACCACCCTGATTTATTATGTCATTGTTTTTCTATATTTGCATTAGGTCTTTCTTTCAAGCCTTAAACAAGAGAGTAGTGTAAAAAATATTGACTATTTTTTCATGGTTTTGTTTTGTATTGTTCAAGTTGGAGTCTCTCTAGTTGGAAAATCTGTAATCCGAAATGCTTCAAAATCCGCAACTTTTAAAGTACTGACATGATGCTCAAGGGAAATGCTTATTGGAACATTTTGGATTTCAGATATTTGGATTAGGGATGCTCAGCTGGTAAGTATAATGCAAATATTACAAAATCTTAAGAAAATCAAAAATCGGAGACAATTCTGGTCCCAAGCATTTTGGATAAGGGAATCTCAACTTGTATTTATTTTTCATTACCTGTGTTATATAATGCATGTATTTTGGAACTTGCCATTTCACTCAACATTATATTTTTGAAATTCATTCATATTGATATATGCGGATTTAAAAAAATTTTTAGTATAGAGTATTGCATCATATATATGCCATAAATTATTTCTCCATTTCGATATTGATTTTTAATATTCTATTATTTTTTAAAATGCAGCAAACATTGTGGGACATGTGTCCTCCTGTGTTGTAGAATATATATGCAGTCTCAGCTCACTCGATATTGCACAATTTACCTTCCCAGTAAGAATATTTATAAATCAGTAACTGAAAAGGCCCTGAACACTTATTTTAATAATCTCGGTATGATCAGCATCTGCTGCTTTAAGCTTTAAAGCCCCAGTCAATTTGGGAGGTAGGAAAGGTTCCATTTTGACATCCTGTTGTCAGTGCTAAATGACTCACTACATAAAAAGAAATCAAAAGAGAAACTTTCCATTCTTAGAACTGAAAATGCTACTTATTGGTGTTTTCAAGACACTGCTAATGTGGTATTTATAGAATGATTTAGGACCGTAAATTCATTTATCAAGGGAAAAATGATCACATGCAAATAAGCAAAGCATTCAATTTGATAAATTGGAAAAAGAATCCCAATGTAAAGAAAAAAGAAATGAGAAGGGTGAAAAATATAAAGATAATGAGAGAAATCAATGATAAGGAGAATAAAACAGACAGAAGATGAACCGAGAATAAAATTTTAAAAAATTATTTGAAAAGATAAATAGGACAAAATTCTGAGAAGACTGATTTAAAAGAAAAAAGTACTGAAAACAGAAAGAAATATACCCACAGTGCCTTCCCTATATCATTCTTCCTCCAAGGTACTCAGGGCACTTTGTGCCAAGCGGCCCTTTACCCTCCAAATTGCAACCGATCCACTCTGTTGGGTCTTCTCAGCGTTTTCTGATGGTTTTAAACTTTAAAATAGTCCCTTAGATCCATCAATTTCCCTTTTCACAGGCGGACTGAGAGGCAATTAATATAAAGAGGATGAATTCGATTTCTATCATTACTGGAACTGGCTGCATTTTCACCATAATTTTAAGGGAAGATATATACATGTTCACTTATATGCAGATCCTATAAGAAAGACTATAATTCCAAAATAGGGTAAACAATGTGTATAGCGCCTTCAAAACCTGAAATATTTAAGAACCAATTTTGAAATGAATTGATGAGAGATGGTTGACTGACATGATCACTGCTAGGACCATAATGATTTTGTCTTTAAGTTTAAAAAAATGTTTTCAGTGTCCAAGGAAGTTGTATTTAAAATAACATGATTCTGGAAATGTATTTGTTCTTATCAGTAATTGTACTACCACGATTCATGACAAGACTATATTTCATTTGGCAGAAGATTAATAAGGAGGGAATTAGCTTAAATTTTTGCAGGCCTAATCTATTTGAGTTGTAAGGAAGAATTTTGCCACTTGAGTATCTTTGAGATAAGAAAATAGGCATGGAATGAAAACTGTGATATATTCTTCTTAAGTTTTCTTTGAGAAAAGGACAGACTTGCCTTTGAGTTAGATGGGTTAAGAGCAGGCAGGTAAAGGGGCTAGAAGACAATGCTTTTGTTTCTGAATCAGAATAGTCTTTTTCCAGTTCTTAGATTTTGTGGTTTATGAGAAATCCCCAAATGACTGAAAGAGGTGTAATTTTTCTCAGTGTCCCCAAGCCCTAAGCCTGAAAGAACTAAAATGGACTGTCACGCAAATAATATCTTGCTACTAGACGAAGACACAGGGGAAACAGTGTAGTGAAACCACACATGGGGCAGATATTCAATCCGGATAACTGTGTCTAGGCAGGTATCTGCTACCCGATCAGCTACGCAGGGCTAATGGGTTTTTATGATTGGCAGGGGATTTCTGTCGACAAGAAAAGATAATGCTATCAAATGTTTAACTCTAATGTGTGAGGTCTGATTTGTGATTTCATTTGAATCCTAAGAAATATGGTGAACAATTCAGTTAATCACTTATTAAACAAATCAATATCGGACACCTTCAGTGACTGAAGTCAGGCACTGGAGATATGAAACTAAGAATAAATAATTATTGCCCTTTAAGAGCTTATATTTAAAGAGGAAATATTACACAAACCGATTTTTATAATTCTCACTAATAAGTGCTATTATGGATATATGCCTAGAGTGTTCTGGAAACAAGAAGAAATAGAATTTGCTGCTTTTTTTTAGATTTAACTTTTGACTCTTACATAGAAAAGATGAATATTTAAAGAATTAATGAACATTTCAACCTCAAATAAAAAAACAGGCTTATTAGGGGTTCTATGTGTATTTTGTTCATTTTTTACATATGAACAGATAAGTAGTTGTTCTTTTCATTGTGTAAACCAGAAATGTCATTCAAACAATGGAAAACACTCAATGATAGTTTAATATCCCTGTATGTTGTGTGCTTAAGGAAATTTGGACAACTAAGAAATTATTTGGAGATCTCAAAAGACTTAATAATACTTTAAACTGAAAAACTGGCCTTTATAGTATACTCTGCAATTTTGAATCACCATATCAAGAAGATAAAGCTCAGAAACCTCCTTTGTTCTGAAAATTCAGATGTTCCAGGCTGATTATGGGAGGAATAACTTCATTCCCCTCTGGTCCTCAACTATTTTCTTTATTCCGTTTCTTTTGGGAACATTAGGTTACAGCCTGAACCTAATAAAAAGGGTAATTGTGCTTATTGTGAAAGCTTCAAGTTGTCAACAGGAAGACAGACTATTGGACAGAGATTTTGATTTTGGAAATACTCTTTGAGCTTCACAATCAGATAAGCGGGAAAAAAATGAATCTTCTTAGTGGAATGCAGGTTTTGCTGAAATATATCTTAGAGATGAAATTGGTGCTGTCAGGATAAAGATGGCTCCTGGCATCTGTTTCACTGTGATAGTTGGGTCCCATTTCTACCTACCTTTGGCATCCCTGCTTACCTTTGACTGGTCTCAATCTTGCTCGCCCTGGATAATCATTCCAGCTGGAAAAATACAGGATAGCTGACATATGTCTTCCTTTCTTCTTCTTTTTCTTCCCGACTTACCTCAAGTTGTTACTGTATTTGGCAAACACGTAATAACACTATTTCTATATGTGTGTGAAATATTTGATAAGGATTTTGCTTTGTTATTTTTATAATTGTTTGTCAATCAGTTCTGCCTATGGAGGCCCTAAACCACTTGGAGAAATGGACTTAAATTTATCCTTCCAAGTTCAGTTAGAGTCAGAACAGAATTCTTTGTGCACCAGATCTTATTTTGACTGAAACTGAAAGAAAAAAAAAAAACAAACTTACTTTAATATAAATGTCCGTTTTATTTGAAATAATCCCAAGAAATTATAGCTTTCTACTGCCATGAGTTCCAAGTTTTGCCAATGAGTAGAGCGTGGGGCAATATTAGTGTTAAGTGGGTCCTCTTTTCACTTGTAAAAGCTGGCGGCCATATCTATTCACACTTCAGGAATACTGTCGATGTGAGGCAGTATTGATTGAACCCTCTTTAAAGCATCTGAGTTCCTTGGATGACCACACTGTGCATTTCCCCCTCTGTTTACATAGCACTTTGCAACATACCTAGAATAGTAGGCATTCAACAGCCAGGCTTTTCGGATGAATGGAAGGATGTTCCATTCATAGAACATCCTTGATAGAAAAGGTGCTCTGTCCAACCAATAGATATGTGTCTATTTATACTGCTATATTAAACCCAGTATTTATCAAATTATAATAAAATAATAGTGATAATAACAAAATAGTATGTAAAATGTTGGCTATTTTTGTTAGGCTGTGGATTCCATTTATATGTTTCAAATTTGAATATAAATATGCTTGATCCAAGAAATTCACAGATCAAAATAATAAAGACACACTTGAATGCCTGACTTGGGAAATGTTGGTATTTCACAAGCAAGAAAGTAAAAGGGAAGTATGGTGGGTATAGGAAGTTGTAGGCGTGGTTGGTGAGCACAGTGGTAGGTAAGAGTGGCAAGGAAGAATTGTTTCCCAGGCACTCACCTCCAGAATAACCTGTTGGTCCATTTGCTGCATTCCCCAACTTCCACCTACACTCTTATTTTCTCAATGTATCTGCCTTAGGTGAATACTTTGATTAAACAAATCTGAAATATGAAAGAGTGATCATTTTGAAATCTTTTCAGAAAATATTTGCCTGCGAATCTCAGGTTGCTGGGATGTACCATGTTCAGCGTGGGGTTGAAGGATGTGAGAGGGTTACCATATTACCACTGGAAATAGTGGTGGTGGGGAGTTATATAGGGTATGGGGCTTCTTTGAGGCACTTCTGAGGCCCTCTGAAACCCCAACTTTATGATCAGAACAAGAGATACCTCAGCACCGTGGTAGCATTGCTTATTTGGAATTCAGAGAGCTAGAAAGCACATTTCCCCTTTTTTCTAGCTTTTCTGGATGATTGTGCCAAGCATCACGCAAAAGAACAATAATCCTCTAACAGTTTTCTCCAATACTCTGTGAGAGGTTGGTCTTACTCCATGACTCCCTTAGAATTTCCTTAAATGTGGGAATGAAATGTTATAAGTTATAATGTTATAAGTTAAGTACCTCCCACAACTCTTGGAATAGAGTTAAGTACATAGCAGGGCTTAATATCCAACACTGGAGTAATTGAATTATTCTCACAGAGTCTGTCGAGCCCAATTTAATTTCTTGTTTTTAATATTGCTATGATTAATCTGCATTCATTTTATTTTTTCACAGAGCTTCTTGAACTGATATATAACTGAGAAACTCTCTTGTCCTTAGACACATTAAAGTCGAGAGGAAGCAGACACTGTTGAGATTCTGTTCCCACCCTCTCCTGAGAAGGGCGGGGTGGAAGGAGATGTTGTCGGAAAAGCTTCTGGGGTATGTTACAGTTATCTTCAGAGGTGCCAAACCAGCTTCCAACCCTGCCTAGTTTTGTCTTCCATTTTCTAAATCTGGGATCAGAAGTCCTTATTTGGATTTCCTAAAAATAACCAGCTGTGGCTGAGCCCTTACTCAATTACCGAAAGGGAGATATTGCATATCCTGGATCACGAGATAAGTGAGGTGCCTCGCTTATAAGCCCCATGTGCTAAGACTAAACGTGGCTCTCATGTGATTTGCCTTCACAACCCAGAGCCCCCTCATGTTTCGACTTATGCTTAAAATGAAAAATAAAAGTCCACATTGACAAAATCCAGATGGATTATGTCTCAACAGAAGCTGTTGGCCAGGGTTCCCAGAGTCACTAGGATAAAGCCGGCAGCTTGGCTTTTTCTAAAGGGTACTTCCTCCTGGCTCTCTGGGTACATCTCCGTTGGCTGGATTTTAGAACAATGTGCCTTTTCTATTTCTTCACCCCTTTTTTTAGAAAGTGGGCTGGCAACTATATTGCAGAGACTGATTTCTAAAGGGAAGCCACCATCCTTTATTTCTTCACAACTGTGCTGGGTTTATTTCTTTTTCCATTTCCTCTTCAAAATGCTAAAATTCGATGGCCACATTGCCAGGATGAATAAGCTTGTTACATATTATTTTCTCCAGCTCCATCTTTTTATTTAATCTATTTCTCTTCCGTGTCCACTGTCCAGTTTTGCTCATTCTTCCTCAGTCTCTCCACGCATAGATTTCAAATGCCTTTGCCCTCATTTAAAAATGAACAGTTCTTAAAAATTAACAGTAGGTGGCAGTAAAATTTCAAACTCAAAAGACATTCAGGAGACTCAGCAAACTAAGGAGGGTATACAGAAGGTATGAAACTGTAAATGCTAAAGGTAAAACAGTGTTATTTTGTTTTTTAAAATTAGTTTTTAAACTTCTTAATTGACTAATTGTAATTATTGTGTACAACATAATTTTTTTAAGTAAATATACATTGTTGAATGGCTGAATCTGGTTAATGAATGCATTACATCACACAGTTATTTTTGTGGTAAGAACACTTAATATGCAGGCTCTTTCCATTTTTTAAGAATATGTTATATCATTATTAACCAAAGTCACCAAGTTGTACAATGGATCTCTTGAACTGTGTCTGCTGAACTGTAATTATGTGGCCTTTGACTAATACCTCCCCAACCTCAACAGTGCTATTTTCTAAAAGCCAAATATAAGTAAATATAGAAATCTATTTTTTAAAAAAAGATATTTCAAGCACAGCTCACATGGGGGTCATCAGGGCATATATTTGGGTAGGAGAGTCTTAAAGACTGGGAAATTATGATACCAAAGGGAATTGGTAGAAATGTGTATCAAATGAAGAACTCACCAACCAGCCTTTATTAAATTTACATGCTGGAAATGATTTCCTTCCCTCCACACCAATGCTCATCTCTGCCTCCTTTCTTCCATTTTGCTCTTTCTGCTCCCCTTCCCTCTGTGGGTCGTGAATGTTACCTTTGAGGCAGCTTGGCATTCTCTGAATGGATTTGCTACCACTTGAATAGAGAATGTGTTTGTCTTTCTCTCATTTCAATGCCACTCTGTGCGATTGCTGTAACTTTCATCTCTCACTCTCATTCTCGCCTGCTCTCTTTTACTGTATGTCCTTTGTTCATTGTCTTAAGGGAAATATTCATAATTAGAAGGACCAAAACCAAAACAAAGAGAGAATTATGTACTCGAGGGAGATTCTCAGTGCTGTGAGATTTCTGGTCCTATTTTACCTAATTAAAGATGCTTTGGGGCTAAAGCGATTGTGGTGAAGATGTCACTTAGATCCATGGTCTCGCTCTTTCTCCCTTAGGTCCTCCAAATGATGTCATAGGTTAGGCAATGCACCCTTGAGAGATGCTCAAGGGAAGAAAGCCGTTGCCCAGAGATGATCATCTGCAGCCATGCTTTCACAGCACAGTAAATCATACCTTGGCTTACTTGCTTTAAATGAAGATTCTTGTCCACCAACAGTTTTAGGAAATAAATGGAATTTGTGTAGCATTACCACTTCATGGCAAAACAGAAGAAAAGCAAAGATGATGTTTCTGCAGTGGTGATGCAGAGCCTTGAAATGTGCCTGCAGGTAATGCCCAATGGGGAAATCAGTTTTCATTTGGGACTACGTAGGAGTTTAACAGAGAGCAAGCAGAATGGCTCAAGAAGCAGGGAAGAAGGTCAAACCTGGTGTAGTCTGACCAGGCATGAACATTCTTGCATGCCCACCATAGGAGAAAGGTGTGAGCACATGATGGGAGACAGCTCTATCCAGGACAGACTGGATAAAGAGGCCAAGACTAAGGAGGGTATAGAGAAAGTATGGAATTGTAAATGCTAAAGGTGAAACAGTGTTATTTTGTTTTTCTATTCCACCCAACTGAGAGAAAGGTCAGTGAAAAAGTCCAGGAAAGTCTCAGGGTTGTGATCAGGAGAGGGGCAGAGAAATAAAAGAAAATGACTCAAAGGAGAGAAAGAACATTCCAAGTTGATACGAAGAGCTTATCTGTCTCTTCCTGAGTAGGATGGATGATCACCTGATGTTTATAGAAAGTGGTGTTTTTGCTGTAGTTCTCATCCCCAAAGCTAGACAGTAAAGAGGAAAGACAGGTATAAAAGGAAATTTAATAAAACACAGCTATAGTGAGTTGTTTTCAGTGTGTGGACGTGTGTGCTGCTTTGTTCCCTAACAAGGACTTCACAATAAGGAGTGGTGTTCTTATTTGTAGTGTGCTGTGTAGGGTGTAGAGGGTGCATGGTGTCTAGCTTGCCCTGGCATTCCCACTTTGTTTCCTATTGTTATTGCAGGACGGTAACCAGAAAATGAAGAGGCCTTGACTATTCAGTCAGGCCTGTGAAGTGGGTAAATATCTCCCACCTCTTCTACTCCATCCACAGTCTATGGTCCTAGGGAAGTATCCCACTGCTGAGTGTTTTTAGAATATGAATCTCTGCTCATGTACCTATTCAGATTCTGCTTTCACACTTGTCCTGTGTGTTTATCTTAAGCTCACCTCTATGTGGTGGCCCCATCCCTTGGCCAACTCTCCACCAGGTGATGGTTTCGAAGTGCTAAGTAGAAGGTATATGTGTTAGGGACACTGGGAATGAAGATAGACATTCATTTGTAGATGATTCTTCACAGAAAGTTAAGAGTCCTATGTAGATGTATCCCCAGTGTTTATCTAAGCTACCCTCTGTTCTTTTAGAGAGACTCTAAAATGGATAATCTGTTGACATCCTATCTCCAAGGAAGGAAATGATGTAGCCATTCTGAGGAACGGCCAAGTAGGAAAGCCATGGGTGCTTTTGAGTTAAAGTCATGAGATGAAAACAAATAAGCAAGCAAACAACAACAACAACAACAACAACAACAGCAAAATATGCATAGAGGCTAAAAGAAAATAAAAAGAAAGAAAACAGGACAGTGTTATTCAGATAAAAGGATATTGTGTTAGGATGAGCTTGTAAGTTCTGAGCATTCCATGGAGCTTATCAAGAAAATCTACATGTCTAAAACCTATTGCAGAGTATAATATTATACCAGATGTAGAGACTTAAATAGTTGTGACACCATTATTTCAGTTCCAGGTTTATTGACTAAAAATGATAAAACATCATAAGAGGTGCAATACTTTTTAAAGAACTTTGGCTTCTCAAATATAATACTCATTTGCTTTTTTCTATTGCTGTTTGCTGATGGAAAACCATGTGCAATTTGCAGTGTCCTTAAGCCTCGTAATCGATCTACTTGAAGGATAAGAGACTTTGAAGGAAAATTTGTGGATTGAAGGCAATCTAAAAAAAGTATCTTTGAGTTTCTTAGAGATTGTTTGTGTCTCCGTGATAATAACGTCTAGATAGAGTGCTGTCTAATGCTGTAGCCACTAGCCAATAAGTCCTGAATGTCTTGTTCCCTGATTTGTGATATCTCTATATATTAATCTAATAAAATGATTCATTCCAAGATATTATAACTATGTTTAGTTGGGTTAATTTCATATATTCAGACTTCCCTGGCAACACCCCTGTTCCAGAGGAACAAACTCACTTTCCTGGGAACCTGGAGACTTGTCAGAAGCTGGCTGCCTCAAACACAGATTTCTGTTTTGTCTTTTTGTTGTTGTTGTTATTTGTGACTTTAAGAATTCAAGGGACTTTTGTTTTTGGATCCATAATATGACTGTGCTGGTTTCAGTATGAAAATATTTTAATTTTCACCAGTTAAATTACATAATTTTCCAACTAAAATAGCACTCTGTTTTCCCAGAGCTTCCCTTATTTTCAAGTTTCCCTGTGTATCCTAGTTTGAAAAGTCGTCTTTATTTTAAAGACAATATGGATATTCTCATAAGCTGGGTAAACGTTGGGAAGGGTACTTTCACCAACAAATATTCAGATGAAGACTCATGGAAGAGTAATTCAAAGTAAAATATATATACATATATGTATGTATATATATTTATAATTATAACTATATATTATCCTTTTTTCTTTTTTTTTTTTTTTAGATGGGGTTTTAGTTTTTTTACCCCAGGTGGGGGGGAATGGTGCGATCTTGGCTCACTACAACCTCTGCCTCCCAGGCTGAAGCGATTCTCCTGCCTCAGCCTCCCGAGTAGCTGGGATTACAGGCACATGCCACTATGCCTGGCTAATTTTTGTATTTTTTTTTAGTAGAGACAGAGTTTCATCATGTTGGCCAGGTTGGTCCCAAACTCCTGATCTCAAGTAACCTCCCCACCTCAGCCTCCCAAGGTGCTAGGATTACAGGCATGAGCCACCACGGCCAGCTATTTATTCTAATTCTTTAAAAATAATTTTTAAACTGACATAAAATTATTATGTATTGTATACGACACGATGTTGTGAAGTATATATAACTGTTAATTATGTAGCTAATTAACATATGCATTACCATGCCTAGTTATAAATTTTGTTGTGAGTGCACTTATCGTCTACTCTCATAGTATTTTTTAAGAATGCAATGCATCATGCTTAACTATAGTCAGCATGTTATAAAATAAATCTCTTGAACTTATTCTTCCTATCTAACTGGAACTTTGTTTACTTTGATGAGCATCTCTCCCATCTCTCTCATCCTCAAATGCCCCAGCCTCTGGTAACCTACATTTCACTCTCTACTTTTGTGAAATGAACATTTTAGATTCTACATGAGTGAGATCATGCAGTATTTGTCTTTCTCTCCCTGGCTTGTTTAGCTTAACATAATATCCTTCAGGTTCATTCATGTTGTTGCAAATGACAGGATTTCCTTCTTTTTATGGCTGACTAGAATTTCATCATGTATATATATCACATTTTCTTTATCCATTTATAAACTGAGTGACACTTAGGTTGATTCCATATCTTGGCTCTTCGGAATTGTGCTTTAATAAATGCGGGAGTGTAAGCTATCTCTTCGGCATGCTGATTTCACATTCTTTTAATATTTACTCAGTAGTGGGATTGCTGAATCATATGATAGTTCTGGTTTTTTTTTTATGTTTTGAGGAACCTTCATATTATGTAGGTTGTTTATTTGCTCTGGGGATTGTTTCCTTTGCTGTATAGAAGTTTTTGAATATCAGGTAATCCCATATCTGTATTTTTGCTTTTGTTGCCTATACTTTTGAGGTCGTGTCCAAAAATATCATTGCCCAGACTGATGTAATGGAGCTCTTCCCTGTTTTCTTCTAGCAGTTTCATGGTTTTGGGACTTATATTTAAGTCTTTAATCCACTTCGAGTTGATTTTTGCACATGGTGTGCAGTAAGAGTCTAATTATATTCTTCTGCATGTACATATCTGCTTTTCCCAACACTGTTTATTTAAAAAGACTCCCCTTTCCTTATTATGTATTCTTGAAGACTGTGTTGAAAATCAGTTGGCTGTAAACATACAGATTTATTTCTGGGCTCTCTATCCTGTTCCATTGTTCTATTTGTCTGTTTTTATGCCAGTGTCATGCTGATTTGGTTACTATAGCTTTGTAAAATATTTTGAAGCTAGGTAGTGTGATGCCTCCAGCTTTGTTCTTTTTGTTCTAGATTGCTTTGGCTATTCAGGGTCTTTTGTGGTTTCATATAAATTTTAAGACTGTTTCTTCTAATCTGTGAAGAATGTCTTTGGTATTTTCATAGGAATTACGTCTCTAGGATTGCTTAAAATATTATGAACATTTTAACAATATTAATTATTTTAATTCATGAGCATGAGCTGTCTTTCCATTTATTGTATCTTTTTCAATTTGTTTCATCAATGTTTCATATCTTAATATATTTTTAATTATTATTTGTCTTCTCTTAATCTTCTTTTTCCAGTGCAGTGGTATCACAATGGAAAAAAGCCACAGTTTCTTTAATAACAACTAGTTCAAAGGCTCTGGACAGACTTTTGCTCTTTTCACCTCTCTGTAACTATTTCTTGATCATTTTTCTTCTTAAGTTTACATTTCACAGACACTCTGTTTACCCCTCCTTCCTTCCCTTCCTCCATTCTCCCCTACCCACTTGTCCCTTTGTCCCCTTCCCCCCTTCCTTCCTTCCATCCATTTCTAAATTTCATGGAGATTTATTAATAATTTTTATCTGCTTCATCCATCATCCTTTTAGTGTGTTCTTTGCCTATGTTTTGTTTTCTCCTCTGGCATTTGTGCATAGATGTCATGCTTTTTCTTTTTCAATTATTACTTGTACTATTTGCATTGGGTGAGTTGGGTTTTTTTTGTTTTTTTGTTTGTTTGGTTGGTTTTTTTTTTTTTTTTTTTGGAGCTTCTGGTTTGGATGGATGATTGGGCTTAGTGATTTGGTGTGCTGCTCTAAGTTTGACTTTCTCTCTGTTATCTTCAAGCTTTTTCTTAGCAGCACTCTCTTCTAGGTTTGGTTTTACTTCTGACTAGCAGGACACCCCTGCTTAAAGTGGAAGGCTTTCTGACATAGGTTTCCTTGTGCATAAAATAGTTTGTATCTCTTTAGCTGACTAAAATAAAAATTCTCTGTTTCCCTAAAGCTTAGCCCTATTTTTACTATACTTGGTAGCTCTTCTTCATGTATGATGGTTTGGACTTATAAATATCTAGTTTAGTCAAAGAGGGTATTTCTTTTACTGTTTCTCATCTTCCCTGTCATTTTCCATGGGTTTCAAAAAGATTGAAGAGCAGAGAAATTTTTTTTCTGTGTTACTAACATGGAAGTTTTTCAGTCATAGTCTTTAACTTGACCTCTGCCTTTAATTTATCTTCTTGTTCTTTCATGGTTCACTCTCAAACTGCCTGCCCAAACTGTGTGACTTCTCTGCCTTGCAAGCTTGCTCCATTTAGCTTAGAAGGTAAATTGCAAGCACTTCACAGGGGCCCCGCATGCCCTGTATGAAATGGCCCTTGCCACTTACTTCTCAAGTCCTTGCTCTTATTCCCCCTTTACATTCTAGCAATACCAAGTTACTTGTATATCTGATAGGATTCTATGCAATTTCACGTCTGTACTCCGTTTCACTCGCCTATTGCTGTTCTGCCTGGAGTTCTTCTCCTTTCTTACTTACCTAATAAACTCCTCTTTATTCTTCAGGCCCAGTTCAGATGATTCTTGCTTCTCAAAGCTTTCTTTCACACTTTTCATACCGATTCAATCTCTCTGTCCTCTGTGCTACCTCTTTAACTTCACGTATATTTTGATCATTATATATATTTTACATTATAATCAATCATTTGTTTACATATTTTTCTTTTTCACTAGATTATGAGTTCCCTGAAATTGTTCTTTGTGTCTCCATCACTTGGCACATGGCCTGGTAACAACAGGGTCTCAAGTAATAAATTGAATCAACATGAATGGAGAGATTCGAACCTGAATAATAATGATTTAGGCTTAATAGGAGAAATATTTTTCAATGCATGGCTTGAATTTTTGTTTTGTTTTATTTTGTTACATTTGAACAAAATGTAAAAAGTATCAAAATAAATAAAAGCAGAAACAAATATAAAATATTCTATAGCTAAAGGACTCATGATCAGAAAAGAAATGAAGAGGAGAGCTGTAAGAATGCTGGTAATAGTTTACATTATAAGGGCAGAGGCTTGCTCCAAGATAAAGTATACATGAGGAAAAATAAGCAGTCTGGGATAAAACCACATGTCTTTCAGGTGTGGTGAAAAGAATAACCAGGGAGCTTTCCTGCATTGCATGCCTCGTTGTCAGGTTTAAGATTATCTGTTCCTGGGATTCAACCTCTGTTGTTAAAATAACTACTTATATTGCTGATTTCAGAATATTTCTTCTTTTCTGAGCTAACTTTTTTCTTTCTTTCTTTTTTGAGACAGAGTTTTACTCTTGTTACCCAGGCTGGAATGCAGTGGCATGACCTTAGCTCACTGTAACCCCTGCCTTCCAGGTTCAAGCGATTCTCCTGCCTCAGCCTCCCAAGTAGCTGGGATTACAGGCACCTGCCACCAAGCCCAGCTAATTTTTGTATTTTCGGTAGAGATAGAGTTTCACCATGTTGGCCAGGGTGGTGTTGAACTCCTGACCTCAGGTGATCCACCCATGAGTGAAATCTTTATGCCCATTTCCAGCGATAATGGATGATGTGCACATCTCAGTAGTACAATGCAGTAACTTGTTTCAGTAAAAGGTGAAATACTGAGTGAAGATGGAAATACTCCATATGTCTTAAAATTCCACAAAGCCAGGCATATGGGAGACATTAAACGTGGAAACTCAACATGACTAATTTTCACAAAACACTCTGAAATTGATATTTTTTATCCACTGCCTGGACATACTGCAGAATTCATCCCCTTGGGACTCTAACGGAGCCATCTGGAATTTTTCAAATTTAATATCAATGCTTTGCTTTTGCAGAAAGGCAGCAAAGACCCTGCTTCACAAGCTCTCCACCTGAGACATTCAGTTGTCCATTGGCATGAATTTTGCTTTGTGACAAATTAATTGCAAACAATCCAAGACACATTTTTAATTACTTCTCATTGGCAAACACCAGGAGGAAAGATACTTCCTTGTGGCTGACTCTTATGACCTGAGCAGCTGAAGGAATTAGCTCATCTTCTTTAAAATATATGTGTTTTTTAGATTCAGCTTCTAATTTCATTTCACCTCTCATTCAATACTTGCCTCCCTCCTTTGTTTTTCCTAATTATTGAAGGAGAGTATGGGTGTGTCTGCTTCTGGGTACTTTTGATGTCCTTTGGCTCTGAGAATGTCCACATTATAACCAATTAGAACTTCAAGCACATTCTCTAGGACTTTTCCTTGCAGCTGGCCTAGGAGTAGGCAAACTTGCCTTAAAGATGGTTTAACAGTAACATGATGACTTTTTGGGAAGCTCCAGAATGTGTCAGTTTGAATATCAGTGTGATGGGACTGAGGTTAATTCAACTCAACAAATTTTAACTAAGGGCTCACTTGTTCTAAACAAGATATAGTCTTAGTTTCACGAGGGTTCCAACCCAGTGAGAAAGGCCTGTGTGTGGATAATACAAAAGAAGGGAATCCAATCGGAGGATAAATCAGCCCTACCCAGGGAGGCCAAGTGGCGTTTTTTGAGCAGCGTTGACTTAGGGATTGTGGTAGTTTCCGCTCACCACTACCCATGTTCATCTCCTAGAAGCTAATTTCCTTTCCACCAAATCTTGGGATTCTGTGGTTTTCATGTGAAAGTCTACTTTAAGAGGTTTGCTCAGTTGAAATAAAATTGATACTTTGCCACTCATTGAGGTTGGCTTTTTCTCCATTACCACTGTGTCTTTATACTTTACTGTTCACTCACATAATAAACAATAATATTACTAACCAGTAAATAAAATCATATCAAGCATCCCAAAATAGCTAAAAATTAGCTTCAACCATTTGTGCATTGACTGAATAATGATTGTTGCCCTGACATTTATCTTCATGTCTCATAAATATTAGTTCTAATAATTAGCAGCTTTATTGCCAAACTCCTGAGTTTATCTTTGGTCATTTCCCTGCTATGGACTTCATTGAGCCAATCATTCAGAGAAGAAGACTCCTTCAAAATAGGGGAAGTATGTTATATCTTGCCTTTCCCTTCATAATTTCAACAACTCTGAGTATAATATCATATGTCTCTCTTTCTCCCCAGAAAGGAATAAGTGTGAGTCAAAGTTGTAGTCTTCAAGCTGGAGGTGAATTCATCACCAAGCTTAGGTCTATATTGCTCAAAGTATTGCCATTAGTAGTCAACTGAGAGGAAGCAAGCCTTTTAGGGTTGATATGATTTTTCATTTGAGATATGATTACCATAATTAGAGTAGAACTCACATATAGTTTGCAGAAGTTGTTGATTTCCAAAAGTTCTGTGGAACCCCAGTGGTTGCCTTCTTGCCTCATGCTGTTTCTTCCAGGTTCTGAGACATAGGGCTGCAATTAGAGGGTCAGCTCACTCAAACGTTAAATTCCATGAAGAGTGGAAACAAAAACCAGTAATGATAAGGATGCATGCTATTCCTTTTATCTCCTACTCAATTTATACCGTTCAAGTAGATCTCTTTGTATTGACAGATACCCAATCTAGCTAGTGGTTTTTTTTTTTTTTTTTTTACATCCCTGGCATTTACACTGGATGCCTGTTCTTCGGCACCACATGTCAGAGGATTTCATCTATATTACATTTCTGTGAGTTCTCTTTTTTGTGTGGTAAATCTAGACTTAGCTAAGTTTTTGCAGCTCTAGAGCACCATGCATAGACTGACATTTTAGTAACCTGTAACATCCAACCAATCCAGGTAAGAGTTGGGAGCTGTGGATTGAAATATACCATTGCAATCAACACATTAATTACACTGTCTGCTATATTGAGTCTCCATTTAATTGAATTTGAGGGTTTAATTACTTTGAAATTATGCTTGATGATTGTCATAATTATCATATAAAATATTGATCATGCTTATTGTTTCCTTTTAGGTCACCAGTCTCTTCAGAAGATTATGGTAAGAATCATTTTTCTGATTTATACCAATTCAGAATTAAAACTTGATCCCTGGTCTTTGCAGTTCATTGTCAGAGCAAATAATTGTTTAAGAAAATGTCTCTTAAGATGTTGCTTTGTGGTTTTTGAACATGAAATGTCAAACAGTTTTAAAAACTTAAGTCACCCTAGCTGAATTTGATACCTTTCAAATCTCTTCCAACTAGTTTGGTTGACAAATATTGTAAAGCCTTCATTTATTCTGCCTGATTTCAGTCCCATCAGCAGAAACATTTTGTGGTTTTGGGCCAGTCCTATAACTTTTATGACTCAGATTTTTGTCTTTAAAATGGGAGTTTATGGTAGATATTCCTTACAGTCCATTCCAGATTGGACATTGGCGTCATGTTCCAATCACTCATTTGCAAGGAGCTTTCTAAGTCTGAAAGGAAGTCAAGCAGTAAGTGCTATTTGTTATTACCTAGTTGAGATGAGTTGTTTGCATTTTAAGAGATAGCTATTTCACTCAAAAAAGAAAATACCTAATTTTGTTCCATATCACCTTTGGAATTGTTCATTTATCCAGTCAGTCACAAAAATGTTTATTAAGTGGCTACAATGAGTCAGTTATTATACATAATTATGTTTTACAAATATGCTATATGAAACTTTGGTTTGGGACCCCTTTGTATCTTCCTTGGACTTTTGAAATTCTCCCATAATTGGTATCCATACCTCTAGATTTTCTTTTCCCTAGTTCAGTGAGTACCCAGCTAGCACCAAAATGATTATTCTATAGTAAAAATCTACCCCTATTGCCTCTGGAATGAAATCTTTCCAGCAGACCAATAATTGTGTTCAGCTTTCCAATATTGTATTTTAACATGGACTAGTAAGCACTAAATGATGGAATCTTTGTCTTCCTCCACTGCTTATAGTTTCATTTACCATCTTTTTCCTTCTCCTACCCAGGATCTATATTCCAGCTGTGTGGCACTACCTCTAATTCTACATCTAATTTCTGGAGCTCACCATCTTATCGCACCTCCCTGCTTTTATTCATACTGTTCTCTCTGACATATAAGAGAGAGCATATCATTCTCTCTTTTGCCATATAAACAGTTTCTACGCACCTCACCTCATCCTCTGTGAGGGCTTGCTGATCTGCTTATCATTGTGCCAAGTATTTTTTACATTCTAGGGTTTAATGTGCAAATTTCATGCTTTATTTACCTGTTTTCCCTAATAGACTATGAGTGCTTTGATATAGTTTCCAACAAATAGCAAACAATGAAAAAGTGTTTATTAAATGAATGAGTTCAGAAAAGGGAGGAGTTTTAGGCAGGCCTCTTCTACTGCCACATTGTGAAATCTGACTCAATACTGGTATGAAGTTGTATTATTTTCTATGAAGAATCATAGGGAAAATTATGTTCAGGCCCATTGCATCAGAATTAGGCAATCGACCACCTAATGGTAACCTGCTCTTATGTACTATTTTGCTGATTGCTGTTGGTATGACTAGGTGTTTGCACATTTATATAGGCCCTTGGCACTTCCATGTTCACATTATCAACTAGAAGCTTGTGCTTGGTTTTTATTTTGAACTTGGATTCCCCTTAATGACTTTTGATTGTCTTTGCCTTCCTATCTAAATAATTTATCCCCCATTCAAACAAAAATGGTGGATGAGGGAGACTTGTAAATGACAAGTTATAGTCCACTAGAACTTCTTAATTGGTTATGCAATCACAGGGGGCATATGGCAGGGTCCTTTGAAGTACTAAAAGATCACTACTGCCAGAAAGACTTGCTTGGTGTTAAGAGCACTTCAGAATTGATTATTTTGAGAACCTTATATGTGATTAGTTGAAGAAACATTATCGAAATTAGTGGGATATTATAATTTTATGGCTTCAAAAAATTTATTACATGTTCATACCTCTCATAGTTTGTTCTGTAACTTCCAAAAATAGTTCAAGTACATAATGCAAAATTATAGTGATGATTTACCTATCTTATCTAATTGTTCATAATTTTCTAGGCCTTATATTCTTGAAAAAATATCTTTTTTCTTTATTGCCAGGATTTTCTATCTACCACTCAAAATGCATTTTCTTCTGTTTATACATTTTTAAGAGTTCCCATGTATATGGCTAGTATAAAACCTCTTGAATGTCATAGCATCAATCTTACATATTATTTGTACACAATAATGGCATTGAAATACACTTGTAAGAGAGGTGAGAAGTAGCAATTTTTTTTCCTCAAATTTATTGGTAGAAAATTTAAGGCACATTGGGCAAATGGATTGTGAAATCAGAATATAAAACCCTATGTCTCTTGATTTTCTTTTTTGTTTGCTTTCCACGAATAGTCCTTGCTCTGTAATAACTAGTCACTTTGGCTCTCTCTAAGGCAAGAATTTATTCTTGGAAAAGTCTATTTTTTCATTGTCCAGTAATCCTGGCATTTTTCATTCCCATGGTACTCTTTCATAGAGTGCTTGAATACAGTGGCTTTGTCATTTAACTTATCTTGTTTGTTTTGTTTTCCTTATCTGTAAAATGGGGCTAATCATAAACTGCTTACCTCATGGGATTGTAGCAAGTTCAATTGAGAAGTCATTTGTAAAATCACTTTCTAATTTGTTAAAAGCACCCCAAACATAGTATTTCTCTAGCATCCAGACAGTAGAAGAGGAAGCACAAGTTTATCTGTGATATTTGCTTGAGATTATGATCCGCCCTTGAAAAGTTAAAAGCAGATGGGAGAGAATAACTGTTTCGTTCATTATCATTAAATTTTCTCTGGAAACCTTTCATTACATCAGGGTGAGGAGGAATAAAATGTTTAATACACCATTTAGCTTACAGTGCCAGAGTACAGGCTCAGTTGATGATTAGATGTGTGGTCATATAGAATTGGCAACACAAGGTCTAAATGACACATAAACTGTTTCTATATTTATATAATAGCGCATCAGGGTCACTAAGAATAAAGGCTAAATTGTATTGAGCGCTTATTATGCAGAAGCCCTGTGCTCAAGTGCCTCAACTGCATTATGTCCTTTCATCTTTCATGAATAACTCTGTAGTAGATGCATCGCTCCCAGTTTCACAGTTGCAAAAGCACGCTCAGAGTGCTTAAATAACTTGCTTAAGGTCAGATAGCTAGTAGGTGAGAGAGTTCATTTTCAGACCCAATTCTAACAGCCAAGCTCTTTTTTCCCCCCCATTTATTTATTTTATTGCATTTTAGGTTTTGGGGTACATGTGAAGAACATGCAAAATCGTTGCATAGGTACACACGTGGCAGTGTGATTACCAAGCTCTTAACTCTCTTTTATCCTCCATGTCCCTGGAAAACCAAAGACATGATTGAATGGATAGAACTATGGAGATAATTCTTCCCCCCTAACAAGAGTATATTTACTGCTGTGTAAGTAATTTCTTTTTAATGACAAAACAAAGCAGAACAAAAATAACAACTTCTTCCTCCTGCTGGCAATGATTTGTCCCTGTAGAAAAAGTAAATACCGATGTCACATTTTCTCATAATTAGTTAACCGAGTGAAACTGAAGCTTCAGGGAAACCTGCCATGCTAAACCCCAGTGGAAACATTACGTTTTAATGTTACATCTGGAAGCTGGAGTCCTACTCCTTGTCAGAAGATAAGCTTGGCAGTGATTGATTGCACTGTCCTCTGTGTTTCCTCTGTATTGAATGCCTATCACTTCATCATTTAAATTGCTCCTGGAGCCATCTCCTGGGCCCAGGCTGCTTCCCTGGCTCTGAGAGCTCGTCTTCTGTCACCTTAGCTTGCTTATTTTACAGGCTCCTTGGAATGCTGCCCTTACTGCTGCTACCTATGCCAGCACACTCAAGGCAGGTCATCTTCCACCTAATGTCGATTCATTTACAAAATAAAAGGCATTAGTTGCCTCTCAAAACAAAGTGCCAACGATGTACTCCATGCTCCCCTGGAACATCCGATGGAAGCATCCCACTCCTGTCCTACCTCCTAGACCTGTTGTCAACAACGGCTGTCACATTCTAAAGCAGCTTTTGTTGTTGCAACAGTAACGTAGTGGACAAGAATTGCAGTAATGGCTATCTGGAAATAAAATTGTCACAACTACAGTCACTAGTGTAAAGCATTCAAGAATGAATCTACTGCCAGGCTTGGAGTCAGCTGTACTTTGCAGTAGGTTATTGATATGGTTTGGCTGTGTCCTCACCCAAATTTCACCTTGAACTGTAATAACCCCCATGTGTCAATGGTGGGGCCAGATGGAGATAATTGAATCGTGGGGCAGTTTCCCCCATACTGTTTTCATGATAGTGAATAAGTCTCATGAGATATGATAATTTCATAAATGGGAGTTCTCCTGCACAAGCTCTCTTGCCTGCCATCACGTAAGACGTCCCTTTGTTCTGCCTTTGTCCTCCACCATGATTATGAGGCCTCCCCAGCCATGTGGAACTGGGAGTCCATTAAACCTCTTTCTTTTAGAAAGTACCCAGTCTCGAGTATATCTTTATTAGCAGCATGAGAAAGGATTAACAGTTATACAAAGAATCACACTGTGACATGGCCCAAAATCTTTGAGGCATCAATGACTATACCTCATCAATTCACTTTTCTTTCATGTATATTACTGAAACAGATACTATTCATAAAATATATGAAATGTATCTGCTCAATTTAAATATTGAGCAAGGGAACTACTGTGTCCTTGGCCGTCAGACTAAGAAGTAAAACATTATAGGAATTTGGGAGCTTCATGTAATTTACTTTCCTAATTATGTCCCGTTCCCTCTCCTTCAGGAATAATTACTATTCTCCCTTTTTGGTAATCATGTCCTTATTTCTTCTTATTGTTTTACTACATATGTGCACATCTTATATATGAATGTATATGTGGATATATAACTCATATATATATTCCTATATGTGTGTATTTGTGTGTGTATATATAGTTTTACCTATTTTGAATTTTACAAATTGAATCATGTTGTAATTTGTTTCTTTTATTCAAAATAATATTTCTTGTGATTCATCCTTATAGATGAGTGCCATATTCATTTCATTAATAGCTCATGTTGTATAGGTGCTCTATTGTATGAACATATAACAATTTATATATCCAATCTGCTAATGAATATTTACATAGATAACAGGTTTCTTGGGGGTTTGCTTGTGTTTTTATTTTGC
The DNA here is from genome assembly GCF_009761245.1 of Sapajus apella. Taxonomy (NCBI): domain Eukaryota; kingdom Metazoa; phylum Chordata; class Mammalia; order Primates; family Cebidae; genus Sapajus; species Sapajus apella. The sequence continues at coordinate 4,432,180 of NW_022436947.1, forward strand.
TATTGCAAACAATATCACTATGAACATTCTCTTTTTTTGTAACTCTTTCTGGTATCCATGTGCAAGAATTTTTCTAGGACTTAAACCTGGGAATTGCTTAGTTTGTTGGTAGACTATACACACATTTAACTTACAGCATTATGACAAATTGTTTTGCTAGTGATCACATTAACATACACTCACAACTTAAGTGGGTGAGAGGTCCCATTGACCTGCATCCTCGCCAACACTTGATATTAACTGATTTGGAAATGTTTGTTAGTCTTGTGCAATATGAAATGGCATCTCATTGTGATTTTAATTTGTCATAAATGATTACACATTAGATCAAGCATCTTTTCATATACTTATGGGCCATTTGTGTTTACTCTTCTATGAAAGGTCTTTTATTTATTTCACTCACTTTTTACCACCTGGTTGTTTGTGTTCTTCTTGATGATTCATGAACTTTTTTATGTATTCTAGGTAAAAATTGTTTTGTTGACTAAGCGTGTTACAAATTTTCTCCAGTTTGTGGTTTATCTTTTTGAGCTCTTTTTGATGTCATCTGATGAATGATGGATACTCTTTATTTTACTATAGTAAAATTATTAAGGTTTTCTCTATGGTTTATGCCTTTGATGATTTTTAAAGAAATCTTTCAAAGTATAATCATAAAGATATTGTCTCATAAAATTTTTTTAGTGCTTTCTCTCATACTTAATAACTTAGAATTGATTTTTGTGGTTTGGTAAGAGGTAAAGGTACAGGTTTGGTAAGAGGTAAAGGTCAAATTTTATTTTGTTTGTGCTTGTATGCATAACCAGCTATTTTATTATCCTTTGTTTTTTTCACTGACTTGAAAACCCTGTAAACATGAGTCTCTAGGTTCTATTTTCTGTAATTTTGATCAATATATCTATTCCTGTCCTATTGTTTTAGTTGTTACAACTTTGGTATGAATCCTGATATCTATTAGAGGATATGTCCTGTAATTTTTTCTTCACGAGTGACATGGGATAATTGAGGTTTTCCTGTTTCATATAAATTATAAAATTAGCTTCTCAAGTTGTATGTTGAATTCTTTTATGAAAATCACATGAATCTATAAATTAGTGTAAAGAAAATTGATAATTTCATGATAATGCATCTTTCTATTCCACACCACATCTTTTTACATTCAATTGGCTCTTTAAAATGGCTATGAATAGTGTTTTATAATTTTCTTCATGAAGGGTTTAGTCTTTTTTATGTTAAGTATATTCCTAGGTACTTTATATTTTTTAGTGACAATTTGTATGTTGTATTTTTTTAAATTGTGTTTTCTAAGTGATCTTTGCTGGAATATTGAAATGCAGTTGAATTTTAAAATCTTGTTTATCAAGATTCCTGCTAAAGTTTTAAATTCATAAATTTTGTATGAAAGATCTTTTTGTGGGAAGAGAATTCTATATAGGCAATCTCATCTACAAATACAAATAATCTTGGTTTGCCTTTTACAATCATTATGCTTTTTATACATATTTCTGGCACTTTCTGCACTGGTTAAAACCTTCAGTGCAGTATTGACTAGTAATAGAGACAGTGAGCATCATTGACTTGTTCCTGATCCCAAAGTTGGTACCATCCACAAGAAGTTCACTGGCAGGTGGTCATGATACAGGTAGCAGTACTTGCTTTGTGGATATTCCTTTTAAGGATATTTTCCTTCACTCTAATTTATTAAATTCAACAGATGTTGAATTTTATTGAATACTCTTTTATTCATCTTTAGAGATGACATTTTTTCCTTTGGTATGTTAATATGGTGCATTTTACGAATTGATTCTTAAATAGAAAATATATTTCTGAGAAGACCTTAAATTGGTTATTATATTTACCACATTTATACATTGATAGATTTGATTTGCTAATATTTTGTTTCGCTCTTTACATCCATGTTCATAAGTGTGGTTAGCCTTTAATTTTCCTTTCTATTATGCAGCATGCGTACGACAGTCATAGCTTAAAATGAAGTAGGAAGGGTTTCCTCTTTTTATAGTCTCTGGAAGACTTTGCACAATACTTGAGTTACCTATTTATGGAATACCTTGTATATACTACTACTATTCTCATTTTACAGATTACAAACTGATTAAATGACTTGTCCAAGGCCACATGCCTATGGAGTAAAAGGTAGAACTAGGATGTGAACTCAGGTGATCTGGATCCAAATCCTTTTCCCAACCATTTCTCTCTACTGTCTGTCAAATCTGTCAATAGCATTGCTCATGTAATAGGAAATCACGATTCTGTTTGCTAAATAAAGACCTCATAATTGTATGAGGTCTTTTTATTGGGTAAAAATAGATTATTCAAGATGGGAATTTTTTATTCATGTAAGTAAGCAAAGCCCTTGGCACAGAAAAACAATTCAAAGGTATATTTTGGATCCACTTCTTGTAGCCCCACACTTCATAATCAAGAAAATAGGGATCCAATTTCCTGTCAATAACACTCATTTTTTATAAGGTAAAATTCTCAAAAGGTAGCTATTTCCTTAAAGAGATATTATAAGTAGGAGGATAATTATTATGACTATGATGACTGTGAATAAAGGTTAAGAGAGTTAGATATTGGCCAGGTGCTGTGGCTCACACCTGTAACCCTAGCACTTTGGGAGGTCAAGGTGGGCGGATCACCTGAGGTCAGGAGTTTGAGCCAAGCCTGGCCAGCATGGGGAAACCCTGTCTGTGCTAAAAATACAAAAATTAGCCTGGCGTGGTGGTACATGCCTGTAATCCCAGCTACTTGGGAGGCTGAGGCAAGAGAATTGTTTGAACCCAGGAGGCAGAGGCTGCAGTGAACTGAGATTGTGCCACTACACTCCAGCCTGGGCAATAGAGCAAGACTCCATCTCAAAGAAGTAAACTTGACTGATGTTATAGATGGAAATACGTGCAGATCTTTAATTACATTGCTAGGAAGAGCTTCCTATATTGTCCATCACAGTATGTCACTTTGCAATGACTTTGAGCTATCATTAATGTAAAGTTGCTAGAGTGCTGTTTTCTTGCCCCATATCAGATTTTTTCCTATAGAAAAAATTGGCTTTCTAATTAGATTCTAACATTTAGGGCTCATTTTTGGGGCTGTTTCTCATCCTGGTTTAGTTCATGTTGCTTTGGAGAATTATTTCTATTCTGCTTGAGGGGCCCTCTCTAGACCTCGCCTCCCTTGCCTTTATTCAGCCCTAAGGTTTCTGTCACCTCCTACCATGTCTCTGGCAGACACCTTTGTTGTCCTATATTCAGGTCTCACCTCAATGCTCATTAATTTCTGTGTGTTAGAACCACCTCCATAGATGCTAAGGACAAACAATGAATTTTCCTGACAACTTTAATGCCTATGACTTCTCCTTCCTTATTCACTTACTTTTTTTTTTTGAGTGTATTCCAATTTTCTTTCCTCATGGGTAGTGTTGCTCTTCTTATTTGACTGTAAACTCAATGAATAGAGACATTGCCCTATTCTGTGCTGTGCCCTGGCACAGAGCTGATTCTTTCTGTACAAGTCTTACTGTTAAATTTGCTGCAGTATGTGGTGTTGGCAAACAGAAACTTTCATTACACATCTTTGAATCCCATTGCAGCCTCATTAATATTGTTCCCTGTTGTAGAAGATAGGTCACTCCTGGTCTTTTTCCAAAGAGATTCAATTACTAATGTGTTGGAAAGATGGCCTTTTGTGGTGGTCTCACAGGGTGTTCCTTAAAGACTGTGTTTTGAAAGCAAAAGAATAAAAATGGTAGCATAATTTTTCTTAGTCTTCTTTTACAAATCTTAGGAAAACAGATAATTCACTGTTGATTAAAAAGAAAACAAAACTCCCTGGGCTTTCCAAAATCTGGTTATATTACTTTCTATGTGTCCTGATCCTGCTATTATCTGTCATGTCCCTTTACTAAATCTCACTATTGATTGTAATTATATAATCCTTTTGATTCTTTTGGCTTCTTTGGTATGCTTTGTTAGTGATAATTATCTAGTTATCTTTTGAAGGTTGATTGTAAGTGGGTGGAGGAGATGATTTTTTTTTTTTTTTTTTTTGAGATGGACTTTTGCTTTTGTTGCCCAGGTTGGAGTGCAATGGTGCGATCTCGGCTCAATGCAACCTCTGCCTCCCCAGTTCAAGCGATTCTCCTGTCTCAGCCTCCTTAGTAGCTGAGATTCAGGCATGCCCCACAATACCCTGCTAATTTTTTGTCTTTTTAGTAGAGATGGGGTTTCACCATGTTGGTCAGGATGGTCTCGAACTCCTTACTTCAGATGATCTGTCCGCCTCAGCCTCCCAAAGGGCTGAGATTACAGGTGTGAGCCACTTCGCACAGCCGAGAGAATATTCTTTATTAAAATTTACCTACAACATTGCGTTGGATTTCTTTTGGGGTTATAGAATATTTAAGTTAAAATATTAACACGTCGTAAAATAAAAAACTAACAGGAAAAACAAAAGGAGTTAGAAAAAGGAAGAAAGCTGATGTCCTAGTTTACTTTTATTTTGAGATGGAGTTTCACTGTGCCACCCAAGCTAGAGGGCAGTGGCCTGATCTCAGCTCACTGCAATCTCTGCCTCGCAGGTTCAAGCAATTCTCCTGCCTTAGCTTACTGAGCAACTGGAATTACAGGCATTGCCACCACACCTGGCTATTTTTTGTATTTTTACTAGAGATAGGGTTTCACCATGTTGGCCAGTCTGGTCTCAAACTCCTGACCTCATTTAATCCACCTGCCTCGGCCTCCCAAAGTGCTGGCGTTAAAGGCATGAGCCACCACACTTGACCACTAGTTTACTTTTAAATGGAAGGATGAGAAGTGGCCGTCAGACAAGGTGATGTGTCTGGCAACAAATGAAGCTATACAGTATTTAGGAATTGAGAAATTGCTGACTCTGGTCTTTGAGTAGTATTCTATGATGGCAGAATAAAAAAACTGAATTGTACCTATTGTTAAAAATTTCCTGTGTTTAAGATTTCTGCTGTATGAAATTATATGATCTGGGTTATACCAACACCCAGTGTAACCAAGAGGCTGGGTTGGTACACTGAAAGTTATTGTAATACAATTCTCCTGTGAGGATATTGTTACTACATTTGTTTTTAATTTGACTAGAAATCCTAATACTTAATCAAAAGTCTTCTCCTCTACCTATAGCTTGTTTTATCATTTTGGTGGCCTCTTGCAAACAACTGACTGGTGACTGGTTTCTCTGAATTACAGACTTACCCTAAACATACCTTATCATGATTACCAGTTGCAAAATGTTAGAATGTGTTGTCACTTCTTCAGTTGGTTCCTAGAAGGTTAGTCTTAGATATGTTACTTTAATCTGTGTGCTCTAGTACTTTGAATGCATTTTTTGTTTGTATTTTTGTTTGTCCAGCCTGTCAATTATAGCTACTTAGGCCTGGACTGTCCTGGATAGAGCTGTTAAAATATTCACCAGTCCAGCCTTCTTACAAGCTAATTAAGTCAACTAAGTGTTTCCTTAGTTACACTAGAAACTAAGGACATAACAAGTTTTGCCAGACTTGTTATGTCAATCCTGAATTTCTGGGTTCATTGTGGGTGCCCTAATCTTAGGGTGTGACTTTCTCAGCATCCTGTAACATCCATTCCCCAGCCAGCACAACTTTACATAATATTTATAAGAAGTTGGCTGCTGAAGCCTTTCCTTTACCTAGCAGGGCAACTTGATTTTCTACACCCTCCCTCACCCGAGCCAGAAAAGTATGGGATATGGAGATCACTAAAACTACATACCTTTGGCCTGACCAGGGAAATCTTTAGAAGGAAGGTCCTGGTAGTACCACCTAATGACCCCATAGTATTGTTTGACAGTCTGTGTAGCCAGATAAGGAGGCAGTGTAGTACCCTGCTAAAGAGACAGGCTTTCTCATGTGTCATAAATATTTCACACCCTGGGTCTACATCCTGCTTTTATTCCATGTTAGCCATGTGGTCTTGAGCAAATTACTTAATGTCACTAAACCTCAATTTTTTCATCCTGTAAATGAGGATGACAATAAGATTACATATCTAATAGGCTTATTGTAAGCATTAAATTAGGTAATATAGGCACAGACCTAGCACACGGTTTGCTTATAAACATCAGTGAAGGAAAGAGACAGTAGGAGAGAAAATGTGCAGGAAAGAGTGACAGCAACCATCAATGTCAGCTAGCCAAAATGGGCATATAGATTTTTTTAAATAAATAGACCTCATATGTCTCATTTGCATGGGTTTTTGGGATGATTAAAGTCTATAGTTTTCTAGGATTACTTGAAATACACATTTCCTGTGGGTTACAGCCCAATGGACAGAGAATGACTTGTATATTAGGCCATTCTCACATTGCTATAAAGAACTACCTGAGACTGGGTAATTTATAAAGAAAAGAGGTTTCATTGACTCATGGTTTCACAGGCTGTACAGGGCTCGTGGACAGGGAGGGCTCAGGAAACTTACAATCATGGCAGAAGGCGAAGGGGAAGCGGGCACATCCTACATGGCTGGAGCAGCAGAAGGAGAAAGCAAAAGGGGAGGTGCCACACACTTTTAAACAACCAGGTCTCATGAAAACGCACCATCATGAGAACACCAAGGGGGAAATCCACACCCATGATCCAGTCACCTCCCATCAGACTCCTTCTCCAACATTGGGGATTACAATTCAACATGAGATTTGGTGGGGATGCAGATCGAAACCATGTCAATTTGTATCATTCTGAGTAACTGTCACTTTTGCATGGTGGTAGGGTTGGCAATTCCAAAAGCCATGGTTTGGAGTCGCTTGCTCCTGGCCTGGGTTTCTCCATGGAGTGGGCTGTGCTTGGCTGCTTTCTAAGGCCTCTACTGCTCCAGACACTTACAGGCCTCTGAGCCAGGAGAGAACATTGAACAATGAAACACAGGTGGAAAAATTAAAAATACCACCTTTAATTTTTGGAAAGTATTTTGGAGATATTTGTGCCCTGTTCTCTAAGGAATTCCTGTATACATTTCTGCTTATGAATTCCAGTATACTGTTTCTGTTTGGGATGACAAATGGGGTTCCTGTTGCCACACCTTGCCACAGACCCACTTCTTGAAAAACACTAAAATCTACTTTGCAAGTCTATAAATACTGCAGGCAGGCAGCTTCTACATTCTTTGGCAAGGGAATAAAATACTATTTAACAATGCAGGTTCCAGCTTTTCTCCTGACAATGCAAAGTCCCAGTGATTATTGGAAAGGGAATTTGAAATCCGCCAGAATCCACTCAGTTTTCCTTGTCTGGTGATATTTCCATTCTATTACTCTCACAGGTGAAGACAATTGTTTCAGCCATTGAAAAAAAATAAAGAGTGGTGTTTTATTAGACCGAAAGAAAGTCATTTAAACCATGACTGTTACTGTTAACTGTTTGCTGTGTTTCTCTGACTGTGTGCCTCTCTAGTCACCCTGTCTCCCTTAACTATCCTATGGGCTTTTCCCCATTCTCACAAAGCATGGCCTACCCAAAACCATTCTTCAAGCATCTGATTTCCCAGCTGTCTTTCTCCAATTTATTTTCAACTCCTAGTTCTTTTTGGGGAAGAAGGTGGTAGACTTGTATGAGGATACAGTCTGAATGAAGTCTCCAAGTGATTTTCCTTGATGTTCTGGGATGGGAGGTAGGGGAGCGGAGGCAGAGTCTGGCCTCACACTACCTCTGAGTCCTGAATGGGATTCTCTCAGCATCTCCTTTTCACCCTGTTCCTGACTCCTTCCTCCCTGCCCATTTCAGAGGTTTCTGTTATCAAATGGAAATGATTCTCATTTCTTCCTTCATTCTGCTAAGCTGCTTATTCTCTACAGATATCTCTACCCCCGTCTTTTCTGCCAAAGCAAAACTTCCTTTTTGGAAAATTTCTTATTCCTTCTCTAGGAAATGATTCTCTACATCACTCTATTTCTTTATCAATCAGGACTACATTCATTTAGGTGTTTAAATATATATGTATTAAGTTTCTACTTTTTTTTCTTGAGAATATATGAGTTCCTATGAAGAATGAAGGTTTAGTCTTTATTTCCTTTCCCATCAACTGGACGACAATAAAGTATGATCATTAATAAATGTCATTGAAGACTTACTGATACACTGAAGCCTATTCTATTTTAAATTAATATTTTCTGTCTTGGGCATGCTTCAGAAGTAAAAATTTACATATAATCTTTCTTCTAAGACATGATATTGTTTAATGAATTTAGCATAATATAGTGAAAGTTAAGATTTATTTTTCTTTTCTGAAATAAAATGCTTAATTTTTCTATTCTTCCAAGTACTCTCTGTCATATGCTTATATGGGGTAGATTCAAAATTAGTGTTTTAACCTGATTACAAATGCAAATAATCTATATACTTTTCAAATTGTATTTATTTTTTAGTTGTATACTTTTGCTGTATGTGCATTTTGCTGGTATGTCTCTGAACATTGACCTTTGTTAAATTAACTCCTTCTTGACTTTACTTTTGTGCCAATGAGGGAGGGGTGTTTAGCTATTCCTCTTTTCCGTTTAAAAGACCTTTATCTTACGGAGTGGTCAGTTTGCTGCTAGGCACTGAGAAGAAATTTAATGGGCATCCTGATCACTGTATGACTTAGAAGCTTATAATCTTTCTAAGCTTTGCTATGTACTCAACTGTACTTGGCTTCTGACCTTAAACACCATTTTCCATGCAGTCTTGTTGTTTGGCTAAAACCAGTAACCATCCATTACTCTCAGGCCACATCAGACCAGCTTATAGATATCACTGAGTGAAATATGAGTGCACTTGTTCATCTTAAGTTCCTTTCAGAGGTCTTGAAGGACACTGCCAAAACACATCCAGTGAATTCAGGGAAGCTGATCGCAGGAAAAATGCCTGCCTGATGTTGAAGGAAGGGGTATCTGAAGCTGTCCCTCTGCTTCTCTGTAAAAGTCTCAGGAGCAACAGGCCAGCAGCACTTCTCTTTTCTGTGGCACCTTCCTCTCATCTGTGGGGATAATAGGGACTTTGTTTATTAGTTTTTCCATTTCTCTTATCCTCTCAGGATTATAGCTTTATCATTCAAATGCCAGAAATGTAAAACTAAACAAAGTTAGGCAATCTAAATTAAACTCTTTCAACATTGTAGGGATGAAGGACCTTCAAAGTACTAGAATTAAAACAAAAACAAAAACAAAAAAACCTCTTGGATTGCTGCATCAGTTTCCAACACACATTATTACTTCATTCAGACATTAAGAATGGGGAAAGAGTGATACTGTGTACTGTAATTATTTTAGGTTCATGATTAAAATACTTTACATATATGAAAACTCCTCTCTGGATTTTTATGCAAGCTTAATGTTTACCAAACAAAATAGTTAATAGGATTCTATAATATTGGTGTTGAAATGAATTTATATTTTTCTGGTTTTAAGGAGATAGCTGTATATTGCATTAGATGGTGGCACTATATAAAAATATGTTTTCCCATTATATCCTAAGGTGATGGTATTAATTTATTGCAAGAGAAATCATTAATATTGAGTTATAGAGATTTTTCAAGAAGGTATTTTAAGACCCTCTACTGGTCCTTTGTGACTGGCGGCACATATGTTACACAGTGGGCTGAAAGTGACATGCTGTGATTCTGGAAGAGTGTGAGCCCATTGGCCCTGTAACCCATGAGCTTGTTTTCACTAACCCAGTGCTTAAATAAAATTAATTCACCCATGAGGTTTGCTTTAGCACTGATCTAAGGCTTACTGTCAATGTTTCAGGAAGTAACAAGTGTTGTTGCTGATATTTACCTCTGATTTGACTCATAAACATTGCTGATCTAATGAGGTAGTTGCAGTGGTGTTTTGCTGTGTTTGTAGATGAGCCTAATAAACACCATGAAATTCGCAAAGAGATGTGAAGATATTTGTGACTTCAAAATTGATTGCAAGATGTAGCAGGGGTCAGTAAAGTGAGCTCTCTTTCACTCCCTAGAATGCCTCCCTCAATCCAGAGTTTCAAGTGTATTGAAAAGATATAGTATGGATAAAACAAAGAGAAAAAAGTGTCCTCATGCTTATGACTTAATTGCAGAAGTAGAACTTAGATATGTGAAACAATTAAACAATTTCACAACAACAGATAAGCAAATGGGATGCTTTGGAGAGACATCTGGTCCCTGTGCTGTTTATAGCCAATTCCAGTGGTGAAGAAAAGAAGTGGAACTGACTGCTTTTGAAGGGAGCACATCCTGGTCCTCTGGCAGCAAGGTAGAGGTTTTCTGCCAGGAGGGAACACTAGATGGAAGCTGTTTGTTTTTTTTCCAAACAGAAATCTCTTCCATGCTAATAGGAGCTTCAAAAGGATTGCTACAGCAGATGGAAAGAACCCATATATATTCATGCATTTAATTAGCAGGAACTAATTGAATTTGGGGATTAACTCTTGTCATTAGAGAGAAACAAAACCTATTTATGTCTCCTATCTATGGTTACACACTGTAAGGTGGATTTGGCACAGGTGGTGTTTGAATATAAGGCCACTGTAGTATTCAGTGGCCTTTTGATGCCACTGATGTATTAACCCCAGGGAAGATGAGAAGGTAGCCATGTGAGATGTGTGCTCTGTACCATGTTTCAGCAATGGAGGAGCAGCTGGTAGGTAGAGTGTGAGGGGTGTAAACCTAGAATTCAGTGAGTGTTTGACTGAAGGAAGAAAAAGGGGAGGAGATTGGAAGAGTCTCTTCTTTCACATCTGATTTTTTTCCTTTTACTTTTTTTTTGTTTTTTGAGACCGAGTCTTGCTCTGTTGCCCAGACTGGAGTGTAGTGGCATGATCTCAGCTCACTTCAACCTCCACCTCCCTGGTTGAAGCAGTTCTTCTGTCTCAACCTCCTGAGTAGCTGGGACTATAGGCACATGCCATCATGCCCAGCTAATTTTTGTATTTTTCTCAGAGATGGGGTTGTACCATGTTGGTCAGGCTGGTCTCGAACTCCTGACTTCAGGTGATCCACCTGCCTTGGCCTCCCAAAGTACTGGGATTACAGGCGTGAGCCACCACACCTAGGCATATCTGATTATTAATGAGAGATTAGGGACAGACTCGCCTAAGACAGAATTTTTAATTCAATCCAACAAGCACTAGTTGTCTGCCTAGACTTCCCCCTGCTTCTTTTTTCTTTCTGCTCCAAAAAGCTGTTCCTGCAGAAAAGCAGTTTTCAGCTTTTTTAATTTTTCTGCCAAGATACTCATGACACAAACCAGATGACATTGTATGCATAATACATTCCCATAAGTGACCCAGGTAACAAGACTGTTGGTCATATCCCTTCCCCAGCACTAACAAGTCAACACTAGCCCTCCAACTCAAAGCACATCACAATTCAAGTGTGTGCTGTGACAGTTTGTACTTCTCAAAAATAGCCATGGCATTTTCTCCCTTCTACACACTCATCTTGAAATGTGACTCTGTTGCTCTTTCCATTGAAATGGGAGGCCTGTGCTCTCTCTCTCCTTGAATATGGGCAAATGTGGGACTTCAGCAGGAATAATACCTTGGGATTTCCAAGGCAAGGTGAGTTAATCACTGGGCTCTCTTGGGATGGATGCGTTTGGAACCCAGCTAGCATCTTATGAGGAAAACCAGGCAGCACATGGGAAGCCCAGGAATCCCACATGAGAGGAACCGAGGCACCCAGCTGAAGCCAGTACCCAGTTACTAGCCATGTGCCTCATCATATTGAAGGTGGATCTTTCAGCTCTTAGTGGAGCAGCTCCAACTGCTGCCAGGTATAAGAAAGACAGCCTGTCGCTGCAGAGCCCTGCCCCAAATGCAGATTTTTCAGCAAAAGAAATAATTGGGTTTTAAGCCATGTATTTTGCTATGTGATAATAGATAGTTGACAGAGCTGCGTGTCATTAGAAGAATAATCTTAAATCTGTTAATATGTTATTTAAAAACCTTCAGTACTTTAACTTTTATTACAACAAATAATTTGTCACATATCTTTTTACTGGTTGTGAAAAAGTCCTCTAGGCCTAGATTAAAATGCAGGGGTCTTTAGAAATAGATGTAATTCCTTCTTTTCTTCACCTCAACTTGGGCTTATCTGGTATGGCTATGTAGAATAATATTAATTACAGTCATTTTTCTTGAGGTGCTTCCCATTTATGCCTCATTAGCATAAACCACCGTGGTCGTCCATACCAGTGTGTTAGATTACCTTTGCTATGTTTGACGATTATACTAAATTTCATTTTTGTGAGCTAAGCCTTCACAGTTTGTTGCTCATGTACCATGGCTGGCTGCTCACAAGGTAGAAAAATTGGACAGGATGTTTTTGATAAGGTAAATACAGGAAAAGCTATGCAGAAATACGTATCTCGGAGAGTGAGCTATTTGGGCAGCTATGGTATAAGCTATCTGGTAGCCATGCAAGAAGTAATGGATTGAATAAAGGCAAACTATGAAGACTCCAGTATGATCCGATCAAGAGACTTATATGTGTAGCATTTGCCATGGATTGTGTCTCTGTCGGCATACACAAAAAGTTGGGACTTAAAACTAAATTTACTTTAACTTCATTTTGTATGTCATGCATTCATGAAACTTTTCCTGGGGGTTATTATTTTCATTTTCGGCTATGCTGCTCCAAGCTAAACACATGAAAAACAGCATCATATGGTGGAAGAAACTCAGACCTGGGGAAGGGAGGCAGCAAGTAAATGAAACAAGGGTCCTTTGTCTTTCAACTGGACTGCTAATTAATCTGTGTGTTCCTGCAAAGGTCAGTTCAGATCTCAAGCCCTAATTTACTCATCTATGAAATGAAAGGTTAGACTAAGACCAAACACAGCTCTTGATGGTAGAGTATTACTACTTTTCAAGAAATAGTTTAGGGTTGTGACTCTTGCTTTGCACATGAAAATATTTAGGAGTAAAAGTTCACAGAACCTGGCAAAGCTAGGTATATTTATGATTCTCAATGAATCAACTGATGTTTTTCCCTACATCTCTACAAGCTATTCTTTGTTTAGCAGTTTTTTTATATTTACTTTTATCTTTTTCTTCTATGATTTTGGAAAAAAAGAGTTAGATGACTGCTATTATGGGCGGGCAACAAACAATTTGGTAATAGGATATTATTTTTAAAACTAAAAAAAATGAACGATTAAACTTAAAAAATAGATATAAGTGCTCAGAGTTGTGATTCTATTTTGCAGTCAAATGCTCTACCACTGGGCTGCACACGCAGAGTTGTGATTCTATTTTGTATGTAACAATGTCATTATTTCAGTTGCTTCATTGAGAATCACAAACATATATATGACTTTGCCAAGTTCTGCATACTTTGTATTCCCCAATATTTTCTTCTGCACAGCAATAATTACAACCTTAAGCCATCCCTTCAAAAGTAGTCACATGCCAAATTCTACCTTAGTCTAAAATAATCTTTTTCTGTGTGATGGGGCTAAAAACATCAGTACTCCCTGCTGCTCTCTGCAGATGACCAGGTACCATGATGGTTAGATTCTCTGTGCCTTGAGCTTATTTGCAAAGCAGAGCCTCAAAAGAACTGCTTTTCATTTTTCCATGGATAGAATTGGAGCTTGGTAAATTAACTTGCCCGAAGTCGTGCAGTTAGTGGCACTCACAGGACTTAAACCCAGGCAGTCTGAATGTGGACTCAATTATGGTATATGACTTCCTAATAATAAGCCAGATTTTGTTTTGTACTTCTTGCCAAAATGTAAGCTCCATGATAAAGTTTGTTTTGTACATTGCTGCCTTCTTACCACCTTCTTATGGTCCTCGCATGGTGGGAACAGATGAGCGTCTTAGTCTGTTTCTGCTGCTAGGACAAAATATCTTAGATTGGATCATGTGTAAATAACAGAAATTTATTTCTCATGGTTCTGGTTTCTGGGAAGACCAAGATCAGTGTGCTGGCAAATTTCTCTCTGCTTCAGAGATGGCAACCTCTTGCTGCATCCTCACATAATGGGAAAGCAAAAAGAAATGAAGACTGTGTCCTCACATGGCGGAAGACATGGAAAGGCCAGGCAGCTCTCTAATGGCTTTTTTAGAAGGGCGTTGATATCCTTCATCAAGGTGGAACCTTCGTGACTTAATCATTTCCTAAAAGGCCCCACCGCTTAATACCACAATGAGGATTAAGTTTCAACATGAATATTAGAAGGATACAAACATTCAAATCACAACAACTGTCTTCTCCCTTTCCCGATTCCACACGATAGAAGCCATCTCTTCTTTCCGCACGTGAATGTCTGAGCACATCCAGACTCACAGGAGCATATGAGAGAGGCTGTGGGAAGGAAGAGGGCAGTTCCTTCCTCAAGGTCTTGACTTCTCAGTTCCAGCTTTCTGTCTTGGTATGTGTACTCAACAACAATTTATTTGAAGATACGGCACAGAAGAAAAACCAAACCATTTCTTATGGAATAATGATTCAACTTCTAACCTGTAAAAGTGACCAATTTCTCAGTTCTCTACCCCCTTACATTCCTGTCTTCATAAGTTTCTGTGATTTAATTTTCCAAGAAACTTATTCATATACTTAACAACTTTTATGTCCATTAACAACTTGGCTGTCCTTGCTTCTTTGAATTTTGGAGCATCGTTTCCTTTTTTTGAAGGAGTTTTGAGAAAGGCAAGAAGACAAGCTCCGAGCTCAAGAAATTATGAAGAATAAGTATTGTAATCGTAACAACTCATTATTTGTTTTTAAGCTCAATCCTTCAGAAGGTTATGATCTGGAGTTGAATAATAATAGATTCAGACCCTTTTTATGTGGAGGAAATCTTAAACATCCGTGTTCATAGGAAAGGACATTAATCAGAAGAGAGAAGTGAGCCTTGTTCCTAATAATGTTTGCATAATAGCTACCCTTGGGTGTATTGTGTGACTTAAAATAAATATTCATGCTCTTCACATCCAGTACAATTGGAAATTATTCATATTTATGATTCTGTCATATGATCTTCTAACTATTCAAGGGGACTTCGAACTGGGAGGCTGCTGGAAACCAACAAATATAAATAACAATGCTTGTGACCGATATGGGGTAGAAGTTAAAGAGGCTGTTAATGCTCACTATTGGGAGAAAAGGAGTGGGTAGGAACTTAACTGTTTCTAGAGGGGGAGAAACGGACTCACATTGGCATGCTTAAGGACATTATATGCTCCTCTGGTTTGCTTTTAGCTCTTCAATAGCTTCTCAATCACCAGGAGAATAAAATTTAAATGCCTTATCTTGGTGTCAGACTTGCTCCCTGGAGTTGTTCCTGTGAAGCTCTGGATCTCATTACCTGAGACTACTCTCCACCTCAGATGTGGCAACACAAAGATCTTTACAGATTCCCTCAGACACCATGACTTACCTTTATCTCTTTGTTCACATCCTTCCTTCATCTTGCAAGAATTTTTCAAACCTTCTTTGCTAACTAATCCATGTATCATAGAAGAGTCAGCTTAAACTTCACCTGCTTCAAAAAGCCTTCTATGAACTTTACACCTATTCAAGAGTTTTAGCCAGACTGTCCTACTTTTATTAATTTATATATTTAGTGATCCTTAAATAACCTTTGTCCTGGGGAGTTTTTTCATCTTGCTTTGTTGCTTACATGCACCAAATTTTATAACATAAATGCTTTCGGTTAATTAATTTATTTTTCTTTCCTTTTCTGTCTTTCTCCTTTCTGTGTTTCTCCCTCCTTTTTATCTTTTAAATTCTGAGAAATGTTTCAATACAGATACAGTCTTGATAACATAGACTATGGTTTTTTTGGGTTTGCTTGAGTTTTTTTTTTTTTTTTTTTTTTTTTTACAGGGAGTCTTGCTCTGTCACTCAGGCTAGAGTGCAGTGGCACGATATTGGCTTACTGCAACCTCCACCTCCAGGGTTCAAGAAATTCTCTGCCTCAGCCTCCTGAGTAGCTGAAATTACAGGCACCTGCCATGATGCTCGGCTAATTTTTTTGTATTTTTAGTAGGGATCGGGTTTTACCAACTTGGCCAGGCTGGTCTTGAACTCCTGACCTTGTGATCCACCCTCCTTGGCCTCCCAAAATGCTGGGATTACAGGCATGAGCTACTGCTCCTGGCCAAAAACATAGGCTATCTTTTGAACTTCTCTGTGTTCAATACAAGGCTTTGCGTTAACTGCTCCCTCATGCAACTTTCCTAACCTTATTTCTCGCCTATTAGGGATGTTCTACTTCCATCAGGAGAACATCCTATAGTATCAAAGTCCAGACTCATTTGTCCTCCGGGAGCTGTAATTGTTAATAGAGCTGTCGCTTGATACCTGTGGAGGATTAGTTCCAAGATCCCTTGCAGATGCCAAAAGCTACATATGCTCAAGTCCCTGATCTAAAGTAGCTCCGTATTTGCATGTAACCTATGCACATCCTCTATACTTCAAGTCATCTCCAAATTACTTATAATACCTAATATAATGCAAATGCTATATAAATAGTTGCTACATTGTATTTTTTTAAAATTCATAGTATTTTTTATTGTTGTATCATTATTATTATTTGAATATTTTCGATGTGAGGTTGGTTGAATCTGCAGATATGGAGGGCTGGCTTTACTTTCTACGGCCTCTCCTTCCTTATCCCTTGATGCAGGGCTTATATCTTGGGGTTAAACAAGACATCCTTGGCTCATTTATCTGTGATTCTAATCTGTTGGGTTCTGTATTAACCAAGATATGTCTGCTTAGCTTCACATGCCAATTTTACCCTTATTGGTAGGCTCCTTCTGAAGGTTCATATGTCTTTTTCATGTACTCATGTGCAGTCACAAAGTACTGAAAATTGTGCCTTCTGTTTATATAACGTATCTATTTATAAAACACATTAAAAATTTTATCCTGCTGAGAGGTGAGCAGTGCAGCTGTTAACCTCATTTGCAAATGAGAGAATTGGTTGAAAACAATTGACTAACTTCCAAAATGTATGTGTCCAATAAGTTGTAGCAATTAGAATTAGACTCCAGTTAAGAGTCTCTTTTCACATTACAAACCTGACAACAGTGTTTTTCTCACTATCTGTAGGCCTTGCAGAGCCTCGCAGAGTTCTGTGCATGGTGAACTCTCTCAGGGCACTGGACAGAGGTTCTCATGGCGGTCTCTTCTATGACGCTGATTTGGGCCACTATACCCCAAGAGATTTACTTTAAACTCCACTGTGGATATTTATAAAAGCAAGAGTGAGACACCATGTTTTCATAGGTTTTTTTTTGACACACAACACTTTATTAATCCCCTTTCTCTCATTTTCATCTCTCTTCTCCTTTCTCTCTTTGCTTTCTTTTCAGTCAGTTCAACAATTAATTGGTGTGCACCTACAATGTGCACAGCATTATGCTAGGGCTCCGAGGGGAACGCCAAGAGGATGTTGCTTATAGCTTGTTATGGAGAGGAGCTTTTCTTCTCTCTTCTCTGTTCTCCATGTTTCTCCATTCTTTTCTTCTTCCTACCTTCTGTTTCCTCCGATGCTCAAGTAGCCCTCATTATTTCTGTAAATTTCTAAGCCTTCAGCTTTGGTCAAAGGGAAGGCACTCAGTCCAGGGCCAGTGAGTGAGTTTCACATGCTTATGGTGCTTTGCATCTGCTCACCCAGGACTCATAAATATGCAATATAAAAGCTTTGGGGGTTTTGCTCAGTGAAAGCCGGGGACTCCATGTAATTTAATGCATGATACAGCACTTTTGGCTAACTCTATATGAGAGACTACTCAAATAAGGATAAAATATCACTTTGCAAAAATACATTTAAATTATTTTTCTTCTAAAACTTTGTGACTTTAAAGCCTTAAAATCTATTTTTTGAAAGTCAAAAAATAACAGATGTTGGCGAGGCTGTAGAGAAAAGGGAATGCTTATACACTGCTGTTAGAAATTTAAATTAGTTTAGCCACTGTGGAAAGCAGTTTGGAGGTTTCTCAAAGAACTTAAAGCAGAACTACCATTCGACCCAGCATTCCCATTACTGGGTATATACCTAAAGGAAAATTAATCATCCTACCAAAAAGACACATGTACTCACTGTTCATCTTAGTATTATTTAGGATAGTAGACACATGGAATCAACACAGTGCCTATCAGCAATGGAGAAGATAAAGAAAATGTGGTACATATACACCGTGGAATACTACACGGATATAAAAAATAATGAAATCATGTCCTTCGTAACAATGTGGGTGTAGCTGAAGACCATTATCCTAAGTGAACTAATGCAGAAACAGAAAACCAAGTATTGCATGTTCTTACTTGTAAGTGGGAGCTAAAGTTTGGGTACTCATGGACATAAAGATGGGAACAGTAGACACTGAGAACTCCAGAAGGAGAGGGGGATGGGGATAAAGGCTGAAAACTTCCTGTTAAGTACTATGTTCACTCTCTGGGTGATGGGATCAATAGAAGTTCAAACCTCAGCATTTTGCAATATATCCTTATAACAAACCAGCACATGCACCCCCTGAATCTAAAATAAAAATGAAAAATTTAATAGATATATGTAATTATAAAATCAAGATATTTATTTCTCTAAAAGGACCATTTCCAACCTGATGCAAATAGTTTCCTTTAGGAACCATAATTGTCATTGGACACTCATATGTTATTTTTCCCTTTTGTCATATTTTCTCACTCATTCATGCATTCATTCATTTTGTGACAGAGCCTCACTGTGTCACCCAGGCTGGAGAGTGGTGGCACATCTCAGCTCACTGCAACCTCTGCCTCCTGGGTTCAAGTGATTTTCCTGCCTCAGCCTCCCAAGTAGCTGGTATTACAGGTGTGCACCACCACACCAGCTAATTTTTGTATTTTTAGTAGAGATGGGGTCTCACCATGTTGGCCAAGCTGGTCTTGAACTCCTGACCTCAAAGGATCCACCTGCCTCGACCTCCCAAAGTGTTGGGATTACAGGCTCGAGCCACTGCACCCAGCCTCTCACTCCTTTTCTATACCCCACATGAGAATGAGATGCATGAATCATTAGATATGTCTGTTTTTTTCCCTAAGGCTACATATTATTTATTTATTTTTTTAAATTGCATTTTAGGTTTTGGGGTACATGTGAAGAACATGCAAGATTGTTGCATAGGTACACACGTGGCAGTGTGATTTGCTAAGGCTACATATTCTTAAAAGTAGTTTAAGTTACCTATTACCTTTAGCCTTTTTTTTTTTTTAATAAGAATCATCAGTAAATTA
Organism: Sapajus apella; assembly: GCF_009761245.1. Classification (NCBI taxonomy): domain Eukaryota; kingdom Metazoa; phylum Chordata; class Mammalia; order Primates; family Cebidae; genus Sapajus; species Sapajus apella. Next base: position 4,451,436 of record NW_022436947.1, read on the forward strand.
ATTGCCAAACACATGGTTGTTTTCTCGAGAACACAATTAAAATAGACTTAATTCCTCTTTGCTGTCTCCAGTACTCTTAATATTCCTAGCAATAGGTATTTATCATAAAACACAAAAGGACTAGTGACTGCTTAAATCCCAAGAGAGCAAAGTAGAAGGAACTAGAAGAAGGAAGCAAGTGCAATCGTGATTAGGCACCTACTCCGTATCCGTGGCTGGGTTAGGAACAGTCACAGGACTTCATGCACCCTTGTAACTAGCCTACTAAGTTTAAACTTTCTCTTTTACAAATGTGGAAACTGAGATTCAGAGGGGTTAAATGATTTGCCCAGTGTCCTACTGCTTAAAGTTGACATTTGAACCCAATATGTGTGACTCCAATGTTTTAAATATTTACTGTAATATGTGTGCCTCCAATGTTTTAAATATTTACTGTAAGAAGACTGGAGGGGGGCACACATGGGTTCTGGAAGGATGCATGAAATGGGTACCTGGGTGGAGAAGGGCCTCAGTCTGCTTGACCAAGATATTTTCCTTCCCTAATTCCTACCCCAAATGTAGACTACTTGTCCAAAATATGGATCCAACTTTGTGATATTTTAACAAAAGGGTCTTCTACTAATGAGACATCTTTCTTTTGTCTTTCACAGCAATTTTGCAGGCAGTAATAGCTGGTGATCTTATGAAGGTAAGATATCTTTCTACCAAATCTCTGGTGACTCCTTAAGAACTTTAAGTCAACATAATTCCTCACGAAATTTCTATGTTCCCATCTATCATGTATCATCCCAGTGCCTGCACTGGCTGAGTGGAAGCAGTAGGAAGTTCTTTTGAGAACTGAGCAAAGAGGTGTTCAAGAGCATCAGGGCACTTGCCTCAGTTACTTAAAATGAACTGCATGTCCCAGGATGCAGTGTGCACAGTACCAGGAATTCCTACTCTCTAAAAGCTGACATTTGAAGAATTTAAAGATTTCCTTTCAGGCAGGTATTGAAATGAATGTATCTGTAAGAATTACCTGGACAACACTCAGAAATACATTCTTCAGGCCAGAGATTAATCTTTCCTTGTTATGGTTTTATACTTTGGGGATGATAGCCAAACAAGGACCCTCAGTGTGATCCACCTGGAATAGTTTAATTTGTGCTTGTGTTTTCTGGTGAATTTTGTTCAGAAAGAAGGAAGCAGTCACCACTGCCCTGAGGGTGAATGTAAAAATCTGACGTCAGACTTTCTGAGTTCAGATCTTGGCTCTGTCATTCACTGTCTGTGTGATTTTGTGTAATTATTTTATTCTCTCTTTGCCTTAGTTTCTTCATCAGTAAAATGGAATACTGTTAGCTCTCTCTTTGGCTTGTCATGAGGAGCAAAAGTAATAATGCATATCAAGGTCTCAGAACTGTTCCTATTCCATGTAAGGGGCTCTAAAATGTTAGCTATTTTATTAATATTCTGATAGTGTCGATCTGCATTTTTAAATAGCTACACATGATGGAAATACAAATATTTGTTATATAATATAACATCATCTATGAATATTCTAAAGCTGTGTTTGGTCCCACATCATTTTCAGGCATTAGGCCCATGACTGCCCACATGCCCCTGCATACCCCCTGCTGGAACTGATCTGCGTTATAATAATGACAGCTGCCTGGAGGCAGAGGCTACGCCTGACTCCTCAGCCTGTGGAGTAAGGTGCCATTGCAGATCAAGGAACCAATGGCCCTAAGAGAAAGCTGAAAAGTCCTACCCCCAGACATAACTTTTTTGTGGGGCACATCTGTTGGACAAACTGAAGGGCACCAGTGCTACATTTTTCAAAAGGTTACTAGAAAGAAAACAAATGGTAAAAATGTTGCAAACATCTTGATCAACTGCCTTCTTTAGGTACGTAATCCTGAAAATGGTACCTGTGCCACCGCACAAATCATAGTGCACCATTGCACTAGATTGCAATTTATTACACTATGTTGATGAGTTCAGTGCCGTTTCTTACCAGTGGGATTAAGCCCATACCTCCTGTACTCCATGCAAGGCCTTCTATTAGGTTTTGTGGGAAATAAAGGCATGAATAAAATTGATTCCTGCCCTTGAGGGGTGGGGAGTTTCTACAGCAGAAAGTTTTGCAAAGCACTGTACATTTGAGACCCTTCCATTTTATTTTCCGCATGCTCTTAGTTTAGGTAACTGATTTCCCAGGACCCTGAGTTTATTATCACACTTTTCTTCATACTTTTAAATAGAGAATCATTTGCAATGTGGGAAATCACTATATCCAGCTGGTTGTCTTATTATAGGTTGGTGCAAAAGTAATTCATTTTTTTTGTCATTTCAGTGACAGAAACTGCAAGCATTTTTGTACCATTCTAATTCATTTTCTGTTATAATTCTTTCCTAAATGACTAAAACATGACTTAATAACACCTTATTTACTGAGAGATGGAATATTTACTGAGGGCTGAAGGTTTTCCTTTTTCTTTCTTACATATTTTCTTTAATTTCCCTTCTCAAATATTAGTGCCCTCTTTCTTTCTCTTCTCTACCTTCTTTTGCTTCTTTCTCCTGAGTAGAAAGCACAGTATTTATTAAATATTAACTGGGGTACATGCATTTGTGTTTGCACGAGAGAGCGAGAGGAAGAGAAGGAGAGCGAGAGATAGAGACTAGAGAACACAACATCTCTGGAGCCGCCCTCGTATGAAGACTGTCACAAATAGCTCCTGGACAACTGGGCTGTGAAAAATGCCCATGGAGCAACTTCATGTTCGTGGTGTCAGGAAACAGCACAGGAAGGCAGGATCAAGGCAGTTGACCCTGAATGGGTCTGGCTGGGTCCATGCGCTATCCTTTGTCAATCTCCCCACAAAGAAAGGGAGTGTCATTTTAAGACAATGCTGTTGAATAGAACAGGATTCCCATTTAGATTTTTGTGGAAAATTGTTGGCTACTTCTTCCTGCCCTTCTGGTCCCCAGTTGAGGGATGAAAGTCTCGTATGTTCTTTAACTCCATTCAACTACTTACTGCTTTTGATCCATGTCCTGGGAGGTCTTCCATGGCTCTGTTTCTATCCCCTGCTTCATGCTTCCCTAGCACTTCTCTGAGAACTTTGTGATGTTTCTGTCCATTACAGTGTAATTCTTTACCTGTCCATCTCCCCGATGGGCTGTGAGGGCTTTCAGCACAGTGACTGAATTGTACTGACATTTATATTCCTGGCGTCTAGCCGATGACAATTCTATGGATGTATTTGAGTGAAGACGTGAACTCTGAATTTGCATTCCTTTTTTTAAAAAAAGTATTTTTAATTGACAAATGATTATACATAATCATGGAGTACATAGCACTGTTTTGATACCTATAATATACAGTGATCAGATCAGGGTCATTAGCATATTCAACACCTCACACATTTATCATTTCTTGATGTTGGGTACATTCAACATCTTCCTTCTAACTATTTAAAATGATTTAATATATTATTAACTAGAGTCATCCTACAATGGTATAGAACACTAGGACTTATTCTTTGCATGTATGTCATTTATGCTCTTTCACCTTATGGGATGTTTGATTATCTATAATGTGTGCCATCTAACTTCTTGAAAGAGAATGTGTTCCTTTTGCTTATTACCTGCTGGGTTATTTAATTCTCTTTTGTCCTAAAAGTACCTATTAAAAGCTTCACACAGGCACTCTTGTCCTGATATACTGTAGTTTGGAGAAGAGGGACCATTCACTTTTTCTGTATTGTTCAATATTTTATAAACTTAGACCATATCCTCATTTAGCCACCTTATTCTCAGGCTACAGAATTTTGGTTTTCTTCTCCAGTCTTCTCTCATGTAGAAACTACTACATTTTCTGAATCATTTTGGGTCTCATTCTGTAGATCATCTCTAGCCTGTTAGGTATATATTGGGTGATTAACAGAAGGTTTGCAGGCTGGGCTGCAGATCTCGGTGAAGACGGAAGCCAGACGTGTGTTCATGTGTGTGCGTGCACGATACATGCTTATGTGTCTATACTTGTATGCAGTGATCTTACACAGGAGAAACAGAAGCCGCTTTGATATTTGGTACTTAGGTTCACGAGACTAAAGAAAAACTAAAGGACACAGGCAAGGAGCTTAGCTACAGTCACCAATCTATTCCTGCTTATGGCCATAATTACTCTTCACTCGAGAGAATGCTAAGCCAACATAAAGATGCTTTTGTTCTCCACTGCAACCCTCACTCTCTTGGGACAGAGACCATAGGGACCAGTGCTCAGAAAATAAATGAAAAAAGTAATTCACCATGACTCAGTTTCCCTAGCCTATTCAATACCCACAGACTCTCTCCAGAGTTAGAAGAGGCCCTGGTCATCTCTGTGAGTGATAACACAGTCCAGGAATGTTACTTCATCATTTTGACTTTTCTCTCTGTCCTCTGAGGCTAGAAACATTTGTGGTTTGCTACATGACTCTTATTTTATTACCAGTTAGCTGTTATCCTTGTTCCGGATTCTGCCTGAGCTTCTTTCCGTTATGTCTCTCTTGCAGCTAATAGAAAGCTATAAAAATGGAGGCAGTCTGCTAATTCAGGGACCAGACCACTGTTCACTCCTTCACCACGCAGCTAAAACCGGCAACGGGGAGATTGTGAAATATATCCTTGACCACGGTGAGTAGGCATAGTGAACCTACCCAGGATCACTTATCTGTGAAATCCATTGCATTTTCTAAGATACCCTTCATGCCGGCACTCTTCAGGATGGCAGAAATACTCTCAAACGTTTAGCCGGCTCCCCTGCTCATTTGAGGCAGTCATGGTTGCAGACCACTGACACCTATGGGCCATCCTAACCAAGCAATTAATAGAAACAATGTTCATACCAAGCTCTTTACAGGCTATTTTTCAGACTAATTAGTTTTTTAAAAATAAGGGACAAGAATAAATGCAGCCTGGCATCATGCACTTTATTTTTTCTAGAGTCCTTCTGTAAATTAACAGGTTGGGATTGCCTACCTAATCCATATTTGTAGTTCATCATTGTGAGGATTAATGAGGATAATTTTTTCCATCTTTCTAGTTTCTCATTTTTTTTTCCTGTTTGATCTCATTTATCTTTTCAACCCAAGTTACACTTTATTCTCTTTGAAAATGTCTGGTACTATTGTGTTGTCTGTGGCGGATCATACTAACCTTCCAGACTGCTTTCTAACTGGATTCCTAATTTGGTGCTAGATTGTTTGCAGAAAGTAGCATGCACTGTAGCATCTGCCTCTAAAAACCCTTAAGAAGCATAAACATATTTGATGAATACCAAATCTAAACTGTTACATTCAATTTCTCATGTTTCATAGTATTTCTAGGAATAAAGAACAGGAATAAAGAGGAAAAAAATACTGCCTAGCTAGGCTGTTTTTAAATAAGAAGGAATGAAAGAGTCTAATTCTGCTGGACTTTGGTATACAGAGAGATTGGAAAAGTTTCTTTGAGCCTGACAGCCTGTGTATGACTCCTTTTATACCTAAATTCAGCCTGTAGATGGTAAGCATACTAGTAAACATTCACATCCTTTTTGCTCCTCTTTTTATGCAATTCAGCAAGTATGTCTTCTTCCATTCATTGATTCATTCATTTAACAAATATTTGTGTAGTGCCTAACAGGAACTGCCTGTTCTAGACTGGTACACACACAAAAATAAAATACAGTCACTGTTTTCAAGCAATTGTCGGCTAAAGAAAAAAATATGATCGTGTGAACAATTAAATTTAAAACAGATACATGGAGCTGTGTTCAGTCCTATGGTAAAGCCACAAATAGATAACATAGTTACCGTTTATCAAGCACATATTTGCCAATTGCTTATAGTGAACACATCCTGTCGTTTGATCTTCACAAGGTCCTTGCAAAGTAGGTACTAGATTATCAGTCACGTTAGACTTCCTTTGCTTTGTCTTCAGTACCTTCTCACTGTGAAGATTATGCTTAAACCCTTGGTTTGAAATACAGTAAAAAGGGCGGGTTAGAAAAAGGAAAAGCCATGAAAGCAGGATAGCTGTGTTACAGGATTTCTTTACTCCTTGCAGGGTGGGTTGGATAATTTCAAACCTGTCTGCCATGGAAAGCTTAGGTAGGTGGGATGTATTTTTTGTGCTAAGTCTGGGGCTTATGATCATTCCTTCTCCTGTTTCCCTGGCTAATTAATCTCTTGCAGTTAAAAGCACTCCTTTCTGGGCAAGAGTGAAGCCACAATGCTATTATGTTATTTTTCCTTTAATAAGAAAATATCTCAGGATTTCTACTGCACAAAGCTCAGGTGAGGGTTAGATGTATACTGTTACTTTCTTTTTCTTCATCTCATAAAGTTCTCCTAGTTGCTGTCTTCTTGATCACTTTCAATCTACTGTCTTTAGTTTGCCCTTTACCCAAGACATTGAATACTTACTTGGATACCTTAAGCCATTTGGTGCCCACCTACCCTCTCTCTGGAGTTAGGTGAGAACACTGGCCATCTATTTGAGTGACAGCACAATCTAGGAATCTCTCTCTCCACACTCTGCCCCCCACCCATCTTTTTACCTTTCCTTGAGAAGCAGTATTTCCTCCCCTAGTCCTAGGATCCTCTCTGTATCCACTGTCTCACTTGGTCTCATTAGGAGGCTGTAGTCAGCTCCTGGTTTTGATGAGGCTTTATTGAAGGTGGAATCTCACATGTTTGGGGCTTTCAGCTGGAATGGCTGGGAGGCCAGGACACCTAAGCCTTCTCAATACCTGGTCTTTTTTTTTTCCAAGCTTCTTCACAGCATGGTAGTCCTAGGGTTCCTAGAGGTGAGACTGGAAGCTGCCAGATGTCCTGCAGCTAAGCTGGAAAGTTCTGCTTGATCTCTACTGCATTCTGTTGGTTAAAACAAGTCACAAGGTCAGCCCAGACTTAAAAGGCTGGGAAACAGATTCTACTGTTTGATGGCAGGAGCTGTGAATAGTTCATGGATATATTTAATCTACCACACTCCCTGTGTCCCATTCTCTGCAGTTTAAAGTGATGACACCATTCTCACAATGTCCTGAACGTCTGACTCACCTGGAATCCCTTAGAACTTTATTTTTCTATTTTTACTTCAGTTCTGGGTCGTAAGAATCCAGATTTCACAAATACAAATACAAGATGGCCTGGCATGGTGGGACCATAGTCCCAGCTACTTGAGCCTGAGGCAGAAGGATTGCCTGAGCCTGGGAGGTCAAGATTGAGTGAGCTAGGATTGTACCACTGCACTGCAGCTTGGGTAGCTGAGCCACACCTTGTCCCTTGAAGAAAAAAAAAAAGATGATAACAATAATGAAGTTTTTAGCGTAAGTATAGCCCATGCAATATTTGAAATATGATTACACTAAAAATGAAAACAGGAAAACTCCTCATCTGAGCCGCCCTAGGGACATGAATGATGAGGCCTGGGATGATATCACCCGGACACAGTGGCTTTTCGTTTCTTCTACTTCCTCTCTTTCCCCTGCCTCCAAAAATAGGGTCCTTAAAAGTACCATTAATCCATACTCACAGGGCTTGGCGTTTGTAACCCCAAATGTAGATCATTATACACCTGCTTCACCTGGCATGAATTCATCAGGCTCTCTCTGAGAGCCTTGAGCAAAACCTGACATTCCAATACAAATCAGTAGTTTCTCACCAACCTGCAGTGTCTCTTGCAAAGACTGAGTCACACAATACTACTCTGCCCGAATGGAAGGACACAAAGGAATTCAATCTTTTTTAGGGGGTTGGGGTGCTTATTTTTCCAATGCTTTGCTTAGATGTTATAAATTAATTGGCTTAATATTTATGCTCACGAAAAGAAACACAATAGTCATGGTAATCATCCTAACTTCACTTCTAAGCAAACAATTCCTGAGGTCTCAGAAGGCATTGTATATACTTCCTGCCCCACCAGCCTCTCTAATCACACAGGGAGAAAGACTGTGGAGATGGGAAAGCACAATCCATCTCTTTTGTTTCCAAATGAAATGTTATTATGATGTTCAGTCCAAGGATCACTGCATTTTTGATAGATGGCAATTTTTTTAACACTTTACTACGGTAGATGAATGATGGAGACTCAAATGCAATTGATTCTTATTGAAATTAGTTTTTATCAGCCTTCATAGACATTGTCAATTTCATTCTGACATCTACCTTATATTTTTTATTTATTCAGAAATGTGGATATAAAATCATTTGATATAGCCTAATTCACTTCATGCCACAAGAGCTAAACACTTCAGCTCAACTGTCCTTGTGTTTGTTGTTTTTAGTATCTTTAGTTGCTGATTCAGTTTATATTAACTGTTGCATTTTATGGAAAACTATCATAGCAAAACCATTCCTGTCTTTTAGATGATAGAAACTCCTATAAATTAGAGGGTTCTTGAAGTCAGGGACAAGTACAGAGAACACTACCCTTTCTCTATACTGTCATCACCTTCTTAAGGTGATCTCTGTTGATTGAAATAGTATCTCCTAACTTAACAATGATGATAACTCTGGAATACCCTGACCTGACCAAAAAAAAAAAAAAAAAAAAAAAAAAAAAGCCTTTCCAAGAGGTCTCAGTAAGTCTGGGATTTAGGGATATATGCCAGATTATGGCATTGTGTTTTAAATTAGCATCAGATTTGCAGTGGGTAAGTCTCATCAGTTTGAATTCATGTAAATGAAAAAAAAAATAATAAAACTTTTACTCTGCCAAAGATCAAGAAAGACATTCCTCCTGGTTACTGAATATTGCAAATCTCTCAAAGCCTTTGTTTATTTATTTACGTATTTTTTACGATTTGGTTTATGTCTGTCCTGTGGTTTCATACAACAGAAATCTGAAAAGGTGTTCAGACTTGACTGTAAGGATGCCTTTAGTAATTGCAGTTCTGCTGGATCCATGGGCTCTTCTCTAGGTGCACAACTGATGTTGTTTGTGGCTCTTGAGTTCACACTTCATTTGCTTCCCGCAGCCTGACTCCTGAGCCCCTCTCCCCTCTGCTCTGCCCTCTTCTTCATTGGCCCTGGTCAGGAGTGTGGGCCACCATCAAGAGGAGACCTGAATAAGAGTCCTGAGATTAGTTATTCTCCCAGACACAACAAGCAGCAGTTGATTTCTCTTCTGTGGGCTCTTTTAAAGCAGTCTGGGGGCTGTGCAACAGGAGTGTGCGGTGTGTTCTGAAAGCACCATGGGAACCTTGAATTTTTTTTCAGCTTGCATCTTCTTCCTTTGGATGTCCTCTCTCATGTATACAGCATGCTGCTTTCCTTTATGAAAAACTGGAATTTGGACATTTAGAGAGTTGAAAAGAGACTCAGGGAGGAAGAGCTAACAATTCCACAGAGACTGGGAGAGAAACTAAGGATGCAGGGATTCCAGCTGAGATTCCTCTCGGTGGTTCCCGCTTTTCAGCTCCTTTCAACCATATTTTCTGCCCGCTCCCTCCCCCCTGATTTGCCCCTCCAAGGGACTTTTGTGTTGTTTCTTTCCTTTGCCACCCTGCACACTCTGCTCTTTTGTTTTCATTCTCCCCACGCCTACCGCATTGCCCCCTACTGGTTTTCCTGATAGAAATCTCACTCATGCATTTCCTTTTTGATTTCAATGGGTTATTTTGTCTTCCCTCTTTTTCTGTCTTCAGTCTTTCTTTTCTCTTTTTTTAACCCTCCTTTTTCTGCCTCTGGTCCCAGAGAGAACCGACCACCATCCTGCTGGGACAGGATGACAGTGCTGTTAGCATTCCCAGTGCCAGCTCTCCCCACATCTGTGCAGCTTTTGTCCTGTGGCAGGGGAGGATTTGGAATGGTCTGCTGGCAGCGTCAGGGAGACTAATGGGAAATGAGGGCCCAGAGAGAGGCCATGGGAAATGGAAGGAATAGCAAAGGGGATTCGGAGGCATTGGTGTGGGAAGCAAATTAAAGGATGCATGTGACAAAAGGCACGTCATATATACTACAAATATAATGTTGATGACAAAGTCACATAGCAGGAGCTGGGGTATCCAACAGAAGAGCCTATGGAATGAGTACTGGGCAGCAACATTGTAATTTGGAAGGCCTGGCTACTTAACACGATGTTCACTTTCTTGTTTTGAAAGATTTGTGAAGTTTTGCTTCCTTTCGTATTCCCTGGGCTTCTCCTGAATACTGATGTGTATGTCCACTTAACAGAATTTTCTTTCCCTTAATTTTCAGACCATCCCCATATACACAGTCTTTTGAATCCATGTTTCAATTATGAATCTTTCTCTCGAAGTGATATTGGCTGGGATCCAAAATGCTTTTAAAATGTCTTTTATTCATTCATTCATTCATTCATGAAAACATTTTAATTCTGTCCTGGGAACTTTTAAGGAAAAAAAAAAAAACTATCTGTAACAATCACCACTAACCTCTATTGTTCTTAGTGTTTTAAATGCATTCTCATATTTAATTTTTACAACCCTATGCAGTAAACTCTCACTTCTATTTGACAGGTGTTGAAAACGGAAGCATGGTGGAGTTAGGTGACTTGCCAAAACTCATCCATATGTGAGAGATGGTCTGGGTCCTCCATATTCCTAATACCAGCAGGGGAAATGAAACATGGATAGATAACCACAATGCAGGGTGGGGCCCTGTGAGTGTCATAAGCAGAGTTCAAGTGCCAACTGGTCTAGGTTTCTGGAAGAGCAGCGGACATTTTCATCTGAAATTTTCCGGGAGAAATCTGCACCCATATCTCCTCAATAGGGATTTTTACAGTATTTTTTCTGGTGCAGGTCAGCCAAGGGATGAAGAGTGGACATTTTAGTAAACCCTGAAAGAGGCAGAGGCCTGAGGTTTCCTTCTCTACTGAGGAAACAATAGTGAATTATCTGCTGACAGTTTGATGGTCTCCTTTGAAATTCCTTAGGGGAGAGGCATAGTGTTGGCAATCAGAATGTATGTGTATATAAAACAAGCCCAAAACCCAGATGTTACCCTTTCACATACATTGAAGGAATTCAATTGTCTTTTTTTTATTTTACTCTTTTTGAGACAGGATCTCGCTCTGTCACCCAGGCTGGAATGCAGTGGTGCAGTTATGGCTCACTGTAACTTTGATCTCCTGGGCTCAAGGAATCTTCCCTCCTTATCCTCCCGAGTAGCTGGGACTACAGGCATGTATTGCCACTCCCAGCTAATTTTTAAAATTTTTTTTGTAGAGTTAGGGTCTCGCTATGTTACCCTGGCTGGTCTTGAACTCCTGGGCTCAAATAGCCCTCTCACCCGGCTCTCCCAGAATTCTGGGATTACAGGCATGAACCAACGTGCCTGACTAGTCTTTATTTTTTCCTCTCTTGTTTTTCTCCTTTTCTCTCTTTTCCTTTTTTAGTGAGACTCACATTAACTTTCCAGAAATCACAGGTGTTATTGTTTATACACTAAAAGCCACAGGGTGCAGTTAAACTCCACATTGTACAGTTAAAGCACAGCTCCCTACTGGGAAGTGCAAGTTCAAATAAGGAGAAGAACAGCCTTGTCTTAGGCCTCTCCTGGCATCCACTTTCTGTAGCCCCTTCCTTGCTAGCATTATGCAGTCAGTTTAAAGTGCGCTAAAAAATGATTGGAAAATGTACCTGTACTGTTAAAAATAGCTGCCCGTTCCCAGCTGTAGTCAGCTGGCTGCTGCTTTTGCCTCTTCCTGGCCAGTGTTCAAAATGTTCTGCTATTTTGTGATTATCTATGTTGATGGGAGAATAAGGAAAGTTGAAGTTAATTAAATTGATTATTTCAGAGCCATTCTCAAAACCCTTTAATTGGCATTTTTTAAGATATTAATTAAGAGCAAAAGTTTCTTGCCTTAGTATTAGTGCCTCTGCTTCTCACCTCTGTCAGCTGCAGAGGATGAAAGGGTGCAGAGGGAGAGAGAGTGATGGGTAGCCGCAGGCATGCCTGACTCACAGACTGGATAATCACCTCTGGAGTAATTATGGGTTGGCTACATTTGTAGTGATTCTGGTCAGAAATTGTGAAGAATAGTTCTCTTCCTTGTCCCCATCTTCATATTGTGAATTATTGCTATGCTAGCCCAATTAAAATGCTTCAGGATCCCCTCACGTGCATAGAGACTCAGACTCTGGAGGACCGTGGACCCACCATGGCACTTTTCTGAAGGCACCGAATGACAGTGCTGAATGAAGGGGAAAAGTAAACAAGGCCTCTGTTGCCTAAATAGTTGTGCAATTAGCAGTACCAATGGGAACAGAGCTACTAATGAGTTCAGGCTACTCATGTTCATGGAATTCCTTTCAAAATGAGTGGCTTAGAATCTTCGCTGAAGGTAGCAGGCACTCTTTAAGAGGACCATTGGGTGCTTAAGCCCCTTGTTGACATTGTGAAGAGTACCCTGTTGGCAGCTAAACAGGCCTGAGGTGCTTGGTTCTCAGGACACAAAATTGGAGTCAACAAGTAGCTTCACATGTAAGTGGGAGTAATGCAACCCTTTCACATCACCATCCTTCACTGATATTCCCGTATCTTGACATAGTGTGACGTGCTGTTTCAGGACAGAGAGGACAGAGAATAGGACACTTTATGCTATCTAAAGCTGAAGCAGTACCTGTGGTGTGGCAGGCACTGTTTTAAGCACACTATGTGTATTGACTCCTTTTTTTTTTTTTTTTTTTTGAGGCAGAGTCTTACTCTGTCGCCCAGGCTGGAGTGCAGTGGCACAATCTCGGCTCACTGCAACCTTAACCTTCTGGGTTTAAGCGATTCTCCTGCTTCAGCCTCCTGAGAAGCTGGGATTGTAGGTGCGTGCCACCATGCCTGGCTAATTTTTGCATTTTTAGTAGAGATGGGGTTTCACCATGTTGGTCAGGCTGGTCTTGAACTCCTGACCTCAAATGATCCACCTGCCTTGGCCTCCCAAAATGCTGGGATTACAGGCATGAGCCACTGTGCCTGGCCCTCTTGAACTCTTACAACCACCTGTGAGATAAATATTATTATTAATTTGACTTTATATATGTGATAACGAAGGGGCTGAAAGATTAATTAGACTTGCCAAAGACCTAGTCTGTAGTAGAACAGGGACTTTTAACCAAGAAGGGGCAGCTCCAGAAACCTCACTCCTAATCACTGCCCTTTGCTGCTTTGCATTTTGGGTATGTGGGAGGATGAAGATAATTATTCATTTTATCTTAGAATCACAGCACCAAGGAACAAAGAGGAATGAGTTAATTTTTCTTGTTTCCTTAATATGGGGTAGGTGATAGAGGGATACAAAAAATAATTAAGGTGTTCTTATATTCAACAGATACACAATAATTTATTTATGGAAGGCATGAACTCAAAAAGTGAATACATAGTATGAGGGTAGAACCGAATAAGTGCTTTAGGAGTTGAGAGAAAGAATAGATTCCTCCTGTCAAAGGTCATCTTTTCAGAGGACCTTGTCACAGACTAGCTTTTAAAGAACATGTCAGATTTAGATATGAGGCTATTATGGATAGGGAGACCTGGGAAAGCCTGAGAAGTTCATGGTTGAGTGTGTAGTTACCACTTTAGTTCCAGATGAAAGACTGTGAGCTCCAGTGTTTAAATACTTGGGAGTAAGCAGTAGATATGCTATACTGAAAACCTAGAAATCTAGATGATAGAAGACCTTCTTATCTTTCTTGGTAACTACTTCTGCATGCTAATAATGTTCCAGGCAGATACTGGCTAGGAAGTGTATTTGTCAAATAGGACAAACAGAAAAGACAAAATAAGAGAGACTTTGCCAGAGAAGATTCGCCTGGTCCCAGTGAATAGCAGGTGTGAAAGAGAGGAAGTCAAGATGATCTGGATAACCAGTAGAATTGGGAAATCCCATAACATCTCTGTTATATTCTCCTTGGCCAATGAACTTTAGGGTGAGAGTCATCACCTCTTCTTCCCCTCCTTACTACGCACAGTAAGTTCATTGTTAATAATAATGATATCCACCAATAAAGAGAGCAAATCCCCAGGATCGTGGATCGTCTTTCTAAAGACTAAAATACTCAATACCTAGAACTGTGTTTGGCACTTACAAGTGTATTTATTCATCCATGCAACCAAATATTTAAGCATCTCCTTAGCTCCAGGCTCTATAGTAGGCAACAAGGAATGACACAATGCTAGACAAAGCATGGGCCAAAACTTTAAGGGGTTTTCTAAAGTCTGGTTACGGGGAGAGATAAATCAGGTTATTTAAAAATACTTTGATAAATGTTATGATCAGTAACATGATCATATATCCCCCCCTTGCCTGGGATGGTCCCAACTTGGATGATAAATGTCATTACTCATTCAACTATAGGAAATAGGGTCAGTACATAAAGTGAGGATTGTATAGGCAGATGTTTAATAAACTGTTTGAAATGGGATCATAAAGGCCTTTATGGTGGGGAAAAAAAGTCTCTGCTGATACCTACGGGCTGAAGAAGGCAAGAGATGGCAAGGAGAGGAGCAGTGGTACAGAGCTAGACAGATGGACACTCCAAACAGTGTTTGCAGACTGAATGGATTGATTCGTGAACGCCTAAAACATTGTGAAGGGGGCAAATCACACAATTTTTCCATTCCTAAGGATGCTTCTACAGTCACTGGATGTGTGTGCATACTATTTCTTTCTGATCTGGGAAGGGAAATTTTTAAAAAAGTGGAATTGTACTCTGGATGATACGTATAGTGCCTTACAGTCTTAATATTATGCTTCATAAAACACCATCCCAAGCAACTTGTTAGAGAATGAGAAATAGCCCTGGTTCTTAAAGGCCACCTGACTTGCCCCTTTCTTCCTAGTTAGCCACTTAATTATTTTTCAGTTATTATATTCCAGTTTTATTTCTTAAACTTGATTGAAAGCTTCTTGAAGCAGAGACCATACCATTCTTTTCTATCTACCATTCTGTACATATTGGCTCATGAAGATTGGGAGTTTGGTGACAAGGAGGTAGAGGGATCCTTTTATTTTTTCTTTTTGTCTTATTATTCCTGTCCCCAAATACAGCTTTGCAAGCCATTTTAATTCTGTGACTATAGATTTTCTGATAATGTTTAGTTCTTGAGCTTATTATTTATGGCCACCTTGCTTTCTTCTTATTTAGGTCCTTCTGAGTTATTGGATATGGCAGACAGTGAAACGTGAGTGTTGCCTTTTATTATATAGTCTAGATTATTTTCTTCAGAGCATATCTGGGAGAATAATTTAATCTATAGAGCATGTCATAGGTAATTTTAGTTTAATTCAAAGTCCACTTTCAACTGTTCATAACTGTGCAGGGCTAATTGCCTAAATAAAAAATTACACAATACAAATTGATGACAATTGTCATAATGCTTGCCTCCATAGTCAATGGTAATCATTTAGAACTTGCTTCAAGCATTGTACTTCTATACTGGTACATCTTGGAATGCTGAGAAGCCTAAATAATTACACTTACCTTTTAATATACTTATCACATTTATTCTTTCCTAACTTGGGTTTCTGAGAAAATGGGGCCCTACTGCCCTAAGGAATTCTTCACATGTAATGACATAACTCTTCTCTGTTAGTGTAGAACAAGACAAGTTATGAACCACCACTGAAGAACTAAGAACGTAGTGACTGCATTTTCTGTCTTCTGTGATTCAGAGAAGGGATCCTAATTGAAAACGTCATCCACTCTGAGATGGTGCCTAAACTGATAATAATGTTTGTTTTCAACCTTATTTTTAAAGCAGCGAAATAGCTACTGCTTCTTATTTAGAGGAACAAAGAGGAGCAAAGATAGGCTGTACAGCTAATCCTGAAAGCCATATTTGAAAAGGTGTCAAGATGAGTTGGTGGGGAGAGGAATGAGGTGGTGAGTAGCTAAGCACACAGGAAGGAGGAGAAGTAGAAATGAATAGAATGGAGAATGGATGAGAAGCAGTAGAACCGTGAGTTAGTATACATGGAAGAAGCTGTCTATTGCTCCATAAAGCTGGTCCACAGGCCAGCACCTCTTATTGACAAGATTATAAGTGGTGCCATCACTTACCCTCTTTTGCCTTCTCTAAGGGCTGCTATGACTTTTCCTGAAACACTTTGGCATTTAGCGTCTTGGTGACTTTGGGCTCAGTATAGGAATATCCTCCCCCCTATACAGCCTGTCAGTGATGGGGAAATAGCCAGTTTCCCTTGCCCCTTCCCACACTGAGTGGCTGGCCTCAGGCCTGCTGCCTCCTGGGGAGAGCTCTGGCTCTCAAACTCTCCCAGAGTCTCACTGTGCCTCTCAGATATCCTCTGTGGCTGCCCCCTCCTTCCACCTGCCACTCACACAGAATCTAAAGTGGATAGAGCAGAGTGGGTGTTGGCCTGGCTCTTTGAACAACTTGGGTTCTCAGGAGATATTCCTCTGCAGGCTGAGTGGCCATCAACCAAGGGCTGCATGCTGTGCCTGAAGGGCCAGAGGCACTCCACACTGCTCCCTGTTCCTTCACCCAGTGCCCTTCTCACTGTTCTCAAATGTATGAACAGAGAGAATGATACCCAGTGTTCAGCTACATCTACACAATTGGTCTGTTTAATACTGCATTGACTGTAACCTAAATCAAATAGTAGTAGTTTTTTTAAAAAGAATTACTAAGCCTGGTTAACCAAAACTGTTTCGAAAGGGGACTGGAGTCAGATATTAGGATCAGGTGATGACTAGCTCAAGGAATTTTTAGAAATCCCCTTCCCGAGTCCCCAGAATGTACCCTACAGGCAAGGTCTCAGCAGCCTATAGGGGAGGAGATTGAGGAGCACCCGACATAAGCTCCCCTCACCCCACTCCCTGCTGCCTGCAGCCCCTTTATGGGTGGTTTTCAATTTCATCTTTGATTTAGGGGTGAGACTGCACTGCACAAGGCTGCCTGCCAGCGGAACCGGGCTGTGTGCCAGCTTCTGGTGGATGCAGGAGCATCTCTGAGAAAGACGGACTCCAAGGTAACTCGATGAGTGAGTGCAAACATCCTCCCACTGGGCGAGATGGAAGACACTGTTGCCTTTGCTTGTGACCATAGCACGGACATCCTTTCTGTGCTTATGGAAGTGCCTGGGGATTTGGAAAAAGGAGGAAAAAATAGAGTGCTTCATTTAGAGAAACTGTGATTTAAATGTATAAGCACAAAGGGAGGGCGTGTGCTTGCCTATGGGGCTTTATAAACCTCTGAACATGTTGGCCTTGGGACTTTGGGGTTGTCCTGCTGAACGCTAGCAGCCAAGTCAGGGAGTGGAGGTCCAAAG
The DNA here is from genome assembly GCF_009761245.1 of Sapajus apella. Classification (NCBI taxonomy): domain Eukaryota; kingdom Metazoa; phylum Chordata; class Mammalia; order Primates; family Cebidae; genus Sapajus; species Sapajus apella. The sequence goes on from NW_022436947.1 coordinate 4,468,695, forward strand.
CCCAAGGAGAGGGGTCCGGACCATGTTCAAAGACTTTGGCCTGGCTACTGAGAAGCCCATTTGGGGTTTTCCTTCAGTACTTACTCCAATGTGGTTTAAATTCTACGATTTATATGGCCCCTTATGTGGATGCCAAACAGATTACTTCCCAGCTCCCAGGATGGTGGGATTTGGCTTTGATATGGTTACAATCTTAAATCTGGTGTGCTTATGTGGTTCTTCATTTTAAAAAATTTCTTTCCATTTGTTTTCTAATATTATTCTCTAAAAGTTGACCTTAGAAATTAGATAGCATGGGAATTACTGTCATTTATAGGTATAGGAGCAAAAAACCTAGAGAAAGTTACACATACCCTTGGATCAGTAGCTGAGCCTTAAATTAAATTGAGCTCTTTTGAGATCCAGCCCAGTGTTGTATCAGCAGGTTGGTGGTTCTCATTTGTTGCCAGAACACCCTAGCCACGTAACAAAATCGGTTTGTTTATAGAATCTGTTTTGTTGAGGTACAGTGATACCTGTGGCCCTGTGGCTTGAAATGTGGTTGGTTTCTTCACGGCAAACGTTATGTAAATCTGGACTTAAAGTGTGCAACTATCTTAATAACCGGGTGGTGAGGCCAGAAATGGGTAGTGTGGCATGTGTGCCAACCTTGATAGCATCAGCAGATGGAGGTGAGGCCTCAGGGGAAACTGTTTAGAACTGAAAACAGGCTGCACCATGAGCTGTTTCAATTTGTAGAGCACACCCAAGAGAAAGGGTTGAAAGATCGAGGAAAGGAAGAGTTGTAACTTAGCAGAGTTGACCCAGGGCTCAGCCTATAAGAAAGAAGAGAGAGAGAGACAGGAGTTAGTTTACATAGAAGAGCAACCCCATACAGCAGGGGTGTCCAATCTTTTGGCTTCCCTGGGCCTCACTGGAAGAAGAATTGTCTAGGGCCGCACATGGAATACATTAACACTAACAATAGCTGATGAGCTGAAAAAACAAAAATCACACACACAAAAAAAAAAAAAAAGAAAGAAAAAAAGAAAATCTTATGATTTGAAAGTTTACGAATTTATGTTGAACCTCATTCAAAGCCACCTGGGCTGCGTGTGGCTTGCAGGCTGCGGGTTGGACAAGCTTGCCATAGAGGATTCTGATACGCTCTGAGAGTTTTACAACACTCTCGGTAGATTCCAAAAAAGAGTGAACCACTTAACTGTAGACAGTCGCAGAGAAGAATCTTAATATGTAGATGAGCCCTTCATTAAGCAGGTACCGAGTAGCTCAGGTGTTGGGCCGATGATTGTAACCATGACACATAGCTCAATGACTTAGAAGCCTAATTAATGGCTTAAGCTCCATTAGATTTATTTAAGTGATAAGAATCTGCCTATGTGCTATGTTTTCCCTGGGGCCTCCTCAATCTGTAGTCTGCTTTATGAAGTAACTTTGCCTCCCAAGTGGGTCTCTTTCCTTTCTGAGCCAGTTGTGTTGTATAGAGCTCTCTACTTCCCTGGAAACTCGCCAGCACTCTTGCTTTCTGGCTGTCTAGGCATCTCAAACACACTTGAGCTGTGTCCTGGTTTCTAGTGGTCTGTTACCTGTCCAGCTAGCTAATTTGGTACGTTATTTCAAATGGCAGATATTAGGTTGGTGCAAAAGTAATTGTAGTTTCTGCCAGTAAAAGTTAATACTTTTTTCAGTGTGATGTTCTTCTCAGATGTTATTTGTACTCAGATGTTTTGATGTTTAACCTGATTGAGAAACACACACCATGCAGTCAAGATTAATGGAGCCAGGTTACGGAGTGTGGCTGGCCTTGTTGGGACCACTCAGACAACAGCAGGGCAAATGCCTCTTTACCATATAAAGGCTGGTCCTACAGTCAACTCAGATCATTTTTTAAAAAAAAGAGAAGCCGTGAAAAAGAGGGACAAATCAAACAGGAATCAGGAGACCTGGCTCTTGAGCAGGTCTGCTTTTTTATCTTTCTAAGTTTCTGAATCAGATAAAGGACTCAGTGTTCATGGAAACGTCTTTCTATTTTGTGTTGTGTATGTGTCTGCTTTTTCTTTTTAAGTACAAGTAACTTATTTTTATAATTATAAACCATCACATAGAAAACCAGTAATGTAGGAAGATATGCCTCCAAAAGCAAACAATTGCTGGCAACCTCACAACCTAGACCTAAATATCATTAAACTTTGAATGCTCCCTCTTCACATGTAGATATGCCTATTTTTCTCTCTTGCTGTTTTTTTTTTAACTAGATGAAATCATACATACATGATATCATATAACTTTTCACTCAACGTTATTATTCTAGAGATCTTACCATAGGAAATAATATAACTATACTTCATTACTTTTTAAGGATTTTTAAAATTCTGTCATTCTGTAACTGGATGCTAGTTTAAAGTTGAATGTGATAATTACAACTGAATCTTCTGGAATTTTTTGAAGAGAAGCAGCATCCTGAGACGCAGCCTATGAGATGCTGAGATCTCCTATTAGAGATCACTTCCTTAGGGATCAACTCAAAGGCCCACTTCAGCCATCTCTCTGAATATTTGGAAGCTGGAAATTCCAACCTCATTATTATTGAAGTAAAGACACAATTGTCTACTAAGACTGCAAACAAGTTGAATCAAAATTATTATAGGAACTTCAAGCTGGTGGTGAACTGCTAAATCACAAATAAATAAAATTTTAGAAAGATTCTAGAGCCGTCGGTAATTCCCTTTTATCCTGTCCCCAGTAGGCTATGTAGAGCAGGTTGGATTGAGGTCACCAGTATCTGTTGGGATAGCTGAGATGACAGCTGAGAAGTCTGTGATATTTATCAAACTCACGTGCATATGAACATGGAGCTATTTCTTTGGCACAATGATCATGCCTATACTCTTCCTTTAGAACTTAATATAACTTTTTAAATAGTTAAAGCTATATCCATTGAACAAAAATTAGAAATTTTGAGGAATTCTAAGTAATACCTACAGGCATGCAAAAGAATGGACACCTTTTCCTCTTTACTGCTGACTTCTTATTCAATGGCCTCAATGAAAAAATATCAATATATATGCAAATGCGTGTATACGTGTATATACAAATGTACAAAAGGTATTATAGTAGCCTATAAGAAATTATGTGATCATTTAAGATGTTGATGTAAAGAATGTAATGACAAAAATTTATGATATATTACTAAGAAAGGTTGTAAAACAGTAAGTAAATGAATTGTGGTTTTGTTTTTATAAAAAATATGTATAGAGGCATATAAAAGACAAAACCTAGTTATCAATGAAAGGTTAATAACGGTTATCTTAGTTTGGTGGAATGATAGAGATATTCCTTTTCTTCTTTGTGCTTTTCAACTTTCCCAAGATTTCTTTAATCAATATCTACCACTTTTGTGTTGAGAAACTAGCTTAGTTTTTAAAGAGATGAAATGCTATAAATTGTGGAGAACTTAACTGAAGTCTTTGAAACCCACAAAGAAAACCTTTCAATTTTTTCTGGCTATCACTTTCTTTTAATTTCTGAATGTTGATTTCCCACGTTTAGAATAATAGCAAGAGTCCTAAACTAGAAATCTAAATGCCTGCCTCCTTATTTTTTAAATTCAGTAATTTCTATCTCCCCATGTTCCAGAAAGGCTCTGTGTTTTAAAACTCACTTTACCCAACTGTTTCCTCCTGTATACTGTTAACCTCTGTGAACTTCTGTTTCTCTAGTATAAACCCCACACATCAAAAGTGATAAACTCTTTCCCTTTGATTTACCAATCAGTCACACATTTTAATTTAATGCTCATATAAGACGAGAGATTTGAAAGTGTCTTGTAAACTCTAAAACACAAAATGTGAAAGAATCCTTACTAGCAAGTATCTTTGGGTAGCTCTGTTTCTGTGATTTCTGTGGGTTTTTTTTTTTTTTTGGTTTTGTATTTCACAACCAGCGCTTGTATCTCTTTCCTTCTCACTATTTACGTATAGGGTAAGACACCTCAAGAGAGAGCACAGCAGGCTGGGGACCCAGAGTTGGCTGCTTACCTAGAAAGCCGTCAGAACTATAAGATCATTGGCCATGAGGACCTGGAAACTGCTGTTTGACCCTGGTATTTGGGCAAAGAGAACGTGAGCAAGCGTATCACATCTGCCCTCCCTGCGATCGGGCAGCTACCCTGGAAGAAGCTGATGGAATTCATATATCTGTCTCTCTCCTGCAAGGATCTACCTGAGACCATGCCACTAGTTTTTAAGGGCTACCAAGATGTACAACAGAACATGATAGCCCATTGAGAAGGAGGCAGGATACCTGGAGATTTGTGGAATACAGTGCGAGTTCCACAAAATTTGATCCTTATTGCTTCCAGCAAGTAGCATGAACTTCTGTGTTTACCTGTATAATTTATTTTAAAGATTCAAAGGATGTTTGTATAAATGGCACTGCTCCCTCCTCCCCCTATGCATTGATTTTTTTTCCCCTGTACCATACAATTCTACTGTAACTACCTATCAACTTAAAAAATATATTATCTCTTCTCTTTACATTCAATCTTGGAAGACCACAAGATTGTCTGAAGGCCTTCTAAAATCCTCTGAATGTCCTGCAGAAATACAACTGTAAAACCACTTCAATTTCCAAGACTAAATATGTCAAGACTATTTAGTGACTCTGCATGTCCTCCCCCCCCCCCCCACCCCCCCGTTTCATTATATAGGAGCTGGGAAGTGCCACGTGGATAATGTCAACTTGTGTGCTGTATCTCTGAGGAATGGTGAGGTGGCATGGGAGATGTCTGTGCTTGGAGGTACCTCAGAGAGGTAACCCAGGGGTCAGCCCAGGCTGCTGGGCTGTAGCCAATAGCCATGCAGGACTGGTTCAGCTTGGGCTGTCTGTACAGCTCCGTACTGCCTATGTGTAGCCATCTTTGCCTTTTGCTGCAATAGAAGATGAGCAAAGGATTAAACAGAGGTCCACAGCTAGTCTGCAGAACCATTCAATTTTAAGCGCTGTTTAAATTGCCCAGGAGAAAGTCATGTGTGGGAACTGTGGTTCCGGGAAATGGAGCACTCTAACAATGCTTCCAAGCTTTGTTGAGTGATAATAGAAAGCAGCCTAATTGACTTGGAAAAAAAAAAAAAAAAACAGCAAAAGCAAAAGTAGCAACATATGTCAACATATGTCACTGAAGTAGAGAAGAGCCATTGGAATGTTGCACAGAGGCTAACAACTATAGACTGTTGGATACAGTGGTGAGAGGGACCCCATTTTAGGTTTTTCATTTAGGTTTTTGGTTTTCATTACTCCAAGGAATTCTTGACTCTAGGACAAAAGCTCGTTGTATGAGTTCCAATGCCAGATTTATGGAATGCCCGGATAATTCAGAAGGATACTTCAACTATTATTTGTCAGGCCCAAAGGTTGTACTTGATAACCCCATTTTCTATGTATGGGGTTCTCTAATATTAATTATTTTACCTACTTTATTTTCCCCTTTCAGAAAGTCCTTAGTGCAAACCACTGTGGGAATCTAGCCAGAAATGTCTTTCAGATAGTTAGAACTACAACATCTAAACCTGCCACAGATCGAATGGTACTTACAGGTACTTCTATTAGGGACTCCGTGATACCTAAAATATCAGAAGAAAATGTCTGTCTAACTTTCTGTCCAAATATCTACTTGACTTGGGGGTAAGTCAAAAATAAAAGTGGGTGTCCAAGGGTTCTGCTTTGGTGAAATCTGATGTCTCCTGAGCTTATTTCCATTTTGTCCTTGGACACAGCAAAGTGCTTCCCTACTGTTTCTGCATTTGATGATGAATGATGGTGTCTCTACATTTAATTTAAAGGTCTAATGGTGACATTTTGCTTATCTGAGTCACATTTCAGTCACATATCATCATTTTGAAAGTACGGCTATGATGTACCATGTTAAATAGGAACAGCCTTTCAGTGGATGGGGATTCTATTACCGTAGTCTCTCCGTAGTCATTTCAAAATCAGATTGTTGGTGGGAAGATGGATTGGGTGGTGAATGATCTACGTCCATTTATCAGCCTCAGAAATGGAACTATCTTTTGGATATTACAGGAGGGACTGCAGCAGATTGTTTCCAGAAGCCACAAAAATATACTCCAGGATAATTTAATCACTGGACTTCTGCTGGGAGATTTTTAGTTGGTGGAACTGTCAAGGAAATGTGATGACAGAAATATGATCCTTAAGACAGACTGGAACCTGGCTTTGAATGGCATCTTCCATTCCCTGGATTGAGCCAAACATTTGGCCAAGCAGTCAGTTACCTAGTTATTACTGCTGGGATGAAGAACTCTGTTTTCCTCAACTGCCGTCTCACATTTCTCTGTGAATGCTTCCAAGTAGCCCAGAGAAAATTTAGGGTATAGGTGGCAATGGGCCAATTTAAATAGCTCCAATTGAGGACATAAATCTGTGGCATGAAAAATGATGAGTTAGTACTATAAGATCTCTGATGCATCTGGAAATTGTTTTTTTTTAAAAGGCATTAGAGTTCTATATTATTTGTGGAGACCGATATTTGACATATCTCTTTGAAAAAAGCAAGTAACGCTAGGACTTGGAATTTCCAAAATAAAGTGAGCAGAGTAACCACATATGTTATGGATTTAATATTAAACCACCTCTTGTAGCATTTTTTAAAAATTGGCCCTGAGCTTTAGAAAGAGCTAAGACCTTATGGTCTAGCTCTTATGAGTTTCCATCTCAGCTTAAGTATATTGTATCCCCTCTAATGGGGCATCAGGAAGTAGAAAAGCAAGTGGTCTAGTCCTGGTCTGAAGAGCCACATAACTTTAACAGACATAAAAAGATGTGCCCATAGAAATATCATTTCTACAAAGACTACTGAGACAGTGCTGCAAGAGACAGCTTAGCTGACTCCTCTGTGTTTGTTTCTTTGTGTTGGGATTCCATTTTTAGATGAGATTGATAGAAGAATGGAAAATTAAAAGTTATTAAAAGACAACATTCTGTAACCTGAAAGGTAGTCATGTTTGCAAGCTTATATTTTAATATTGTGCATTTAACAAAATAGAACACAGTTAAACTGTGTTTATCATATTCATGGACTTTATAAAGAATAAGAGAGATGATTAGTAAGCCAACAATGAAATAAATACCATGACTAGGAATTTTGCTTTGAGAGTTTTTTTCCTCTGTAGATGTGATAACCAAAAACCAATGCAATTTTTGAAACAGAATTTAGCTGGCAAATGCACAGTGATGAAATTAGTAATGACTGGTCGAAAGTCACACATACCTGTTGCTCCATATCCGTTCAGAATGGCCGCTTTGGCAGATCTGCCTGTGCTAGGAGCTACTCAGCATCACTTCATTTTCATTTGGATCTAGTGAGAGTCCCTTTGCCTAATGAATTCCTAAAATTTATTTATTTACTAGAACCCTCATATTATTCATGGCTTAAAACATGACACAGCATCTTCATTTTATTACATGTCAATTTTATTAATATTTAGGGGGTTTTTGTTATTAAAATGGCAGATGCTTTTTATAAAATGTTTTACTGCCACAGATGAGTTTATAAAATGTTTTACTGCCACAGATGAGTATCACATCCAAAGTCAAGGCATCCTTTTGTTCTGGTGTTGTGTCCCACTTCCCAAAAATAAATGCTGTTAACACTGATGAACATTGCTGCTTGTACATGATGTCAGAAATACTCCAACTGTTCATACACAGGCATTTATGTATGTATGCATAGACATTCACATAGATATATAGACATTTATTTATATACATATACATGTATGTATACCGTATTCATGTATAGTGCATAGGTCTAGAAAAGAGGAAACATTTTAAAAGCATGCTGATCATTTGTGTATGTGTAGTAAACACCAACAGGCAAAGACAGATTAAACAGAATTTCCATTTATTTTTTGTTTCCACCATTGCTAGGCTTAGACCTGTCATGGCATTACTACAATTGCGTTTACTATTTTCTATTGCCTGTGTCATAAAATTCATGACCAGGAGATCCTGTAATTGTTTATGTTGCCTTCCATGAAGCATGAAACCTACCATAGCCTCAAGACTTCTCTAAGCTACATGTGGATTTCAAGTAAAGGAGAGTTCTTTCCTCTGTGATGCTTACATAACTTTACAAGGCTGTTTGTGAAACTAACACTCAGTAGGTTGCCTAATGATATTTAATTAGGGCAGGCTACTGCTGAGAAGGTGTAGTACCTTTGGTGTAGTATGGGGTCTGAGCAGCTTGTCTTCCTTCCAGAAGGAGTAGCTAATGAAATCACTGAGTACAGCATGGTATTTTATTCAATTATGCTATTTAAAACTGGGACTTTATTAAAGTGGCTCATCCTAACCATCAAATAAAACTACTAATTGCTCTATTTAAGTGAATTATGTTCATTTTAGGAAAAGAAGTAGAAGAGCATCTATTAGCTTTTTGATTAATCTTTAACACTTATTTAATATAAAATGGCTTCTGCGTCCTCTTAATTGAACCAGCTTTGAATCTCTCAATTCTTCCCCCTCTGAATCTTGTACTCAGCTGATTAGAAGTCCTACAGTTCCTTCTCTGCCAGGTCTTTCAGAACAACTTGGACTCTACCCTTTTCTGTGTCCCTGCCATCCTTCATCTTTTGTCCCTTGAAATTTTGGGCCACAGCAACAGTCCTGTCCCTGGACTTTCTGCCTACTACTGTCAATAATTTTGTCACACAGCTACAAAAATCTTTCCCAGATATTATGCCAAAAATAGATCAAAATGAAATTACCCTCTGGGACAAATATACCTTTTATTCAAAGGACACATAGATGTCCACTGACCTTGATCATCTTATAGAATTATGGTAAGCATGATTCCGAAAAGTAATCTATCAGGTTTAGCAAATATCTGTCTTAGTCACATGAGAGTACACAATGATGTAAGCCATGTGCCTCCTTGATGTCACCTGGAGGAGTAGGTTATATATCTTATACTCCTGAGGGCCATCTGTGGATTTCAAGTTGTCTCCTCACAGCTTAATGAGAAACTTGAAAATAAGAATCAAGAAAGCAGTCATGCCCTGGACAACCTGCTCTCCTGGGACACTGAGATTTACTGACTAGGTCCCAGAAATAATGCCAAAAAATAATTCTTAGGCTGTTGTAGCATAGATTTTACAGTAGAAATATGAAAATTGAATGGTGTCTTCATCATGCATAGACTCTAGTCTGTTTACACTTGTATTCAGTTATGCATGCAATCATGCGCCCACGAATCAATCATACATGCATGTCATCATTATTTGAAAAATATTTGTCACTCTGAAGCAGGCACCATACTAAAGATATAACAGTGAATGCAATAGACAAAACTTTTGATTTCATGGAGCTGGCATCTAGAAAAAAAGACAAATTCAAATATGATAAGTTCTGTGCAGGAGAAACAAAGGGTGTCCAGCATGGGCTGCAAATTCAACCAAGGCTTTATTGTGCCAGCCACTCATTAGCCAGCAATGTTTTAGTTCAATGAAAACATATATAAACTAGGAAAAGAATAATATTTTTATTTCCATTTTATTGGAGTCATGGTAGTTTCTTAAAAATGTATCTGAAACTAAGATTTTAAAACAGCACTTAAAAACACTACTAAAATGAAGGCTAAGACTCGTTTATTCTAGGTCTCAGGATAGAACTAGGAAAAATAAGTAGAGATTTCAGCGGATTTTGACTAAACACAAAGAAGATGAAGCATATATAATATGTAATAGTGGAGTGGGTATCACAGAGTTATAAACTTTTAGCCTCTGGTGGCATTTAAACAGAGGATACCTGACTACCTTGACGGATGTTGGGATTAGGAATATGAGATTTGAGGGGGCTGAAATTAGATGCTGTGATTTTTCAAAAGAAATTTTTTAATGGCTTTGTTGAATGGCAGGATTTTATTTTTAAAACTCATGAAAATCTTGATTTTTTTGATTTTTAAAATGTTGCTTTATAACTGAGAATATTTAAAATATCCAGGGGGAATGGCCATTAGTTATCATTTAAAAATTTTTAAACTAAGCATGAATTTAAGAGCTAGAGAAAAGAAAACATACTAAAAGGTATAATTTAAGTGTTTAAGTTTAATTTATTAAAAATACTCTTGGAAGCTCATAAATTTTGATCAATTCTTAGTTATTGTCAAGTAAAAATCTGTTAGAAATCTGTCTTACTGTCCACCCAATATAAAAAAGTGCTGTGGTTTGATATTCTAAGAGTTAAGTGTAATCTAATATAACCACAGAAGAAAATTCTGCCTGTGAGATATTTGGGAGCCAAGTAAATACACATGACAGTCAATCATGGAAAACTCCTTGGCTTCTGCTATCAGGGTGGCAACCGCAAGGGACGTCCAACCCATGGAAATAAGAAAATAGTGATCCAAGTTTTCACCCATCTTTCAAATTTCAGTATTTTGAGTCAAATGCCATCTGAAATGGGAGCCTTTCATAGTGGGAAATAATGAAATTATCTTTTTCCTCAACCCTTTAGTGAAACACAATATAGTTTTCACTCTATGACAGCTTAAACAACTCAAATCTATACTGTTTATTAATAACAATTTCAAGAATTAAAAAGTTAGTGCTTTAGCATTATATTTTTTGACACATTTGAGCTTCAATACAGATAATACATTTTAGATGAATAAACTGAATCTCAGCACAGTGAATACAGCCTGTGTAGATTCATATAGCAAATGATAGTGCTGCAGCCAGAACTGGGTCTTTAGAAATTACATATTAACATGTTTTCTAAGTAAGTCATTTTCCATCATTGCCTTCAAGGATGTTTTATATCAGTTGTTCAGATTTCCATAATGTAGAAGATGCCTCCATAAAAAAAAAAATGTTTACCTAAGGTTCTACAGAAAGAATGAGTTAGAAATAAGGGAGAGTATGAAATCAAACAGTCAGAGTTTTTGCTATCGGAGAGAGACTTGTCAGCTTGTACTTAGTTCAAGGAAAGAAAAGTCAAATGTTTGCATACCAGAGCAGATTTCAAGAGAAGAAATTAACAGCGAGGGTTAATGACTTCAAGTTTTTTTGTGATTCTCCGCATTTAAAAAAATGTTAGTCCTATTTTTTTCCTTGGAAATAACTATTAGGATGATATAATTTCAAAATGCTACACCAGAAAGTATTAAAATGGCCCCGACATCAAAGGCTCTATTGCTCTAAGTTTATGGGTGGGTATGCAAGCTAAGTGTTATGATAATATATAGTCACATATATAGAGGCTTAATACACCTATGAGAAGTTCTGGCGTACTTGACAAGAACAAGCAGACTTGAAATATCCTTCAATGTAGAATCTCATACTTTACAAGGGACGTTTATGGGCAGATTAGTGAATATATAGAAGGAGGATGTTTGATTTGGAAAAGAGACAAAATTGGATTAGGAATAATAATATGTAGAGGAGATAGGTTAAGTAGGACTGTTAGATTCAATCTACAGGGAAGATGACTTGTAGAATAAAATAAGGAAAGAAAGGAGCGAGAACACATGAAAAGGGGTTAGCTTTATTACTTATAAGAATTTATTTTTTCCTAAAAATTGCACCCAGAAAAATAGATTGGGCTTTCTGAAAAAGAGTGAGTTGTTATCACTGTTTCTTCTAGTATTTAAGTGAAGATTGAACGACTAACTCAGAGATCACGTAAAAGCAAATCTTTAAGTGTGGGCGCTCTTGGACTAGAAAAACCCTGTGAGATTTTCTTGGTTTAAATTTCTGTAATTTTAAACTGGAACAGAACTCAATTAGAGCCTATTTTTTCCCCAGGTTCCTGCCAAGTAGATAGCAATGAAGGCATTTTTTAAAAAACCCTCCATCATTGCAAATATGTCCCAAATCATTTAGAAGCAGGGATTTCATGACCCTAAAAAGTTGCCTTGCCTACACAAACACACCTTGCTTTAGTAGAAACATATATTTTTTAGAAGATTTGGGAATTGGCTAACAATTGGCAAAATTGCTAGTCAATTCTCAAACCTCCTAAAAAAGATGTGTTTCTACTAAAGCAAAAAGGTCACAAATTCAGGAGTTAAAGTGAAAACAAAGGATTTAATGTTCTTTTCCCTACTTACTACCCATTTGTTGTTTGGGGTATAGAGTCAGGACTAGAGAAGAGGGTGGGAAATTCTGTATCCTCTACTAATACAGAGGCATGGAAGCACTTTCCATAATTTTTGTCGTGAAACAAGACTCAACCCCATATCAGTAGGCTAATGTTTCTGTCATATTCTGCCTAGGTGGATTATAGTTTTAATTGCCTGTCACCTTTTAACCCTGTAATACAGATTGATTTCCTAGATTTCAGGTTGACTGGGTGAGGAAGGAAGTCACTTGAGATAATTTTAAGAAATGAGCCTATATCCAGAGTATTGTAGGAAAGACCTGCTTCTACTCCATCTTCTTTCTTGTCCTACTTCTCGCCTCTGGTTTTGGGAAATAAAAGAGGAGCAGTTATGAGGAAAGGAAAAGAGATTCTCAAAAGTAGTACAATAAGAAGACTCTGGTCTTAACACAAATTCTCATGGCAACTCTCAAATAAATGACTTATAGTGTCAGCAAATATTGAAAATCAAACTCAGGAAACAAAGAGTAAACTTGTTCAAAGTGGCTTCAAGGGGCATTAGTTGTGACAATTTCAGTTTATGCAGCATAGAAGAATCAGATTATGTGTAGAGCTTGGGGGAAATAGGGTCAGCTAATAGGACTTTTTAATGGAGGTTTCTAAAGGATGAGGTGGTTTTGGAAGAAGTTTGTCCAACCTCTTATAGTAGGTTGCGTCTGTCCACAAACTCGTTGTTGTCCCTGATAAAGTTTGAGAAAAATAAGGAGCATTTACGGAGTTTTTCCCTCACCAATCTAAATTTATTCACTTAAAAATTCAGAGACTGTAACCTTGTTATTTTGGGATTAAATATAAACTTTCTTCTTAAAAGTGATAGGTATATGTTTACAAATTGTCTTTACTCTTTACTTAAAACCATACACATACAGATGTGATAGTCCTGTCAGTTTACCCTATTTTTCATTTCAAATTTATAGTTAATTTTCATAAATGTGTTGATGAGATTTATCACTTTTAAGATACCATCTAGCCTTGATATTTATTGTACCTTCTGTGTGAAACCAAATGGGTTTATTCACAGCAAAGAATTTTTATTTGCCACTCTCCCCACCCATCATTGGTTGGATTGAGACTCTAATTACATATAAGCATAATTTCCAATGCAAGAAGAACTTTGATGTTTCCCTGACTTACTGATTGCAGGTTGGGGAAGTTGGGATTCTTGCCGTTCTGGGGAAGGAGATATAGAACTCTCATAGACAAAATATTCTAACATAACAGAGTATTTTGCAAAACACATATTTGAAAAGTTAGGGTCCAAAATAGTCTCAGCAAAGGTCAGCTTGGCTGTTTTTTAAAATTCCCAATGGTTAAGTGGGCAACCATGAATCTGAATATTATACAGACTACAGCTGTTTGAAAGTGAGGAAAACCATTCTTGTGAAAAATTAAGGAATAGAGGACAATCTTGGTTTTAAAAGAATGAATATATTTGATTTAATTTGATTTCTGAGTGGAAAAAAGTTCCCCGGCATCCAGGGTACCCTTGGCTGTGGGTATTCCACTCATGAAGGCTACATCTATATGAAGAGTTGCAGTCACATTATAAAGGGCTTTTTCATGATTTCTGATTCTGCCCTATCACATCCCAGAGCCATGCTTTTGCAAAGCTGCCAGCTGGCAGGTGGAATCCATAAACAAGTAGCAGCTGTGGCAGTAGAAAGATGAAGTTTTATTTCCAGGTAAAGTAGAATTCAGATAATAGGAAGTGAAGGGAGGGTGGGGGGAGGGGGGAGGGGGGGATGGGAAAGGGAAGAATGAAGTTTTTTGTAACAAAGTCATAAAGTATTTTTCCCTAATTTTCTTGCATTTCCTATTTATATAAAGTATCTTGATCACTGTGTTGCTCAACAGAGATTTTCAATGGAGTTAACTTGGGAGACTGAACTAATCTCTGAAAAAGAAATTGACTAGTTACAGTTACTTTTTCGACACTTTTTCTGTATTGTGAATTGTGTGGAAATGTACAGAATAAAAATGAAGAAATATAGTTCATTTGTTTCTTTTTCTGGATGCTACAAGTAGTTCGTGAAAATACTGTTTTTAACTATAGTTAAGTTAGACTTTCAAAATCAGGAGGTAAAGAGTTGACTATAGGAGCAAGCAGAGACTAAATGGGGTCCCTGTTAAGGCAGGATTTTTTTCTTTTTTTAAATTAAGAGTTCTGCTTCCAAAATGGATTAACAGGCCAGATTTGCCCTCCAACCAGAATTTTTTTTAAACCAAAAAACATGTATATATAAAACAATGATTGTTAAGACACAGAACCTTGAGCAAGAAAAAAAAAAAAAAAAGTGATCCTTGAGAGATGGAAAGCAAATGAGATAAACCCTTTCATCACCTCATTTTGTAGGCTTCAGAAAGTTTCTAGATAGTGATTCAGGGAGGACTAATTTAGGCAGACCTGATAAGTTCCTGAGTTGGAACAGAGCTGAGAGTTTGGGATACAGAGGCAGCTAGAGCTTATAAGAGATGAACATTAGAGAGGGGAGAACTATACAGAGAAGTAACCGACAGATCTGTAGCAACTTCTTCTAAGTATTCAGTATATGCATGTGGAGAACCCCTACTTAAGATTAGAGAAAGAGCCATCCAAAATGACCTGAGGGACAGTGTCCAGTGCTCACAAAGGACTGAGAATAGTGCCTGTTACCACCTGTCACACTGGAAAACCTCATAATTCATGGGGCACTAAGCTGGGTCTTGACTCACCTATGAGGAATAATTAACCATAGACTAAATGTTGCTCTAAGACTGCCTAATCATAAAGCAAGAACTGAAAAGATAAAATTGTTTCCAAAAAAGCCCAAGGATTTAGAAGAATATAAAATCATCTAGCATGAAAAAAGAAAAATTTACAACCTCTGACATTCAATGTATAGGCATGCAAAGACTGAGGAAAATATGACATACAAAGAGGAGAAAATTTAGTTTAGCCAACTGAAACTAACCCAGAATTGATATAGATGTTAGCATTAGCAAAAATATTAAAATATATATATTCCAGATGTTCAAAGATTTAAAGATATGAAAAATATAAAAGAGACCCAAATCAAATTTCTAGACATAATTTCAATATCAGAGATTTAAAATACATTGCTAAAGATTAAGAGCAGTAGAAAACAAAGATTCGCGTAGAAAATATCCAAAATGAAACATGGAAATGTTTCTAAATATGAAAAAATGCATTAGTAGAATGTATTTTTTCATATTAAAACCCCTATTGAAGTAGAAAGGAACTTCAATAATTTTAATATACAAGTAATGGGAGTCAGGAAAGAAGAGAGAGGGAGGATATAAAAATAATTTGAAAAAATAATTTCTGAAAATTTTAGCACTTTGATTTAAAAAACTATACAAATTAAATAAGCTCAACAAACTCAAAATACAAGAAACATGAAGAAAACTAGATACAAATACCTTGTAACCAAATTGGCCAAAAACAGTGCAAAAAAAAAAAATTAAAAGCCAAAAAAAAAGACACAGAAATAAAAATAAGAATAACAGTAAATTTCTTATCAGAAACAATGAAAGCAAAAAGATAAGGGAGCAACATCTTTAAGGTACTAAAAGAACAAAAAATGCTATAAGGCTACAACTCTTTAGCCACTAAACTATCTATAAAAATAAATGGGAAATAAAAACCTTTACAGATATGTAAAAGCTCAAAGAGTTCAACATCCACAGACCTGAACTATAGGAAATGTTAATGAAAGTACTTCAGACAGAAGAAAACTATTACCATATGAAAATATATATCCACATAAAGGAATTTGGAGCAATGGACATTGTAAGTATTTGAATATATATATATATATTTTTTTTCTTATTGAAATATCTTTAATAAATAACTTTTAAAACAAAATATTGACAATATGTGGAATTTAAAAGTAAAATACATGACAATAATAGCATAAAAGAATGGAGAAGAGAAATAGAAGTGTGTAACTATAATACTGGTATACAATTCATGAAGTGGCATAATACTATTTGAAGGTAGACTATGATAAGTTGAAGATGTATCCTACTATAGCTCTGCAAGTGAAGAAGCTGAGAGGTCCCATTGATTAAGGGACAGTTCTCTCCAGCCACTAGTGCACAGGTTGTTAAAAAGCACAGACTGATGGAAAATGGCAGAGTAGAAGCCTCCAGGGTTTCATTTCTCTACTGAAACAACCTTTAAGCTGGGGGACAAATTATGAGAATCAGCTATTTCAGAACTTTGGAACCTGATCAAACACAGCAACTAGGGGTGATTGAGGAAGGGAGAGCTTACTGAAATTTGGGATAAGCAGGAACCTCTTTCAGGCCACAGGTTGACTGCAGAGACAATGGACAATGAGACCTCAGTTATCACACACTAAGGAATACAGACTTTGCAAAAATATTTTGGAAAGTTCATCGTATAAATGGATTAATACAGCTTGCAGCAAGCAAAAAAAAAAAAAAAAAGAAAGGAAAGAAAAAGCTTCTGAGGATGGGGAAATCTGATTACCAGAGTTACTACATTACATTATTGAAAATGTCCAGTGTTCAATAACAACAATAAAATTGAAAAGCATAAAAAGAAACTTCTTAATTAGCCTTAAAAAGAAGATAAAAATGATAAAAAAGAAAAAAGAAAATATGGATTATTCAAATGGAAAAAAATAATTTGACATCCCCTGAAGAAGCTCAGACATTAAAATTTATTAGTGATAGACATAAGCTGTCTTAAATGTGCTCAATGACTAAAGAAAACCATCAACAAAAGAAGTAAAGGAAATTGGCAGAACA
This sequence comes from Sapajus apella, assembly GCF_009761245.1. NCBI lineage: Eukaryota > Metazoa > Chordata > Mammalia > Primates > Cebidae > Sapajus > Sapajus apella. The sequence continues at coordinate 4,485,648 of NW_022436947.1, forward strand.
ATGTATGAACAATTAGGGAATGTCGATAAAGAAAAATAAATTTTAAAAAGGAACCAGGTAGAAATTCGGAAGCAAAAAAGAATAATAGCTGAAATGAAAATTTCACTAGAGGGGTGCAATGGAAGATTTGGGCAGAAAGGCAGAGGAAGTAATCAGCAAACTTGAAGATGAGACAATTGAAGTTATCCAGTCTGAGCAGCAGAAAGAGAAAAATGAACAAAATCTGAGGGAACAGTGAGATGCCATCAAACGTACCAAAATTTGTGTCATGAGAGCCCCAGAAGGAGAGTAGAGGGAAAGAAAAGAGCAGAAAAAAATATATTTGAAAATCTAAAGGCTCTAAACTCCTCAAATTTGATGAAAGACATGAACATATACATCAAAATAGCTCAACAAACATTAAGCAAGATTAATTCAAAGAGATTGACACCAAGACGTATTGTAGTCAAACTGTGCAGAGTCTTGAAAACAGCAACAACAAAAAAATGACTTGTCACATACAAAGGATCTTTAATGAGATTAATAGCTTATTTCTCATCAGAAATCATAGAGTCCAGAAGGCAGCAGGATGATAAAGTGCTGGGGAAACAACAACCAAGAGCCTGTCAACAAAGAAGTTTATATCCAGCAAAATTACTGTATCCTTTAAGAATGAGGGTGATATTAAGACAGTACTAGATGCACAAAAGCTAAGAGGTTTTGTTACCAGTACACCTATCCTATAAGAAATCCTAAAGGCAGTCTTGCAGGCTGAAAATCAAGAACAACCAACAGTAACTCAAAGCTATAAGAAGAAACAGAGAACACTAGTAAAAGTAAATATGTGGATATATACAAAAGCTAGTATCATTGTACTTTGGGTTTATAATCCCTATTTTTTTCAATATGATTTAAAAGGCAAATGCATAAAACAACAATTGTAAATCTATGTTAATGACTACACAATGTATAAATATGTAATATGTGACAATTATAAAGGGAGAAGGACACAGACGATAGAAGCAGAGTGTTTAAATACTATTGAAATAAAGTTGGTATTATTCATTACTTTAATTTAATGATAGTTTCCTGAGTTATAAATGTGTAAAAACGGATTAATTTCACCCTTTATTATGTGCAGATTTTTTGAATGTCTATTATGCCTCCATAAACTTGTTTTAAAAAATCAATAGATAGACTTTGTATTGAAATATGATAAATTTATTGGGATTACCTACTTTAGAGATGGCTTTGGTTTATGAAACAGAAACATCTTTTGTTGATAAGATTATAAACCACAGTCTGCCTTAACAGCAATCCTGGAAAAGGCTGTCAACCCTCATACAAACAAGCAGCGAAGTTCAAGTAAGGAATAAGTGTTATCCCACATTAAACCATAATGCAACTCAGATTTGAGGAGAATACCTGGTCATCACATTTTAGACCTAATTAAATACCATAAAATAAATATAATTGTTCATTTATTAAGAGTGCAGAAAAGTTTGGGATCTGTTTTTTCATTTAAAAATAACTTATGAAAAGGTTAATTCTAGGGTCAAAGAACAAAATTCTCTTTAAAGAATCTTTATGAGGGCCTGTAATCCCAGCACTTTGGGAGGCCAAAGCGGGGGTATCACGAGGTCAAGAGATCAAAACCATCCTGGTCAACATTGTGAAACCCCGTCTCTTCTAAAAATAAAAAAATTAGCTGGGCGTGGTGGCACATGCCTGTAGTCCCAGCTACTCAGGAGGCTGAGGCAGGAGAATTGCTTGAACCCAGGAGGCAGAGGTTGCAGTGAGCCAAGATTGTACCATTGCACTCCAGCCTGGGCAACAAGAATGAAACTCCATCTCAAAAAAAAAAAAAAAAAAATCCTTATGAGAAGAAGAGTGTTTCTCTTTAAATGGGAGCGTTTCTCTTTAAATGGATCTTCATATAGTTAATGATTTTCTTGGCTTATACCAAAATTCATGCTTAGTGAGATTTTCCTTTGTATCCATATGATCAGGATTTGAAATCAGTGATGCACTATTTTATCCTCAAAAATCATACAGAAAGTTTTATTCAGATATCTTTAAGGATTCTGTTAGGGAAATGGCTTGAGAATGTAAAACATGGAATAAATTACCTCTTCCAAAATGTAGACCTAAACTCCAGCTTGTAGGTGATTGGAGAAAGAACAGTGAACAGTGCAATATTTTGGCCCTCACTTAAAATGAAAAAATATGTCCTTGGCTAAAGTTTCTAAAGCTATAAAAAGGAAGTAAAAATTACTTATTTAGGTAGAATAATTACTTGTTCCATATTTTCTTCCCAAGAACATTTAGATCACATTTTTAAAAAGTCTTGAGCTTCTTAAGTTGCAAAGGAGTAAAGAATAGATCAGCAAAACAAACTTTATTTATATAGTGTATGTGTGTACACACACATTTATATATTATTTCTATTTATGTATCTATATACCCGTATGGGTGCACATGCACACACACACACAAATGCAACCACATGTAAAAGGTCATTAGCTATACTCAATGCTACTGGATCTCTGCTGGCTGCCCAACAGTTATTGGAAGGCTATGGAAATTTGAAGCTTGAATAATTTTTCTCTCTTAAAGGTCAGTCATATTACAATTTAAATACTAAACTGGTTTATTTTAGGTTAATGTAGCCCCGTCTTTTAGAGAAAGGAATCCTCCAGAAACTTTCACTTAGCAGAATGTGATTAAGCCACCCAGGCATTCCTTAGGTCAGAGATTTTTAAATGGGGTCTTGGGACTAGCAATATCAGCATCATCTGGGAATTTTTATTAGAAATGTAGATTCTCTGGTCCTATTTCTAGACCTGCTGAATTAGATACTCTGGAAGTGAGCCCCAGCAATCTGTGTTATAACAAGTCTTCCAGGTCATTCTGATGGACTCTGAAGTTTGAGAACCAATATCTAAAACAAAGAAATGCAAATGAAGTAGTTCAGTAGACCATTTAAAAATGTTAGCCTGCTTCTACTGAAAAACTGATTTTATGGTCAGTATGATTCAAAATATTGGTAAAGACTCAGAAAACAAAGAGGAAAGAGAAACCTATGAATGAAGCCTTGCACATGAGTCATGTCACCCTACTTTGATATTATGTGATGCCGGCTTACTCCTGTTTGTTTCCTCATTATTTAATTCCTTTGGTACTACTACATTTACAGCCCTACAATCTATGAGGACTCACAGACTTTTACTTATTAATCGGTTATTACAATTTCTGTGTCACATTTCCTCCACACTCTCTGTTCACAGAAGCAATAACTACGAAGGTTTTGTGTGAATCTTACTCTTACAATTAAGAAAAAAAAAATAGGGCCAGGCACAGTGCTACGGCTGGGAATAGTGCTACTTTGGGACCCCCCCAGTACTTTGGGAGGCCAAGGTGGGGTGGATCACCCGAGGTCAGGAGTTGGAGAGCAGCCTGGCCAACATGGTGAAACCCTGTCTCTACTAAAAATACAAAAATTAGATGGGCATGGTGGTGGGTGCCTGTAATCTCAGCTACTTGGGAAGCTGTGGCAGGAGAATCACTTGAACCTGGGAGGCAGAGGTTGCAGTGAGTCAAGATTGCACCACTGCCCCCCAGCCCGAGCTGAAGCAAAATGCTATCTCAAGAAAATAAATAAATAAATACATAAAACAAGTGACAACATGTAGAGCTTTTAATATTGCTACCAAATAGATTTAAATTTTACAACTGTAACAAAGAATATAATTAAAAGAAACTGTGCAGAAAGGAGAAGGGAAGATGAGGAAATGCTGAGCTAAAAATCAAGAACATGAAATTTCATTAGCGTGGTATGTTAATAATGTATAGTGCAGAGCTAAGCAGCATGCTAAGATTACGTCTTTTTTCTTCTGAAATATTTCAAGGCCATGACCCCAGTGCAAAGGAAATGCAATGTTCCTATCATCCAGGTCAAATAATTTCTCTTACATTTTTTGATAGCTCTAAGTTATGTCATGTTATTGTTTCCTTTATATTTGAACTCTTTGATATTGTTTTTATGAATTTTTTCTTCTGGGTGTTTGTTATTGACTCTTTGTTCTTGTTAAAAGTTAAAAAACACATATATGCAAACTTTTTTTTCAGCACGTGACTGATACCACTTAGCTTCCTATTTATTTTTGGAATCAATTCCATTCTTTCTTCTGAAAGCACTGACATGTTGTTCTAATTTTGGTGAATTGTTTCGTAGGCTTGCTATATACTCATCACTCTAGGATTCTCTTACCACTTTTTTTTTTTTTTGAGACGGAGTTTCACTCTTGTTACCCAGGTGGAGTGCAATGGCGCGATCTCGGCTCACCATAATCTCCGCCTCCTGGGTTCAGGCAATTCTCCTGCCTCAACCTCGTGAGTAGCTGGGATTACAGGCACGCACCACCATGCCCAGCTAATGTTTTGTATTTTTAGTAGAGACGGGGTTTCACCATGTTGACCAGGATGGTCTTGATCTCTTGACCTCGTGATCTTATCACTTTTTGACTCACATATTTCTTAGCTTCTTGATTTGCTGGTGTATAGCCATAAATTACTTCTTAAAACTAGGCACTAGGGAAATAAATTTTCTGAGTTCTTACATGTCTGAAAATGCCTCTTTTGCCCTTAGAGTTTGTCTGTCTTAAAATTATGGTTTCAACATCATTTTTTTAAATCAGCAAACCAGAGAATTTTAATGAAGGAAAAGAGGGCCCTTGTGCTTTGTGAAAAGTACAAGTGAACTCACAAATATAACAGATTAAAATCAAAGAGTCACACGTTATGGAGCAAAATGATTCTAAAAACCATGTTGAACAACTTCACATTACAGAGGAGAAAACTGTGATTCAAAAGGATTAGCACATTTACCAAGACTACTCAGCCAGTGAGTGATAGAGAGACTTTACCAAAGTCCAAGGACTCCTTGTCTGCAACTTGTATCATAATGCCGTGTTCAGATGCTTTGGATTCCACCTGAAGGCACTATTAAGATTAATCAAAGAGATAGTTCTCATAAAGGAGAATGCACTGAGCCAGAGGAGACCTGAATTTCAATTTCAACTCCGCTCCTGGGAAGTTGGACATGTTTCTTCCTTTGCTGGGACCCAAATTGCCTTATGTGCAGAATAAGAATGTAGCATTAATTGTCTCGGGAACGCTCTCTTCTCTCAAGTGGTAGAATTCTCTGAAGGGGCTCTTTTAATAGAAAACTCACTATGAAAAAGGAAAAAGCTTTAAAATTATCTATATTCAAGGCCCTCACTTCGGAAATCTCCACTAACACCACCCCTCAAAATGTATTGTTTGAATGATATTTGTCATAGCATTCATAATTGGTTGGTATTAAAAATGCAAAATTAAAAAATAATATATCTACAGTGTACAAGGGTTAATTAAAGCCCACAACACGTGTAGACAGCGATCTACTTGAGAATTTTTTTTTTTTTTAAGATGGGGTTTCACCATGATGGCCAGGCTGATCTTGAACTCCTGACCTCAGGTGATCCATCCACCTCAGCCTCCCAAAGTGCTAGGATTACAGGCGTGAGCCACCACGCCCGACTAGAATTATTTTGTGTGCATTTATGTTCAGATATCAGCAGAGTGAGTCCCATGTTGCTAGTTTATTGATTCTATAGGCAATCACTTCAAATGCTTAAAAATAATTAGCTCAGTTTCATACAGATGGAAAGGACCAGAATTTACACAGAACACAAGTGCCTAATAACTGTTATGTGTTACAACTACATTGAGGATTTCATAAAGATAGGAGGAAAAAGTTTCTCCTTCTCTAATCAGTCTAATTGGGTAGTGAGGTTTCTTTTCTGTGTGGCATTTTCTGACTCGGTTTGGACAGACCTGGGTATGGCACCTACATGGCTATTACAAACTGGGTGATCTTGGTCATGAAACATTCTTTTTCTTTCTGAGCCTCAGTTTCATCATCTGGAATACAGAAAACAATAACACCAACCAAATGAAGTTGTAGACATGAAATATTAGCCAGAAAAATACTGAGAACAATGCAGAGCTCATAGTAAATGTCTGATAAATTGTAGCTGTGAAGATATGCTGGAGATGACATTGAAAGGCTTATGATATTTCTAGAGCACTGTTCTTTATGCTGTGAAGAAGAGGACAGGCAAAAGGAGAGAGGCCTGAATGCTTTTGCCTTGGATGTCTTAGTCAGTTTACCTAATTCGGTTTGTTCTGACATTGAAATCCTAACCTACAGTTTGCCTCAATCCTTTCTTTCCCCTCTATCTTTTAAAAAGTCTTCAAACTGAAAGATGTAGAGATTTTGACAGTAACAAATAAGGTACAATTCTGAAAACGTACATTGAGAGAAAATGTGGAATAAATATACCCAAATTTTGAAAAGGAAATCGAAGAAAAAAAAAATCATCAGCTTGTCCTTAACCTAGTTTCACATTATGTTAGTTTGTGGACATCGTTGCTTTAAAAAGAAACCACTGTGCTGTCTCTTTCACAACGCAGGGACACACATTCCATGTTGACAATTTAGTTTTCAAGTCTTTGAATAGCTTTCTTATTCTAAATTTGCCTGTTTTAAAACGATCTTCATTCTTCTGAGAACCATCAGATTTCCAAACTCAGATGGCCTACAGCCAAACTTTTGAAGATTGCTTTATAATATTAAAGCCTCTGGCAATATTCAAGTTGCAGTGATATTCTATAGGTACTCCAGATATCCCACAGGGTTCAGGTTCAATTTCTGCCTTGTCACAGTACTTGAAACCTATCTTTACGTTTTCTCTATCCATAACTTTTCATCTCAGCTCTGGAATTACATATGGCCTGTCTCCTCTGAATTTAGTTTCCTTGTACTTCCACAGAAAGAAAAATGCCTTCTTAGCCCAAAGCTAAAGTTCTAAAGGAGGACTATGACATATTTACATGAAGTAAGACCCTTCCACTGTCACTGATGTTGGGTATGAAATACAGGCTCTTATGGTGGTTTTCAATTATCTGTACAGAAAAATCACTGTGCTGGCTCAGTGAGCTGTTGGCTGACTGCAAGGAGAGGTTACAGATGCCCTGTCTCCCAATGACACCATCATTCCTCCAGCAGACGCCATTAGGAGTGAACTTCTCAACTTCTTTGGCAGTTGCCTCTGTTAAAAAGTACACACTTATCACCAAATGTGAGATGATTGTTTAGGTTGTCAAGAGAATGCTTATACTGAAAGAATGGAATCTTCTAACCGTAACCCAAACTCAACTCATAACTTTCATTCTATTTATCTTGTATAAAAAGAAGTAGGGAGTTAAGGTTGAATGAACAACAATGCTAACTATCATCAGAGTGTTCCATAGTAGTGCTAGTCATTTGATTTAATAAATCCACTCAAGAAAAATGGATTTCTCAGAGATTTATTAGTTCTAGTGTAATTTTTATTTTCAAAGAACTAAACAGGCTGTAGTTGCCTGGGTCATAAGCTGGTTTAGTGTACTCAGTGATATAAATTGTTTAAACTAGAAACGCCAAACGAGTGTCTCTGGTTGACTCTTATTTTATGCCTCCAGTGAATACTGACCCTTGATATTAATGTCCTATATAGTCCCCTCTCACATTGACTTTGATTTGTTGCTTTTGCTAGTCATTGGGATCTGTCCTTTGGGTATGAGCCTTCTTATAACCCAGCACCATGATGAGAAAGCCCAAGCTAGCCACATGGAGAGACATGCACAGAAAGATGCCCAGCCAGCCCGCATCTGTTTAGCTATCCTAGCCATGGCATCACCAGACAGTTAATTGCAGATGCCATCTTGAATATCCCAGTCATAGCAGGTAGGAGAGTAGAATTGCCCTGCCAAGTCCTGTCCAAACTGCAGAATCATGAACAAATAAATCACTACTTAATTCTAAAGGCACCAAGTTTTCGGTGATTTGTGATAGCAATAGATAATTGATTCAGAGTCTCAATATCTGAAAAGAGACAGCCCAATAAATTTGACTACTTGTGATTTATTCATTTATGTTAGTGGGTCAGCTTACTCTGCATTGCCATAGTCCCTGTTTTGAAAATTAAAAGAACATAAACAAAAGAAAACAGCTAGAGTCCAAACAAGTTAAGCTAGAAATAGAATTTAAGTCTCACAGTTCCTTTCAGTATCTGCTTTATGTTAACTCTAGTGGTCTCTAACACTTGCATGGAAGTAGGTCATGATGAACAACATCTGGAACATAGTAACTGCTAAGTTAGTATGAATTAATTTATTATCATTATTGTACTCTTTCTTCCAACATTCATATAGCGTCATCAGATCCATGATTATATCCACATCAGAGCACATAGTACATGCTGATAAAGTCTTTCAGAAGAAAAGGGTGAGGGGAACGACTGAAAATATATGAGTAGGATGATGGCTTCAGACACTTTCTCTCCTCATCAAAGCAACAACTGGTGGAAATAAATAGTAAAATAACAACTTTTCCATCACAGCAGCTATTTATTAAAAAAGGAAATTGCTGAAACTCAGTACAGAGGAAGTACTGAAATTCAGCATTAAGCAAAAAAAAAAAAAGAAAAACAAAAAACCTCCAGTTGGTACCAAAGACTGATTTTTTGGGGAAGAAATCATAATGTAATTACAATTTATCCATCATACTGAAGGCAGAAATATCTGTATGTGCCATGCAATCACTGTAGTAAATGTGTTCGTTGGCTGCCCCAAAGCCTTATTACCTTCTCCAGCCCCATTCATTTGCCTGGCTTTCATTATTGAGGCTGAAAAAAAATTCTATCTTCAGTTTATTCAACTTTCCTTCTAGGTCAGGTCACATAGAGAAGGAGGGTTTCCTAGGAGCTTTTGGGAGGATTTATCCTTTTTCCATTAGAATGAGATGCTCAAGAAGGAGCACTCTTCTTAGTACTATCTCCTGAGACACAGCCGTTGTGAAATCCTAAGGAACAGAACAGCAAGGAACCGACACCAAATAAGCTGTGAAATCTTTGAGGCACTGAACCAAGGCAGTGATCACTTATTTTCAAAAGTCTTGCTATGTGAAGCCTCATTGTTAGGTTTTTCTGTTATTTGACGCTGAAAGTGTTTCTATTTCTATAAGTAGAGGTCACATTTTAAAATGAAACTTACCATCTGAATTCCATCATGCCTTTTTTCTGTTTTAAAAGGTAAATAATCACAATGATTTATTTCCCACAGATCAGAATGTTACATGATATGGCAAACATGTAATGAAAAATTGGGGAGGATGACTAAAACAAACTGGAGTACATTCTAGGTCTATCTGGCTTGAACTCCAACTTGACTTCTTCCAGCTGTTTGACCTTATCTGAAAGTTAGTAATAATAAGAGTCATTTGCATCATAGGATTATTGTGAGAATTACATGTGATATTTAAAAATTTCTAGCCCCCATGCCTGGGAGATTGCAATGGTTGTACCCTGTTATTTTATACCCTAGAATTAATTTGCAAAATAAATGTTCAATTTTATAGTCATTTTCTTTATATCAAATTGTATTTTTCCAGTTTTCCAGGAAGCCTTTATTTCCTTCTTAAATATACTAATTTTCCCTTCTTGACAAAATTCCCATTGGTGCCCCATTTTTTTCTGAGTAGTTACCAAGTGCTTTAGAACTAATCATTGTGGTCTTTTACCTCTCTCCCACTCACCTACCTAGGATGAGACCAAATTAGTATAAGGGAAGTGAGGTAAAGGGTGCATGATGGGGGTGTAACTTAACTGGAGTCAGGTATCCAGCCCTGCATATGTAAAAATTCCAGAGAGATTTCAAGTAGCTGGGTAGCAGAGATTTCAGTGGGGGTGTGAAAATGGAGCAGAGGTTAGGGCACCAGTGACCTTCTCACACACATAAACACAGGGCCAAAACAAAATACAGCACTGGAAAGGAACTGACAGATGTATGTAAAACAAACTGATGACAATAACCTCCTCTTTCTAACGAAACAAAAAAAACAAAAACAAAAAACCAAGCAGAATTTGAGATTTGAGACATTGAAATTACTGGCCTAGGGCAACAGAAAAAAATCTACTTGCAAGCTAACTAAATATTCATTAGAAAAATTACTAAGATGGTTTAGAGAACGGCACAGACAGTGTAAGTGATAAGAGTGGAGAGGGATTGGGGTGGGAAAAAGGATTAGTTAAGCTACCAACTTCATCACTTAAGTAAAGAAGATTCTTTGGTTAACAAAGACATGGATTCCGTTTTCTCTAGTATACTTTGATGTAAGAAACCACCAAAATATGGTTACTTCCCAGAGTGTGGGAGAAATAAAGAATTAGCCATTAGCAAAGTTTCTCTTTTTCACTTTGGATGTAGAAAAGAAGCATCAAAAAGCACCCCATTTAATATGGCAGACTCTAGTTTGGAAACATTTTTATTATGGAGTTGGGAGCTTCTTGTATGAATTAATTTAAAGAGGCATTATAAATGAGCTGACTAAATAAATTGGTTCATGGTTTTGGATCGTCCATTGGAAACACACATAAAAGTTGAAATTAAAATTGTCAATTTGTGCCACAGTATATACTTCTAAATTTTTCTTAAATACTGCGTTCTCCACTTGGATCTCACACAAATCTCTGAAATCAACATTTCTAAAAGTGGACTCATTTCTAATTTTTCAATTCTGTTTCCTGGCTTAAAGGTTGGCACCATCAGCCACAAAGCTGGAATTATAGGGGTTATTCTTGATAATTTTGCTCTTTCAGCACTCATAGACAATCATTTACTGTTTCTTGTCAATTCTTTTCTCTCTCCTCTGTTGTCCTTCCATCAGCATTTCTGGTTTACTTATTTAGATCCCCATTATTTCCCACCTGGATTATTTCAGCTGGCACCCATGAGATAGGAGGCTGGTGGGACTTGTTTCCTGGTCATGACCCCACTAATAGAAGCAGGATCTGGTCAAAACAGATGCAGTAAAGAAGTCAAGGCCAGGTATAGTGGCTCACACCTGTAATCTCAGCATTTTGGGAGGCTGAGGTGGGCAGATCACCTGAGGTCAGGAGTTTGAGACCAGCCTGGCCAATATGGTGAAACCCCATCTCTACTAAAAGTACAAAAATTAGCTGGGTATGGTGGCATGCACTTGTAGTCCCAGCTACTCAGGAGGCTGAGACAAGAGAATTGCTTGAACCTGGGAGGTGCAGTTGCAGTGTGCCAAGATAGCACCATTGTATACCCACCTGGGTGACAGAGTGAGACTCCATCTCAAAAAAAAAAAAAAAAGTCAGCCAAAACAAGCAGATGGCAGTGATCTCTAGTTGCCCTCACTGCTCATTAGGATAAAGACACTCCCACCAGTACCATGACAGTTTACTAATACCATAGCAGTGGCCTGGAAGTTACCTTATATGGTTCTGGAAACTCCCTGTTCCTTTTCCAGAACATTGTGAATAACCTGCCTCTTAATTGACATATGATTAAAAGTGGGTATAAATGTAGCAGCCAACAGCCCATACACTGACAATGGAGCCCACACTCCCTATGGGTTAGCTTTGCTCCGCAAGTAGCAGTACTGGTACAAGAGTTGCTTTCTCTTACCACTGTCTAGCCCTTGAATTCTTTCCTTGGTGAAGCCAAGAACCCTTCTGAGCTAAGCCTCATTGTCTGCCCTGTATCATCATGGTGACAATAAAGGGAAGAGATGAGATGGCAAGGTGGCAAGACACCTATTGGTGATTGGAGAGATGGTGAGACAGCTGTCAGCAGTTGGCAGTCAGCAAGGAGACAAGATAATAAGATGGTGATCAGTGATTTATGGAGCAACAAGTAGCCAGCAACTGATGATGAGACAGTGAGTCTCTGGCAAGAGATGGCAAGGCCAATGACTGAAGCTGCAGAGCTCTAATATAGAGCCTGTAGCACTGCAGAGCTGTAATGCTACCCAAAGGCTTTTCTCAGAGCCATTGTCTTTTCTGGCAGGTGGCAGCAGCAGAGCAGAGTGAACAGGCAAGCAGCCACCATGCTGCCTCACACCATACTTACCACTTTGGCCAGCTGATCACAGGACCATGCCCTGGTTCCCTCACAGCAGCCAAGCTTATCCAAACCAAGGAAATGTGGGGAGGAGGCTTTCACCTAAGTGCCACGCTGGAGACTGGTTAGAGCCATTTTGGCTCATGGATTAGTATGTGACCCCTCTGCCATTCCTTCAATATTGGGTGAGCCAGGAAATAAGACCTTTGACTAGGTAGTTAATTTGAAGTCACCTGCCATTTGGAGGCCCTGGACAGAAGCAAAACCAATCAGCTATGACAATTGATCATTTATCCTCTAATGCCATTTTATTTTTCCATAAGCTATTTTCCACCCTGAAATATATGTTTTGTTTCCAGCTTTTGCTTTGACTCCTTGGTCCTATGTTTGGACAGTTGTGTAAGACAGGATACTTGATTGTGAGAGTGTTCACTCTAGGATTGTGGGTTAGATGCTGACTTTGGGATTGTGGGTTAAAGGCCTACCTTCACTGTTGGCCACCTTGTACATGCTCTGGAGATTTTGGCATTTTGTTAGAGAACTACTTTAAGGAGGCATTGTGGGTTTGAGGATGCCCACACTAGAGGAATTTTTATTCTTGCTTTTTTCTGTTTCCTGCCCTAAAGTCCAAAATGATTAATCCTGTCACTGCATTTTCGTTTTTTCCTTCTATGTTTTGCTTAATAAAAATACTTCTTTTCCATGTTTCATGGAGTGCACAGTAGTATCCTAATTCCCACTCATATTTCATAATCCACTTTCTTACTGCTTTGTTATCTATATTTACACCTTCTCTGCAGGAAGTGGGAATTTGAAACAGAAAATAATGAGAGTTCATTAATTTTTTTTCCATTGGACTTAAAAAACTTCTGTGACTAGTAGAGATGCTTGTCAGATAAGGAAACAACAGTAAGCATCCTGAAGGACCTGTTGCTAGGATGCCTTTTAGACAACTGGAGAAATTTTAAATTAGAAGAAATATGGTTTGCTCTTTGTTCCCACCCAAATCTCACCTTGAATTTTAATAATCCCTCTGTGTCAAGGGTGAGACCAGGTGGAGATAATTGAATTATGGGGGTGGTTTCCCCCATACTGTTGTCATGATAGTGAGTTCTCACAAGATCTGATGGTTTTATAAGGGGTTTCCCATTTTGCTTGGCTTTCATTCCCCTCTTGCCTGCCATCATTTAAGACATGCCTTTGCTCCTCCTTTGCTTTCTGTCATGATTGTGAGGCCTCCCCAGCCATGTGGAAATGTGAGTCCTTTAACCCTCCTTTTCTTTATAAGTTACTTATTCTTGGGTATGTCTTTATTAGCAACCTGAAAACAGGCTAATTAATGCACCACCCATATCTCATCTTGAATTGTAGTTCCTGTAATCACCATATGTTGTGGGGAGTAATTAAATCATGGGTTTAGCTCCATGCTGTTTTCATGATAGTGAGAGAGTTCCTATGAGAACTAATGGTTTTATAAGGGGCTTTTCCCCTTCTGCTTGACACTTCTCCTTCCTGCCATCATGTGAAGAAGAACATGTTTGCTTCTTTTTTTGCCATAGTTGTAAGCTTCCTGAGGCCTCCCTAGACATGTGGAACTGTGAGTGAACTAAAGCTCTTTTTTTTTTTTTTTTTTATAAATTACCCATTTTTAGACAGTTCTTTATAGCAGCATTAAAATGGACTAAGACAGAAGGCTTAAAAGGAAACAAACTCATTTTCTATTGTGACACCACTTGGGTCTAATACATACTGGGAAACTAAGAAATTAGGTCAATAAAAGGTTCTTTATGTCATAACACTATTTTACAATTGAACTTATTATGTAAAAAAGAAGGAAAATGGGGAGCGACCCCTTATATAATGGCTTTTATGGCCCTTTACCAGACAACTGTAGGATGTTTGGCTCATGTTACTTTCAGTCACCAAGAAGCTGCACCCAGGTGACCCCCTCCTAGTTATTTCCCCTAGATGGCCCATGCTCCCCTGAAGCTTCCTCAGTCTCCCAGTTCTAAGGGGAGGCCCACCAGTTTTCTAGTGTAGTATTCCACCACAAGGTCATCAGGCAGCCGTCCCCATTATCCAACTAGCCCCAGCCTATACCTCTCATTGCCTGAGGAAGTAAGCCCTACCAGTACCACCAGGAGGGAAACCCTATATCAGCTCCTAAAATCAAACCTGTGTCTATTGTGGGAGGTAGCTGATGGAGATGTCAGGGAGAGGGACAATCAGAGTACATGTGTTTTTTTCTGTGTGTGACCTGGCTTTACTCAAGGAGAACTTTGGCCAGATTTTGGAGAATCAAGGGAAGTTCATTGAGGAGTTTGTTAAGCTGACCATGTCTTTTGACTTAATTTCACATGATTTGCAAAAAATTATTGTCCACCTGCTGTACCATAGATAAGAAACAGAGGGTTCTGGGTACTGTCCATAAATATGCAGATGGAGTGGCCACACATAACTTAGACCATGCCAGTTAACATGTGGAAAGAGATACAGTTCCAGATATGGACCCTTGGTGGGATTACCAGAGGGCTTCCCAAGATCTCACATGCAAAACTCACATGGTAAGTTGCTTAATAAAAGAAGTGAAAAGATGTGTAGTTAAGCCAGTTAATCATGACAAGATTAAAGAAGTAACACAAAGAAAGGTTGAAATTCTTGCTGTATTTCAAGTCCATTTGGTTGAGACACTCAGGGAATATACTAATAAAGAATTCCCAAGAACGACGAACTCTCCTGTGTATGGATTTTATTACTCAATCTGCCTCTGACATTAGGAAGAAGATATAAAAGGCAGAAATGGGACCTCAAATTCCTATGAGCCAACTCTTAAGCATGGCCTTTAGAATTTACAATAGGGGCAGGGCAGAGGCAGAGGAAAAAATCAAAAGAAATAGCCAAAAAGTACAATTGTTAGTGGCTGTTTTAAGCCCCCTGACACTTCAGGATAAATCAATCCAAATAAGTGTCCCAAGACAGTTGTCTAGGATGTTCAGACAAGAACCCCTAACTCATCAGCCCTTGGGCCAGAATCAGTATGTCTTCTGTAAACAAGAGGGCCATTTGAAAAGAGACTGCCCCAGTTTCCATAGGGAGCCTTGGCTACCCAAACCTATCATTTGCAAGAGAACAGAGGATTTACACAGCCCAATATCCCCCATGACTCCCATTAGATACCTTACCATCTCTACAGAGGAGCCTTGTGTAACTCTTGATGTGGCAGGCAAAAATACTAAGTTAATGATGTACTCTTAAAGGTTAATTCAAATTATGGACTTGATAAGGTGACTTATGAAATAAGATAGAAAGTAACCAGTAAGTAGGAGAGAGATATATATGAAGAAAGATAAGGATATGAAGGTATATTTTTGGTAAAGAATGACATAAATGTAAAAGAATTTTATATGAGAAAGGATCTTGTATGATAAATTATTGTACTACTGAAAAGTGACTTTTTTTTTATGAAAGAGGTAATATAGGACTAGTCAGGAAGCTCAAGCATGTTGTACATGGTCTGTGTAAGTCATGCTGAGGTTCATGAAAGGGAATTTATGAAAGAATTTTGTGTATGATTAAGTTGGCTGTCATTCAAAGGGTATTGTTTATAATAGTCTTTGTAGAAGATGATCTATGTTAAAATAAGGTTTTCTTAAGGTATAGATTTGCTGTTAATAAAATTTCAAGAAATTTTGCTTTTCAATACCATAACCTTTTTTAAAATATGTTTCTCAGATTCATATCTCAGAAATTCAACTGTCGTGTCTCACTATTTTCAGCATTTTTTCCTTTTGAGAAAACCTAAAATGATAACTGCCTTTAGCTTTTTCACTGAATTTTGTAATTTTTCTACTCCAATTCTAACTGTTGTTATGTCCTGATGCTAAAATATTTTGTCTTAGAGGTCTATAAAAGCAAAATTTCCCTCCAGTATAAATTGATTCTATACTCTTGTTTTCTCTTAATATGTAACTTTATTTTTGGCTGTTGGTTTTTTATTCATATTGCTTAAAACAGTTTTAAGGGCAAATTAGTGCCTGCTTATCTCCATTCCTGTCTGGCCAAAAACATTTAATTGGTTATAAGAAACTTGAAAAATTAATTCAGTCTGTGACAAGAAACAGTGTTGGACATTCCTAACTATGCCTCCCATTGGAATTTAGGTCAAGTTCAAAAGTATTGCCCTTTCCCACAAAGGAAAGGATTAGCTCCCCTGCTCAACCAGGAGATCTAGTCCCAATAAAAACCTGGAAAGACGGATTTACTGAGGATCAATTACAATTAAAATGAAAGGGACTATGTCAGGTATTGTTAAACACCTCTACTGCTGGTAAACTTCAGAGAATCAGTAGCTAGGTACACCTGTCCAGGATCAAGCCTCTTTCTTATGAGTCTCCCCCACCAAGTTCAAGAGAAGGATCATGACCTACATTAATAACTGAATAGCTGGGCATGGTGGCTTATGCCTGTATTCCCAGCACTTTGGGAAGCCAAGGCAGGTGGATCATCTGAGGTCAGGAGTTTGAAGCCAGCCTGACTAACATGATGAAACCCTGTCTCTAGTAAAAATACAAAAACTAGTTTGGCATGGTGATGCCTGCCTGAACTCCCAGCTGCTTGGGAGGGTGAGGCAGAAGAAACTGTTAAACCCAGGAGGCAGAGGCTGCAGTGAGCCAAGATCACCCCACTGCACTCCAGCCTGGATGACAGGGCCCACTTGAACCTGGGAGGTGGAAGCTGTAGTGAGTCAAGATTGTGCCATCGTACTCCAGTCTGTGAGATAGAATGAAACTCCATCTAAAAAAAATAAATTAAAAAAAAAAATAACTGAACAAATGGAGATTAACGTTCAAAAATATATGAACAAGCTTCCTGGGTATGTAGATATAACCAGGAGACTGATCCCCACTATATCTGGTTAACTATCAAAATTGCCTTTCTAAGTCTTACCTGGTTTTGACCTTTCCTAGGACCTTTGTTATCTATTGTGTTACTACTAATTTTTGGCCCTTGCTTGTTTAACCTCTTTGTAAAGTTTGTGTCTTCTAGATTACAACAATTCCATGTAAAGACAAAGCTGCCCAGAGTGGGCAGCAGCAGATTCTGAGGTGGCCTGGGCAGAGACTATGGTGGCGCCAGTGGCATAGGAGGCTTCACTGCCATCATGGTCAACCAGAGCCTGCTGAGCCCCCTTGGAGGTGGACCCCAACATCCAGGCCATGCGCACCCAGGAGAAGGAGCAGATCAAGACCCTCAACAACAAGTTTGCCAACTGTACCTTCATTGACAAGGTACAGTTTCTGAAGCAGCAGAACAAGATGCTGGAGACTAAATGGAGCCTCCTACAGCAGCAGAAGATAGCTCAGAGTAACATGGACAGCATGTTCGAGAGCTACATCAAAAACTTTAGGTGGCAACTGGAGACTCTGGGCCAGGAGAAGCTGAAGCCGGTGGTGGAGACTGGCAACATGCAGGGGCTGGTGGAGGAC
The DNA here is from genome assembly GCF_009761245.1 of Sapajus apella. NCBI lineage: Eukaryota > Metazoa > Chordata > Mammalia > Primates > Cebidae > Sapajus > Sapajus apella. Next base: position 4,503,125 of record NW_022436947.1, read on the forward strand.
TTCAAGAACATGAGGTTGAGATCAATAAGCATACAGAGATGGAGAATGAGTTTGTCTTCATTAACAAGGATGTGGATGAAGCTTACATGAACAAGGTAGAGCTGGAGTCTCATGTGGAAGGGCTGACTGATGAGATCAATTTCCTCAGGCAGCTGTATGAAGAGGAGATCCAGGAGCTGCAGTCTTAGATCTCAGACACAGTCAGTAGTGCTGTCCGTGGACAAGAGCTGCTCCCTGGACGTGGTCTGCATCATTGCTAAGGTCATGGCATAGTACGAGGAGATTGCCAACCACAGCAAGGCTGAGGCTCAGAGCATGTACCAGATCAAGTATGAGGAGCTGAAGACACTGGCTGCAGTACATAGGCACAGGCAATGATTTCATGACAAAAACATCAAAAGCAATTGCAATGAAAGTGAAGATTGACAAATGGGATCTAACTAAACTAAAGAGCTTCTGCACAGCAAAAAAAAAACTATCATGAGTCAACAGACCACCTATGGATTGGGGGAAAAATTGTGTAATCTATCCATCTGACAAAGGTCTAATACCCAGAGTCCACAAAAAACTTAAACAAATTTACAAGAAAACAAACAACTCCATCAAAAAGTGGGCAAAGGACATGAACAAACGCTTCTTAAAAGAAGACATTTATGTGGCCAAGAAACATGAAAAAAAAATCACTAATCATTACAGAAATGCACATCAAAACCACAATGAGTTACCATCTCACACTAGTCAGAAGGACAATTATTAAAAAGTCAAGAAATAACACATGCTGGCGAGGCTGTGGAGAAATAGGTATGCTTTACACTGTTGGTGGGAATGAAAATTAGTTCATCCATTGTGGAGGATAGTGTGATGATTCCTCAAAGATCTAGAACCAGAAATATTTGACCCAGCAATTCTGTTACTGGTTATATGCCCAAAGGAATATAAATCATTCAGTTATAAAGATTCATGCACATACATGTTCATTGCAGCAAAGACATGGAATCAACCCAAATGCCCATCAATGATAGACTGAATAAAGAAAATGTGGTACATACATACCATGGAATACTAGGCAGCCATAAAAAGGAATGAGATTATGTCTTTTGCAGAAACATAGATGGAGCTGGAAGCCATTATCTTCAGCAAGCTAACACAGGAACAGAGAACCAAGCACCCCATGTTCTCACTTAATGAATGCAGGGAGGGGAACAACACACATTGGAGTCCAGGGTGTGGGGGAGGGAGAGCATCAGGATGAATTGCTAATGCATGTGGGGCTTAATACCTAGGTGATGGGTTTATAGATATGGCAAACCACCATGGCACACATTTACCTATGTAACAAACCTGCATGTCTCTGCGTATGTACCCTGGAACATTAAATAAAATAAAATAAAAATGGCCTATACACTGTAGACTGTGGGCACACTGCCGCTGGGTTAGCCCTGGACCACAAGGAGCAGCACTCATTCAATAAGAGTTGCTTTCTCTCAGCACTGGCTAGCCCCTGAATTTTTCCTGGGTGAAGTCAAGAACCCCCACTTGCTCTGTTTCATCTAGGCTTTATCTTTTCCTTCTACTCTATCTACACAGTGCAGCCAGAATGAGACTTTTTAAAAATGCAAATCTGATATAAAGATATCAAAGTATTCCTATAACTATAAAATTAAGTCTAACTTTCTTAATACTGGCAAGGTTATCCATGCTTATCTTTTCAGATTCATCCCCTATAGTCTCTTGCTATGCATGTTATATAATGAAAAAAAAAAAAAAACAGCAAATCTATAAGGAATTCGTTGTCTTGTTTCATTTTTTATTGCTTTTTCATACATAGGCTAAGATAGAAAGGAATATACATGCCTATATATATACTGACTTCTTCTTTCAATTCATCCTTTCATTTTCTTGACTAGATTTCCACTGTAATCACTTCAGTGTCAGTTGAAGATGTCAATCCATTCAATATAAACCAATTAGTCAGCAAGTTAATATGAGTGCTAGGAATTTCTTATACCAATTATTATTCATTTGCAGTTTGAAAAAATGCAAAAATCTGAAAATTACATGCCAGAATATATTATGACAAGATTTAGACATGAGAACAAGTTGTAATTAAATGAGGTATTTAAAATACTTTAAATTTTTATTATACTAAGCTTCACTTTGCATACTGGATATATACTATATTCATCCCAATTCCTTGAAAGCTTTTTTCAAGCTATTCAGAATTAAGATAAACAAGTTTCAAATTGTACATGCTCTATTTTCAAGAGAAAAAAGCCTCAATACAAACTGAATGTGAGTGGATACTGAAAGGTAACCAGACAGAAAGCAGGTGATTGGGGCACTCAATTACCACTAAATAATTCAGCATCTCTAATGGAAATCAGATCCAATGTTTCCCCAGTGAAGGAACAGCCTTCCTTGGTTACCCAATACTCAGCTACTCAAGAGCTTTAGAGAACAACGATAAAGTAAAAGGTAAGAAATATTTTAATGGTGTTCACATTCTCTTGGGTGCTTTCTTGGCAAGAATTTCCCAGTTTCCTAGCAACTGCTGCCATTATGGAGAGACATAGAAAGTGAGAGAAAGAAATCAATATTTAAATCCGAAACAGCCAGAAAGCTCAAGGAGGGTTGCTGTATTAACTGGTTTGTGTATGTGTTTGGCCTTTCAAAAAACCCAGTCTTAAGAGGAGAGAAGACATTTTAAGTAAACAACTCATTAGGAATCACATAGAAAGGTTTGGTTAGCTCATTACAAACACATTTAATTTAAGGAAGAATATTCATGTGAGACTTTTGTCTAGAAATTTCAATAATAGAATGAACTGTTGCATAAAGTAATTTTTTTTTCCTTTCTCTCTCTCAAAACAGGAAGAGAATATTGATTTCCCAGTCTTGGCCACCAGCCCCACCTCTTCTCACTGTAAGTATTTAGATGAATGAATTTGTGTCTCTAAAAGCACTAGGCAATCTTCAAGAAAGTACCGCTTTATAAATAAAAAAGCTTTATTATTATTGGGTAAAAATGTTAGAGAGAAAGTTGGAACTCTTTTCAAAGGATGTTGGTGCCCCGACATTTGCTGTCAGCTCTGAAAAGGTGGCTGTGAAACTCATTGTATCCAATCCTGGTTGGCTTGGGGCCCAGCATACAGTGGGATTTCTGGCCAATGGCCCCGTACAGTGGGATGGCTGGAGCCTGGCCCAGGGATTAGAGAGCTTTCATTTCTTTGTCTCATTGATATTAGTCACAGAATCTCCCTTTTCATTTACAACCCAAACCCCCATCCCATGCAGGCAGGGGATGGGGGTGCAAAAGCAGAAGTTGCTGCAAACTCTGAGCTTTTGTACCCCAAGAGAAAGAAGAAAATGTCCATTTTCAACTCAGCTATCCAACATCTGTATGTATTTCGTTATGCACATTTACCAGGAAGTGAATAGTCTGATATGTCATTGAAGGGAGAATTGCCCTAAAGATATAAGATATTGCGAGTTAACCTTAGATAAACAAGGTATTCAGTATCTTAAGCCTTCTTTTTATTTCTCCCTTTCTCTCTTTTTCTCCTCTTTTGCCCTCCCTAATGAACTAATGACTATTTTGAAATTTCATCTGAAAGAACAATTTGGTCAACATAATTTGTGGGCACATTTTCTTCAATTCCTAGCTATGTGTGAGTGTATACCCTTTAGAAAAAGCCATATACATCATTTGTTGTTAACTGTCCTTAGATTCTTTACATGTGCATGTGTAATTGTGTATTTGTGTGCATGTATTTTGTGTATGCTTTGCAAAATCCATCAGTAATAATATGTCCTGGAGCCACACTCCTCTTGAGTCTTGGAAAATGCTCTGCTGAGTTCTATAGGATAAACTTTGGTCTTGAATAATAATAATAATCTTGTCTTAGATATTTATGCCAGGAAACTGAAAGTAATTTCCAAAATAAAACCAAGAAATGAATTGATAAATAGCAACTGATCTTAAACCACAGAGCTCCAATATATCATAACAAAGTGACCAACCTTTTATCTCTTTGCCGAATTCCCTTAAAAATCAATTTATATAAAAATAGAAATATTAATGTCTTAAAGAAGGTCTAAAATGAATACATGTGCATAACCTTGTTCCTTTTCATTATATTACAGAATTGCCATTAGTGAGAAACCAGTTAATCCTAGCTACAAAATATGCTCATTTTCTCAAACCAGCTGAGAGGTAGAGGGAAAGAAGGTGAGAACCCTTAGATGACACATAAATGCCCTGATGAAAAATTGTCACGCTCTTCATTAGAGAATTAAACTTCAGCTTCTTCAGCTATGTAGTAGTAATAATGATATCTGTCCTTAAAGGATTCAGCATGTGCATTAAATGATAAAATATATGTGAAAGACTTTCAGAATTTACATTATTTGAGAAGGCATTGTTGTTGCAGTATTTGAAGATGTCAGTATCTAAGAGGGTGTGTTTCTGCGACTCCATCTTTAAGGGCTTCTAAGTTCCTAAAATTGTAATGAAGTGTCTAGTTCATAATTAGAACAGCAGGAATTTTAAATATTGCTACTCTTATCATATTTTAGCAATAGGAAAATGAAGGTCGAGAGCCATTAGTGATTTAGCCAAAGTCAGAAAACAACAGATCAAGGGAATCCTGCTTCAGCTCATTGTTTCAACTCCAGATTCTTGTATCTGCAATTCTTTCAAAGGACAACTCACTGTTTTCTCTTAATAAACAATGAACTCTGAGAGAGGTAGTGCCATAGTGGGCAGCTCAGTGTGGCTAAGTAATCCTAGAAAGGCTTTATAGTTTGGGGGAACTGGACCGAAGGGTAGGGTTTATGTACATGTAGCAGATCAGGAAGATCCATACCTTATAGGTATGGAAAATGGCAAGAATCTATTAGGCCTGCAAAAGCATGCTGTGAATAGAGGCCACTGGGGAGAGTTACCAGGCTATGAGAAATAATGCACTGGAGATTGTACAAAAAACATGTGCATTATTAGTAAAGGCCAAATTTTAGATGATACCTTTCAAGTAAATTTTGCCTAATGCTATAAAAGTTTAGATTTTTGACAGAAAGACTGACAGGTTCTTAATGGATTTCTTTTCTTTTAGGCTGTCTCCATGCTTTATACGTCTGCCAAATTAATCTTCCTAAATAGATCTTGTGTTGTGTCAGTGTGTTTCAGAATACTCCCATGTCACTGCAGTGTCTATAATAAAAGCAAATTCAAGATCTGCCACAAGGTAAGCCTCCACCCCGCCTCAGGTTTGCTTCTTGATCTGATCCCTCTCTTTCAGCCAAAATATTCTATGAACCATTTCCAGAATTCCTCCTGGACTTCTGGGGCTTCCTAGTCTAGAATAATAGCCATCCCTGACTCCACTCATCACATTTTTTCTAAATCCGTTTTTCAAAACCCAGTATAAACTATTCTATTTATTTTGAGTCTTCTTTCATCTTCTCTAATCTGTACAGTGGAAGCTTTTTCTTTTGGACCAAGAAAACAACTTTTCACTGTAAACTCATATGCATTTGTCAGTAGTGCCTTGGACGTATTCTCTTTGAGGACAGAGCACATGCTGCCCTGGGTAAGCCAGTCTTGAAGCAGAATCTCAGAGGGCTGACTGGCCAGGCACTTACACACTGCAGACATCCTCCTTGGTTGACTACCAACTGAATATCTGTTAATAATAAAAGTTCGGAATCTACTTTGAGAAATGAACAAATAAAACCAATTTCTTAAAAATGAAGAAGCTACTTTTGAAAGTCCCAGGATACAACTTCTCCTTAACAGAATGTATGTTTAAAGGATTTGTTATTGCACAATATACATTTTTTTCCTCTCACATTAATGGAGTCCCAAGTTAATGCAATATCTGGCCAGAGCTTAATGTGGTATTTGTAAATATTCTTTGTTAATGTGTTAGGTGATAGTACAGTGTTTATTACTTACCAAGCAGCATTCTAAACGTGTTAGATGTTTAATTTTTGGCAAACTTACAGGACAAGGAATGTTATTATTCTTACTTTACAAATGCTAACACAGGGCACAGAGGGGTTAAGTAAGGTACCAAAAGTCACACAGATAGTGTGAGTAAAAGGCCTAGGTTTTGAAATCAGGCAATCTGAGTTCACTGTCAATACTGTTAACCATTGCACCATATTATCTCTTTATTTAATTAATTTATTTTTTTAGAAACAGAGTCCTGCTATGTTGCCTAGGCTGGCCTTGAACACCTGGACTCAAGCAATCCTCCTACCTCAGTGTCCCCAGTGACCGGGACTATAGTCATGGGCCATAGTGCCCAGCTTATTTTATTTCTTAAATAAATTTTATTGAGATACAGTCAACAATTTTAGTTATACACAATAAAATGCAGCCATTTTAAATGTGTGGTTTGATGACTTTGACAAGTATATATTCCATGTAATCACCATATTAGAATATTTGGTAGTTCCATCAACTTCTCTCCCCATCCCCAACTTGCAGTCCCAGGCAACCAATGACGTATGTTTTGCCAGTGTAGATTAGGTTTGCTTTTTTCTAGAAATTCATATCATGAAATCAGCATATACAGTATGTGTTCCTAAGTGTCTGGCTGTTTTTCTCAGTGCAACATTTTTGAATTTAATCAATTTTTTCATTTATCAGTAGTTTATTCTTTTATTGATGAATAATATCTCATTGAATGGCTCTATTAAATTTTATTAACATATTCATCAATTGATGGATTTCTAATTTGGAACTATTATGAATAAAGATGCTATGGGCGTCTGTGTACAAACCTCTGTTTGGACCACATTTCTCTAGAGCAAAAACCTAAGAGTGAACAGTCTAAATATATCTAGGAAAGTCTAATCATATGGTAGGTGTATGTTTAATTTATAAGAAGCTGTCAAATGGTTTTCCAAAGTGGTTGTACTATTTTACATTTCTACCAACACTTGATATTTCCAGTCTTTTTAATTTTAGCTCTTTGAGTACGTGGGTAGGTGGCAGCTCATTGAGGTTTTAATTTACTTTTCTTTGACAGGGCAAATGAAGGTAAGCATTTCTCATATGCTGATTGGCATTTACATATTTTCTTTGCCTATTTTTTGTTGGATTGATTGGCTTTTGATTATTGGGTTATATGAGATCTTCAAATACACTGAATCACAATTTTGGTCAAATATGTATTTTGAGAATATTTACTTGCATTCTCTGGATTGCTTTATTGTCATTATTAATTAATTAATGTATTTTTTTCCTTTTTTTTTTTGACATGGGGTCTTGCTTTGTCCCTCCGATTGGAGTGCAGTGGTGTGATCATAGCTCACTACAGCTTTGATGTCGTTGGCTCAACTTATCCTCCCATCTCAGCCTTCCTAGCAGCTTGGACTATAGGCATCTGTCAGAAGACTCAGCTAATTTTTTTCAAAAAATTATTATTATTTTTTTTGTAGAGATGAGGTCTTGCTGTGTTGCCCAGGCTGGTCTCCAATTGTCAGTCTTAAATGGACTTCCAGAATGCTGGGATTACAGGTATGAGCCACTATGCCTGGACTATTATGTTTAATGATGGCTTTCAAAGAACAAATTTTAATTTTGATGAAGTCCAATTTATCAATATTTTAATAACAGTTTGTACTTTTTACATGCTAGCTGAGGGATCTTTGCCTACCCCAAAATAACAAAGATTTTATCTCATTATATTGTAGAAATGTTACAGCATTTGCTTTTATGTTTAGGCCTTTAATCCATTTTGAATTAATTTTTCTCTATGGTCTCAGAGTTTATGTCTTTCCATATGGGTGTCTAGTTCTTCCAGCACTATTTACTGGCCAACCTATCCTTTCCCCATTGAAAAATGTTTGATTCCATTTGTGAATTGACCATCGTTTCCCATTGTTTTATACATCTGTCTTTATGCCAGTACTGTACAATAATCTTGATTATTGTAGCTTTATAGTAAGACCAAGTAGAATCCTCTGTTTTTTTTTATTTCACAAATGGTCTGCCTAGTCTATGTTCTTTGCACTTTGCACTTTCAGGTTGTCAATTTCTATGAAGGCACTTATTGGGATCTGGCCTTAATGATATTTAATCTATATAAAAATATAGAAAGAATATATGTCATAACAATCTTACATTTTCAAATTGCTGAACAGGATGAATCTCTCCATTTATTTAAGTGTTGTATAACTTGTCCTAGAAATGTTCTGTGGGTTTTCAATGAGTAAGTCTTGAAAATATTTTGCTAAAGGTATCCCTAAGTATTTCATATTTTTGATAATGGTTCATTGTTAGAAATAAAAATAAAAGTGATCTGTAGTAATAACTTGTATCCAGCTAAAGTCACAAATTAGTTCTAGAAGCTTTTCTATGCATTTTTGATCAATGTCTATGTATATACTCAAGTTATCTAAAGTCAACTGTATACCTCCTTTTCATTTTTTTCTTTTTCTGGACTTATTTTATTGGCTAAGATTCTTATATAACATAGAATAAAAGTGGTAAGTGTGGCTATTCTTGCCTTTTTCTTGGTTGTAGTTGGAAAGTGCTGACTTTTTCTATTATGTATCCTTTAGCTGGAGGCTTTCTGTGGATATCTCTTATCGAACAGGAGTAGTCATTCATATTCTTAAGTTGATTAACTTTTAAATTATGAATGGATGCTGAATTTTGTCAGATGCTTTTCCTATATATTAACATATTCCCTTTTCTCCTTGCTTAACCTGTAAATATGATGAATTTTGATTTTTACATGTAAAACCAAACTTGCATTCCTGAAATAAATACCCAATATGATGCACAGTATTATACTTTTTATACATTAATGGCATTGATATGATGATATTTGTTAGACACTTTTGCATCCATATTCATTTTATACTTTGCTCTGTATATTTTGTTTTCTTGTAATGTGTGATCACACTTCTTTGGCTATTTCAGGTCTAATTTTCTGTGTAAGTCTGAGTGAGGTCATTGTCCAAGACCTGCTCTTTCAGAACCTTGATTTTAGCAGTTCTTAACAAAAAAGACAAGATTGAGGGGCTTACGTCAAGCTCCTTAGATCCATAAGACACAAAGTCCAAATTTATAAATTTTTAGGGAGAAATTGAAGCAAGCATTGTTGTTTGCTTCCCAAATTCTGTTTGCCTTTTCCTTGTGCTGACATAGTCTGTGTGGCTATGTGACTAGACGTTGACCTATTCTGCACTAGAATTTGGGTCTATTTTAAACTTCTTAAGCCAAATGTGCTTGGAGCTCCTTGCAACCATATTGAAGAGCATTGGGTTGCAAATTTGAAAATGCAGAGTCAAAAGATGAAAAGACTTCATTCAATTCTTGAAGACTTTGAAGCACTGACTTTATCAACTTGTGTTGTTTGTGAGATAAATTCTTGAAATTTCTAAGCCATTTTTATTTGCTTTATGTTTTTTAATAAAAATTATAATTATTATAAAAATATATCTAATATAGAAGTAAATTTTATAATCTTGTCACAGCGATAAAAACAAAGTAAAAGTGTTGTTTTTATTACCTTTGAAATATTTCAGAGCGAGGGAGAGAGTTGTATTAATTGGGCTTCTAGCACACTGTGAAAGTTTGATGAATTATCCTTTTACATTCTAGGGTTTTTGAAGAACCTGGAGTGGCAATCAAGAATCTAAACATCCTGCCAAGTAGGCAATCCAAGAGACAAAAGCTGACAAATTTTTCATCAGTTTCCTTCACCTTTTTAAACTTCATGTTGATCACATTCTTGCATTTGTCACTGCAAAATCAGCAGCCTCATTTTCAAAATACTCTTAGGTCATGTTATAATTTCTGTGATTTCAAATCACCTTGCATTAGTTATATTTTGGCCTGGTAAAACTCATGCAAGGGGCATGTTCATTACACCCGGAGAGGCTGAGAACTGGCATTAGTAAGCCAAAGTCACTGCTGACAGGAGTTTGTGTGGTCAGAGAAAGTGTTAAAGGGCAAGTTTGGAGTTAATTATTTTGCATAAGATACAGGAACAAAGGAAAGACTTTTGGGGAGTAGGTTAGTGCAGTAGTCTCCTACTGAGTGCTCTGCTTCCACCCTCATCTTCCTGTGCTCTATTCAACACAGCAGAGAGGACTTTATAAATCAGAGTCAGATTTAGTCACTCTTCTTGGCTTTCCACCTAATTCAGAGAAAAAGGGAATTCCTTACAGTGGACAAAGGCCTTAGGTGATCTGGCTCCTTACTTCCTTTAATGCCTCTACCTCCTCTCACTGTGTTCCTGCCATAGTGGCCTCCTTTTCTTCCCCAAAAAACTTGGTGCGAGCTCAGAGCTCAGAGTCTTTGCCTTTTTGATGCCTTTGCCTATAGGCTCTTCCCTCAAATATTTATTTGGCCAGCATCCTCAATTCTTTTAAGTCTTTTAAGTCTTCTGTCAAATAGCATCCCAAGAAAACTTTTCTCCTCCAAACTGACACTTTATCTTCCATCATCTTATTTTCTTGATTTTTAAATTAAACTTCTAATTAAAATTAACATTTGTAAACTTTTTTTTTTTCTAGAGAAGTGAGGTGATTACTAAAAGAAGCATAAAAATATATTACAATAGGATATGGTTCGGCTGGGCAAGTGAAGTGGAAATACAAGTTCAACAAGAAAAAAGAATAACATAAAACTTCCAATAATTTATTTTTTTAAAATTTATTTATTATACTTTAAGTTCTGGGGTACATGTGCAGAATGTGCTGGTTTGTTACACAGGTATATATGTGCCATGGTGGTTTACTGCATCCATCACCCTGTCATCTACATTAGGTATTTCTCCTAATGCTATCCTTCCCCAATGCCCCCATCCTCTGCTATCCTTCCCCTTGCCCCTCCTTCTACTACCCCCCACCTCCTGACAGGCCCTGGTGTGTGATGTTCCTTTCCCTGTGTCCATGTGTTCTCATTGTTCAACATTCACTTATGAGTGAGTACATGCGGTGTTTGGTTTTCTGTTCTTGTGTCAGTTTGCTGAGAATGATGGTTTCCAAATTCATCCATCTCCCTGAAAAGGACATGAAGTCATCCTGTTTTATGGCTGCACAGTATTCCATGGTGTATATTTGCCACATTTTCTTTACGCAGTCTATCATTGATGGGCATTTGGGTTGGTTCCAAGTCTTTGCTATTGTGAACAGTGCCACAATAAACACATGTGTTCATGTGTCTTTATAATAGAATGATTTATAATCATTTGGGTATATACCCAGTAATGGGATTGGTGGATCAAATGGTATTTCTAGTTCTAGATCCTTGAGGAATCACCACACTGTCTTCCACAATGGTTGAACTGATTTATACTCCCAACAGCAGTATAAAATCGTTCCTATTTCTCCACATCCTCTCCAGCATCTGCTGTCTCCTGATTTTTTAATGATCACCATCGTAACTGGCATGAGATCGTATCTCAATGTGGTTTTGATTTGAATTTCTCTAATGACCAGTGATGATGAGCTTTTTTTCACGTGTTTGTTGGCTGCATAAATGTCTTCTTTTGAAAAGTATCTGTTCATATCCTTTGCCCACTTTTTGATGGGGTTATTTGTTTTTTTTCTTACACATTTGTTTAAATTCTTTGTAGATTCTGGATATTAGCCCTTTGTCAGTTGGGTAGATTACAAAAATTTGTCACTTATCATATCTATTAAAAACTTTTAAGTGACTCATTAAGAACAACAACATAGGCTGTCTAAGAGTAGGGATTGTCAACAGTTTTTCTTCATGGCTCTATTAACCTAAAGACTTAAGTGCTCAAAGAATATTAGCCTAATGAAGGAAATGACTCAGAATCTTGAATGGACAGACTCTTGACTATACCCTAGGATGAAGTTTGGATTTGAGATTGAATATTTCAGTATGTATTAAAGAACATACTCTACCTCAACTTTGAAGTAAATGCTGGATTGAACTAAGTTATGACTAATCTCAATCTCATAAATTTATATTTATTAACAAAATAGACTCTCTTTAATATTTCTTTGCGTTTTTAAAATGCAATGGTAAAAACTATTAGATTTTCTTAACCTCAGCCCTGTTAACATTTTGGGCCAAATTATTCTTTGTTGTGCAAGTGTCAGAGCCCTTGAACCAGAATGACTCCACGTTGAATAGGGGCTGGGTAAATAAGGCTGAGACCTACTGGGCTTCATTTCCAGGAGGTTAGACATTCTAAGTCACAGGATGAGATATGAGGTCATCACAAGATACAGGCCATAAAGAACTTGCTGATAAAACAGCTTGTTGTAAAGAAGCCAGCCAAAACCCACCAAAACAAAGATGGCCATGAAAGTGATCTCTGGTCATCCTCACTGCTCATTATATGCTAATTATAACACATTAGCATGCCAAAAGTCACTCCCACCAGCACCATGATCATTTACAGATACCATGGCAATGTCAGGAAGTTACCATATATGGTCTAAAAAGAGGAGGACCCCTCAGTTCTGGGAGCTGCCCACCCCTTTCCAGGAAAATTCATGAATAATCTACACTTTGTTTGACATATACTGCTAGTGCTCGACTTACGACCACGATTGGTTCCGACAGACCCATCGTAACATGATTTGGTCGTAAGTTGAGTATGTATGTACCGAGTCTGGGATAACAGTTGAAATGGTGCACGCGGAGATGGTAGTGCTGCCGGAAGCTGGTCCGCACTGTCGTACGCCCAGCTGGGCAACATTTGCGCTGCCAGACGTGGAGCAGTCATGGCTAGCGATTGTGGTCGTAAAGTCGAATGGTCGTAAGTTGCATAGGTTGTAAGTCAATCAATACCTGTAATCAGGAAATGACCGTAAAAGTGGACAGCCAGCAGCCACTGGGGCTGCTTTGCTTATGGAGTAGCTAATCTTTATTCCTTTACTTCTCTAACAAACTTGCTTTCACTTTGCTCTATAGACTTGCCCTGAATTCTTTCTTGCAACTGAGATCCAAGAACTCTCTCTTGGGTTCTGGACCAGAACCCCTTTCTGGTAACAAAGGCTGTCGTATTCATTGTAAGATGTTAAACAGCATCCCTGGCCTCTACGTACTAGATGCCAGAGCGACCCCTTCCCCCAAGCTGTGACAACCAAAACTACCTCCAGACATTATTCACTTTTCCTGGAGGGAAAAATTGCTCCCAATGGATATCCACTCATGCATGCAATTTTAGTATATACCTATCTGAATAAAGGGTGATATTTTTGATATAACATATGTAATTGAGTAGAAATCATGGGAATCTTATGCTTACTTTATCAACCCTATAGAGAGCACCTCAATCAAGCCAGCATTGCTCACCTAACTGGTAGCAGTATGTTACATTTGTATATGTTAAGAGAAAGCTGAAGAACAGAAAGAAAATGGATAAGCCTTTTTTCAATGGCTTGGAAATTTTGCCCCGTTAACAAAATGCTGAGACATCTTTTTCAGTAAAGGGACTGGGGAAAATGCTAATAAAAATGATAATGTGCATTCCTCCACACTTTATACAGATGAAATCTGATTAAAACAAACACTGCTTGCTTCATGGGGAAGTGGAATCACAAAAGGAAAATAGATAACTTGAAGCCTGTGTGTAGGAGAAAGGAACACAGCTTCCTTATTTAGTTATTTCATTTGACAATTGTTTGTGGTATGTGTATGAAGAGTTTGGGAAGGGGGATAAACTGTAGGTGTATAATTGCATGTCTGATGCCATTTCTTTTGAATAGTTTGACTACTTGATTGAGTTTATAGAGCCACCTCTTTGGTTCCAGCTGACTGCTCCGTGGGACATTTTTACAGGTAGCAGTCAATATAAGAGCCCCAAATCCCTAAAAACTGCTTGCCACAACAATGCTTCTAATTTGGGGGTTTGGGGATAGCTCTAAGTAAATAAGCTACTTAATAAATATTTGTCAAATTGAAATGAAGGGATGTAACCTCAGAACTATGAAAAATGCAAGCCTATTTTACTATCAATTTGGGAGGATGCCATCAAATGATAAGCTGAGCAGTAAAAGTAAGTGAAAGGATCTAGCCAAGGAGCAGGAAAAGCTGGTAAGTAGCAGAAAATCTCGAAATTTACATTTTGAAAATGTTTGGGTAAATTTGTGTAATGTTATCTTAATCCTTTTATACAATACTTTTATCTCATCTATATCATAAATACTTACCTCTGCATTAACTTAGCATCTTTCCTCATCTGAATGAAATGAAAATTTCAGAGAGACGCAAAGCCCAGCCTCCAACTTTTACGAACCTCAGAGTTTGAGCTACATTGACGAATCCTCTAAATTCTTGGGTGTCAAAGGCATGTTACTAAATAGGTCGCTAAAGGCACCAAGGAAACCAAAAAAGGAAAGAGCTCTCCGTAAAGGTAAGTAGCACTTAATTGGGACTTTTCAGACGTCTGTCACTCTTTGTGACAATTGAGAAAAAGTACTTTGTACATTTTGTGCTTTGCAGGTGAAATGTGACTGACAGCTGGGTAACTGCCTCTGTGTATAGGGAGGGCTTTGGTGGGTGGGAAAGAAGTAGAGGCTGGTTTGAAGAGAGTGCTTTTTCATCCTGAATATCATTAAAGAATTGTGTGGGGCCAAAACGGTAACCTAAAATGCAGTCAATTGTTCATTTAAAATATCCCATTTGGCAAAGTGGCCTTGCACCATCTGAAGACTAGATCATGCATGGAGTTTGGAAAAGAAATACTGTGTTTGGTCTCTGCTAAAAACAAAACAAAATACCATCTCCTGGCCTCTTGGTTCAAATCCGTTTTCTTGCTCCACGGGGAGAGACTGCCCCTGGAGTATTCTGCTTTTAATAAGCTTCCCAATCAGCTCTGGAGCGCAAAGCGCTCTCCCTCCCTCGCCCAGCCTGCGTCCTCCTGGCCCGCTCCTCTCATCCCTCCCATTCTCCATTTCCCTTCCGTTCCCTCCCTGTCGGGGCGTAATTGAGTCAAAGGCAGGATCAGGTTCCCCGCCTTCCAGTCCAAAAATCCCGCCAAGAGAGCCCCAGAGCAGAGGAAAATCCAAAGTGGAGAGAGGGGAAGAAAGAGACCAGTGAGTCATCCGTCCAGAAGGCGTGGAGAGCCGAAGCCAGCCAAGCAGGAGCTGCAGCGAGCCACCCATACCTGGACTCGGCAGTAGCAACCTCGCCCCTTGCAACAAAGGCAGCCTGAGCGCCAGAGCGGACATTTGCAACTCAAAGTAAGTGAGAGGAACGTACGATTTCTCGGAGGGCTCTTCGAGTTTGCCTTCACCCTGTGACACTTTTCTGGGTACCAGCCGATGATGGTGGTAGGACTGAGAGAGGCTGCCTGGTGTCTTTGCTGATAGCACTGCTCTCAAAACTGACTTGCTTCAGGGACCAAGGGAGGCATATTTTGGGGGAGTCAGGTTAGGTTCGTCAGGGAGTGCTTAGGTAAACGGAGGAAGTTTTTGTGATGTTAAGCGTGCATTTGGACCATGTTCCAGCTGCCAGCTGGAGAGCGGGCCAGGGCGGGCTGGAGAGTGCATCTTTGCTTTTTGTAAAACCTGGAGCTTTAGTAGGTGTGTCTGTGGCTGGGTAGTTGGAGATAAAGTAAGGCAGGCTGAACGCAGCTCTCATTTTCCCGTCCTCTCTCCGATTCTCTGATTGCCCCAGGGCCAGCCAGCCCATGACTCTTAGCTGGCATTTCTAGGTAAACTGTGGGGTCTTGTTCCTCCCAGTGCTAGCTGTCATGGAATGTCTCTCACAGAACCACTGGCACCCTTCTTCCCACCTGACAGCCAGGAATGGTTCCAGAAATGGTTAGGTCCAAAGCTTAGAAGACGCCCCTTGAGTCCCATATAAAGAACTGCCCTGCCCATAGATCCTTAAACTTTTAATTTGACCCACATGAATCTAGGGCATATTTGTTACTAATTGACTAGATATTTAGAATTTTTAAGTTGATGTGTCTAATAAGTTAAGAATTTTTTTTTGAGAGGAATATATTGAACTCCTTTCTTACTTAATAGATGGAACGTGAAACCTTCTCTCTCTTCTCCATACACACACACCCCTTTTTCCATGACATAACATGACACAACACACACACACACACACACACAAGAACACATACAATACATGCAGTTTAGATACACTCTATTGTTACCTCACGCTTGTGTCTGTTAAGAGGTGCTTTGTAAGTTTGGGGATGCATTCAGAAAATAGGAGGGGTGGGGGTTCCTAAGAGGAGAGAATATTAAAGTTCCCGTCCTTGAGCATTTTAAGAGTTATCAAGTATTTTGCTTTAGCAGCTTGAGAAACGGATGGGGTGTTTGTGTGTGTGTGTGTGTGAGTGTGTGTGTGTGTGTGTGTGCGAGTGTGTGTGCGCGCACGCATGCGCACTGGAGTGAGAGATCTGGGAGAAGACTTGGGAAATTACCAAAAAGAGCTTTTGAACTAATAACATAATGAAGCAATTTTATGATTCAAGGCAAATGTGGAATTGATGAAACAGCAGAGCCCATTTTAGCCCCTTAATTATCTGGGGATGCATTGATATGTAGAAATATTAAAAGGTAATGAGAATGAAACAAAAGAGAAGTCTCCCAACACAGGAAATAAAGCTTGTATTTTCCATCTTCATTATGTTTCTTTTTAAGTAAATTATGCACTTTAAAGGCCAAATCATTAAAAAAAATATGTAGTTCAGTTAAATTCAGAGGCAATTAGAATGAATATTGTCTTTTTTTCTCTCTGTTTAGGACATGAGTTATTTCAGACTGGAAATATTTATACATTTTCATTTAAATTAGATGATATTTTTTAAAATTATATTTTTTCAAAATACTCTAATGTCATTCTTTTGTGCTTTAAGAAACTTGGGGCTAGAATTCTCTAATTGTACTCTAAATACATAGAAGGTGATCTTTTTTTCTGCCACCGCTCACCGATTCCCTTTGGGACATCTTTTTCTTCATTTAGTGAAAAGCCACTATAAGGAACTCCCATCTGAAGCCACATATAACAGCATTATTAGTTGCTGTGTTCCAGCTGTTTGCTTCTGGATGCAAATGCATTATGTTCTCAAAGGTAGAGCTTGAGATAAACAAAAGTACTATTTAATACATGACTTTTAAATTATCTGACTTTAAATGAGATATTATGGAGAATTAGAGTAATAAAGTATACCTAACTATATTTATAGTCTAATGTATTATGTGTATAATATATAATTCTGTTTTTTTTTCGACTTCTTTTCATGAGATCCTGAGATTTGGAATCATAAACTTCTTAATTTGTTGACATTTTCCATGTGCCTTATTTGGGCTTCACATATAGCAACATGTAGCAAGACCTACATTTCTTTTTAATGAGCATTTTCATTTTTTGAAAAATTTCAGTAAAGCTAATGGCCCTTTTATAATTATAAAATTATAAAATTTTATAAATTTTAAACATGAAACAACTGAAAACAACAGAGAGAAACAAGATGTCCAGATAGTTGAATCATTTTTATTCAGTAAAATTAATCTTAGATGTCAAATATTTTAACTTTAAATCTTTTATTTTTCCTTTGAATATATCCTTGCTTTCTCACCTACATGGCATTCTCACATGAACTCTGATCTTATTCCTATTTGTGACATGGTGTTTTCAATTACTATTCAAAAATTTCCCAGGAAACTGAGTTTAGCTGGCTTGTTCATAATGATGTGATAAATTAACAATAGATTGAGGGCCAGAGTCAGAATTCAGAATACGAATTCCCTTTCTCTAAACAATTATGCTTTTTAATATGGCGGTATAATGATATGGGGAGCTGTTCTTGACTTCTCTCCTGAAGGAGGCATCCAAACTGAACCACCCAATGTGATGAGAGTTCAGATGTGCTCCACACCTGAGTGCACCTCAGCCCGGTTTGAGGTCAACTTTTCACAGGAGTGTGAGGCTGTGTAGGAACTCTCTGATGGTCTTTGTTCCATGGCTTTGCTAGTGATGTTGAGTTGAGTTTCTCCATAAGGGTGAGGAATGTTTTCTCCTCTGGCTTCTGTTCTAATAATCGAAGAGTTTTGTCTCCTGACACAAGGTCATGTCGTTGCTGTGGGAGGGGAGGTAAAATGATACTCAGGTATGAACCTTCTTTTTATGAGCTGGGCTTGCTTTTTTCCATCCAGAGTCAATTGGCTTAAGTGGAATTTGGAGCATGGCCTTAAGGAAAGTTGTCTTTCTTTCTGGTGTTTATGGACAATTGAAGTTTCCACTCGCTGGGCTATTTTTCCATCTACTTCAAGCCAGCCTAGTATTTGGCATAGTTTTCATGGTGTCATTATAATATTTCTAGATTGTAAAATATAACAAGCTTCCTTTTCTTTCTATTTTGGCATTTAGCAAATAAGAGATTAAAACAGTAGCTTAGAAGAGTAACTATGATGAAACATTATCAGAGGGTATTATAAATATGGTAATATTTTGGATTTAATTATGTGGATCACATTCAGCACAAATCCCTATTTTACAGTGACTCCTTCATGTTTGAGACACTTTTAGAAATAAAATTTAATTCATTTTTTGGGCTTTATTTATTGAGCCTCTTTTTCATAGTGAGTTTAGATAAAATGATATCTCAAATAGAAAAGACAAGCATATCCAGTTTTCTAAAAATAGAATTCTTAGATTTTTTTCACACAGAATATAACAAAAAATCAATTGATGTATATTAATCCTGAAAAAAGTGAGTCATAGTAACTGATAATTGGGCCCATAATTCTAAGAATTGTTCTTAGCAAAAGCCAAAACATCATTTTAAAACACAAATAACATTCTGTGTCTCTAACCCTTTGTTCCCTTTCCTTCCTGCTTTTACATTTACCTGTTTCTCCTTCTTTTATCTCATTTATCTATTAATTTGGTTGCCACTATTTCCATCCAGAAGGTCCCAGAATGTCTTACCCAATTCCCTCTACTTATGATAGCATACATTTCTCTATGTACAGATGTACTAGGAATATCTTCCCATATCTTGGCATTCTTGAATACTTGGACCTTCCTAGCTGATATTGTGACATTCTTTTGGACCTGATCTGCTCCCAATCTGTTTTCAGTACCAATGCCCTCCTACTGATTCAATGGTATTTTCCTTTCTTTTTTTTTTTTTTTTTTTTTTTTTTTTGATTCAAGACCTTGGTTAAGGGTCAGCCAACACTTTCATCACTGCGATGTGTTGACCTCATTCTCTTCTCAGCTTCCCAACATAGTGTAAGGGTGCAGCTGGAGTTACGTGTCTCTATCACAGCCTCCTGGGGTCCTACTCTAACAATACAATTTTTCTTGGCTCCTATGGCCAGCTAGTTTAACAATATTTATTGTATGTATGTTGGATGCCTAATACTACATTGTGCTAGACAACGTAGCATGTTTAAGATATAGAACATGGTGTTTATCTCTATGTTCTCACAAAGTATCTAATACTTTGTGTTTGGTAAGTGATGTGAACTTGTGTAATTCTTTATTAGAGATGTCTTTAAAGGAGATCTCAATCAAAATCCATTATACCCTCACTCATCTCTGGACAAGATGCTTTAAAAGTCACAGGTTACTAATCCCAACCTTTTATGATCGTCTTGTACTGTAACATCCTTGATATGTTATCATCTTAATATTTTCCTAATTTCTTTGGATACTCCCTTTTTCACTTTTTGTTTTGCCTTTTTCCTCATCTTCCAAATGTGTACATTTATTTCCAAATATTTCAGTCACCGCCCCCCTTTCTCTCTCCTCTCCAAATGCTTCAGCATTGTCACAACTCTTCTTTGAGTTTTAACTCCAACTTTGACTAGGAAAATTCTCAGACCTCTTCATTCTCTCTAATGAGATCTAGACTCAAATTTTTAATTTTTTTTCAACAAATACGAAAGGAAATCATTTGGGCACAATTCTATTTGGAGGAGGAGATTGAAGTAAAGGACTTCTTATTATTTTATTTTTATCCCTACCAGATTTTATGGATAGTGACTGCCCTACTTTATGGTAGGTAGTGTGATGAGGCACACAGGACAAATAAATAAGTCTTCAAACAGCTAATGATCTACTCATTGCTTACAGGAGAACATTAGAACACTAATTACTACAACACAAGTTAGAGTAAGGTATGTACGATTTTCGCCCTAAGCAGTTCCAACAACAAAGGGATCACATTTTTATGAGAAAAAGAAAAATGGAGCTCACAAAAGGCTAAATGGTATTCAACATCTATTTCAAAAGCATGATGTCTGTTTGTTCCTTTAATGCTGCTTATTCTGGAAGAGAAATTGAACTCCCAATTCCTTCATGTTTTCATTTTACATTTGCTATGTAACATGGCAGAATCAAATTATTGGAAGTGCTTATCTTACGAAATCAGACTGAGTTTATTTAGAATCAATATAATTTTTAAGACATGGCGCTCACTGTGGATGTCCTTTTCAGGAAAATTTATACCAGAAGAGGAGAGAGTCCTTTAATGAATACATATACGTAAATGGAAAGAAGGCAAATCCCTATACTTTAGCTGTGAATTTGGGTGAAATCCTGAGTCAGAAATTGGAGGCACCAAAGGTTTTCCAAGCAAATGCCCCCTCTAGTGGAGCTGTACTTCTCCCCTTCTCTTTTCTTCAAAGTCTTCTCATCACCCCTTTTAGTGAGTTCAGCTCCTCCTCTCTCACCAGTTGACACCAGCCCCACCCCACCCAACTCATGCACCCTATTAAAGTAGAAACTCTCATTCTTTCAAGAACCCTAGCATGTTTAGCATAGAACCATTGAAGGTGGCAAATAACTGAGAAAATAAATAGATAGCTCTAAATACCGTTCATTCTCTTCGCCCGTGTTGATCCACTCACCTTGACCATCTGTGTTCTATGCCTAGCCTTCCTTGCCTTACCAAACAACTTGGCGCCAATTTGCTGTTTAAGCCCAGGCATTCCCATTCTCAACTTCGAACCTCTAGAAACCTCTCCCACTCTTTCCTTTTCTCCCTTCATTCCACATGTCATATTGGCCTGCCAGTTCTCCAGAGTGTCTTCCTAATCATATTTCACCTTGAAAATTTTAAACTTTTCATAGTTTCTGACCCAAGACTACCTCCAGAATGGAGAAACACTTACCCCTTCTTTAACAAACCATGTTATTAAAAGTGACAAAACTAGTGATTTGAA
Organism: Sapajus apella; assembly: GCF_009761245.1. Classification (NCBI taxonomy): domain Eukaryota; kingdom Metazoa; phylum Chordata; class Mammalia; order Primates; family Cebidae; genus Sapajus; species Sapajus apella. Next base: position 4,524,269 of record NW_022436947.1, read on the forward strand.
GCATTATTTTCATTATAACTTCTATGTAGGTCTTTTTTCTGGAGTATTTCACATTTATTTTTTCATTATATTTCTGCAACTCTACTCAGGTATAGTGAGTGGGATTTTTTAAAAAAAGATACAGAATTGTAGGCATAGAGAAGTGAAGGGGGCCACATTCAATGACATACAGATAGGATAACAAAAGTCTTAAAATTCCTAGCTTGAGTTTATTCCTCTGTAATATGATGCCATCTCTTTCTTAGGCTAATAAATTACCCATTTGTCTCTCATGTCAAACCCCAAATCCAATGTATGTGCAGTTAGAAGTCAAATAACTGACAGCAGCAGTTCCCTGTCTTCAATGATTATCAGATTAACTAGACTCATGTGTAGGTGCCAGTTGCCTGCAGCCCATCTTCAGCAGTTCTGATTTAAGAGGTGGAATCGAGGAACCTGGACTTATGACAGGGCATGTGGATGCAGATGATACACTAAAAACAGTAGCCCTAATGGCTCAATATTTGAGCTCCAAGGTCCAAAGTGTTGAGGTATAAACCACTATACCTCTTAGTAGCTCTGTGACCATGAGCAAATATTGTGGTCTCCCTTACTTCAACATTCTCCCATGTCTCTAACATGGGAGCAGACTTACATTTCAGGATTGAAGTATGAGTATAAATTGAGAAAGTCATTGTGAAGTACTGAACATAGAGTCTGATTGCTGGAAGTGTTTGAGGAGGACAGTGAAAACAATGATCACAGTGAAGCAGCACCAGATGCAAGTCCCCACTTCCTCCCCCTCTTGAATTGCTTTTCTTTCTCATGCCCACTCGGCATCTGCAACAAACATTCAAGCAGAAACCTGGGTGGAATTCCCTGCTTCTTGAAAGGCCTCACCATTTCCACATGCTCAGACCATTCTCTTCCTTCTCTCTAAATGCAGATCAAAAATGCCTTTCTTCTGGAAGGATACATACTGAGCATATGATCATGATCAAGGCCTGGGGGTTTGGCATGCAAAGTGTCCAGTTTACACTCTTTGATCTGATCCTTTCCCATAAAGTCTACAGGAGCATTTTGCAAACAGGAGGCTTCCAATCCAAGAGACAGGCACCTTATTGCTGATCTTAGTGATGCTCATAATCACACCATCTCTCACCCCTGTTGATGGAGGCTTCAGTTCAGGGAAGGAGTTAAGGTTTGGGTTCAGGAACCAGCATTTCACCACAGTCTGTCTGTTGTTTGGTATGGGCTGCTGCATGTGTCACTGAATTTCCTGGAATCTCAGGTTTTTGAGCTCTAAGTGGGAAATGATGATGATGTTATTTGTTTTACCAACCCCACAGGTGGGTGGTAAAAGTCAATGGTCCTGACGGAACATCTGTAACCTCTAAACTGTTACACTGAACGTGAACTTAATAAAGTCAGTGGGGCAAGTTCTGCCTTTCTGGTTCCCCAATCCTGCTATTGTCATTGTCATTTTCTCAGGACACCCAGAAATTGCCTAAGATGCCTGAAGGTAAGTTTGACAGACAAAGTGAGGAGGAGGTAAGATGTGTGACAGGAATGAAGCAAAAGAAATGAGTCATATTAAAAAAAAAGTGAGAAGACATCTTAAATGAGGCTAAACTGAAACAGGCATGCTTTCTTTTACTTCAGATTGTGTTATATTTCCTTCTGAAGTGTCTTAAAAGCTACATGTCACATTTTTAAAATTGGTTATTCTCACTAAATATAAGCCTTAGTAATTGGCTAGCAGCAGTTCATTTACATGATGGCTGGGTAGTTGTGCTTCTCAAACTTTCATGTGCATACCAGTCACTCAGGGATCTTGACAAAATTCAGTAGGTCTCCAATGAACTCTCAGAGTATGCTTTTCCACCCAGCTCCCAGGTGACAGCAATGCTGCTGGCTTGGGGACCTCTTTTTGAGTAGCAAGCCACTATAGTTTAATTCAACAAACTTGAGGGAACAGGAGACAAATCAGAACTCTCCAGCCATGATGGCCATAGCTTAATAAAAATGATGAGGATCATTGTCAGTAGCACTTCTTGCTCTATGTTAAAACTTCTAAAATTGCATCTTTGTGACCAAATAATATTTACAATGTATGATTATTTATGAAAGAAAATTGCAGACACCACCTGATTTGCTATTGACTTCACTGAAGTTTCTGTAAGCGTAAAAAGTCCCTGGCCAGATGTTGCACTTGGGTCTCTTTACCAGTGCTTCTGCTAGGGTCTTTCTCTGGAGAAGGTGTAAGTGATCCCAAAGTGGCTTCTTCATTTGTCTTAAAAGCTAATGAGGCTGGCCAGGTGTGGTGGCTCACTCCTGTAAGCCACAGTCTTTAGGAGGACTTTAGGAGGCTGAGGCGGGTGGATCATGAGGTCAAGTGATCGAGACCATCCTGGTCAACGTGGTGAAACCACGGTCTCTACTAAATGTACAAAAATTAGCTGGGCGTGGTTGTGCGCGCCTGTAGTCCCAGCTACTCAGGAGGCTGAGACAGGAGATTGCTTGAACCTGGGAGGCAGATGTTGCAGTGAGCCAAGATAGTGCCATTGCACTTCAGCCTGGCGAAAGATTGAGACTCTGTCTCAAAGAAATAAAAACAAGCTAATGAAAGTGTTTGAAAACTTCATTCTTAATATGGAAAAGATATACTGTAATATGCTTATTTAGTGTTGGAGTCTTCCCTTTAGAATCCTAACATCTGTAACTGCATTAGACAGACTCTTTCCTTCCGTACCGTAATGGAACTAGAGCAGGAATCATCCATCTTTGTGACTTCCTCAAAGACGTTGGGCTGCCCAGAGAAAGAGCTGGGGCTTTTTGCTTCAGAGTCCAGATTTAATCAATAAGGAACATATTGTGGTAAGAGTCTTGGGTAACAGAGGAAAAATAGAAGCTATCTTTGTCTGTTTTGTGTTGCTATAAAGAAATATCTTAGGCTGGGTAATTTATAAAGAAAAAGGGTTTATTTGGCTCATCATTCTGGTGGCTGAAAGTTTCCAGACCGGGCATCTAGTGAAGGCCTCTGACTGCATGTACTCATGGTGGAAGGTGAAGGGGCACGGGCAAAACATAGGAGGAGAGGAAGCAAAAAAGACAGGAAGGTACCAGGACCATTTTAACAATCAGCTCCTGGGGAACTAAGAGTGGGAACTCACTCACCCAGCCTTCCAAACCCCAAGAGGGAGGGCATGAATGTACTCATGAGGGATCCACTCCCAGGACCCAGACGCTTCCCATTTGGCACCACCTCCAACACTGGGAAATCAAATTTCAACATAAGATTCGGTGGGGACAAATATCCAAACTTACAGAAACTATACAAAACTTTAGAATGGTGTTTTCATGGCGGCTTTCCTATTTGGTGTGCATACGCTTTATTAAAGACCTAGCCATGGGATCATTGTACACAGTAGCGGAATCGTCTCTGAGGTTTTAACATATGGTGGCCTTCATTCATGAGCTTACGAACATCAGATCGTTGGCTTAGAAAACATACCTTGCATCTTGAAAGAACCTGATTTCAAGGGTCAAGTTAGTGCCTTCAAAAATATTTATTACAAAAAAAAATGCCCTCTGTATGCAATGTATTTCTTTAGATATGTTTCAAGGGATTCAAATGAGCAAAACTGAAGCTACTAGAGGAGAGAAAACAGGTAGTTTATTAGATTATTTTTAACAGTTATCTGTGCTGAAACCTTGAAACAATAAAATAAAGCCTTTCTTCCCATTGTCTTTTTTATTTATAATATACTTTTTTATTGAACAATGTCTCTGGGAATATGCAGAATCTCAAATACAGCACAATGCAGGTCAAATATGTGAAAAGTTTGGTTAATTTTAACCATGTGAAAAATGATGAAAGATTGTTTTTCTCATTACGATGTTTCTTATTACGAAAACACAAATGTACCTGAAGAAATAGATTACTTTCTCCCATTCTAGAAAAATAGATGTTTGTGGTACAAGATATTCAAATTTTATGGAAAAAACTTACTTATAATTATTAAAACAGGAACCACTGTTAGCACTTTGATATACCTTTACAGTTTTTCTGATGTAACTTTTAAAAATAGTTAGGTGCATAATGGGGTGTCCTGCTTTCTATCAGTGTTACTGATGCATGCAATATTTTTTAACAGCTATGCACGTGTTAACATGTGCACTTGATTCTACCAAATGAGCCAATTAGGATGGATATTCAATTTATTTAGCTTGATATGGGTAAATTAGAATCATAAAAATTGCTAAGTAAATTAATGTTATGAAGGCTCATAAAAGAGCCAGCGCTAGAAAAATGCAAACAAACAAACATCTCATAAAGCAAGCAAACAAATAAAAGTCTTTGTCCTTGCGAAGAGTGTGCTGTTTACATGGGAGCAAATAATCCTGGGTAACTTAGTGTGTGCCAATTAAAGGTCAAGCTGAGTACGCATTGTCTTTCATTCTTACTCTAAAGGACCCTTCCATATATCCAAGGGTAAAAGCCTCCCCAGGGAAGACACAGCTGCCTGGTCCCACCCAGGTTGGATCTAACCCCTTAGCGCTTCTCAAGAGCCTGAGAAACTTTGGAGTTGCTGTGGGGCCCAAGGGAGTGGGCCTGATGTGCTGCAGGTGGGTAAACTGCGAGCTCAGCAAACCTCTTTGATGCATGTCGCTCCAGGGCTTGGCATCCTTCAGCGAGTTACTTATTTGCTCTGTTATTATTTGGAATGACTAGAGAACAATTGGCTCGAGTTTAAAGTGAGTCAGATCAAATTTGGGTTTGACTACCACATTCCCAATTGCAGAGGAGGAGTGAAAGTCAAATGCATTTAGTATCTCTGCTAGTGTTGGGATTCCCACCAACTTTGGCCTAAGTGATTTTTAGCCTTTTTAAATTGCGGCTTTATTATGATGGTTTGGGAATTACAGTTAGCCTTCTGATACTTGATATCTGGGGATTTGAAGATGTACTCAAGGCTGTCATAAATGAAACTGGTTTGGAGACGTAGACTAAAAGTAATTCAGCAGGAATAAGTGGGTAGTGTGGATTGCTACCAATTTTTCTCTAAACAGATCTACATTTCCTAAAAGCAGCCTAACTCTGTGGATTTCTAATGTCTCATCCAGTGACCTTTTTTCACTAGACATTAAATGGAAACCCTTTTTGTCAAAGGCAGCAAGACCAATAAGACAAAAGAAACAGCATTGGACTTGAACTGAGGCTTTAGAGAAAACATCCAAGAATCCCATAGATAGAAGGCCTACTATACCTGGAGAGAGGAACGTCAGACCTCATAGGAAATTCTACTAGATAGCATTGAGGCTTCTGCCGCTAAGGAGGAAGTACTGAGCATGCCATAGGGTCCTTATGGCCCATCTGGCTGTGATGGTGCTCCTGAGGAGATTCCTCTCGGGTGGATTTGCCTTGTTTGTTTTCCACATCTCCTCGGCTCCAGGTGCTTCTTGCCATAAAAGTCCCAGCAAGTCACTCCAGCTCTGTGGAGCAAACCTGGCCCTCTTCTTGTTCTTCTCAGAGGAAGTGTTTGATGACAAAGCAAAATCTGCTGTTCTAGTAAAGAGTTCCTTCCCAAAACAGGACCTGAGGAATCTTGGGTACAGAGCCTGGAGTTGGACAGTCTGGTCCCTGAAGCCATCTTCCATAAACCTTTCCTTTAACCCGTTATTTTCACTCATGTCCTCCCCACCTTTAGTGAGGGATCATGAAAGCAAGAGACTGAAATGTGCTTTTCTGGAGCACATCCGTGTTCCTTCAGCCAGGGCTTTCCTGCACACGTGCCTTCTAGATTTGGGGGCTGGTTTTCTGCCTTGATTGTTATTTGCCGTAATGTGTCATGTTCAACATTCTGTTTCAATTCGGAAAAAGTTTAGGTTGGGTATTTCTTTTCTTCCTCTTCTCCTCCTTCTTCTTACTTTTTTTTTTTTTTTTTTTTTTAGATAGGGTCTTTCTCTGTTGCCCAGGCTGGAGTGCAGAGGCATGATTCTCTTGCTTCAGCCTCCCAAACAGCTGGGGTTACAGGAGCACATCACCACGCCTGTCTAATTTTTGTATTTTTACTAGAGACAGGGTGTCAACATGTTGGCCAGGCTGGTCTCGAACTCCTGACCTCAGGTGGTCCACCCACCTCAGCCTCCCGAAGTGCTGGGATTACAGGTATAAGTCACTGCGCCTGGCCAATGTCATTATTTTCATTTGGAGGTTTCCATAGGAAACGACTTCAATTGCTAATCTTGCATCACTGTCTTTTATATTTAAAGAAAGTCACTATATTAATTATGAGTTTCACGGGCTATGTTTCTTGTTGCTGAACCTCATTGTTTGTTCCCACAATTGTGTCTAGGTCTTTCACTTTATCACTTCCTGAATAGGCATTGAGTATGAATATTCCTGAGTGTGGATTGAGGACCCACTATATGCCAGTTGTGTATAGTACTCCATCCATGTTTATTGTTGCATAGAATTGGAGTAACCTTTTACTAGTTTCTATTCCTCTCTTGTCCCATGTCTGGACCTCCAAAAACTCTGGCAAGAATTACTAGTAATCGGCTGCCCTAACGCAAAATTGTGACATGAGTAATCATTTTCTTTAGCATCTCCAGCTTTTTCTTCTTCTCTGTCCTTTGCACTTAGGGAATGGTTTCATCATCAGTGCTCAGGTACCTGGAGCCCAGTTCCTGCTTTGTCTGAAGGCATGCCTTGTTCTTACCTTCACCCTGAATGGTGACATCCCTACCTTCCCTTGCTGCCCTCTGAGGACTCATGGCAATAAGTCAAAATCAAGACCTGCCAGCACCTCTAAGACGTTGTTCCTAGGAACTACCAAGAACAAGGAGACTTGCTTCCTTATCACGAGCTAGTTCTAGAAACCAAAGACCTTGCTTTCTGTTCTTGTTATTTCTCATCATTTTTTCAAATTTCTGAGCACAATTCACCAGCATTAATAATAAAATAATAGCTAATACTTATTGAGTGCTTTCTATACAGTGGGGAGCTCAATACTAGAACTTTACATTCAGTGCTGGGTTAAATGCTCCCAACAACCCTATGGGGTAAAGAAGACTTTTCTTGCTAAATGAGGGAACTATGTCTCAGAACTAACTTGTCCAACATCAAAACCTAGTAAAAAATAGAATTGATCGTGTAGTCCAAATAGTTCTAACCACAAAATTCTTAAATGTCGTATTCTTCTAGCTCCATTCCCCTATTCAATGTCAAGGACCCAGTGATTATTTGAAAAGATATTTTGGTTCACTATTCCTTTCTTTCCTCTAGTCAGTATCCGGGAATATTTCTTCACATTATGTCATTTGTTTCTACCTCCTTATGATCAAGAGAGTCCTGTGCCTGGGATAAGGGATGCTGCCATTAGATTACCCTTCTTGATTGCATATGATTGCACATTGTTTCATTCCCATTGTTTTCTCAAACACCAGTTTGCCTGGCATGGTGTTTCAACATGTCTGAGCTCAGGAAGGGGACAGGCAGGCGTATAAGCAGGAGGGTGTCTAGGAGCTGCTCAGTCTGTTTCTCTAGCCTGCTATCACCTGACTAAATTGTTTGTTGGATTGCTGTGTTCTCTCCCTGGGGGAGGCCACAGTGCTGGGTTTGTTTGTGTATGAGAGTCTCTGGCTTTGATTAGCAGCTAGCTCCAGTGCAGCTGAACATACAATAGGGACCAAAGGATGGGAAAAAAAAATCCTGCTACAGTTTCCCATTGGAAAGCATTCACTGTCAAGCTTGGACATCCAACAGTGGGACACAGATGAACAGAGGCTGGGAAAGGTTAGGTGATGGATTCTCCATGCCCTGCAGCCTGTTGTGTGTGATAGGTCATTCCTTTACATGAGTGTTGAGCCTCTATTTCTCTAAAATGTCTTTTATGATTCAGGTTTGAGACTGGTATTGATGTAGTTTGACAAGGGGCAAAACCTGGAAAGCTGCAAAGCATGAAGGGACCCCAGGATTCCAAGAGCTAGAGCAAAAGCAGTAAAAATGATGTGTCTATCTTAAAAGGCTAGTTACACAGTAAAAATTTGAAAAAAGGTCTTTAATCTGGCAGCATGGAAGAAGTTAAAATAGCTATAATTCTACAGCTGAAACAAGGAAGACACATTTCTTTTATAATATAGTCAGTGATTTCCTTACCACACTTATAATTTTTTTCTTCCTACTGAATTAAATATTAAATCTACAGCAAGTACCCATACCCATCATCCAGTGGCTGAATAACAAGGTGTCCACCTGAGGCCAAGAGCCTCCCATGTATCCTTAGAGGGCTGCTTCAGTTTTCAAGGATTTTTAATCAATAGAATAACTGTCTGAGACACTGTGCATTTTCCAACAAGACACTGTTCATGATCCTGGCCTGTAAGGATCTTAGTTGCATCCTCATAAAAGGGACAAAGTAGACTTAGAGCTAGAAAATCGAATATAAAATAAAATGATAAAAGAGTGGTTTGGTGGTTTTTTTTTTTCAGAGAAAGAAGACATTCTTGTGGTTTGGAGTGGGAAAGGGGGGCTGCATGGAGAGGATAGAATTTTCTTTTCTTTTTCTTTTAGATATGGGGTCTCGCTGTATTGCCCAAGCTGGTCTTGAACTCCTGACTTCAAGGAATCCTCCTCTTGTCCCATCCCAAAGTGCTGGGAAAGGGTAGGATTTTCAAAGGCAGGGTTGCATTGTGTATGGCAGAAATACATGGGGAAAGCATCCTAGGTAATGCATGAAGAAAGAGGAAAGCCAAAGGGATGATCCAAGGCAAGACCTCAGAGGCAGAAAACAGAAGGGCTTGATTTGTACAGAGGGTGAGTGGCCAAGAATGGAAGGGAAGGATAGAAGAAAAATGTTAGGAATGACAGCAAGACCCTTCAAGTGAAAGCTAACCTGCCTGAATCATATCGAGTTAGATAGTAAGGAATCACTGAAAGTTCTCCACAACAGAGAAGAAAAGAATTGGTAAAAGTAAGGCATAAAAAGATTATTTTTAAAGAAGTAACAGATTACAGATGGAGAGAATCAATTAGGTTTTAAAAAAGAATGCTTTGTATACAACACCTCACCGCAAGCCCTTGATGCATTCTGGAAATCCTGGGCATACTTCAATACTTTGCCTAAATATCATCACCTCTGTGAAAATTTTATCTTTATTCCCCTAGTTAAAATGATTACTTGCCCCTTTCTCTGTTTCACAACTTCCTATGGTTTTCCTTTTATAGTCATTCATTCATTCATTCGTGTATTCATTTAAAAATATGCAGTGAAACAATGAGCTAGGCTGTATGTTAAGTATCAGGAATACAGAGATGAATATGACACAGTCCCTGTTTTCAATTGGACAACCTACCTGGGAAGAGCAGGCAGGCACATGAATAGCTAATCAGTGCAATGAACTAGATATGCATTTGTGAAAACCCACTGGAGAGACATTTTAGTCAGGTGAAGGTGGATTCAGGGGAGGCTTCCAGGAGGTAGTGTCTCCTGACTTGTGTTGAAAGATTAGAAAATATAAAGAAGAAAGTGTGAGTTCTGGTGGAGGCAATGGTGTGAATGCTTGCTCATTCTTGTCATATTACAGTTACTTTAAATTACTATCACTCCCCACTTCACTATAGATCTTTTAGCCAATAGCTTATACAATAACAAGTGAATGAATAAATAAATGAATTGCTGATGCCTTGGTATAAGTAGATTGTTAAGATGAATTCTTTCTGGACACACCTTGAGGTAAAATAAAGGCTGTCTGGAGTCTAGACATTATGATGGAAGGTGGATACATGAGGGGTGAGTAAAAAAATGAGATGTTGAAACTGATCGATTTGGGAGAATATTAGTGCCATTGATAGAAAGAGGAAATCTAGAGGAAGAGCTGATTTGGGGCAAGACAGTGTTCCCAGCATGAAGGAATTGTGGAGAAGCAGGATTATCCTAAGAACTGAGCGTGAACGAGGTGCAGGCTCCTGAGGTCTCTGAACTGTGGATACCCTTAACGCCTGGGAAGCCTTTTAACAAGAAGTAGCCTCAGGCTTGTAGCACTTGATAGTTGGTGACTAGACTCCCATCTAAGCTGTAAATTGTCTAGTCTCATTACTATACCTTCCTCCTCTTGAGCATTCACACCATACTTTCACTAGGAAATGTGGTGAGACCATAATTAACTATTTTATTTTCTGAGAACAATTTTTTATTACTTTGCTTCTTACTTTAAATGTTTCTTGGATGCATCAGCTTTCAAGAAAATTCTATAATCATGTCTAGACATTTCACATGCACATGGAATGGTTTGAGGCCATGTCTTCCAAAAGCAGCCCACTGGCCAAGGAGAGCCTTCTGTAATTTCAGTAACTGCATTTTAGATTGGCACTGATTTGCCGGTGCAGAGATGCCAACTCTTTTCTTGAAACTACTCATTTTCCTGTGCTCAAATGAATGATCTGCCAATCGTGCATGGAGTCATTATTTTGGCAGCCAGTGGAAAATGTAGTTACTCATGAAACTCAACCCCAGGGTAATAGTGAAAGCCAGATTGCTATGGCTTGGTAAATATTGATTAAAATATGTGAAGAAAAACAGAATGCTGGGCTGCTATCAGAGGCAGAAACAGTCTCTTATGCTCCTTGTTGAAAGGGCCCCTGTCCTGGGTGGGTGTTTTGTGATGGTGGCGTTGGTCCTGGGTGGGTGTTTTGTGATGGTGGCGTTGGTCCTGGGTGGGTGTTTTGTGATGGTGGCATTGCTTCTTGCTGTACATAGACAGCACCTTTTCTTCCTCCACGTGCCCTCCTAGGATGTGAAGACACCCCCTTCCTTTTCTGTATTTTCTTTATCCCACTCCAGGGATCCTTCTTCCTAGGGAGAACAGAGTCAGGGGTAGATGGATCATTTTCAGTTTTCTTCCTTTAAATTATTTTTTCAGCTTTGCTAAAAGAAAAGAACACGGAGGAAGTAAATATTGTCTGGTTTCCAATCCCCAATTTAATTGTCAGTCGGAAGAGGCAGGAAATGTCCTAGGGACAGAGATCAGACAAGATCTTTTCTAAGAAAGCCGTTTAACACAGGACATATTATATTTAATGTTGTTCCAGATTCAGATTTAGTCAGCAATTCCTGGTCCAGATAATTTGGGGCCTGGGAGAATAAAATCTTGCAATTTCACTGAGACTTTGCCTTATCTGTTTCCTTTGACCAATCAGGAAGCTTCTGCAGGATGAGCTTATTACAGCACAATTAAAACTCTTTTATCTACAGATGTCCCAATTGATATTTCATACTCTGTTTCATACTCTGAAACAATTCATACTCTGTTTTAGCTTTCCATTAACAGCTAACATCCATGTAATATTTTACTATTCACAAATTTCTTCCCTATATCTTGTCTCATTTTATCCTCTAAACAATTCCAGGAGATCCATTTTAGGATTATTACCCTCGCCATAGATGAGAAGAAGGAGGCTTTCAGAATGGAGACTTCTCCAAGATTTCTTCAAAAATGGAGTGTGACAGTTGCCTCATTGACCTTACAGGATCTTTGGAGGGAATTATCATAGCCTGTGAAAGCATTTTGCATATATTTTTTTAAAGTTGCCATTTTGTTATTTTCTGTATATGTATCATTTGGCTTAAAACATCAACTTACACAATCATAGAACATTCCATCTTAAAGAACACTACCTGTTCTTTAGAATCTCATGTGGCCGTGGTCTCAAAGTGCACCATACTTCATCTATGAATCAGAATTTTTAGGTGAGAGCTTAGGAAGGTTATTTTTTTTTCTTTTTTCTTTTTTTCCTTTTCTTTCCCTTTCTCTCCTTCCTTCCTTCCTTCCTTCCTTCCTTCCTTCCTTCCTTCCTTCCTTCTTTCCTTCCTTCCTTCCCTCCCTCTCTCCCTCCCTTCCTTCCTTCTTTCCCTTTCTTTCTCTCTTTCTTTCTTTTTGACATGGTCTCACTGTGCTGCCCAGGCTGGAGGGTAGTTGTTATTCACAGGCATAATCATTGCACACTACAGTTTTGAACTCCTGGGCTCAAGCTATCCTTCTTTCTCTACTTCCCGAGTAGCTGAGACTATAGGCATGCACCACAGTGCCCAACTTAAGACTGTTAATTTTTAGCAAGGCCACAGGACTATTTTCAGACACACTAAAGTTTGAGAACCATTTCGTGTGTGTGTAATGTATTTGGCATATATCTCTTGAAAACAGGACTGAGTATGGCACTAGCAGTCTTCCAGAATTTGTTGGAATATAATAGATTCTATGTTCTAGACCAGCCTCTACAACTGGCTAATTTCTGAATTTTTCAGGCTTCTATTTCTTCATTTGTAAACAAGGGACCTACCCTAAAGGATCTCTAAGATCCCACTAAATTCTTTGATTCAGTGTCTATGTGCTTTGAGATTGTGATCTGTGGATTCTCTTCTTCTCTCTATGGAATACTCTTCTGATTGTGTTTAAGTTGGTGGCTATGCAGCATCAAGATCACCTAAGAACTCATTAGAAATGCAAATTCTTAGCTAGTACCCCAAACTCTGAGGATGGGGCCAGCAGTCTGGCCCTTTAATAAGCCCTTGTTGTGATTCTAACACATGATAAAGTTTGAGACCATTGAGATAATCCTGATTAGTAAATTCAAGCATATAACTACACAATTATAACATGTTGTTTTCTTAAACTTAGGCTATGGCTATGACTAAATATCTCCTGCTGTGTATCTCATAGGGAAAGACATTAAGGAAGCATAATCTTTCTTTGTTTTTAATATGTGACTTCCAAGGGTAAAAACTCAACTATCCATGTTTTGAAAGTAGCTTCTCTCATACATAAAGGTATTCAGATATCATTTGAAAGTTTGGCAGAGAAATGAAGTTTTAAATTACTGACAGTCTTCACTTTACCATAGTAAAATTAATTCACACTAGTCCCCCAATAGCATAATTCACTAGTATATTAACTAAAAGTATATACAATACTTAAATGGCATAAATACAAATTTCACTGCTAGCTACTCTATCTACAAGTCACCACATACATAACAAATTTGCTTTATAGTTAGTGACTGGTCACATCCCCTCTTTCATAGTCTATCTGTAATTGGTCACTGTGAATCTATTATTCACTTTAGGCACAGGCCGAAAAGCATGTACTTTTGTTGCCTCATCTCACGATGATAGATTCACAAGATATTTTCCAAAAATTGGTAATCCAAAGAAGAAATTGGCCAACAACAATGAAAGTACAGGCAATAAATGAGAATTAATTTAACACTGAAAGTGAAACTCAAATCAAACATAAGTGGAGTTACAGAAGTAACTGAAGGTGGGAACATTGATGCTGCTGCCACTTGACAGACTCTCCATGTGCAGCCAAAGGCACTTAGTAAAGGCAAATTAATAGTTATAAATAAGGAAATATAATATGACTAAGAGGATGAAGCTGTCCCGGGGGAATTGTTGCTGGCAGTAACTCACTTTAATGGATTCTTGGATTTATTTTATGACACTGAAAAAGTGAATAATAAAATGTTGGAAGCTAATTTAAATCTGATAATTGTATGATGATTTGTCAAGGCTCACAAAAAAATGCTTATTCTGTATTGTAATGTGTAGCACAAGAAAAGGAAAACAAGCTGTTCTAATGACTCTTGATAAGCATTCTATAAAAACAAAACACCTTACATCTCAAATTTATAATGATTTATGTGGCAATATTCTAAATAAATATCAATTTTACTGTATTTTAATTTTCCTATACATTTATAAATAACAGAGATTTTAATGATAGATCATAGGAAAAGCAAAATTTTCCTGTTGACAATTAAAGTTGATCTTAAAACAAGGTCAGTTTTATGGTTCTAAACTACTATGAGTAGCAAGGACTGCTGGTATATCTCAAGTTTCAAATATAAGCACTTTGAAAGCAAGTGTTTGTATTACTCCGGAACTCACATGCTACTCCTGAATAATAACTATGTGAAATAATATGTTTTATATTTTTAAAATAGGCTATAGATGTCACCAGTTGAAAACATCCATCCATTTATTCCCTCAATCAAATATTTATTGAATGCCCACATATTATTCTTCTAAGCCCTGAAAGCACAGGAGTAAACACTTATTAGTTGCCTGCTTTCATTCTCAATGAGAAGCAAATAAGTGGCCAAAATTTCAGTAAGTAATAAGAAAATAAAAGAGGATAATGAGATGGAAAATGACTGTATGTGCAAAGGAAGGAGAGGTGTTTTAGGAAGGAGGGTGTCAGCAGGCCTCTAAGCCTCAGCCAAACATGTTTCTGTTCCTGGGCTGAGATGAAATAACTGTTTCAGTGATTAAGTCCAAACTTCTTACTTTGTAATACAATGTATTTTTGAAAATTAAATAGTTATCAATATTAAATATATTGTTTTACTTATCCTAGTCACATACAGCTTATTTTAAGTAAAACAAATTTAAAAACTAGTAATTAATTCATAAATAGAACATGCATTCTAGACTATGATAACTTTCCACAATTTAAACATTAAACAATATTTTATTTTTGCTGATTACATATGTTTAAATCTAGAGCCACATATTTGAATTCCAAAGACTGTGTCCATAGCTCTACTGAGAAATGATTATTAAGTGGTGTTGGGACAAGAAGAAGAAGCTATTTTCTGGTAGTGATTAAACAGGAGAAAAGCCACCCAATCTTTAATTAACATCAAGCAAAAATCACATTGTTATAGAGTAATTATAAACCTACATATAAAATATCTCTGAGCGTCTATCATCTAAGAACTTGGCATCAATGATAAACACTATTAATGTCAGCAGAAATATTGCCACTAATTTTGCAATTAGCACATGGGCATGAATAAAGACACTGAATTATCTTTTTTAGGTGATGAAATACGAAATATGAACTGTGAGAGGGAGAAATCAATATAAAAGATGTGGTTAAAAATGATGTTAAAGCCAAAGAAAGATCCAAACCATATTTGGCTTAAAGGATTTTATTCTTTTCAAAACAAACATCTCTTTGATTCTTAGCCAAGCTGTGAGCAGGTATAAAGCCTTCCAGTAAGCCAGTTTGACAAATGGTATTAACCTTAGAGTTCAGAGGAGAGAGAATGTGGTGAACATGCAGGGTCTTTGCTTGTTTAGCTGTGCATGTGTTATATAATTCAGTACCGCCCGGAGCATGAAAACAAGCTTGGCAACAGTAAGGGAGCCCTAATAGCTGTTGAGTCGTTTCCTTCACTGTCCATTAGCCTGGATTCTCTGAATGGGACACCTGTGGACACAAAGTACATTGTTGAATATTCATTGTAGAGCCACAGCACAGTTGACCTCAAAGCTTACTTTGAGTCTGTGAAAAATAAAGCCAGAAGTTGTAACACAGAGGGTTCTTCCAATCCCAGCTTGCGCTGCAGATGAATAACCACCATATGAAGATGTTTGAAGAGGAATGACAAGGTATCCTGTGGGGCAGGTTGACAATGGGCTGCAGGACCAGAGAAGGCAGAGCAGGTTTCCATCAGGCAACTGCTGTTAGGAATAAAATTCAATTGACAAGCCAGTGTCAGAAAATCAAGAGAAAGCATATAATGCAAACTTGGAAAAAAAAAAAAAATCCCCAAACCTATAGTGTTATAAAAGTCTATTTTTCTCGGCTGGGTGCGGTGGCTCACGCCTGTAATCCCAACACTTTGGGAGGCCCAGGCGGTCAGATTGCCTGATCTCAGGAGTTTGCAACCAGCCTGGGCAACACTGTGAAACTCTGTCTCTACTAAAACATTAAAAAATTAGCTGGGTGTGGTGGCATGCGCCTGTAGTCCTGGCTACTTGGGAGGCTGAGGCAGGGGAGTCGCTTGAACCCGGGAGGCAAAGGTTGCAGTGAGACGAGATTGCACCATGGCACTCCAGCCTGGGTGACAGAGTGAGACTCCATCTAAAAAAAACCCAAAAAACAAAAAAAACAACAGTTCATTTTTCAGTATTTGGAGTCCTTTTTGATAAAAAATAACTCTAAATTTTGCTTTAGTTCTCTTTCTCCTATCTAAACACCTTCCCAGGGAATTTTTCCTGCTTTTTATTTCTGTCAAAAATAGCTTTAAATTTGCCAGGGAGCAAAAGTGCTCCAATTTCTGTAATAAATACAAGTCGCTATATATTTATTTGTGCAAGGAAGAGCATTAAACTCTCAGAGGAAAACACAGTGCTAAATTTCCTAGAAGTGTGAAATAATCCAGTTATAGTTGTGTTACAGAAGATAGGCTAGTTAGAAAATGTAGTCTTCATTTTAAAGTTGACACCAAAATGTTCTGCTTTGGAGAAAGATTTTATAGTTCTATGTGTGACTCTAATTCTTTTCATCGGGAAGAATTAGAAGTAAGTCTGAGCATTAGGAAGAGGGAGTGCATGTGAGTGTGTGGGTGAATTGTGGTGAAAGATGAGTAGAAACAGAAAAAAAATTAGAACACTGTTTTATTCTCCCATGTTATAAAGCTATAAAACAATAATCATACAATTGAGGATGCTCAGTGACTGGCATTTAAATATAAACGCATACATTTATGACTTCCAAATGAGCAGATATATATCGTACAAGGGAATTTTGGAGCTATAAAGAAACAGATTATTTTTTGCCTTTTTTTTTGAGATGGAGCCTCACTCTGTCACCCAGGCTGGAGTGCAGTGGCGTGATTTCTGCTCACTGCAACCTCTGCCTCCCAGTTTCAAGCGATTCTCCTGCCTCAGCCTCCTGAGTAGCTGGAATTACAGGCATGTGCCTGCACACCCAGCTAATTTTTGTATTTTTAGTAGAGATGGCATTTCACCATGTTGGTCAGGCTGGTCTCAAACCCCTGACCTCGTGATCCTCCCACCTCAGCCTCCCAAAGTACTGGGATTACAGGCGTGGTTTTCTGCTTTTTTGAATGTCACAGGAACACAGACATGCAGACATGCGGCCTCTTAATTAATGGAATACGTGTGGAAGGGACTACTTAGAAGTATTGAGTATGCACTGAAAAACTGACCAAGACCATGTAAGACACCCTTTGGCCCTTGATGTTACACTATAAGCTACTTGAATGCTGTCTTAAATGTACAAAACCATAATGTCAAGGAGTCCCTGCAAAGCTGTATGAAGCGGGAGTGCAGACACCCGCCCAGCCCATTCCGGCAAAAGTACACAGGTCTTGTCCCCAGCTTCTGGATCTCCAAGTCTTGCCAGCTTGTCCTGCTTCTCATCTGTATGGGTTTGCATACTCTTTGTGGACACAGAGAGACATTCTGAAATCCAGATAAAATGGAAAACAAAACCTCAGGGGGAGACATCCTGGGTTTTCCATTTTAATGACTATAAAGGAAGCTGAATGGCCATAAAAAGGTCTGCCAGCTAAACAAGGAGGACTGTGGTCTTGGTGAAATGACAAAGAGATGTTTGCTTTCAGCTTCTTGGAGTACCTTGATTCAATTTCAAGTTTTAAGGAATGACTCCCCAAAGAACTCTCTCAAAGAAAAGTTGTGGGTATTAAAGTAATGCCCTCTTTGGAGACTTAAGCTTCCTGAGAACAAATGGAAGAAAGTAAAAGGTAACTCTTTGTAATATCTCATATTTTCCAAGCTGGAGACTGATAAATGCTTTAGATGTATGACTCGATTAGTTCTCACAAGAATTCTGTAAAATGTGGAAACTGATTAATCCAATTTTATAGATGAGGAAATCGAGGCTGAGGGATGTTAAATAAACTGCAGAAGGACTTTGGGTTTCAAATACAAACACTGTGAAAACAATTATTTCTTATTACTCCAGAACGCAAGTAGTCAGTGATTGTGCAATATCTGTTGAATTACAGCTTAGGTCTTTTTAGGTGGAACTGATGGATAAAATAGAGAGAAATATAATGGATCAGCAAAAAGTATCCCTACAGAAATTTAAAAAGGAAGAGACACGACAGTAGTCACTAAAATGCCAGAACGCAGACAAAGAAACTTGGTGTTGGTGATGGTGGTGGATAGGGAGAGTTTATTCTACTTATTGAGGGCAATGCTTACTGCTTTTACATACCTTATCTCACTTGAGGCGCTACTATTCCATTATACGAATAAGGAAACTGAGGTCTCAGGCAGGTAAAGTAGATTTCTCAATGATTTCAGCCAGTAATTAGCAAAGGCTAGATTTGAACTGAGGTTGTCTGACTCCAAAATCAATGTTGTGTTTTCAACTTCACAGTGAATGAAGGCAGACACCTGGAAAGATGGGGGAGGAGGATCACATCATTCAAATAAGGCCTGTAGTCATTTGTTTATTCAGTATCCGTTTGCAGCCCACGCATTTACTTGTCTCATCTTTCAAAGTCCTGGAAATAGAAAGTTAAATGAAACTTAGAGCCTGCTATTTGTTTTCTTCAAATTATATATGATGAGTACAAAGTATATAAAAAATTTAACATTTAATGTGGAGTCACAGATGATATAAAATGCTACATGAAAGAATCTATAGGATTCTACCTGACTTTTCTGCTCTTTGAAGTCTCTGGAATTGCTGGAGTTACAATTAGGGCCAGCATGAAAGAGATGAAGGGCTGAAATACTTGGTTCATTCACAGCCTTTTCTCCAATGTGGCCTCTGCCACTAGATTACTCTTTTATTTATTTATTTTTAAGATGAGTCTCACTCTGTTGCCCAGGCTGGAGTGCAGTGGTGTGATCTCAGCTCACTGCAACCTCTGCCTCCCAGGCTCAAGCTCCTGCCTCAGCCTTCTAAGTAGCTGGGATTACAGGCATGCACTACCATGCCTGGCTGACTTTTTTTATTTTTAGCAAAGACAGGGTTTCACTATGTTGGTCAGACTGGTCTTGAACTCCTGGCCTCTAGTGATCTGCCTGCCTCAGCCTCCCAAAGTGCTGAGATTGTAGACCTAAACCACTGTGGCTGGCCGTAATTACGATTGTGAAGAAAGGTTCAAGTCTATCTTGTCTAGAAAATGTTCTTTCAGCTCTCCAGCCTACCTAACCACCCACTCCTTGAACTACCAGGGCACATACTCATACTGACCCTTGCTCACCTGTCCTTGATCACTCATGCCTCAGTTGATGCATCTTCCTGCGAAGACTATAAACTATAATATTTGAGAGAGGAAAGATACCATCCCCCTCTCCCGAAAAAGAAAACCAAAGTCCTCTATAAGGCAGTATTGTTTACATGTTGAATGCGCTACATATAATTATTATTTAAGTGCAGAATTCTTTCCAGAAGGCCCTATACAACTCAGAGACAGAAAGAAAATAAAGACATGATGACCTGTCAAAACATTTGTTAATGTAGGACTAGAACATTTTACAGTTTCTGAGATGGAAAGGAACCCAGTAAAGTTCTGAAGTCTATAGGATTTCCCAAAGATGGCCAGGAGACGTGAGGTATGGGGGTTGCCACATGGGAATCTCTGGGGTTCCTCCCACACTCTTTACCCATGTACTCACTGCTCGGTTAGAAAATTTAAAGAAGCCATTAGGATTTTGGAGGTGCTTGGGCATTTATAAAATTCTTGATATTAAAATTTAACTTTCACTAACCACATGGGAAAAAAACCTAAAAATCACATTCTGATTTCTGCACGGAAGATATCAAAAGGTGGAATAAAGAAAGCCCCCCATAGCTGGAGGCAACTCTCAGGAGCAGAGGAAGAATAGTCTGAATCTGCATGGCCAGCCTCTGCTCTTCCTGACTCACCCAGGCCGATTTTCATCAGGCTTGACATATGGAGTGATGTATTCACTAACACAGCCTCAGAAACGCTCTAGGTGACTGATGTTATTTCTGATGAAGATTGCATGTATTTATAGAAGTGAGAAAGACGGGAGAGAAAGAGAGAGACCACCAACCTGAGAGGAACCCCACCTCCAATGGAGAGGCCGGGCTTGGGGACACACAAAGCAGTTAATTGTGAGCAGTTCCACTAAGGTGCCTAGGAAACTCCAGCATTGACGGGTGGCTGTGACCCATTTGGCACTGGTGTCGCTGCCTTGCATATTTCCACATCCTAGACGGTCAAACACCTGGGTTACCTCATGAGTGCAGCCCTGTTCTTAGAGATTTATGATGTTTGCCAAACCTGGCAGCTGGCTAATGTGGTGGAAAGGTAATGCTCTGACAGTCCAGTCTGCAACCCAATGCTCCCCAGGAGGGCTTTCCTCTCCTGCTCATGCTCTTGCTGAATTGCCCAGCCATCTTTTGCAGAAAGGAAAATAATCTCCACTCTCTTTTGGGACTGATTGAACCTCTGGTGTCTGACATGGGTCATTTTTGAAATCTAACCCCTCTTGTTTGAAAGGCATGAGGCCCCTGTTATTAATGAAAGGTGGCCTTGGCCAGCCTTTGTAAAGTTCTCTTCCATTACATCACTTGACGGATGCAATCATGAAAAATGCCCCACTCTGAATTTCTCAGGAACACTTGTTAGTCCTCCAGAGAGACTTTCTTGTAAGATTTGTGTTCCCCGAATATGGACAATGCCCTCAAGATCAAAATTCTAGGGGTAGAAAATGAGATGTAGGGGTTGCATCTTGCTCCAAGTTTGCACAGAAATGAATGGAGAGACAGAATGGAGCTGAGGCAGTTTGAGTTCAGGATCCTCAGAATTTCGATTTCTAACAAGTTCCCCGGTGACAGTGATTCTGATCATCTGGGAAAAGTATTTCAGACCTGAAGAGAGAATCCTGGATCAGCTGCCTTGAGAATAACAAAGGTCTTAAGAGAGTATTCTATTCAGAGGTTTACTGACTATATTTAGTGGGGCCTGAGGATTCTGAAGAGGTGTCTCCGGGTAGAAGCAGCAGGCAAGAGGAGATCCCCCAACTGGCACAAGAAATGATCAGAGCAGATGCTTTTTATCAATTGTATATTTTGGAGCTTTAGATATGGTTTTATTTGACAGGAGGTTTTTAATCGAGCAGAGTTCATTTTATTTTCAGTATGCAAATGCAGAGACAGAGGCTGAGAGTTAGGATCACAAACTGCATACCTAGGCCATCCCAGCGTGTGTATCAGCTCTGCCATGGGATACTTTTACTACATTCTCTTTTCTTGGCTTCAAAACCCCCTTCTGTACTCTGCCCTGGAGTGCTGGGAATGTGACCCTGCAGAGCACACTTCTGTTTCTCAGTTGGCTCCACAGCAGGCTGTCAGTGAGGCCTGTGAGAGGGAAACCCAGAGTCACTGGGTGGTTTAAGATCTTGGGTGTTAGAATCCAGCTAGATCTCCCCTTTCCACATTTCAGGAGCTCCTTTTCCAAACAACATCCTAACTTGCACACGAGAGAACTGGTGAAACTGACTTCAACTTAATTTGTAATTCTGCAGCACACATACTTAAGTGCTGTGCTTGCTGTTC
The DNA here is from genome assembly GCF_009761245.1 of Sapajus apella. Lineage (NCBI taxonomy): Eukaryota > Metazoa > Chordata > Mammalia > Primates > Cebidae > Sapajus > Sapajus apella. Next base: position 4,545,629 of record NW_022436947.1, read on the forward strand.
AATAATACCAGCCCAGAGGTTAGAAGAGATGAGATTCATTTAAGGCTATCACATTAGTCCTCATCTGTGGTCTGTGATAAGAATTTAGACTGGAGCTTGCACTTTTTGTAAGTGTTCTGGGATATTCAGAAGAATTCATCCCTCACCGCAGTCCTCATAGTCATCATTACTTCCGTAATGGTCAAGGACAGCAGCCATCTGGGCTCTTAAGGTACTTTCTTCAGCTGGTAATTTATCACAATCAACCACAGGTGTTCATTCGATTAATGGTGATACCATTGCATGGCCTAATTATTAGCATCCTCTTTTGCATTGGCAAGGAACCCATCACCGTTCAAGCCCAAGAACAGAGCCACACCAATCCCTCTATCCCATCTATGAGAGTCTGATTCCTAACCTTGTGCCGGCTACCAATTTCTAGGTGTCAGGTTCAGCCAAGAAATAAACCACATCAATTATTTTAACAGAGAGAATGAACATGAGTAATAGTTAGCAATGTCTAAAGTTATTAATGATGCAACTGACATAAAACATGGAGGAATCATCTAGTATCACAAAGTGGCATGTAGAAGGCCGTGTTTGGACCTGAGAGATAATACCATAAAAACAGACATAATGTATACTGCATATCTGTGTAGACAATTTCCCTTGACTTCTAAGCCCATCTGGTCTCCTGAGATTCTGTGTTGTTGCAACACTTTTCGCTTGCTTCTGCCATATAGACTTTGCTTGTGTTACACATATTTTTATATATGTCTACCTTCCATCAATTGCTGGTACCTCATTGGTTATCTTATTCGTCTTTTCCATATGCCCTAGTACATGGAAGAAAGTAGGTTAATACACACAGAAAAGAATAATGATCCATGATACTGCTAAAGCCACTTTAATGAATTGAATACTCGATGTATGCCATGTTCTGGAGTGCCTGTCTTGGGGTTGTGTCTTTTACGGTACTATATAGCCTCCTGGAAATTTTAGCAATGTTTCATAGTTTAACACCGAGCCACAGTGACTCTAAAAATAGGTATTTTCTTCTGGCTTCTAATAAGATTTAGTCCTGCTCATCTCTCAGCAGCTGAATAATAGAATTATAGATGGAAATATAATAAATAATACATGATTAAAAATAAAATAAAGTAGTTGAGACTATCTTCTGCTTTCCACATGTGATTTCTCAGACCCTTCTCATAAACCAGCACCTGATGAAAAAGGCTGAATAATAAACCTACATCTGGCCCAGTCCAGTTTGTCTGTGCATGGTGAACATCCAATTCTGAGGAGATATTAAATTCCAAGAAGGTATAGGTTCCTTCGAATTCGTAAGTGGCTTAAATGAAGCTTATCAGTACAACAGATAGGATATCTGTAGTACATTCGCTTTTATAACCTTGTAGGAGATAAGAGAGGACCTTGCCTCATGATTTGCAGATTAGTTACTCATGTGAACAGAATGTTAAAAATCTTAGTGTGAATTTGTTTATTTAATCCTTTGATAGTTATGCAAGCGTTGGCTGGGGGCAGAATTTGACAATAAGGGAAAGAATGAGTATAGGTCAATTTTCTAAAGTTGCAAACAGTAAAATTTCCTCTAGCCATTATAGTTTAAACAGTGAGAGATCGATTAAGGGAATAGCTCCTAAAAACACGCTGCAGAGCCACAGTCCTCACCTGCAAGCCAGATGCCACACACTGTACCTCTCTCTCCTCATGACTCAGTTCTCTTATGAATGCATCTGATGGGCAGTTCCCTAAGTCATCTCCAAAATAGTTGTGAGCTGGGCTGGGACATGTAGTTGTTACTGCTTTTTAAAAGTTTGTTTTGTTTTGTTTTCTGCTTTTGGCTTTTCCCTTTCTGCTTGCTGGAAGAGAGTTGGAGTGGATATTGAGAAAGACAAGACATGATGTATACTTGGAGGCAGGGAAGTCAGATGGCTCTCAGTGAAATATCTCTTTGGAGACATATGTCAGGAATGAGGGCTGCCAGCAGGGCTCAGTTTCAACAAGATGACTGAGGGGGGGGAACCCAAGGGAGATAAAGAAGTCTACTGAAAAACTTGTGGGAAGCACCCAGAAGTACTTTGTAACAATACCGCATTATAAATGAGTATATAAAGTATTAAATATCACAGCATAAAATCTTTTTACAGTTTTCATTATATTCAGTCCCCTTTCTTTTTCATTTGATTATCACAAGAATACTATGTGGCAGGTAAAGAGTAGTAAATTGGTTTGAATTAGTTTTAATATCACCTGATTCATTCACTACCCAGTTTTTATGTTTTATACATTTGTTGTATAGGTAAGTTATTTTACATGGGCGTGTAACTTTATAAGAAATTTAAGATTTTTAATTTTTTTATTTTAAAAAGTGGCATTTTCTAGCCTTTTTATTATTTTACTTTTTTGTCTGCTCTTGGACCAGGTGTTGAAAATCTCTCCAGTGGTTAATAGCTTCACATTTTTCAATACATGTGAGAGAGGGGTGGAGGAGTGGTTAAAAAAATTACATGGCAACAACTTTCCAAAAGACAGATACTTAGGCTGAATTTGAAAGCTGAGAAAGTGTGGTTCGGAACCTGTGGAGACTGCAAGTAAGCATCAGGTGAAGGAAGCGAACAGTCAGAATAAACCACCCAGGCAAAATGTCAGCAGGCATAGTGGGTCTTTGAGCATCTTCTGTTTCTCATCTTAGTAGGCACCTGCTGCTTAGTTCCTTGTCTCTTTTACCTGTTGTCTGTCGCTGGTAGGAAAGCAAGTAAAGCGCCCTTAAGCAAAGCTGTTCTAAGAAATGTATACTGCAGAAACTCCCAAAAGAGAAATGGATGGATTCATTTGACTGCCTCATTGCTGCACAGCCTAATTTATATTCATTTGCACTGGAGAATGATTACAGCTGTATAATTAAAAAATTGGCTTTACTATTGGCACTCAAAATTGACAATAATTAATGTCTTGTCATTTAAATGGGGAGACATCACAGTTCTCTCATTGGCAATGTCAGGTAGGATTCATGGATTCATTAGGGATTAGGAGTTGACACATGTATTTTAAAACCAAGTCCCTCTACCTTTGTATGACATGGCACATTGATGATACACAGGCATACCTCATTCTGTTGGGCTTTGCTTAATTGTGCTTCTTAGATGTTGCATATTTTACAAATGGAAGATTTGTGGTAACCTTGCATTCAGCAAGTCTATCAGCACCATTTTCCAATAGCATGTGCTCACTTTGTGTCTCTGTGTCATATTTTCGTAATTTATACTATATTTCAAATTTTAAAATTATTTTTATTATTATTGTTTTGTCCTTCTCTGTGATCAGTGATCTTTGATGTTACTGTTGTAATTGTTTTGGGGTATCATTAACTGTACCCATATAAGATGGTGAACTTCAAATAGATAAATGCTCATCTGTGTTCTGACTGTTCTGATGGTAGGTCATTTCCCTGTCTGTCTTCCTCTTATTGGGCCCCCTTATTTGCTGAGAGACAATAATACTGAAATTAGGCCAACTATACTGAAAAAAAAAATGCCAACTAGTAACCCGACAAAGAGACAATGGCCTCCAAGTGTTCAAATAAAAGAAGAGTTGAACGTCTCTCCTTTTAAATTAAAAGCTAGAAATGACTACTATTTTGGCATATCAAAAGCCAAAATAGACCAAAAGCAAGTCCTTTTGTGCCAAACAGCCAAATTGTGAATGCAAAGGAAAGATGCTTGAAGGAGATTAAAAGTGCTACTCCAGTAAATACATGAATGAAAGCAAAATAGCCTAATCGCTGATATGGAGAAAGTTTGAATGGTCTGGATACAAGATCAAACCAATCAGAACATTGTTTTAATCCAAAGCCTAATTCAGGGAAAGGAACACTGTTTTAATCCAAAGCCTAATTCAAAGAAAGGCCTTAACTCTCTTCAATTCTTTTTTTTTTTGAAACGGAATCTCCCTCTGTCGCCCAGGCTGAAGTGCAGAGGTGCAATCTCAGCTCACTGCAACCTCCGCCTCCCAGGATCAAGCAATTCTTCTGCCTCAGCCTCCTGCATACCTGGGATTACAGGTGTGCACTACCACACCCAGCTAATTTTTGTATTTTTAGTAGAGAGGAGGTTTTGCCATATTGGCCAGTTTGTTTTCAAACTTCTGACGTCAAGTGATCCATCCACCTTGGCCCCCCAAGGTGCTGGGATTACAGGAATGAGACACTGTGCCTGACCTTTTCAATTTTATGAAGGAAGAGAGAAAAGAGAAGCTGCAGAAGAAAAGTTTTAAGCCAGGAGAGACTGGTTCGTGAGGTTTAAGGAAAGTAACCGTCTCCCTAATATAAAAGTGTAAGGTGAAACAGCAAATGCTGATGTAGAAGCTGCAGCAAGTCATCCAGAAGATCCAGCTGTCACTGATAAAGGCGGCTACACTAAATAACACATTTCCTGTGTAGACGAAACAGACTTCTCTTAGATATAATCTAGCACTTTTATAGCTAGAGAGCAGTCAATGGCTTTAAAGCTTCAAAGGACAGGCTGACTCTCCTGTTAGGGCCTAAAGCAGCTGGTAACTTAAAGTTGAAGTCAATGCTCACTGACCATTCTGAAAATACTAGGGCCCTTAAGAATTATGCTGAACCTACTCTGCCTGTGCTCTATCAAGGGAACAATAAGGCCTGGATGACTGCACATCTGTTTATAGCAGGGTTTACTGAATATTTTAAACTCACTGTTGAGATCCACTACTCAGAAAAAAAATATCCTTTTCAAAATATTATTACTCATTGACGATGCACCTGGTCACCCAAGAGCTCTGATGGAGGTGTATCAGGATTTTATTACTGTTTCCATGCCTGCTAATACAACATTCATTCTGAAGCCCATGGATCAAAGGGTCATTTCAACTTTCAAATTATGTGTAAGAAATACATTTTGTAAGGCTATAGCTGCCATAGGTAGTGATTCCTCTGATAGATCTGGGCCAAGTAAATTTAAAACCTTCTGGAAAGCATTCATCATTCTAGATGCCATTAAAAACATTCATGATTCATAGGAGGAGGTCAAAATAACATTAGCAAAACTTTGGAAGAAGTGGATTCCAAACCTCAGGAATAACTTTAAGGGGCTTAGGACTTCAGTGGAGGAAGCAACTGCAGATGTGGTGGAGATAACAAGAGAAACAGAATTGGAAGTGGAGCCTGAAAACATTGCTGAATTGCTGCAATCTCACGATCAAACTTGAACAGATGAGGAGTTGCTTCTTATAGGTGAGCAAAGAATGTGGTTTTTTGAGATGGAATCTACTCTTGGTGGAGATATGAACATTTTTGAAATGACCAACGAAGTATTTAGAACATTCATAAACCTAGCCAATAAGGCAGTGGCAGGGTTTGAGAGGAGTGGCTTCGATTTTGAAGGAAGTTCTCCTGTGGGTAAAATGTTATCAAACACCATCACATTCTACAGAGAAATCATCATGAAAGACTCAATTGATGTGACAAACTTTATTGTTGTCTTATTTTAAGAAATTGCCACAGCCACCCCAGACTTTAGCCACCAACTCTCCTGATCACTCAGCAGCCAGCAATATCTAGGTAAGACCCTCTGCTAGCAAAATGATCATGTCTCATTGAAGGCTCAGATGATAATCAGCATATATTAGCAATACAATATTTTAAAACTAAGATAAACAGTTTTTAAAGATATACTACTATTGCACACTTCATAGGCTACAGTGTAGTATAAACATAAATTTTGTATGCACTGAGGAACCAGAAAAAATGGTATGACTTGCTTTATTGTGACATTCTCTTAAATTGCAGTGGTCTGGAATCCAACATGCAATATCTCCAAGTTACGATGGTAAATCAGTTCCCTCGGCCATTCCAATCCTCCGGGTCATAGAGAAATTGTATCTAACCCTCACTCTTTACTCTTTACTTCGGATCCTGTCTTTCTTATTTTTTCTTTCAGTTCCAGCATCAAATGGTCATTTGAATTGGTAGAATAAGTGAACCACTTAGGTTTAGAGGTAAATTAATTTTCATCTGGGTCTGGCAGGTGTCAAAATGTCAGTCTCAGACAATTTAGGGAAACCAAGTGAGATCAAGGTTATCTGATTGATTCTAATCTTCCTGTCCCTGGTTAATCTTTACAATTCATAGAATAGTGTTTATGCCCTAGGGAACTTATTGAGAGCCAACATGCTGGGGGCAGATGGACAGATGAAGGCTGGATCAGGGGCATCTTGTCCTTGGTCATCATCTGCCTGTCATAAGGTTTAATCCTCACCACATCTAAGGATATAGACTGTGATTATTACCAGATCACCCTACCATGATATTAATGTCTGTCACAAAAATTGACCTTACCAAGATCTGAACCCCAACACCCACTAGCAGCCTGGCAGAGTCTACCACAAAAAAGAAATAAGGTAGATGGATAATCCCTCAAGTGGTTTCAAAAGGTTTTGGTCATCCAAATTGAGAAACTAGTTACCACTGTAATTTGTATATATGAGTGTATGTATGTACCTTTGTATTTCTGTGACATGATGATGTTAAATAGCAGAATTTATTCTGCACTGATTTTTCTTTTTTAAAAAATTTATTTATTTTACTTTAGGTACTGGGGTACATGTGCAGATCATGCAGGCTTGTTACATAGGTATACACATGCCATGGTGGTGGTTTGCTGCATCCATCACCTCGTCATCTACATTAGGTATTTCTCCTAATGCTATCCCTCCCCAATCCCCTCACCCCGTGCTATTCCTCCCCTAGCCCTCCAATCCCCAGCCATTGTGTGATGTTTTCCTTCCTGTGTCCATATGTTCTCATTGTTCAACACCCATTTATGAGTGAGGACCTGACGTGTTGAGTTTTCTGTTCTTGCATCAGTTTGTTGAGAATGATAGTTTCCAGTTTCATACATATTCCTGCAAAGGACATGAACTAATCCTTTTTTATGGCTGCATAGTATTCTATGACGTATGCCACATTTTCTTTATCCAGTCTATCATTGATGGGCAGTTGGGTTGGTTCCAAGTCTTTACTACTGTTAATAGTGTGGCAATAAACGCATATGAGCATGTGTCTTTACAATAGAATGATTTATAATCCTTTGGGTATATACCCAGTAATGAGATTGCTGCATCAAATGGTATTTCCATTTCTAGATCCTTGAGAAATCACCACACTGTCTTCCACAATGGTTGAATTAATTTACACTCCCACCAACAATGTAAAAGTATTTCTATTTCTCCACATCCTCTCCAGCATCTGTTCTCTCCTGATTTTTTAATGATCATCATTCTAACTGGTGTGCGGTGATATCTCATTGTGGTTTTGATTTGCATTTCTCTAATGACCAGTGATGATGAGCTTTTTTTCATATATTTGTTGGCTGCATATATGTCTTCTTTTGAAAAGTGTCTGTTCATATCCTTTGCTCACTTTTTGATGGGGTTTTTTTCTTGTCAATTTGTTTAAGTTCTCTGTAGATTCTGGATGTTAGCCCTTGCCAGATGTGTTGATAGCAAATTTTTTTTTCCATTTTATTGGTTGCTGATTCACTCTATCAATAATTTCTTTTGCTGTGCAGAAGCTCTTAAGTTTAATTAGATCCCATTTATCTATTTTAGCTTTTGTTCCCATTGCTTTTGGTGTTTTAGTCACGAAGTCCTTGCCCATGCCTATGTCCTGAATGGTATTGCCTAGGTTTTCTTCTGGAGTTTTTATGGTGTTAGGCCTCATGTTTAAATCTTTAATCCATCTAGAGTTAATTTTTGTATAAGGTGTAAGGAAGGGATCCAGTTTCAGCTTTCTGCATATGGCTAGCCAGTTTTCCCAACACCAGTTATCAAATAGGGAATCCTTTCCCTATGGCTTGTTTTTGTGAGGTTTGTCAAAGATCAGATGGTTATAGTTGAGTGGCATTCCCTCTGAGAACTCTGTTCTGTTCCATTGGTCTATATTCCTGTTTTGGTACCAGTGCCATGCTGTTTTGATTACAGTAGCCTTGAAATATAGTTTGAAGTCTTTCTTTTCCTATTAGTAAGTGCAGTTTTCCTATAACCTTTCTTCCTTTGGATGGCTAGACAAAACAATAATTTAGTTCTCAAGAGAGGGCAGAATACAGGAAAAGAAAATAAAATTCATGACTTTTGAGTAACAATTCAGTACTTTTCAAAGCATGAAATCCGTAATGATAATAAACAATGAATTGGCTCAGTGAGAAGTAGTTCTTCCTCCCTCTGGGCTAAAGATACAGGCTGTAAGAAAACAAGTCAGAAAGAGTAAGATTGCAAAGACATAGGTGTGTCCCTCAGTAGGGATCCTGTATCCTTCCCTTTGAATAAAAGAGGACAGAAAATATAATCCTAGGTGCTTTAGAGAGTTCATGAACAGATGAAGCTGTTTCTCCCTTCCAAAGAACACAGAAAATCTTATAATACCCTTTCCCTTCAACTCATGGCATCAAGCATGGAATAAGGGCAGGAATAGAAGCAGCTGTAGAGAGGGTTGCAAGAGGAGTTCAAGAGTACATTCTGCCTCTGGCTCTGCCCTTTATCAGTGACTTTGGGCAAATCACTTAATCTATCTTTCTATTGGGCAGGGTTGAAGCGGAGGCTCTCCATAGAGAAGATAAATGTCAACACGAACCAAAGCCCAAACTTTAAATTTGATATTCAGAGTAGCTGCCATGTATGCCGCTTATACCTCATTGGGTTTCAGTTTTTCAATGGAGCACTGACTGCTTGTGGCATGTATGGAAAATTGGCACACCTCAAAGGGTTGCTAGTGGATGTCAAACCCATTATTTGCATATGAGGAATCTGAGGCACTGGCAGGTGAAGTGACCACCCAGACTGTGTGCCAGGGAATAGTAAAGCCAGCACTGAAAGTGGACATCCCTGTTTCTAATGCAGTGATTTTCCCACCACTTTTAGCCCTGGCTACCTACTAATGGGTTGCTCTCATGACATGCTAACATGAATGTGATCTTACCAAAACAGTAAGTCAGATTTTATTTTGAAGATCTGTTTAGCTCAAGGGTTGTCATATTTAGTGATGCAAAGTAAAGATAAATAAATTCTAGGGAGGAGGTAAATAAATTGTGAATACATTTCCAAATCTGCTGGAAGATGAAAACTCAGCTATTTTTGTTATCCTTGGTTCAGACTTTTCTACTCCTACAAAAAAAAAAAATTGGTGAGTTGAGCTGTATTGGCTTTGGCATTTTTTCAAAGGGGTTCTTTCATTTTGCAGAAGACCTCATTTATTCCTAGCTCTCACTGCCCCCAGGGGGTTGGAAACTCAGCCAGGGCATTTGATTTATATAATTAGCCTTTCGTGAGTATGGATGGCCTCTCGCTCCAGCATGAAGTGAGGTGAATTTGAGGAAAAACACTCTTCCTTTATCCTTCTTTCTGCCCTCCCTCCCAACTCTCGTTCTCATTTGTAACCTGATTTACCAGGGAAAGCAATGATTCTGCAATCCAATGTGATCTCACCCTGTCAGAGCTTTCAGCCAGAAAGACTTAGAGCCCATCAATTTCATAATAATGGGTGAATAATGACAGTCTCTTTGGTATTGCTCTCACCCAAATCCTCATTTAAAGAGGGCGACTGGAAGGACAAAGGCTAGTGTTTCAGGAAGGGCAGACTTAGGATAGATCAGCCATGGAAATCAGCATTGGCTCACATGTCCAGGACCTAATGAGAATCTGGCAGTGGCCCAAAAGTAGTTGAATCCACTTTGCCTCTGCATTCTAGTCCCTATTTGGGTTCTTTTCATGAGAATCTGTAGAATTATAAGGGGAGGAGGTGAGGAAGCAGTGCAGGGAGAGGGCAATCTCAAGACTATTTGCTACAGATTCGTCTCCAGTGTCCTTCTTATTACAGTGACAATGGATAGAATCTCTGATTCTTCTATGAGGATTTCTTCCACACTTTTCTATGTCCTATTTTGTAATTTTTGAAGATGCCCGATTTCCCTGCTCCAGGTGGTGGTAACTCTGTGTACTTGAAGTCCATAAGGTTGCCAGTTGATTTGAGCACATTTGAATTTGCCAATTTGATTGTCAGCCTCTTTATCTTTTTCCAATCATAATACATCATCTTCTTCATGCATATTCTTATGTTCATGAAATCTGACAGTCCTAGGAAATGTAGTCAGAGAGTGTCAGTAGAGATGAAATAAGAGGAAAAGTGCAAAAAGATATTTAGGACTAATGCCGCATATCCTGATGAAATAATTTAAAAATCAATTAGAAAGTAGCTAGAATATATATGTTAGTGAGGAAGTAGGGGAACTTTATTTTCTGCAGGAACAATCTTTATCCAGCCATAATGGTGTAGATGATGTCCTTTTGGTAAAAGGAGAATAGTCCAAAAGGTGATAGAAACAGCTTCTTGCCCAACCATATTTGATCTGAAGCATGTGGTGATTACTCTGATTCATATGGAATGAAAACACTTTGGAATACTAATCTCAGAGCCAGCTTTCATATGCTAAAAACAAAACAGGTTTTCAGATATGATTAATAAGTTAAAGAATGTTTACATCTTGTGGGGGAGGGGAAAAGATGGTGAATGCTATAGAATTGTTGAGCTCTACTTAGTTTTGAGGTTGATCTGAATTTGGTGCTGATTTTCATATTTTAATCTCTAACATTCTCAGACTGAGTGGGTATACTCTGTGTTTCAGGCTCTGTGTTATTATCAAGTTGAACCTGAGAACATTGGCCAGTCTGATCTGAGTCACTTATGTTGTAATTTGATTCTTTCTGAGCACAGCGAATTGTTCAACCATGCTTGTTAAAATATAGACTGACTGCTTGAATGGTCTAATTATGGCCACTATAACTTCCTCTCTCATATATAAAATAATTTCCTTTAGATAAGTGTTGGGCTTTATGAAAGTTCTTAGTTCCCAACTCTTAGCAAGTGTCCTTTTTCTGTCAGTTCCCAAACAGTGTCACCAGGATGCTTAAAGAAGACAAGCTCAGATGTTCTGTGGCTTTTCCCTTTTGCTTCTCTGGGTGCATACCTTTGTTTTAACAAGATGTAAAACAGGTAGTAGGCATTCATTTTTGAAACTATTAGCCCCCTTATATATAACTTAGTGTGGAGAGATGTGCAATGCTGCTTTTCGTCTTCTGCATTTTTATTTTTGAGACCTTGCAGCTTGCATTCCACATGAACTTCCTCACTCCTCTCCATTTTTTTCCTTGGCATTCCTTCTCTTTTGCCCTCCCTGTTTTTCAGCTCCCTTTTTAGGCAATAAAGCTTTCTTCTTCATCTCCTGCTTATTGATGAATGAGTTTCATTCATCTTTTTTTCTCTCTTTTTTTTTTGATGGGGAGGGGGAGCGGGTGGTCTATGAATAGCTATAGACTTTGCCTGCTCCCATTTTTCCACTTGGCTATTCAGTTCCATGGAGACAGAAAGTGGAAGAGAGCAGCAGGGTGGGAGGCACCGGGGTCAGAGGTCAAGAGTGGCCACCTTTTGAATTAAAGCTTCTGATTTCCACTGTGGATAACATATTGTAACCCAAAGTATCTGTGCAAGTACTTGGCTGTCAGAAGGCTCAAAGCCAAGGGAAGGAGGAGAAAAAGAAGAGAAGATCAGAGTAAAGGAGAAGAATGCAAACCTTGGGGTCAGTTAACAATATTTGCAGTGTTTTTTAAGATTGTGTTTAGTAACTCCATATGGGAGTCATTATTCTTTGAACCACACTGCATAACTTCTCAAGTGTTGAACAGAAATACATTGTGCAATCTAGGTACAGAAGATTGCAGCTTTTCCACTTTATACACAACTTTATTTAAAACAATTTAATCATGTGGCAAGCTATCGTACAACATCAAATCTTTTTTGTTGGGGAGAATGCTGCATATGCAATTTATTGTCACTTCTTGCAGACTTTGTAGGACTAGCGCTGAAGAGGCTATTTGTATCCTATTGGGCGTTATGTATGAACTTAAGCTTAGCTGATTTTGTGTCGTAGTAATTGTCTCATAAACTGCCAGAAATTCCATAGAAACAGTCAATGAATGAAACTGGTTTGTCTTTTCAAACTAATTTGTGCTGTTTTACACCATAAATATAATTTTGATGAGAAATGGATTAACATCAGAAACTAATTACAATTTTTCTACTGACTTTTAAGGGCAGACTCTCTGTTTTATTTGTCTTTATGCCAATTACAGAGACATCTACAGTGTTTAATAACTGTATGTAGAAACGGTGAATGATGAAGAGAGAAAATGTAATAATTTTTTTGTATCTTAGGCACTTTTATATGCTAGGATAGGACTTGGTTTATATCAAATAATCTCAATATAAATTGGGAGCCATACCAAGAGAAGTCTCATGTGATTAGGCTTCTAGTTTTGTCTGCGGAAGGATTCCATAATAATAGTAATTATAATCTGGCTGAATCCTAAAATACAGTGATTCAACCTGAGTCTACAATAAAATAAAAGGATGTTACATAGAAGAGTTCTTTTCAAATTGTGTGGCTCATCAGAATTACTTGGGACATAAAAATTTTTCTTGCTGGGTCTCATTACTGGTGATTCAGATGTGGAACTTATTTGTAAACTACTGTCACAGGGAATAAATCTTGTAAGTAAACTCTTCAAGTCTGAAACACATAGTGGAATTTAGAGCCATATACAATAAAATTCCACTATGACATCAACAACAATGAAAAATACAGTGAGAATGTTGTAAAACAAAACATTTTCATGTCTCATGCAGCTGGCCCATAGAAACAGTGCCTTATTGATATGATTACAATAAATACCATACAATGAACAAACATGAACATCAAGTGCTTTCTTTTTGAGACCATACAAGTAGTAATTATTGTTTGATGAAGGAACGAAATTGCATACAGCTTACATTGAGAATAGGGAAAGAAGAGCTGAACTGATACCCTTTTGAGTTATTTTGAACTATTTATGCAACTCTGTCCTACCATTAAATGGCACATCCTATATGTTCCAATCACCTGCCTACACAAGATAATGAGAAAATTCAAATGGAAATGCCTTAAAATTATAAAAGCATCAGAAAAGTATAAGATGGAGTCCACTATTACATTGTTCTTAACAAAATTTCACTACAGTGACAGCATCAACAATATTGGACATCTTCTGACATTCCTTGTCTAAAATATCAACCTGGAAAACATGCCCAGAGAGTGGAGAGAAGGGCACTGATAGTCCCATAAAAATCCTTGTGATATATGGGGTATAAGCTGGTAATAAACCCAATTCTTTTGCATCCATTTCTGATGTCCTTTCTTCATTGCTTTATCTAATCTTTCCTTCTGATTTTTTTTGTTGTTGTTCTTCCTTGAATTTTGGCTGATTGCTAGAACTGCTTATTTTTGTTTTAAAAGCAACCACATTCTTCCTTTTACCAGTAGTTAAATATTATGTTACCATACTGACAACATTCATGCAATTTGGCAACTAGGACTTGACTTAGAGGACATGATATGTTGCCTCTGTTTTGTTTCTTACTAGCTGTGTGGAATGTTTGATGGCTTTTAGCTTCTCTGAGGATTAGGTTTCACGTCTGGAAGATGGGGACAATACAAGCTCCCCTGCATACTTCACAAAACAGTTCGGATCAAATATGACAATATGCACAACATCTTTGTAAGTCATGAATTACTATATAAATATAGAGGGTTTACTTTATTTCTTTACTAAACTGATTTATTTTAAATCTCCAGATAATTTTTATTTTATACGGAGATAACTGTTAATGCTATTGATTTCTTGAAAAGAGTGCTTTTAAGATTTATTGCTGAAAAACAATAACAAAAACAGTTACTAGAACCCTTAACATAAACCAACATTTTAATTACTATCCTGAATTTTTGACAGGCAAGAGTAGAGGTTTACAGTTACCTCTACTTAGCTAGGTCTTGGTCTTCAAATGATAAGATATATTTTTAAATTTTTACATTAATTAAAAAGCAAACAGAACAGGATAAAACATACTATTTGTACTGAGTTCAGAAAACAAGCAAACTGTTAGCATGTTTGAGTTTTTGTTTGTTTTAATCTGAGTTCGCAGAGTCCTGCTCATTCTACATCTATACATGAGCTCATTGGTACTTTCCATGAGAGTCCAACATTTAAGCTTCTGTTCTGCATGGTGTTCTGGACTGGGTAGCTTTGCTCTACATTTTTTTTTTTTTTTTACTTCATATACACAATTTCTCAGCCTGTCTTGTCATCCTAGGGCAAAGCTCTGGACCCTTTTAGTTGTTACTACACTCTCTGGATGGACCAAATATGGCTCGTTATTTCTCTCTTAATACATGTGGTCCAATCTTTATATGAGCCGGTTCACCTGTCATAGTTGTTCACGATGACAACTCTCACTGCTGTCTCCTTCCTGATGGATTTGTGAGCATTTACACTAAATGCGCTGTGAGCCGCCTACTCTGTCTACCACATCCAGTGGTCTTTACAGTGCCCTTGGGTTGTTCCTGGTCACTTGGGGACCTCCCTTTTCTGCATTCTCCCCATGTCAGTCTTCCCTATAACCCTGCTTTAGTTTCTCATGCAACTCCATTCCCCACATTGCCTGTTTTATTTTTCGCTCTAACACGTATTGCAAATTGTTTAGGAGACTCTAGTCATGTAAGGATGCTGTTTGCAGAAGCTACATTTTACTAAATACTGTACTACACTCTTTATACATTTTCTCTCTAGAACCTAGGCCTGACTTCTTGGTAATTACTCAAACTATCCTTTAAGAGCCTAGTTGGAAAACGTTAAGAATGGGGAATGAATGAGAATTCAGCTTCAGGCACAGGTGAAGGATTAAAACATAAAAGAGCTGATCCCCAATAAGATGGCAAGAGTAGGTTAAGTGAACTTTGTGCCATATCCAGAATGAGATTTCGAAAATGGAAACTTCAGCAGGTCAAGGTAATACTCAGAAATTGCAGTTAATGGTTCTTTTGGGCTGAAGCAGGGTGGAGTCAGGGAAAAATCAAAGCCCTGTGAAGAGAATTTGAGATATAGAGGAGATATGTCTTGATAAATATTCATAAAAATAAATTCATAAAGAACTAATCAAAGCTGTGTAAGGATCATTTGAGACATATAGGAGATATACCTTTGTATTGTTACTAGGGGAGTTTGTTCTGCAAACTCCCATAGCCCCTGCTTATTGTTTGGGAGACTCGCCTGTGCTGAGTAGGTCTGCCAGTTCCAAGCACCTTTTTGTCTCTACTATTAGATTAGCTAATATCTGCTCATGTCTTCCAAATTCAGCAGGCTTCACTGTCTCTGAAGAACTCCTTAATTCACCCCTGACTCCCAAGGAAGAGTTAGGTTCTTGCTTCTGTCTCTTTCCATAATGCCCCAATATCCTCTCTGCTGTTGTCAGCTTGTTTGTCAGTTTCTTCTGCCAGCGTGTGATCTTTGAGGGCAGACACCACACCGTGTTTTGCCAGGTCTCTGATCCCTAGCACCTGGGCTGACACCTACAAAGCACTTGATAACTATCCATAAGAATGAATACAAGAAGAACTAAGGAAAAATTAAGTTCTTATGAAATAGCTGATAAATTTTTATGCTCCTCAAATTATGCTGGTTGAACCAACCACCTGTGCCTTAGGCCCTAAGGCCACTCTGATAGTCACAAAATTCTGAGTCAAATGCAGTAAAAGACATAAAAATGTTTACATTGTGAATTTTAATGTAATACCAATGTTCCATCCACCTACCTATTCATCTATTTATCATCTGTCTACCTGCTGAGAAAGAGAGATTAGTGTTCTAAAGAAAGAAGCAACATTGCTCCTGTGGAGAGTCAGCCACTCATCTTGGACTTTTCTTCCTTGTGCGCTTAGCCCAAAGGCTTGGGATAAAAAGCCATGGCTCTCCATGAAAGAATTTTACACCTAGACCCAATGAAGGGGACTTTTGAGTATTTGGCACGTAGGAGGATTTGGGTCTTCCCTGGTTTTTTAAATGAGTGATGCCTCTTACTTGGGGGCTACCATGATTCGACGGTCAGGACAGGGTCTCTGGCAGAGTTAGATTTTAATTCTTCAGGGCTGATTCTCAGGCACAGAAGCAAAAACCAGGAGTGTACAATCAGAAGAGATAAAGATGTTTGTCTCTTTCACAAGGTCAGGCACAGGGGTGAGGAGTCAGGGAAGGTTGTGTTGAAGGTTAAAGCTTGTACATTTGAGGGAAGTATGTTTTTCATACCAGAGCATGGCTTTTAGTAATACTGGCACTTTCTGCCTCCTCTTTGGAAATAACTGCCCATCATGTTTGGTGATGTCATCAGGAAGACTTCTTTTTATTCTGCACTGTGCCATTAAATGTCCTCAGAGGAGGCTACCATGGGGACCTTATGGTGAGTAGCGTAGCACTGCCTACTTCAAGCCCTAGCTCTGTTCCTGATGATAAACTTGGCTTAATGACTGGATCTTTCTAAAACTCACTTTTCCCATTTGTAAAATGGAAACTAAGTCATCCCCTAATGGAGTGCTGGTAAAATTAACTGAGATACAAGCATATAAAACATTTGCCCAAAGCCAAAAAGAATAACCACCACCATGGACAACAACAAAAAATCCAGTAAATGTTAGCTATGATTGTTGGGAGCTTTGTTGTAGTTAGACAGCATTCATTTTAGGCACCGGATGCGTAAAGAACAGGCAGGGAAAGGCCAGGGAAGACCCAAACCCTCATACATGCCAAGCACTCAAAAGTCCCCTTCGCTGGATTTAGGTTTAAGATTCTTTCATGGAGATCCCACGGCCTTTTATCCCAAGTCTTTAGGCTAAGCACATGAGGAAGAAAAGTCCAAGATGAAGTGGCTACCCCTCCCTGGAAGCAATGTGGCTTCTTAAAGAACACGACCCTGGGAACTCCCAAAGGCTGGAGGTAGGGCTAGGCATATTAAAGATGAACAGTATTCTGACTGTGAATACGAAATGCTCACAGAGGTATAGCATGGATCCATAGAGGAAGTATGTGGGAATGCTCAGTGCAATTTTTCATTAAACTCCAGGGGTAATGAATATTTTCTTTGCTATTGGTACTTAATAAAACACTCTTTAGTGTGTTCAATTGCTTCCAATTAGTCCAAAGCTCATCGAGTCTTTCCTGGAACTGATTCTCGCAATGAATCTAGCCCCAGCTCGGTGCTATTAACCAGGACTAAGGCCATGTGATTTCTCCAAATCCCTGGCTATATTATAGATCTTACTCTATTTCTTTGCTTGCAAACTGAATTTTGGATGAGAAACCAAAACAGAGTTACTTTTTTGAAATTCCTGGCAGGAAACCTTAACCCCTGCAGAGAGGTGGTGCCAAGAGCAAAGGGAGTTGACAGAGTTGGATGCTTCCTGCTATTTTGGGCAGGAAGGCAGGAAATAGTCCTGCTTTACAATAATTATAGGCAACAGAGCTAGGAATAAAGCAGAGCCTCTGTGGAAACAATCTGTTCTCAATATGGTGTGCTGAGCCACCAAGAGTGTGCACAGAATTTTGACCAGATCTCACTGTCTCAGTGACCAGCCACCCAGTGCCCGTGCATTTTTTAACATGAGGTATAAGAGGTTTATAACTTTAGTTATTTATATGTTAAAACCTGTAGAAGGATTAGAAGATTTGAAAAAAATAAATGTTCACATTAGAGAAAATGCTATATTAAATAGCTGGGACTCAGTTTTCTGTTTAATATTTAATCAGAAACTCAGTCAACTTTTGGAGAGTTTCAGGTCAATATTTGTCTAAGTTAAAAGAAGAAGAAAATCTAAAGTATATTTACTAAACTAATGAATACAGAGTTGAGGATTAGTTCAATCAGAATTTAATCAAAATTTGGATTAATACAAACCTCAGGATTGACAAAAATTCAAGATTAGAAACAATAATGTTTTTTTACTTAAGAATCCTTACAGGCTCTTAAAGTTGCGTGTAGACCCATGTCTCATCAATTCTTGCTCCTTAATCCTTGAGCCAGGTGCTTTATGTTGGAACACAGTAGGACCGTGTCTGGTCACTATGTTTGCAGAGTGTGCTATTTCTGTCATGTGGACAATAAGAGATAGATACAGCGCACACTTGTGACAGGGTTAGTGGGTGCAGACAGTAATCAGTGCCTGTAAACATTCCCCTTTCCTGCCCACCATGGAAAGCTTCTAGCCCCTTGGATATCCTCTTGATCTAACTTACCAGCTCTCTGAGTATCTTCTATTTGTACCTCCAGCCCTACTCTCCTACTGCCTTTATTCTGCTCTGACTACCAGAAGGCTGACCTCCTTGGAAAATCAATCATGGCTTCCGCTTTGCTTTAGCCCATGGAGGAACCGTCATGAATTCGAAGTGTTGGATAAGAGCGCGCCTGGGCTGTTTATTTCTCTCCCTGGCTGCCTGGTTTTGTTGTTGCTGCTGTTATTGTGTGTATTTAGAGGTTGTTCCTCAGGCTGCTCTCTCCTTCTCTCTGTAGGTTCTGACAATGACCCCTTCTAGTTTCCACCTCAGATCTAAAGGTGGTAAACCTTTTTTTGTTGCTCATCTCAGTATGTTCCAACATCTCTCCTTGGTGTTCCTTAACTCCTCTCATGCAATTTTAAATAACGCATTCATGAAATTGTCCTCAGTGCATCCATTTGAGTATGCCATCTGCTTCCTGCTGAGACTCTTCTTCCAGTGCTGCTATGTAAAACCTCCCTTCCATTTAGACAGGTTTACTCATGATGTCTTAGATATCCACAGTGGTTTCCCCACCTCCACATGTGTAATGCCCTATACCCCTTCATCGCACAGACTATAACCAAATGAAATTTAACTATGCTTATGTGACTTAACTGGTAGTACAGGTTCTTTGGAAAAAAGTGCTATTTTATAACATGTCTTATTGTTAAAAGTATTTTAGTCAGCATTATTTTATCTGCCCATATCTTATGCAAGCTTCTTTGGGCAAAGTCTGTTTCTTTCCATTTTATGCATTTTTCTGTGGCATCAACCTCTTTGCCATGCACATTGGAACATGTATTTGCTGATTTAAATTAGCTCTGATTTGGAATACTTTTTGAATCTTTTGTGCATTCAAGTAAGCATAAAATAACTCAACTTTCCACACTATAACAAATTTCCCAGGCAACTACAAGCATAACCTACATCTATATAGGACTTCTTAGGCCATCCGATCTGCCCTGATTTTGGGGGTTTGGTGGAGAGCCAGGAATGTTAGGATCAGCTCCGATCCTCGGAAAAATAATGGAGCCTCTGTGTTTCACTAGTGTGCAATTATGGGCTAAGTGGTATGGTGCCTGGTATTGCTAAGCCAGAAATTGTACAGAGTCTCCTCTGTTTCAACAAGCTTCAACTTATGCGGTGTGAAATCAGAGTTCTACTCTCCACCCCTGCCACCACAGAAATCCCCAAACAATGGCCACAATATAAATAGGGTGAGGGATTTATTTTTGATCAGTAGTTTTTAAATGGAGCCTAGAAGAGAATGCTCATTGGAAAGGCAAAAAATATCAAAGTGACCTCCTGACATCTGGCAATTGGTAGAGATGTAAGCTCCAAAACCAAGTTGTCTCCACTCTTTCTCCTGCCTTCTCTCTAGTTCCCCATTCCTTTAACTCTCTTCTTCTTTTGTCAACCTTTCCATTTATACATTAGCAGTTTAATATTTCTATTTGGATTTTTCTTGGTTTTGAAATTTCCCCAGGGGTATGGTATTTTAATCTTAGCTCTCATAATTTATCTTGATTGCTTACAGAAGTATTTATTATCATGATTATTATAAATGATGATAATGGCAGTATGGTTTACAGCTTATCAGATAATTTCACATATGTTTATCTCACTTGCTACAATTCTATCTGAAATAGCAAGGACAGATTCTTTTTTTATACTTAAAGAGATGGAGATGCAGCAAGATCTGATGATTTGCTTTTGATTTTTCATTAAGTAAGTGAGAAAGAACTCTGAGACCAGAGAAACGATATTTGCCAATTAAACTCTGCTGCCTCTCTGTGGCATCATGCTACCTAGGCTTTTGAATCTTGTTCACTAATCACTCAAGGTACTACTAGCACTTCAAGTGATGCTTTTTTTCTCCTTCTATTCAAGCAGAAAAGAAGAGGTGAGAGCAGGGACTGCGGCAGCTGATAGTTCACTAGCTAGGTTGAAGTTCCTTCATCAGTTTGCTCTATAGCTTTCTGGAGGGCAAAGCTCCATTTAATGTACTTACTGGCACTGGTGAAGTGGAAAAAATTAGTATAGTGAAGTACTGGCCAGCACAAATATTATGTGAGCAACATGTGTAATCTTAATTTTTTCATAACCATGTAAAAAAAGGAAAAGTAAACAGATGAAATTAATTCTATTTTATTTAATCCAATATGTACAAAATATTTTACCATGTAAATCAGTATAAACTGAAGTATGATATACCTTATATTCATTTTTTTTTTCCTTCTGGTTTTGAAGCTCAGTGTGTATTTTACACTTACATCATCTCTCCATCCAGACTAGCCACATTTTAAGTATTCATCAGTCACATGGGACTAGTGCCTATTTGATTGAAAAATGAGGCTCCAGAAGAGATGGAAAATTGCATCTTGGCCAGGCAGCAATTGGTAAGCTACTCCTAGTTCACATCCCAGTCCTTGATATTTCAGCAGAGCTGCAATGGTGTCTGCCTTGAGAATATCAGATATCTAATCAAAATATTTATCTGAAAGTCCAAGCAATAAGAAAAGAATATTTTGAATAATATCTACTATACTTTAAGCTCCACAAAGACCAGGACTGAGCCTGTGTTACTTATTGTTCTATGTGTAATAACTGATTGAATGAATATTTGAAACGTTTTTACGTTCATTTTTGTTCACAGAGTCTCTAAACTCTGATGTGTGTTTCACACTTACAGTACATTTCCAGTCTGACTACTTACATTTCGTGGACTTGATAGCTGCAAATGGCTAGTGACCGCTGTGTTAGACAGGAGAGGTCTAGATCATTGGGATACAGGATTGACTCTGTCATCAACATAAGTCAGCAGATGGGTGACCCAGGGCAAATTATTTTATTTCTTTTTTACTGTTTGCCAAATTCTCTGAAAGCATGAGTTCCAGCTTAAAATTCCGTGAGTCACATTATATGAAAAAAGAAAAACAAAACAGCAGTGATATCTGACACCCATACCTAATCCCATACTCACTTAATCAAAACAGCCATCTTTATCACTATTTCAAATAATTTGGCTAATGGAAATGGCAGACATCTTTATTTGCGTTCCACGTCTTCCTCCAAATGTACAAATACACATGCTGCAAGGATATGTTGCTAGAAGCACTGAGCGGAGTTCAAGACACAATATACACTGGGCTTTTCAGTAACTACAACTTGGCCTGTTTTCTGGTGGCTGAGGTGGATGGCAGAGAAACTTGCTACCAGGCCAGACTCTCTTGGTGGGGCGTGAGATGGTCTGGTAGGGAGTGGGTGATTCTAATTTGGCTTCTGACTAGATACTTGACTGCCAAGCAAAGCGGACAGAGTCTAAGTTTAAAAAGGAAACTTAAGTGTCAGGACCAAGGCTGTTGTACATCATGATGCAAACTGTGCCCTGCACAAAGCTGCCCAAGCCAGAGAGAGAGTTTGGAGGAAAATATATGCCCAGTGTACTCTTCTGTGGGCTTGTGTTCACCTGGAGGAAGAGGTGCCTTCTTAAATTTTATTCAAGCAGTTCACGGACCATCCACAGCCCTGTTAAGGATCTAAGAAGAATGTATTAGCAGCTTAGCTGGATGGAAGAACTCCCCGTCCAGCTAAGCTGAAAAAAATAACAACCACCACAACGATAATCATAAAAAAAATCAGTTTGAGACTAAGGTCTTAAATATGGAAGCCTTAATATATCTACATTTTTGCCTAAATAAGTATTATTTCTTTCTAGGAAATAAAATAAAAGGGGAAAAAAGACAACGAAACTCTGTAAATACATGTATAAGAACAGACTCAAGATACAGTTGTAACACTCCATTAACAGTTTTTGTTTGCACAACATATCAAAACTTTTTTTTCCTTCCATTTTAAATTATTCAATTTAAAAAGGAAGGTCATAGCACAGAGAGTCTTTAGGGCAGTGGAACTTCTCTGTATGATGCTATAATGGTGGATACATTCTACATTTGTCCAAATGCATAGAATGTATGACACCAAGAATGAACCCTAATGTAAGTATGGATTTTGGGTGATGACTTATCCACATAAGTTCATCAATTATAATGTCTGTATCACTCTGGGGGAGATGCTGATGATTATGGGGGAGGTTATTCATGTGTGGGGGCAGGGAGTACACAGGAAATCTCTATTTCCCACTCTGTTTTGCAGTGAACCTAAAACTGTGCTAGAAACAAAGTCTATTTTTAAAAAAAGTAAAGTCAGGACATGAGTTTGCCATCTTTATGATGCTGAGTATGGTAGAATCATCCACAGCTTCACATTTCAAGATGAAATATTTCTGTCTTCCTCAGCACCCCGAACAAGAAACTCCACTCTAATTACTACCATTTCAAGTATGCTAACCCAGAAACTTTATCAATCATATAAGGACTAACTTCTAAAGATATTTAGGGGTGTTTTCTTTTTAAATTCTTCCTCAGTATAGTGATACAGCTTGGGAGGTGGAAGGATGGCTGCCCCATATGCACATACACTAGCTTCAGTCACCTGTGTCTCATCACATCAGTCAGGAACTAGGAGCTAGTTCCATTCCATTTATTTATGGGTCCTACCTTTTCTCTTTCATCTCTCAACTTCACTGTTGAGCAGTTTTAGGCCTAAGCCAATTCAGGTGTTCAGCTCCATCACAAGACCCATCTTATGTTAACCCATTTAGAAGTCCAGGAAAGTCTTTTATCTTGTTACATTTTGAGAAGAATGCAAAATGGCAAGTGTCGTGACACGGAAACTATGTAAAAATGAATGAATATGTATGTGGGTAAAGGATGGAAGGTAATTAGGAATTAAAACAATTTTGATAGAGTGTTAGGACTAAAGATTTAGTTATTTTCTTTTTCAAGTTTTAAAAATATTGTGCTATTTGACATTTTGATTACTTTTCCATTTAGAAAATGACCCCACCAACATGCCAAAGCTTACCCATCCACATGATCTTGAATGGAATACAGTCAGCCCTCCCTTTCTGTGGGTTCCACATGTGGGGATTTAGTCAACCCAGAATTGAAAATATTCAGGAGAGAAAAATAGATGGTTGCATCTGTACTGAACATGTATGGACTTTTGTTCTTGTCATTATTCCCTAAACAATATAGTACAGCAGCTATTTACATAGCATTTACATTGTATTGGGTATTTCTATTATTAGTCTGTTCTCACACTGCCAATAAAAACGTACCCGAGATGGGATAATTTATAAAGAAAAAGGTTTAAGGGACTCACAGTGCCACATGGCTGGGGAAGTCTCACAAACATGGCAGAAGATGAAAGAAGAGCAGAGGGACGTCTTACATGGTGGCAGGCAAGAGGGCATATGCAGGGGAGCTCTCCTTTATAAAACCATCAGATCTCATGAGACTTATTCACTAGACAAATTGATCTTTACTTTTTCCTCTCCTCTTCTCAAGCTGAAGAAAGGAGTCCACCCTAGAGCTATAAGTTGCGTGAGTTGCACTCCCTGGGGTTTGGGGATGGCTAATGCAAACATTCTCTCGGCCACCCTGGCTGGTGCACCCCATGTCCACTGACTCTAAGCCCAACACACCAGCAGAACTTGCGCAGAAATTGCAGTTCTTGTGGCCTAGACTATCCTTTAAGTTTATTTAGGATCCCAGAGCACTTTACTCTGTGACTTACGAGTTCTGGGCTAGCCAAAACTCTGGTTCTGAACACTGGGATAGATGATTCCCCTCTGAATAGGCATGGTCTACTCAGCAGCAAATACTTATATAGGACACATGTATTTCTCGTCTGGAAATATGTTTCTAGTAACTATTTTGAATACAAAGCAGTTCTAAAAGTTTTGAATTTCAACACAATTTCTGTTAATAACTTTATTTTAAATATGTTAATAAAAGTTTTTTCTAATATAAAAAGAGTAGATTAGTTAATTTTGATTCTTTAATATCATAGCAAAGTGTTCAATGTAACAAAACCCACTGGATTTTTGTATAATAAATATGAGCACCTAGTCACCTAAAAAAATCATCGGTTATTTCTGTTCTTTTACATTTTAATATTTCTGAAAGTTAAATGAAGGCTTTTTGCCTGATACGGCAGATTGTTCCCACAGCAGGGCAAATTTTTGAGAAATCTGGGTGCATGATTAGACATCACAGTCTTTCTTACACATCAGATACAAATGGTTAAATTATCTTCATGACTATGATATTATGCATGCAAAATAAACAAATTTAAATGTGTATACAATTACCTGTAATCTGGAAATAAAGTACCTGTTGCTAATGAACTGTAATTATTTGTTCTCACACTAAGAGATTTTTGTGTGGTAACTGATGTCTCATATTAGAAGCGGTCCATGAATTGCCATTACTGAAACTCAACAATTTTATGGTAAATGGCAAAAGACCTGTTTCTGTTCTTAAGAATTTCAAGGTTTTGAAATCTATTTTTCTCGGCACAACGTGCAGAGACTTGATTTTATGGGCAGTTAAGATAAATTTTATTCAATTATGGAAATTATACTAACTGAGAAAGCATGATGTATTTTTCATAATTTTCTGTCATTCTTTACCTCTTCAATAGTAAAGACTTCCAACCAACTACTAATGGGTTTCTTTCAATGCTAATATTTCAATATTTTGGCTATTCTAAGAGAAGTTTCTCTAGTGATAATATAATTTAAAATATAATTTTTGCACTCAAATATTTATTTTATTTTCTTGAACTGTTGAGTGTTCATGAGAAGCTCATAGAATCTTTTGTTTCATGGGCCGTAAATAAACCCCAATCCACCACTTCAGCACGTTTCTTATTATAATGTACCAGGTAATGTTATAGACCATTATACAGATGTTTTCTGTTATTGTAAGGTGGCAGACAGCAACATTGAAATGTCTGTTTGTTTTAGAGAGATTGTGTGAACTCAATCTTCACTCTTAAGGTAATCATTTTTTAACTATAGAAACCTAAATGTATTCAAGCATGTTTGCCCTTGGAGTTAACTGATCTATTTAAATGTTTCAACGTAACAACTCAGTGAAAGATATGATCTTGTTTTTCTTAATTTGATACAAATAAAAAGATAGGAATATTTCTCTAATTTGTACTTCACTATGTATCTTTTCTGATGAGATTTGACAATTGATAACAAGCACACTGTGTATATAGGAAGTTCCTAAGTTACATTCTTTGGGTTTATGATTATAAACAATGCTACTCTCTTTTTCAATGTAATAAAACTAGAGTCTAAATTTGTTAGTTTTTTGTTTTCAGTATATGGTTGTAGTCCTCTTTATGTGGAATAGATGAACCCCAAGTACAGATGGCGGTATCTCCATTTAAACAACATGGTGCACAATTTTGTTTCAAGACTAACATTTTCCTTAGAAAGGGAAGTTGCTTAGATCTGAATTTTTTGCCTAAAGATCCAAATGTTGGATGTGAGTAATCTACTTTTTGTAGGATGGAGAAAGAATTAGACTCACTTTAAAGCCAAAATATACTGGCTATTAACTTTGATCCAAAATTAAAATGTTCCCCCAAAAAGAATATAGACAACACTAAGAAGTCTAACGAAACTCTATGTTAAATGTTTTCCTGTCTAACAATAATATTGATGACATTGTTATATTACTAAGTTTCAGAAATGATGATGAATACTTTGTAGATACCACTTCACTGAATCCTCAAAACAACATGAAGTAGCAACTTACATTTATTCAACATTTATCTAGATATTTTATTTTAATTATAGCATTTAATCCTCAAAATACATTCAAGATAGTTCTGTTATTCTCTATCTACTGATGAGAAAACTGAATAGTTGTATAATTTATCAAAGATCTTTGTAGTGGTTTTCTGCCGCCACATAACAAATGACTACAAACTTAGTTGTTTATAACAGTGTCCGTTTATTAGTTCCCAGTTCTGTTGATCACAGTTTTAAATACAACATGGCTGGTTTCTCTGCTCAGGGTCTCACAAGACTAAAATTGAGGTGTCATTTAGACTGAGTACTTGTCCAGAAGTTCTGTGGTAGAATCGGCTTCCATGCTTATCAGGTTCTTAGCAAAATTCAGTTCCCTGTGAACAGCCAGGAAATGCCATTCATTCCCCATGATTCACTTACCTTCCACCAGGTCCCTCCCATGTCATGGAAATTACTATAATTCAAGGTGAGATTTCTGTGGGGACACAGAGCCAAACCATATTAGTATTATAAATAATCTAGAAATGATTGAAATATACAGAAGATGTATAGAGGTTATATGCAAATACTGCCCTGGTTTATATCAGGGACTTGAATATTCATGGATTTTGGTTTCCATAAGGGTGTGGGAACCAATCCCCCACCAATACCAAGGGATGGCGGTATTTTACATCCGTGGTAATGAACATAAAGCAACGAAATTCATGTGCATTTTTATTAGTTCAGGGCAGGCAAAGACTGATGGCTTCTCACACTTTGTCAGAATACTAATTTTATTCTGCAGATATAAGGGAACACAGAAACTGAATACCATTGGATTACTAGAGGAGGAGGCCAAAGGATAGAATTCCAATAAGGGTGGGAGGTTGAAACCTGGGCCAAGTTACATCTACTTCTCAAGTATGTCAGAAGAATCCACTGTCATTCTAATCTCACTGCCTCTGGCTAGAAATTTAAGTTCCAGCAATTCAGATAGGACATTCAATTTAGAGTATGGCATTTTCATAGGCCATGAAGTAGAAAATAAAGTTTCCCTCAACTTGTTTTAATAGGAGCTTTGAAAAAATGGAGTCAGCGCTTACATCAGAGGACATAAGTGTTCCCCCAGGCTCACTTGGGTACTCTGAGGGTCTGACCAGAGCTGGGATGCTGTTGGGGATGTCAGTTGGCACTTGATACTCAAGACAAAACTGGTGGTCAAGGACAATGAGAGACCCATAGGCAGTGGTCACTAAAGCTGTAGATGCCCAGCCTGTGAGGTACAGGTGCCCAGCTGCCTTCATGTGAACAAATAGTGATCTGATGAAGACGTAAGCCTTGCTCTACATTTAATTCTCAACCTTCATAAAGACTATTGGATATTTAATAATAATAATATTGCTTTGATACAACTAGACTGAGGCACAGTTTCCATCAAATTATTTCGGGAAATGAAAATGACCATAGTGCCGTTTTTCTGATAATAAACATATACTATAAAACATAGTATTTACAAAATGTAGAAAATTTTGAAAAGTATTTTTTAAATGCTCCGCATTCCACAGATAACTTCTTTCAAAAATTTGGTATACTGCATGTATGTGTGTGAATGTGTGTATATATACGTACTTTCTTTTTAATAAAATGGGTTTGTAGTATACAGACAAAATCAACTTCTCATGGGAATAAATATATATCACAATTTTTTGTGCATAACTATAAGTCACATTTTATAGATGTATTTAATAAACCCTATATTGGTTATTGACAATTTTTCATCATTCAGCTTCAATCATTTTGAAGTTATAGTTCAAACTTTTAAAAAAACAGTTTGAATGTTGCTTAAATATATCTTTAAAATGCTCCACATTGTGTGATGAATAGAAATGTTTGATGTGGGGAAAAAATCCACTTATTTCAAGTAAAAAATATGCTATTTTTTACTTTTTTGAAATCGGAAGAGAATAGGAAAGGGGAACATAACCCTATGTTTTGCTGAAACATTTTAAGTCAGCTCTGAAAATAAAATGTGGTTTTGAGGGAAGTCAGAAGCCCTTGAATGTCATGTACTGGTCACCCACCACACCCCCAAATTCTTGAAGTTGGTCTTGAGTCAGTCACTTGTCCTCTCTATGTATTCATTTCTTGTACTATAAGATGAGATAATAATAATAATTTGTCTACTCTCTTTGGTTATAATAAGGTTCAGGTGATATAATGAATGTGGTAATACATTGGACACTCTAAAGCATTACTTACATAGTATTATTAATTATTAATATAACCATTAGTTATTTATAATTCCATATGATCAGATGACCAGAGGAATTTGATGAACCTACTACTATTGATCTTTTCTTGCAAATGTGTTTGTAAAAAATTGGATTATATTTTTTACAGATAAAGTAAGCTCATTTTCAAGTTAACAAGAAGTACCCATTAAAGTCCTAATCACAGGTTAACACTTGTTTTCTAAAAGTGTTTATAATACCATTTGTTTTTATTGCCTTATGATATGGTTTGGCTGTGTCTCCACCCAAATGTCATCTTGAATTCCCACGTGTTGTGGGAGGGACCCGGTGGGAGGTAATTGAATTGTGGGGACAGGTCTTTCCCATGCTTTTCTCCTGATAGTGAATAAGCCTAGCAAGATCTGATGGTTTTAAGAGGGGGAGTTTCCCTGCAGGAGCTCTCTCTTTTTGCCTGCTGCCATCCATGTAAGATGTGACTTGCTCCTCCTTGCCTTCCACCATGATGGTGAGGCTTCCTCAGCCATGTGGAACTGTGAGTCCAATTAAACCTCTTTGTTTTGGAAATTGCCCAGTCTCGGATTTGTGTTTATCAGCAGCATGAAAATGGACTAATATACCATGTAACAAATTACTAGAAACGTAATGACTTAAAACAGCTCCAATTGATTAACTCACAGTTATTTAAATCAGAAGTTCAGGTATGATGTGGTTCAGTCTCTGCTCAGGGTCTTGAAACTGAAATCAAATGGTGGTGGGACTGTGCATTTTTTTGGAAATTTTGGGGAAGAATTCACTTAGAAGCTAATTCAGATCATCAGCCATATTTAGTTTGTTGCAGTTGCAGGAATGAGGTCCCCCTTTCCTTGCTGTCAGCTGTGGGCCACTTAGCTCATAGAAACCGTCCTTGCCATGTGACCCTTCCATCTCAAAGCCAGCAGGAGAATTTCCTTGGGCCAGCTTCCTCTCACACTTGAAATTTCTGACTTCCTCTGTCTCTGACCCCAGGACCCAGATTTAATGATCTCAGGTAATTAGGTCAGGACCACCTAGATAATATCCCTATTTTAAGGTTGCCTGATTTGGAACCTTAATATCATCTGTGAAGTCCCTTTACAGCAATATTTGGATTCATGGTTGCATGAATGATAAGAGAAGTTGTGTGTTCTTGGGAGTATCTTTGAATTCTGCCTATGGCACATCTGAAAGCCAAGGTTATCTTCCAGTGATTCACAGGACTGCTCTTTCCCTTTGATAAAAAAAGAAACACTCCAGTGTAAAAGTCATTTGAAGTGCTAGGGTGCTGAGAGACCATATTGTAATACCAGTGCTCTAATCTCATGACAATAGCTGTGTTCCTCCTTTTATCAATCCTAAGAGAATAGGTTTAGAAGTTCGATATACCAAGTTCAAATCTTGCTTTTACCACTTCCTGTATGAGGTGAGTGACATGCTGAACCTGTTTAATTCTGTTTTCCATCTGTAAATGGTAATAATACTACCTACTCTGCAAGGTGATTGTGACTATTAAATAAGGATATGTGTGCGTATAAACACATCTTACTATAGCACCTGCATATATATGCAAAATAAATAGTAATCTTAACATTGCTTCAGTGGGGAGGTTTACATTACTATCCAGTGTGGAGGCTTTCATTATTATCTGGTTTGAAATATTTTCTTCTCTTGGCGTTTTAAAATTAAATCCACCATCCAGCAGAAGGTTTGATTCTGCTCCTTTTGTAGTTTACTGAAAGCATTTTCCAATAATATTATTATTCATAAATATATTATGTATAACTTTAGTTTTCTTGAGGAACAATAGGTCTAAATTTTCAAACTTCAAATGAAAGTCCCCCCACCTCCTCAAATAAAGGTTTATTTCCGTCTCTGCACTTGGTTTTAGCCAAAAGGCCAAGAAGCAATTTTTTTTCTTTCCATCTCTATGCAAATATGCATTCTTTGATTTTAAGGTCCTAATGCTAAATTTAAAAAATCATGTTTAGCTTTAGATAAAATTAAGTAAATACATCTGATGATAAAAATCTGTGCTGTTTTCATTGGAGGCCACTGGAATGTGGTCAGATATCCTTTAAAGTACAGAAAATAATTACAAGTCACATTGAACATATTGGAGAACTGGGTGGGAAAGGTGTGCTTCATGTCACCTGAGACCTGTGGGACAAACTGAGATGAAAGCCAGCCAGAGCTCCTGAGTTACTCTTATTATTTTAGGAAATGTTTGGCCAAGAAAATGAGACAGTATCACCAATTCATAACTTTCTTACATCATAAAATTTTTGAAAGCCAATATAGCCAAAAAATGGACTAATCTGAGTAAATTGTTCAGGGTAACAGCTTATTTTTTATTTTATTTTATTTGAGACTGAGTTTCACTATTGTTGCCCAGGCTGGTGTACAGTGGTACAATCTCAGCTCACGGCAACCTCTGCCACCTGGGTTCAAGCGATTTTCCTGCCTCAGCTTCCCAAGTAGCTGGGATTACAGGCACACAGCACTGTACCTGGCTAATTTTTGGTAGAGATGGGGTTTCTGCATGTTGGTCAGTCTGGCCTCGAACTCCCAACCTCAGGTAATTTGCCCACCTTGGCCTCTCAAAGTGCTGGGATTACAGGCATGAACAGCTTGTTTATTAAACAATTCATTAATTAAAACTCACTGTAAGACTTCTACCTCACTAAACTATTATAATATGAACTTTGCTGAATCCTAATCAATTCCCTGCTTTGAAAGCTTCACCTTATATCACTTGAGACCTGACCCTAAAGCCCTGGGAATACCCTCTTTCACCTATTCCACCTGAGACACTAAGATGTAGCCAAGGTTATCCTATTTGTTGCTGTGGTAAGTTTAATAATATTAGCTTTGCTTAGTCAATAGATTTTTCTGGTTGGGTTTCTAGGGAAACTCAACTGTTGAAAGTAATCATCATATATATCTTTTATAATCTGGAAAAAACATTATTAAAGAAAATAAGTCATTTAATAGGCCCCGCTGGCTTCAGAATGAACTGTACCATAGACATTTTTGAGCACATAAAATGTAAGCCTTTTTTTTCCTATCCATTTTTGACACTATATCAATCTTTTATTGTCATCAAGTAATCAGTGAGAGAGTTTAAACTGAGGCAAGATCATCATGTATTTGTAAGACTTTTAATTGCATGGAACATTTTGTCATATTGAATATAGGCATTATCACATTATCATGAAAACCTTCAAATTTTAGTTTAAGTTCTTTATGGATGAGGGTCATATAGTACATTTTATATGTTCACAGAATCTTGTATATAACAGAACTAAACAAATTCTGGTTGTTGGATTAGGAGTTTAAGGACCGATTTAAGGTCATTCCCCCTTTTAAAATTCTCTGGAAAAAATGCATATTTTGTTTTACTTATTTCACATCCTGGGTGACTCTAAGCAGAAAGAAACTCCATGTCATACCAACAATAGCTGACAAGCTTTAAATATACATAGTAGTGATCAGGTTTGGGCCACTTAAATTACTTTTTACAAGTCCTTTGGAAATAAAAGTTATTTGAAAGAAGCACTAAGAGTAGAGGTGACAGCTAATTGTTTATAAATTATGCATATGAAATGCCAAAGGAGGCAACAGAAATATTTTTATGAACCAAACAGCAAATATCACATCATTTGGGGAACAAGCCTCAGTTATTCAATGTGCTGCTTTGTAAACATAGCACAGAGATTTTAATCTATAAAATGGGATGGCTGATCATTACTTTCATGAAACACGAATGAGAGTTATTACATAATAAACAGAATAATTAAGACTCAATTCAAGTTAACTTCTTATCTGGCTTCGGTATTAACTATCTGTGTGGTTGGGAGTAAGTTATGCATCTATTATGTCTTCAATTTTATAGTCTATTAACTGCAAATTAACAATGCCTACCATGTTTATCTCACAGTGATTTTGTAGAATTGAGCAAGATTGAATCATACTATTTGGGGATGAAAAGTAGTTAAGGCTTATTTAGTCCAACTAAGTATGGAAATATGCTCTGAAGAAGAAAGTTTAGTACCGTATATATGATACCTTCTGATTTTTAACTCATTCTGAAATTATTCTTTGAAATATTTATGTACTTTCCCAAGAGATATGCTTATCTCTACATTTGCATCACCCAGCCTGGTACCTGGTCTTTATTGTGCATTCATACTATAAATTTGTTCAGTCTAAATGAATAGTTAAGTAAAAAAGAAATTCTTTCTCCTTCGATGAATAGAGTGGCTCACTTTTCTCCTGTTTTACTCTTCTGTGTGTTAATTTGCTTGACATATTCATAAGTTGGTTATGATGATCTTATTCTACCACTCTGAGGTATTATGATAACTTAAGGTGAAAATGGGAATTGATCATAAGAAAGATGTCTTGCTGGAAGCTGGTAACATGAGTTGCTATCGAGGTTTTCTAAAAGTTTAGTGAAACAGGAGGCCAGAGGGAGCAAGTAACCATGAATAGTGGGGTTTATTTAGAGAGCTGAGGGCTCATACCTTTATGTAGTAAGTTTTCCAACTAACAAACTTTGTAGGTACAGTTTTATAAAAAGTACTGCAATACTTTCCAATATTGCTGATTACATGCCTTATAACTATACCTCAATGACTTTATCTTAATTAATATCAATATTGTAAACTCCGTGGGTGCTTTTATTAGGGTAAACTGAGTTTTTGGGATTTACTTGACTCCTCTCTAAATGACTCTAACCTAGGTGCATATGAGCTTTAAAGAATAATTTCCCCATGTTTTCCTTTATTTTTATTGGATGCCAATACATTTGACTGTAGCATGTATTTTCCTTCTATTTTCTACAGACTTGAAAACCAGATAACCAAGACTGTAGAATATATGCAAAATTCAAAAGATAATGATTGATAGACATTCTAAGAGTATCAACCACATGATGTTGTTTCACTGAGTTTGGCTGGTCAGTCTTTTAAAATTAATTCACTTATTCACCATTTGCCACATGCCTAGGCACTTTACTGGAGACAGGGGTAGAAAGATGATATAGGACACATACTTCTAGATACATGAGGTAGCTGGATTTATACTCCAATTAAAAAAGATGTTATTGTATGGTCTAAAGGAAATACTGTGATCTAGGTTAGCAACTACTTTATTTTTATTTTTATTTTTATTTTTGAGACAGTGTCTGACTCTGTCTCCAGGCTGGAGTGCAGTGGTACCATCTTGGCTCACTGTAACCTCCACCTACTGGGTTCAAGTGATTCTCCTGCTACAGCCTCTTGAGTAGCTGGGACTACAGGGACATGCCACCAAGTCTGGTTAATTTTTGTATTTTTAGTAGAGACACGGTTTTATCAAGTTGGCCAGGCTGTCTTGAACTTCTGAATTCAAATGATCTGCCCACCTTGGCCTCTCAAAGTGCTGGGATTACGGGCATGAGCTACCATGCCTGGCCTAGGTTAGCAACTACTTAAAATTCAGTTAAAATTTGTAACTGCAAAGTAATATTTTCTAATCTGTTTGAGCGTTAGTTCCTGATGTCATAGTCATATCAGATTCATTATAATCAGAGTTAATTCTGTATCCTGTTATCTATGTATGAGTTGATAGGAATTCAACCTCATTTCTCACTGAGAAAAAATAAATGAAAGTTAGTGTATGGAATCCAGCTCAATATCAGGAAGAACTTTCTAACAATTTGAAATTCTCAAAAATGGAATGTACTGGTTTGCTCATAAGCTTTGCTTTCTTACTATTTATATATATTAAGCTCGTAGTCAAGTAATACCTTCAGTGTAAGCTATGAACCAATGTGAAACAAGTTGTTTTCTAATACTTATTTAAGCTGTTGATTTAAATGTATTCAAATGTAGGATTTTAAAATTATTGTTAGATGTTAATTTATTTTAGGTCAATATTTATTTCATTGAGAATATAGTTAATATTGATTCTATCATCACTTCAATTCCACATTTATTCCAATTTAACATTCCTGCTTGAACTAGAATCCTTTTCATGTTTTTATTCTAATTACAAAGTCTTTACAGAACAGATGAAGAAGGGAATCTTCTATCAGTTCCTTGTAGGCACCTCTCCAAGTTGACTTCTCCAGAACGTAGTCATCTAACAGTGTATCTACCTCATAATATTATTGTCTAACTAAACACCACTATCTTAGTGGTATATTTCAGAGTATTTGCCAGATCATTTCCTGAAACCAAGATACTCTAAGGCAATAAAATCACTATCATTAACCACTTTCTTGTAGAACTAAATGAGGTTTCTTTGGCATGACGAAACCATTTTGATCTTTTAGTTTACTCTTTGATGAATTTCCATGGTAGTTTTAGCCTTTAGGCTAATTATTTCTGAGAAGGAGAGAGGTCAGTGAGTGGGAGCGTTTGATGCATCTGAGGAAAGAAAGTTAAAAAAAAAAAAAAAAAGACCTTCTTCTTTGACATGGTAACTGTGCAGAACTTCAGAAGACCTCTGAAGGTTCAGGAAGCAATTGATTTGTACATACCATTATAAAATCTTATGCTCATTTGCACATTCATTTACCAACACTACCTGCATTGAATCATTAGGTAAAAGGAGACTGAGGAGGGCTATTTGTATGAGGGAGGAGGATGATGTAAATGAAGTCCAAAAGACCATGTTAGAATAAAAGAAAAGTGGGCTTTTAGAGGATACAGTGAGTGATCAGAATCAGTGTCCCTGATTTTTGCATTTCTGATTTCTAATAAGTCACATTTCTTTCTTTCTTTTGGCATATTTTTTAGTAGCAAACCTTTCATCATTGCCAAAAGTATGATGAAGAATGCAAAGAATATAGCAGAGTGGATGGGGATGGGTATCCTTATCAAACTATAAGTCCACTAGAAGTTTTAAACTAACCTCATGAAATGTTTTAGTTTTGGAAGATGTCACTAGGTCTCTAATGAAATAAGTTTGCCAGGCTTCTAACAAGATTTTTCTCTTTCCCAAAGCACCACTCTGAATAATCAATGAAGCCTTTCCTTGATTTCTTTTCTCGTTTTTTCCTTTTTTTCAGCTCTTCTTTATTTTTTTAGTCAATGAGCTCAGCCGTAAATGAAAGCTGGAGTTGTATGAACTGAATCAGCTGGAAATAGTAGCTGAAAGGCGTGCAAATCAAAGCTGGCAAGTTCAGCTCTTCCGTTCTTGAAGGAGAAGCTAACTTCAGTCCAAATGGCTTCCTGGGCAATTGTTTGATTATTCTAGGGTTTTGTTCCTGGTATGGAACCAGGCATTAATAACCTAGTTTTTGCCAGCTAAACCAAGCAAACACACATCTCATCTTTACCTAGCAGTGCCTTAGTACCCATGTGGACACTTCCTAACAGTGTGGGAACTGTGTGGGAAGGGATTTTACATCATTTGTGGAGTGGAGGTGGGAGTGGAGAGGGTAGCCTTCAGGCTCTTTGATATTTCCTGCTCTGCTCTAGCCTAGCACACAGTAGAGAAACTAGGAGCTCTGGAAGTCAAGCAGCCTCATCCTCATTCACTTTGGTACCTATGCTAGGGGCCAGGACTTCTAATATTTTTGCTGGAGATAGATATGCATCCATACACACCCACATTTTCTGGAGTAGAAATTATTCGTCTTTGATTAATTTATTTTTAGATCATCACAAAGTATATTGAAAAATCCTTGCAAAGAGGGAAAAACTAAATAGTACTTTTAAATATAGCAAACTTTCTGATTGTTAAATATTATACTTTATTACATTAATATAATGCTTTGTTACGTAGCCATTATTAATCACATCATTAATTCAATGGTTGGTATTTTCTTGTCTTAGTTACATTATTATTTTTTCTTAGTATCTCGAATATTTTTAAAGGCCTCCAAACGCCCAAGGTGCTGGATACTCTGACGCTCATGGCCGATGGATAAAGTGGACATGGTGAGGAAGCGAATTCCTGACTCTGTTCTGCTTCTGTGCCACTGCTTGTCCACCTACCTCCTCATTTTCTAGTTCAGACTAATAAATTATCAGTCATATATTTAAAGTTTGTATAAGATTATGCTACAATATTAAAAACTCTCTGGATATATTTTATATACACATTAGCTAAGAAACAGAACCTTAAATCTATGGTATGCATTTCATTTTGTTGAGGTTTTACATAGCTCACACTTTTGTAAGAATACATAGCTTCTCTAAAAACCAAAGTGACACCTCTCTTCTATCACTCAATTAATGCTATGATAGGCAGACAATTAAATACAGACTTTCTGAATGTTGTAATCACTGATATTTTCTCTTCACATGAGTTTCTAGAAAGTTTAAAGCCAAATGTAGGGTAAGTTATTATAAATATATTTGAGTACATAACAGGCGCTTTATCTTTTGAATTTTGTGATTAAGAGCACGGGTGTAGTTTGGTGTTGAGCAGGCCTGAGTTCAAACCCTGCTTATAGCACTTTGTAATCTTAGGCAAGTTACTTAAATTCTCTAACTCACAGTTTCCTCAGCTGTAAAATTGAAATAATATTGATTACTTTCTAAAGTTATTGTGAAAATAAAAGTTGGATATAAAGCTCTTAGCACAGGCAGTCTTTAATACATGCTGGTTATTAAATGTTCCTATTCTTATTACTCTTGGTCTTCAATTTTTTTTAACTTTTAAATTGTTCTAAAGTGCATATGTCTTTAAAAGGTGTCTTAAACACTTATTGGAAAAAGTTGGGCTGTAAATAAATTAAATAGGTCAACCAGCAAATAATTACCAAATATTTAAATATTTTATTCTGAAAGAAATTGTGGTTTAGAAGAGTTTCTCAAACTTTCATGTGCAGAAATAAGAATTCACCTGGGGATCTTAATCTCATTAAAATGGAGATTGTCATCCAAAAGTTCTGGAGTAAGGCTTGAGCATCTGCATTTCTAACAAGCACCTGAGTGAGGCCCACACTGCTAGCCCTGGGAGTGGCCTTGCATAACAAGGGGTTCTGAAGAGAGATGTGGGTATCATCTTTAGAGCTTTATAAAAGCACATAGTAGCTGGCTCCGTTTCTTGAACTCCTTGAATCATAAAGCAGTGAGATGGCCTCTTATTTCTTACTCTTTTAATGTTTTTTTTAATTTAAATTTTTTAAAAATGTATATATATATATATATATATATTTTATCACATTTTAGGTTCTGGGGTACATGTGAAGAACATGCAGCATTGTTGCATAGGTACATACATGGCAATGTGGTTTGCTGCCTTCATCCCCATCACCTATTTCTCCCCATGTTATCCCTCCCCAGCTTCCTACCCCCTGCTGTCCCTCTCCTAGTTCCCCCCATCACAGACCTCAGTGTGTGATGCTCCCTTCCCTGTCTCCATGTATTCTCATTGTTCAGCACCCGCCTATGAGTGAGAACATAAGGTGTTTGATTTTCTGTTCTTGTATCAGTTTGCTGAGAATGATGGTTTCCAGGTTCACCCACGTCCCTACAAAGGACACGAACTCATCGTTTTTTATGGCTGCAAAATCTGAAAGAATCACATAGGATTCTGTTTCTAAACCTTCATCGCTTTAACCAAAATCTGAAAGAATCACATAGGATGCTGTTTCTAAGTGTCATGGTTTTTTCTGTTCTTTTGAGTGATAACAGCCCCGTTAGTTGGCAGTTGGCCCCTTGGACAGTCTTTTCCCTTATATTCTATGAACTCTGGAAGACTTTCATTAGGTCATACGGCATATTTCTTAGGCTCTTCTAATTTAACTTGGCTGAATCACATAGGCTATCCAGTAGCCAAGAAATAGTCTCTAAACCAATGTTATCTTAAACGAATGATTGTTTCTGAGACAGCTATATGATCTTTTAACTTCATAATTTCATTAAAACTCCTCTCATTAAGGTTATTAGTGACTTTATATTGCTAATCCCTATGGAAACCTCTCTGAAGAATTTGGCTTTGCTCATCATTCTTATTTTTTGAAAATTTCTTTTTTTTTTCTTCTTTTTTTGAGACGAAGCCTTGCCCTGTCACCCAGGCTGGAGTGCAGTGGGGCGATCCTGGCCCACTGCAGCCTCTGCCTCCTGGGTTTAACAGATTCTGCTGCCTCAGCCTCTCAAGTAGCTGGGATTCCAGGTGTGTGCCACCACACCTGGCTAATTTTTTTTGTATTTTTAGTAGTGACAGTGTTTTGCCATGTTGGTCAGGCTGGTCTTGAACCCCTGGCCTCAAGTGATCCACCTGCCTCGGGCTGCCAAATTGCTGGGATTACAGGCATGAGCTACCACATGCATTCCCAGTTTGTGTGGTTTCTGTTTGCTCTCTTTCATTGCCTCTTATTGCTCTTCTGGCTGCTACCCCTAATTCCCTAAATCACTAATATAAGAATTAGAATTCTTGCCTCTTGCTTACTTCTTCAGTTCTTGCTCTATGTCTTCTTATTTTATGGTCTCCTCAGGCAATGCCAAATCCCCCTACTTATTCAAATATATTTTTGCAATGCTTTAATTTCTATCTCAAGACTAGAGCTCTCTTCCAGATCCATATCTACCAATTATTTCAACTCAGATGCCCTACTGGCACCTTAAATTCAGTATATCCAAACAGAACCTTACTACTTTTCCTTAACTTTACTTACTTATTTAAGCCATAATTATTCATATTAAAAGTGGAGAGAGTAAAAGAACATAAGTAATTAAATATTATAATAGTTAAATCACATTTAACAGATGTTAGATGCTTAGACTGTTTTACTTAGGATAGATCATAGCATGCATTACTTAGGGAACTACTTATGAACCCATATTCTATCTGTTGACAACTTATCTCTGGATTGAGGATCAGAAATCTGGGAGATATACTAGGTTTCTCCTTTCATCAAATATTCAATTAATTTTATAAGTCCAACACATTTATCTCCTAAAAAAATTAACTTATGTTCTTCTCAGCGCACTTATTTTTCAAAGTCACAGTTTAATTCTGTAATGTGTGACCTGTACTATGTCAAGTGGCCCTCTGTCAGCCCCTCTGGCTTTAGCCTCATTGACCTCCACTCACTCAGCTTATTTATTGCCTGCTGAGTGTTCTCTCAGAAATTCAAATCTAATCGTAGTCTTCCGTTGTTCAAAATTCTTCATGGATCCATATTTCTTAAAATATTGCATCACCAAATTTTTTACATAACCCTTGTATATGACAATCAAGAAACGTAAGCTTAGTCTTTTCTATCTCTATATAGAAAATATTTCATATTTTCAACTTTCCTCATGGATGTTCCAGCAATATTTAACTAATTGTTGACTTCTGAAATAGATTACACTTACTCAAATCTACAACTTTTCCTGAAGGTTCTTTCTCTTCTAACTTAATTTGCTATTTTAGACTAAACTCAAAATTATGCTCCTCTGGAAGCTTTTCTTAAATTCTATGAACATACTTGGGTAAATATTCAATTCCCATTTAAAATAAAATTTCAGTGCAGCAATTTTCTAATTTTAGTGCATCTTAATTTCATCAGGAGATAATATTGAGTTTGATCAAATATTTTTATTGTAACTGATTATATGACCATGTGATTTTCCTCCATTATTCCAGTATTATATTAAAGTGGTAAAATATATGGACATTCAATTGTTAAGTTAACCTTGCATCCTTAAGATCACTAGTTATGATTTACTAGCTTTAGTTTTGTATTTATTGGACTTGGTTTAATAATATTTTAAAAAGATTTTGATGTTTATGTTTATTAGAATATTGGCATACAATTTCTTGTAATGTCTTTTCAGGTTTTGGTATCAGGTCAGGTTCATTCATACTGAGTTTTTTCTACTCGTGAATTTCTCTGTTTTTAGACTTCAGATTATGATTCTGGATTGATCTGTTTCTTTATTTAATTCTTTTTTTTTTTTTTTTTTTGAGACAGAGTCTCACTCTGTCCTCCATGTTGGAGTGCAGTGGTGTGATCTCGTCTCACTGCAACCTCTGCATCCTGGGTTCGAGGAATTCTCCTGCCTCAGCCTCCTGAGTAGCTGGGATTATAGGCATGTGCCACCATGCCAGGCTAATTTTTTTTGTAATTTCAGTAGAGATGGAGATTCACCATATTGGCCAGGCTGGTTTTGAGCTCCTGACCTCAAGTGATTCACCTGCTTCTGCCTCCCAAAGTGCTGGGATTACCAGCATGAGCCACGGCACCTGTCAAGTTAATCCTTGTATTTTGAAAGTTTGTTATTTGCAAATCCATTTGGTATTGTTATGTTTTTCAGATCAATGTAAACCTTTCTAATTATAAAATAACCCTCTTTATTTTGTTTATTCTGTTTTGAAGTCTAAATTGGCTAATAGTGCTATAGCCACACCATCTTCGTTATGGTGACTATCTCTGTGAGATTATTTCTCTCATCCTTTCAAATACAACCTTTTAGAAAATATATATGTTTAAAATACCTCTCTCTTAGATAGCATACAATGGAGTCTTGCTTGTTTATCTAATTTGACAATCTGGCATTCTGATTAATGTATTTATTCTACATGTATTTAATGTAATTATTCATACATTTTGTTTAAATATTCTTTCTTGCTATTTGTTTATTTTGGTTTAAAAGGTCAAAATATTGCCCTTGCTTTAAACAGTTACCTATTTTAAAAATTAACTAAAAGTTTATAATTTATATATTTGCATGTTTTTCTTTGTTTTCTGCACATTTTATTCTATCTCGCAGATCTGAGTTTTCATGTATAAAAATATGGATACATATTACATATTATACAAACTAATATAAGGTATATAATACATATACAGCAATGGATGATATAATACAGCATGTAATATTTTCTTTCAGTCTAAATAACTTTAGGATTTATTGTAAAGAAAGCTTGCTGATATAAAATTCTTTCAGCCACTTTTTCCTGGGAATATATTTATTTATCCTAAACTTTTGAAATATGTGAATTATAGTTTGCTATTTGTCCTTCTGTCAGATGTTGTTCTATTGTTTTTTAGCATCCATTGTTTTAATTGGAAGTAAGCAGATGTTCTTATTGTTATTCTACTCTCTGTATCTCCTTCTCTGATTGCTTTTAAGATTGTTTTGTTTGTTTGTTTTCTTTTTATTTGCTTTTCAACAGTGTGAATATGAAGTATCTATGTGAGGTTTCTTGGTATTTATTATGCTTGAGAGTTGCTGAGTTTCTTGGTTTTGTAGATTGGTGTTTTAATTAAATTTTAGAAGTGTTCAACTACTATTTCTTCAAACACTTTTGATGTCACAGTCTCCTTTTTCTCCACTTTTGGAATTCCCAACTGGAGTATGGTAGACTGTTTAATACTATCCCAGAAGTCACTGAAGTACTATTCATTTTTATAAAAATGAATTTATTGCTGAACATTTTAATTTAGATCATGCAACATGTTGTTGCATGTCTATCACCTATCTATGTATCTATCGATCTATCTAACTATATATTTTGGATGAGCATGGTGGCTCATGCTTGCAATCTAAGCACTTTGGGAGGCTGAGGCAGAAGGATCACTTGAACCCAGGAGTTTGAGACCAGCTTCAGCAACATAGTAGTAGCCTGTCTATACAAAAAATAGAAAAATTAGCCAAGGGTCGTGACATGTGCCTGTAGTCATAGCTACTCGAAATGCTTAGGTGGGAGGACTGTTTGAACCTGGTAGGTTAAGGCTGCAGTGAGCCATGATCGTGCCACTCCACTCCATTCTGGGTGCCAGAGTGAGACCTTGTCTCAAAATGTTTTTCTTGCTTGGGATAACATTGTATGACTATACTACAATTTATTCATCAGTTTACCTGTTGATAAACATTTTGGTTATTACCACTTTTGGTTATTACAAATAAAGCAAGCTTCTATAAACATTTGTGTATACCTTAGTGTAGACCTCAACTTTTATTTTTTCTTGGGAAAAGTGGCTGGGTTGTATGATAGGTGCATTTTCATATTCGTAAAGAACTTCTAAAATGTTTTTAATAGTGGTTGCAATGATTTTATAGTCCTACCAGTAAAGTAGGAGGGTTAAAGTTCCACATTTTTGCTAACACTTGGTTTTGTGAGTCTGTAAATTTTGGTTAGTTGAGTGGGCTGCATGGTGGTATCATGTTGATGTTTTCCTAATAGTGGTGGGCATCTTTTCATCTGCTCATTTGCCATCTGTGTATGTTCTTTGATAAAGTGTTCAGTTTTATTTGCCCATAATTTTTATTAAGTGTTCTTATTACTATTGAGCTGTAAATATTTTTTATGTATTATAGATAAAATTCATTTGATATATATTTTGTAAATATATAGTTACATAATTTATATATGCACACTTACCTTGAATCCTGTAACATTACTAAGCTTGCTTATCAATTCTGGTAGTTTTTTGAGTGATTCTATTGAATTGTAAATATAATACTGTTTCTTTAAGGCTCTTTGGTAATTGTAAGTATCAGATTGAGAACACTGGTACAGCTTTTCAGACACAATCACACTTTACTGAGTAAGTATTTTCTGTGATTTTTTTTTTCTGTCAAAAGGAATGATTACGAAGCAAATTCACTGTGCACTGGTATACATCCTAGAAAACTCTAAAAACTTCACCCATACCATGCACCGGTGTCAATCAACTTGCATGAGTCTGGTGAAACAGAACACTCAAACAAGTGAAGCAAAGCAACTGTATTACTCATGGATAGGCAGTAAGGGACAATAGAAGCCTGGAATCAATGGCAGGGCAGGCCCCCAACCTCATGAAAACTGCCCAAGACAGATGAAGTCTTGCATACATGTGCCCCATATCATACTGCAGCTGAGGGGCCCTCAAAACCCATTTCACCCTGGTTTTATATCCAGGGGTAACTGGAATTTCTGAGCTAAAGCATTGCAGGACATCCTCCTCTTCTAGGAGGAAAGGGAACAGAGCCTGGACTGTTCTAATAGTTTCTCTTTATCTCAGGATGCTGCATTCCCAGCACATTCTGCAGTTGTCCTTGAACTACATTAGAGAAAG
Organism: Sapajus apella; assembly: GCF_009761245.1. Lineage (NCBI taxonomy): Eukaryota > Metazoa > Chordata > Mammalia > Primates > Cebidae > Sapajus > Sapajus apella. The sequence goes on from NW_022436947.1 coordinate 4,588,782, forward strand.
GAGGAAGAGCTGGGTCTCTAAGGTCATCCAGGGACTTGTCTTGCAATAATCAATTCCCTTCCTGGCACAAATTTAATAGCTTGTATCAAATCAATCAACAAATTTAGATCCATCTTCAAAATTCTCACTTCCCAGATGGGCACTTTTATTAAGTGTTTGACCTTTGTAGAAGAGGCTTTTCTCTGAGTCGGGGCTTGATGCTGCCCTGCGACATTTGTGCCTCACACACATGACTAAGATCAGCCATCCAATAATTATTTGTTACTTCCTCCCAAATATATAATAATGTGGGACACTCTTCATTTGCTTAGTTGTATGCAATGAATTTGAAAATATGCATGCTGTTTTGTTAATTGTGTTTTTAATTGAGTCACTTCATCTGAACAAATAAAGCCACCAGTTATTAGAAATGCCATCTGAACTCCGTAGCTAATAAAGCTGTACTGAGTTGTTTCAGAAGTGTATGAAAATATGGTAGAATTATGATAGAAATACCTTTCAATTTGAAGCTGAGATCTATATATTTTTAAATGTGGTTTCCTACTGATTTAGGATGAATGAGTATGGATTTATGTTTTTAGTCAACATGGGCATTTATTTTCAACTTGTCGATACTAGAGAGTCTTGCTTTGAGAACCTAATTCAGTTTGCCAATACAGGCAATTTTTTTTTTCAAAAAGATTGACTGCCAAAAGTTGAGAAATGTCCTTTTGATTTCCCAAAAGAGATTTTGGTAAGAATATTATCATAAACACTTTGCTTTTAGTTACAATGTTTTTATATCTTGCGCAAAGTTGTAGTATATAATCTTAGTGTCTCAAGTCTCTTAATAAGCCTGTAATCTTGTAGGATTTCTAATATCATATATAATTTCCAACTGTGTCTCCCTCATAACTTGGGATATTATCTTGCATATAGCAGGTGGTCTACGAAATCATTGCTGATACTAATTATAATTCCAGGGCTTCAGCTTATTTATACCATATTTTCTTCTTTTATTACAAAACTGACCTATATACTTCACATTCGTCTTTTGATTTCTCACCTGAAACTTTGACTTATTCTATTTCTTCCATTGGAAATGTTTTCCATTCTAGACTTCCTTATCAAAGTGCAAACCATCTTAAAAGGCTGCATTACCACCCTCTGTGCAAAGCTGCCTCTGATATTTTTGGGGGAGATATAGACTTCTTAACCTCCCCTTTCTTCCTCTAAGAACCACGAGGGAGAGAGCCAGTAATGGAGAGCCTAATACATGTCTCACAGGATGCCAGGCATTTTATATGTTATCTCACTGTACTCTTCAAACAAATTATGAGGGTGCATGTTAAAACTCTAAGTTTCCATAGATGAGGACACTGATAGTAAAAGAAATCGACTGCTTTGCCTAGATATAAGAAGTGATGAAGCCAGTGTGAAAAATTCTGACTTCAAAGCCTTTTCTTTTTCCACCATGTTGAAATATGCCTCTAATGCCTTATGATTTTCTGTCATAAATTCTTCATGATTATAATCACCTTTGTTAGGCTGTGTGTTTGATCCTTGATGACAAGATGAAATCATTTCAGACTTTATAAAGTATAGAATAATTAGATATACAATTTATATTTTAAAATATAATTTCACAAATATTTATTGGGTACCTAATATGAGCAAGGTATCTTTTATGCTAATAATAGATTTCATATTTACATCACCATCTGTGAGGCATTTTTCCTATCCTACCTTTTTAAAAAATATTGTTTTACGTCACTGTTGTATCTCCTAACTAGATAGATCTTGTTATTGGCTAGACGAGTGGCTTTTAAATGTATTTTCCTTTCTTGACCAATGGAATTTTACAAGGAAGTCAATGAGTAAAGCAGTGAAGGAGGAGCTGCTCTAGGCAAAGCTGAGGTAAGGTGGGGTGCTACCGGGTGTGGTGGTAGATCAGGGCACCTTCTGAGGCCCCTCTTAATGCCTTGCTGCAGCCCTCTGTGCTTCCTGTGGAAACATCAGTGCTCTGTTTTCTAATGAAAATAAGAGGAAATTTGTGTGTGTGTGTGTGTGTGTGTGTGTGTGTGTGTGTGTGTGTGTGTGTGTTTCTGAAATTTTGTGGCCTTAGTGCTTATTCTGGAGTCCAAATTATAGTACTGTTGTAATAAACAAATAAGCAAAAGTGAACTGAAGTACCTAAAACACCCACAAAACTAATAAAAATAGAGACAAATCCAGGACAATAACCACAGAACTATGCGAAGGGTATCTTGATGAATTCTTGAATACGGCAGCTGACCCTTGGTGGTAACTTAGGGTTTTAGTCATGTTCATACAATACTGGCTTTTCCTAACTCCACCGTCTTTCCTAGTCTCTTCTCCAGACTATTTAATGACTCTCCCCCTCCCAGCTCCCAGCTCCCAGGATTAATTCCTTTCCAGTTTCTTCTTTTCAGGTCCATCCACTGTTCCTTGTTACTGTGTGCTCTAGACTCTACACATTTGTCACTGAATATTTTATGAATGCTACTTCCACACATTTGCCTATGTGGTCCTTCTACTTGAAGTTTGCTTGAAGTTTCCTTCCTTCCTTTCCTTCTTAACTTAGAACACCTCAACTAGCTTTTATTTTCAAAAAGCAGATAAATATTCCCCCAACCTCTACCGTGCTTAGCCCTATTAAGCAAAAATGTCACCTGGGTTTATGTACTCTGATAGCACTGTATGTATAATTTTTCATATTTATCACAGTGCATCCTCATAGTCATTTATTTATCTTTTCTCCCAATTAGACAGAGTGCTTTTAGGGAGAGAGCTGTGTTATATTCATTTCTCATTTTTTTTTTTTTTTTTTAGAGACAGAGTCTCACTCTGTTGCCCTGGCGGGAGTGCAGTGGCACGATCTCCACTTACTGCAACTTCCGCCTCGTGGGTTCAAGCAATTCTCCTGCCTCAGCCTCCTGCGTAGCTGAGATTACAGGTGTGCACCAGTAAGCCCAGCTAATTTTTGTATTTTTTTTTTTTTTTGGTAGAGACGGGGTTTCACCATGTTGGTCAGGCTGGTCTCAAACTCCTAACCTCGTGATCCACCCGCCTCAGCCTCCCAAAGTGCTGGGATTACAGGCATGAGCCACGCACCCAGCTATATTCATTTCTCATATTTCCACTCCCTAAAACAGGCCAAGCCTGTCCTTGGTATTCTAAAAATTGGTGAATAAGAAAGGTATAATTTCTCCAGCAAGCACCACCATACCATGGAAATAGTTCAGCCAGAAAGCTCTCTTTTTTGGCACAGAGTCATACAAAATTAAGTAAATGTCTTACTTGATTCATCAAATTGACATGCACTTAGTGAAAATAGGGTGTACCTGAGGTTGTGGATGCATATACTGGGACACATGATTTTCATGACTTAGTGTTCAAATAAAGCAGCTTAAGAAGGCCAAGGTGAGTTGCTGATTTAGCAGCAGATTCCATCATAACTATAATGCCTGCTTATGAGATACTGTAGGTATCTACAGGCAATTGTCAAACCATTTGACAATAAATCCATATGAGGTTTTTGTGATTTAAAAAAGAGTTAATGAACATAAAGAAAGAAAAGTGACAGGAGACAGAAGAAATAATCAGTTTTAAGTTAATTTATAAAGTAGAAAGATAAAATGAAAATGGAATATTGCCTAATAAAGTTTTTGGCTTGTAAGCTGAGAAGAAAACTACTGACGAGTAGTTTTAAAAATGAGCTATTCTAAAATCAAAGCCCTTTGACTTAAAAAAAAAAAAAAGGAATTAAAATGTATGATTGTTCATATAGCAGATAATGCCCAGCGCTCTGCAGATCTCTTGGGATGTCTTTTCATATTTCTGTGTGCCTCCTCACCTCTAGTCCTAAATTTTATTGTAATGACCAGCACCTGTTTCTGTTCTTTAAAGGCCTACCCTCAAGAGGAAGATAGACAATTAACAAATAAAAATAAAGACATAATACATCTGGTATGATGTGGCTGTGTCCCCATCCAAAATTTCATCTTTAAATTGCAATCCTCATAATCCCCATAATCCTTGTGTGTCAAGAGTGGGACCAGGTGGAGGTAATTGGATCATGGGGGCAGTTTCTCCCATGCTGTTGTGGTAATACTGAGTTTCCTGAGATCTGATGGTTTCATAAGTATTTGGTAGTTCCTCCTGCATTCATTCTCCTTCCTGCTGCATTGTGAAGGAGGTGCCTTGATGTCCCTTTGACTTCTGCCGTGATGGTAAATTTTCTGAGGCGTCCCCAGCCATGCTGAACTGCAAGTCAATTAAACCTCTTTCCTTTATAAGTTACGCAGACTCAGGCAGTTCTTTAGAGCAGTATGAAAACGACTAATACAACATCCAACATTAATTCATGCCAAGGAAAAAGTAAAGCCCAGTAAGGGAACAGGGATGTGTAGGTGAGTGTTATTTTAGATACTATGTTCAGTTATTACCTTGACTACCAAGGCTATTTTTCTTTTTCTTTATCTTATTCATTGATTTAACAAATATATAGATGAAATCTATGTGTCAACACTGTTCTAAACCTTAGAAATGAATAACAGAGAGATAACGTTCTCTCCCTTAAAGGATGTGTTGATTACTGAAGGAAGATGAATGCATTTGTATATACACACACACACTATTATGTATACACATACACATTGTATGACACAATCACAATCACACATTCATGCACAGAAAATTACAGTATTATCCAAAGGCTTTTGATAGAACTTCATCAGTAGACAGTATTCTAAATGTCAGTTATTCTAATACGACCTCAAACATCCATGACTTGTGTTACTGGTAGTTTCTCTCAGATGAGAATTTACTTATTGGCTAGTGTGTGTGAACCAATTAATCAGCTACTAATAAACTATAGTGGAATTCCAGTATCTGCCTTTCAGGAGAGCTTTGTTATTCTCTACCTCCTTTATGTATCAAAATTATAATGTGGGACTTTATTTTATTTTACTTTTAGTTTTTTAGAGAGAAATAACTCTTTAAAAGAGAGTCAGTTGCTAGTATTGATAATCAAAGAAGAGAAATTGAAGAGGTTTAAAGATATAATGGTTACTAAATATAATGGTCTAGATGGCTCATGTCATTTCCTTTTCAGTTTTATATGCCACATTTTATGGAATCAATAATTTGCCATGTGCACATTAAAGGTTGTGAATAAGGAGGGTCTGTGGAATAGAAGTGGCACAATGTGCTCCAGAGACAGAGGTACTATTTTCTTGGCAAACGCTTTGTTGAGAGTGAATGCCTTGAGCTAAATCTTGGACGATGATGAGGATTTGCCAGGTAAATGAGTTTGGGAAAGAACTTCTAATCACACAGCATATAGCATGAGCAAAAGACCAGTTAATTAAAACGTTTCTGGGCTTAAATAATTATAAGTACTTCTTTCTGGCTAAAGATATATAGATTGGGTGCAGAAGGGGAGAAGATAGATTGAAAGAGTGACTCCAAGAAAGAAAGTTTCTAAGATAGTCTAGACCTCTTGGTCTCAGCGGATTGTTGTTTAGAAGGAAATAAGAAAGGCAACGGGAAGATGAATTAGGAAGATAGTACAATAATCTGGTAAAAGGAAGAATTGAATTACTATTTTTACCCAGGGAACATGCAGTGTTTTGCATGCAGGCATAGGGAAATTTAATCCACAGTGTCCATTTATTGACTTTGTACAATTAAAGATGAAGGGGCAAGGAGGCTGCAATGGAAGTTAGAAAAGCTTATCGAGAAAAGATCTTGTGTGTCTGCTGTGTTGCTTAATTTTCATATGTAATTTCTAATTCCAAAACTTTGTGGGGAAGATATTATTCCCGCGTCTGTTGCTAATAAAAATAATTTTCAGAGAAACTAAATGTATTGCTTCAGATTCCCTAGCCAGAGTTGAGATTCTCACTCAGGTCTGACTTGGTCTAAAACACTTATTTGCTTCCCTATACCACATTGTAGCAGATAGACATGGAAAGGATTAGGAGAAAATGAAACAATTCTGTAATTCTCAAATTCAGTCTCCAGTTCCTTTCAGTTGTAATAAATTAAAGCAGTAAAGGAATAATACAACCAACCCAGTGCTCCTTGAACTCATTTAGCTCCCCAGAATAATTGAACAAAGATACATTTACTACCACAGTTATATTATAAAGAGAAAACCCAATGCATTTCCTTTGAATACTTGTTTTCATTGATTTATTTGTTCCTTTCTTATGCCTGCATGCTTCTGTATAATTAGAGATGAATTTGTAGTAGAAGACAGTTCTCATGAAACCCACTCATCCTTGTAATGATTAATAGGGAGCAGAGGTGAAAAGCCTCCATGCTTTTAGTCAAAATGGATTTTCTAGTATATTACCAAGTCAGAACACATGAGAAAAGAACACTCTGTGATATCATGTTTAAATTTTAAAAGAGTCATTATTTTTCTTGGGAAATGTAAAAATTTCTTAAAACTATGATTTGTTTGTTTTTATTTCTGAAATCATGACATTATATATTAATACAGATTATGAATTGGTATGATTTCAGGTTTGATCAGGTTGCCGACTAGTGAGCCAATAAGAGTGAGAAATTGATGTTGGTCAAAACTAGGAAGATTATGTGGCTGCAGAGCCTGCAGTAGAGTGGGGAGAACAATGTCAATCAGGAGAAATGGATGGCTAACTATTGAATTCTAGAAGAATGTTAAAAGCTTGGAGGCCTTCTAGTCTCAGAAGAGAATAGCAAGGAAGGAAAAGTGATAATTGGGAATCCATGATGCCAAATATTATCAGTAGAGATACCATGCTTCACTGGCTCTTTCTTAGCCATAGGTACGAAGCTACATATAACCCCCTACCTAAATCGTCCTCCTTTCGTCACTCTTTATGATATCATTTTAAATTTTATTTTAACATATTTACCACAATTAGAAATTACCTTGTTTATGAATCTCTTTACTCGTCTATTTGTTTACATGTTATTTTCTAGCTTGTCCACTAAATATAAGCATTGTGTGGTCAGAAATCCTGTTTGTGTTGTTCAACTCCTTATGTTTATTGCCTAGAATAATGTAGGCCACAAAGGACGCAACTCTTACAAATACATAATTGTTGAGTAATTTAGCAAATGGCAACCCTATTTGTAATGATCCAAATATCAGTTAATATTACCATGAGTCTATATTTGTAAACTGCTTAAAACAGATCCTTGAATATGGTAAGTACTATAAATAAATTTGTTAACTAAATGAATACTGTACTTTCTTAAACTAAATTAAAATTATTTCTGGTGAGTAAGAAAAGACAGGCATTTGACTGTATGACTAAAATAATCAGGACATTTATTAATGGTTAATACCTTATAAAAGAACTTCTACCTATAAGTGGATTTGTTCACTTTATAGGGAACTTCAGGGAAATTAAGTCTTTGGCCTTAACGGAATCCCTGTCTTAAAATTAATTCACAATCCAAAAAGGGAAATGCAAAATAATTGCCCTTCCCTTATATTTCATGGCATCCTGTACTTCTTATGAGAGGACAGTGAATTATAATTGGCTATTTACTTGTCACCGATGCTTTATTGGAGTGCACGCTTCATGAGAACAAGCTAAAACATCTGTCTTATCTCTTGTCACTGTTGTGTCTTGAGAATAGCAACCAGTGGCTGACATAGGGTAGGTGACCCCAAAATGTATAATGAAAGAACATGTTAATTTGGGGTGGAAAGAGGTGTCAAGATAGTTTTGGAAACTTCCTGAATCTTCACATAAAAATAGATGGAGCAGCTTGACAGATAGTAAGACCAAAACCCATGGTCAAGATTCTCAGCAAACTGACAGAAGAGCAGAAGATCAAACACCGCATGTTCTCACTCATAGGCAGGTGTTGAACAATGAGAACACATGGACACAGGGAGGGGAGCACTACACACTGGGGTCAGTTGGGGGGAAATAGGGGAGGGAGGGTGGGGGGTGGGAAGCTGGGGAGAGATAGCAAGGGGAAAAATGCCAGATGTAGGTGATGGGGAGGAAGGCAGCAAATCACACTGCCACGTGTGTTCCTATGCAACAATTTTGCATGTTCTTCACTTGTACCCCAAAATGTAAAATGCAATAAAATAAATAAATGGGAAAAAAAAAAAAAGATTTCAAACAAAAATCATGATAGATTTTTTTCTCACAAACCTGAAAATAAAAGTTGATGGGAACAAACCACTAGTAACCACAAGACTTGCATGCTATTGGTGTTTGAAAAAACAAGACAGGGAGAAGCAACAAAACATCAGACAGATCTGACAAGGGGAGAACCCAGAACAGCCCACACAAGTGCACTGCAGATCATGGTGAGCCAATGTGAGAATAAAAGCTGACCCACCAGGACTCCCTTATGGGACAGGAACCCACTGTAAGGATAAACTGCTGTGAATAAAATCAAAATTGATCAAGAAAGCAACAATAGAAACAATACAGAAAGAGAGAGACCAGATAAAAGTAAGAAGAGAACAGAACCTGAATATCTCAGAAAGAGAGATACCGTATTTTTTGCCATTATATGAAATAACAGAAGAACAGATTTTATGAAATTAGAAAAGTTATGTGAACACACAGATGAACAAGAGAAATGTATTGAGGTCAAATCTTATACAAAGTAATTTAAAAGGAGAAAATGAACAGAAAAAGGGGCAGACCATTATTCATGTGGGCAATACAAGAATTTCTGAAGGTGCTCAAGAAACAGAACAACAAAAAACTTTGTATCCTACTGTTTCAAAATAAGCTAGAAAACATTAACAAATGATATAAAATGTAAAAGGACATCACAAATCATGATCAGAAAAACTCAGCAATGAGGTGACAAAACTAGGAAAGAATTAGAATGATAATCTATTTTGGAAATAAAGCTAAACGAGAAGGAGCACAAGATTGAATAAACACAAGTAATACCTTAAGATAAGTTGAAGATTAAAAAGGCAATTTCTTTTAAATAAAAAATATAAATAGGATTTGAGATAAAATGACAAATACTGAAAATAGACAAAGCAAAGATCCTCAGATTCTCAGATCACTGTCTGAGACTATTTACCCAAAATGAAAATTAGCTAGTTAATTTTCAGGAAAATTGTACTTTAAAGAAAAAAATCTTTTGAGCGTCTCAGCTAAAATAATATTATATTTATAAGGAAAAGTAAAATAGATGATGAATAGTCATGGAAACTCTTCCATAAGGCATGTCATTCCCCAAAGCCAGCCGTAAAACCTGAAGATAATACTCTTAACTTCCCTAAAGCTTTCTGTGTAATAACTGGCCATAAAGACATTATCTGACCTACCTTGTTTGAGGATAAGTCATAAGATCTCCATTCCGGAGAGGGCCCTGCCCCACATGCAGAGAAACGAAGGGTACAGAGAGACCAAGAAGAATCTAAACAGGCAGGCCTTGCCGGGTTTCCTCCTTCAGCCTGTTGTTAGCACTAGATTACACCTTTTGCCCAGTTGTACTTATACACAGCTGTCCATATTTTGTTGAGCCTAGGCATAAAAATAGATAGCTTTTCTTCTGAATCTTTGGGTCTTTATTCTGAATACTCCCATGTTACATAGAAATATGATCAAATAAATTTATATGCCTTTTGTCCTATTCATTTACCTTTTCTCAGTGATTTTTAAGTAACCTTCAGAGGGCAGAGAGGAACATTTCTCTTGACCCCTGTAAGTATGTAATGACTAAAATGTCTGATTACATAGATGTCAAGCAACTATCAAAATCAGGGCCAAAAGGAGATCACCTATGTAAAATCATTTTAACTGCTTTTAAAATTCATAATTGGTGGGTTTACTATTATTATCATGAGACTAATGTTTATGTAATGTGAGATAATCAGATCATTAATTTATATTTAGTTCTATCATTTCCTTTGTCCTTTCCTCACTCTGCTCACAGAAAATGGCCTGGAAATAAAGACCAACTCATCGAAGCTGAACATCCTTAGTGCCCAGATTTTGGTCTTAAAACATAATTTATGATTATAGAAATGAACAAACAAGTATTCTTGAAGGACAGACCTGGAAAATCTTGATATACCAGATAGCAAGTAACTTATCAAAGATTATAAAGCTAGTGTTAAAATAATTCACAAGACAACTTAATTTAGTGAAGCTTACATAGGCCAAAGATGGGACAATTAGAGCCTCAATAAAGATGAAAAGAATATGATGGCTTAAAACCTGTCAAATATGAATAAATGCATGAATTTATAATAACATTAAAAAAGAAAAAGTGATTGGCAGTATTTTAATGATGGTAGAGAGCAAATTCATAATCTTGAAAGCCATAGTCTTGAAAAGTAAAGAAGCATTTATCTCATATATCTTTATGGACTTATGAACTTTATGAACAGCTTAACAAAATATTAGATGAAGGAAAACATTTCTTTATGGGATTATGTCAAGTATTGAATGAAAATGAAAGACTAGAATAAGAATATCACCATTTTGCAACCCTTATCCATACTCATTCAGTACTAGTGGCTTTTAGCATCACAAAAGAGCAAAACCTAAATATCTTGTAGCTCCTGGTGAAAAAACACAGTGCTATTTATATTCTTGCCAAAAGAATAGCACCTGAGTCTGACTAAGCCTCTGCATCCAGTTGCCAATTTGCAGCTGAACAAAGGAATATTGAATTGCACCATAGATTTGCAGTCATCAAAATCTGGAGTATGGGATACTAATAATTAAATGGCCTGGGTTTTGTAAAATGTAAAAAGCAAGAAAAAGAAAATGATGGGGGATAATCCTGTGTAGTAAAAACAAATTAAGAGATGTATCAGTTTAAAAGTTTAAAATAAAATTAGACAAGTCTAGAGAAGCACCCTTGAATAAAACCTTCAAATAATACAAAGAAATAATTACTACATTAGTTACTTTTGGAGGGATGGGACTGCCATTGTGATGGGGAACATGTAAAGCCTTCTAACATGACTGGAAAAATATTTTATCTTATAATAATTTGCTAAGCTTTTTAGTGGGTTTGTGTGGTTTTTCTATAACTTGTGTTTTGTTTTACAATAAAGAGGTCAGAAAATTACTATTTCATGAGAGTTTATGCAACTTAATCGCACAATATCTAAAATGATCTAACAATGTGAAACAAATAATGCAGAAGCATCTCAAATCATTTACTGTCATACAATGCTGCTGTCAAAACTGATGGTTTCCAGCATTGCTTTGGTAAATTATATCTCCCAGGTATTGACAAAGGGCAGAGACAGTCTTTTATTATGACTGTGTATTCCTCTATTTAATGCCATGTTTTGGTAATATTTTTCACTAGCAAAAAGTGTAATGAGTATTAGCTATTTTTAAATCTTAGGTGTTTTAAATGAAAAGTAGGAGGTGGAATAGTTTTATCACATGAAGGGTATAACATGTAGTTGCAAAGTGAGATGGTTTTTCTCATTTCATACAGGTTGAACTGCATTTACACATTTGCTAATTCTCGACATTGCAACATTGGACCTCTTGACTTCAGCAGACTTAAAAGAAATACTGGGGATGAAGGTCCTGGAGCTCTTATTAAGCTTCCAAGAAGTAAAAGCAGAATTAATCTGTGCCCTGATAAGGCTGAACAGAACTTTAGTTGGTCTTAATTAAATCATGTCTCTCTCTGTTCCTTTTTGTTTGTTTTATTTTGCTTTTGGATAATACTAGATAAAACAAAGTATAATGCTTATTATTTTTAATCAAAACTTCTTTATAGTAAGTAATAAGAGTATAGGGGTATACTAATTTTATTCAGCAACTAATACTATATTTCTTAATATTCTGAGTTATCTCTATGTCTGTATCTTGTGATCTTTATGACAAGTCTCTCAAGAAATTGTTATAATCACCCCCATTCTGCAGATGTCATAACAGTTCAATTCGTTGTGATTTGGTGATTTGCTCAGGAACACTCTCAAAAAGTAAGTGGTATAGCTGAAGTTTGAGCTAAAGCTTCTGCCTCCAGATCCTGTATTAATTCTTCCAAATAGGACACTGAAGGACAGTTTCCAGCATCCTTTCCCTGTATTTACTTTAGATACTACCATCTTGAAAATTCTAGATCTCATTAAAATGCTAAGGAAAAGGGGAGCTCTCTTCATCTAAACAGTTAGAAAAGAGATTGGGATTTAATAGATAAACACATTCCCCTAGAGCTGGTTTCTTTAATGTCCTTTAATCATTCATTGAGATCACAATAATTTTCAGGCACCAGCATCCAAATATGGTATTCTTCAATCTAATTGTTATTATGCAATTAAGTCTATTGTGGCAAGTACAAGAATGATGGCAGTAGAAAAGGAGGGTAAGAAGTAAATTATTCAAAAGAATGGAGCCAATTTAGTAAGCCTTTATTGTTGCGCTACTTTATTTTTCCCAGTGTAAAAAAACATTCCATGATCCTTATCACTTCCTTAGGATCAATGTTTTTGCCTCTGCTTTCATGGCACACAGTCTGTTGGAGAACAAGCAGGGTCAGACATCATACAGGAAGGGTTTTTGCCCTCACTTGGTGCTAAGGACAAATAATCAACTATGCAAATATCACAAGCAAGGGGAACTGTTATCTACCCATATACTAATTACTCAAGTATTTACTATAACAGCAAGGCACCGGCAGGCTAATTGGGTATTGTTTTGGGCATACTTGAATTTTTGGATAAATTTAGTCATTCCGTTTCTAAACCTCCTCACTCTCTTCTTTTAAATAACCTTTTTTCATTTTATCTACCGAGAAATATCTAAGCTCTGAAAATATAGGCTTAAGTAGAATGATGGGCAAAATAGAAGGAAGGGGAGAAGAGGTTGAGAAGAACAATGTTCTTTAATTTAAAGTTATTGTTGAACACATATTGTACACAGGCGACCCACTGTACACATGGACATGTGTTCATTTTTTTCTTAGAAGATTTAAGTGCTGGAATGCACCATTTACTCAATTCTTAATATTTCTAATTATTCTAAATTAACATCAGAGGCCAGTAGAGTGCATTTTCATTCTATCTCTCCAGTTCCCATCCAGTACCTATCTTCGCTTCTTTCCAGTCAGCTCATATTTCAGTTACAATGACTTGTTCAGTAGACCATTCTATACTAAAAATTTTATTTGATTTGGAAATTCTGGCCAGTGTGTTTTTTTCCCTTGAAATACATGAATAGAACTGGATTAAGAGAAATCTTTTTGAAAATAGTGATGAAAACAAGAGTTTAACAATATAAAACAAGAAATGCAGAGGTTAAAGCTTGCCAGTGATAGCACCTTGGCATTAATACCTCTGTGTGTGCGTGTGTGTGTATAGATGTGTTATAGTATTACTTATGGAAAGTAGAGTCTTTCTATTTCTGCCAGGTAATCATGTTTCTCCAGTGGGCTCTGAGGTGCTTCTGACCTCTCTTCCTGCTGTAGTTGTTAGAGGACTATGGGGGGGCATTCTTTGTCTTGGGCAGAAATTTCTCTCAAGAGCTGTGCTTTCTCCATGGGAACTTTAAATTCTCACAGTAATTCACAGCCACCTAAATACTTCCGACATTTGTAAGTCATTGTTGAAAATGCAGATAAATTCTAAATTGGAAAGAAATACATTATAATTTAAAAGTTCTGAATCAAAAAATTAATTTGCCCTCTAAAAATATTGAAATGAAAAGATTCTGCCAAAGTGGCAGAAAGAGGCTCTCGGACAGACTCTGGGGAAAGCTCAAAGACTTCCGCTTTGCTTTACTTTACACTGAATAATTTTAAATGACATTTGAATATATTTTGAAAAGATAGAGTAGTACAGATGTACCAGAGCGCCCAACTCAGAGAACTCTGACAAGACTTGCAAACCAGTGAGTCTAGATTGGCTTCTTTTATCATTCACGTGCAATTAAAAGCACAGAAAAAGCCTCAGAGTCAGTAGAAACTTTGCTGTGTGACCATTCATGAGGTATTAGGTTGGTGCAAAAGTAACTGTAGTTACACTCTGCAAAAAGAATATATAAATATATATATTATATGTATATTTTTATTTTCTTTGAGACAGAGTCTTCCTCTGTCACTAAGGCTGGAGTGCAATGGCACAATCTCAGTTCACTGCAACCTCTGCCACCCAGGTTCAAGGGATTCTCCTACCTCAGCCTCCCGAGTAGCTGGGATTACAGGCATGTACCACACCTGGGTAATTTTTTGGGTCTCTGATAGAGATGGGGTTTCACCATGTTGGCCAGGCTGGTCTTGAACTCCTGATCTCGTAATTTGCCCGCCTCAGCCTCCCAAAGTGCTGGGACTACGGGTGTGATCCACTTTAAGGGCAAAAACCATGATTATTTTTGTACCAATCTAAAATAATAAGAATTTAGCCCCAGGAGGAAGAACAAGAAAATGATCTTATGTTGCAGAAAGTGCTGGAACTAATGAGTAGCTATTTTAGGCTACTGATTCAGGGAAAAAAACCTAAAGGAGCAAAATATTAATTTTAATTGATAAGTGAAATATACTACATCCGTATGTTGGAATCCAAAATCATCAATTTTATAAAACAATGCTAATTTACATTCCCACCAACAGTGTAAAAGCTTTTCTATGTCTCCACAGCCTTGCCAGTATCTATTGTTTCTTGACTTCTTAATAATTACCATTCTGATTGATGTGAGATGGTCTCTGATTGTGGTTTTGATTTGCATTTCTCTAATGATCAGTGATGTTGAGCTTTTTTTCATATGTTTGTTGGCTGAATAAATGTCTTCTTTAGAAAGGTGTCTGTTCATAACCTTTGCCCACTTTTTGATGGGATTGTTTGTTTTTTTCTTAAAAGTTTGTTTAAGTTCCTTGTAAATTCTGGAAATTAGTTCAACCATTGTGGAAGACAGTGTGGAGATTCCTCAAAGATCCAGAACCAGAAATACCATTTGATCCAGCCATCCCATTACTGGGTATATACCCAAAGGAATATAAATTATTCTATTATAAAGACACATGCACATGTATGTTTACTACGGCACTGTTTACAATAGCAAAGTCATGCTATTGTAAAATAGCATGTAAAACCAGCCCAAATGCCCATCTGGATAAAGAAAATGTGGTACATATACACCATGGAATACTAGGCAACCATAACAAGGAATGAGATCATGTCCTTTGCAGGGACATGGGTGAAACTGGAAGCCATCATTCTCAGCAAACTAATATAGGAACAGGAAACTAAATACCACATGTTCTCACTCACAACTGGAAGTTGAACAATGAGAACACATGGACACAGGGAGGGGAACATCACATACCAGGACCTATTTGGGGGGTGGAGGGTGGAGCGGAGGGAACTTAGAGGATGGGTTACTAGGTGTAGCAAACCACCATTGCACACATATACCTATGTAACAAACCTGCAAGTTTCACACATGTATCCTGGAACTTAAAGTAAAATTAAAAATAAATAAATAACACTAATAAGAGACAGGTTATCCAATGCCACAGAAAAGGAGAAAATTCACTGGCAAGGATATCATTTCATAGATATATTTGAATGAGAAAAAGAAATTAGAGAACAGAATAATCTCAATCCCTTATATACATGAAAAGTTTTATTGTTCACACTAAAGAGAATGTTAAAACACCTAAACTAATGTTACCACTTCTGTAAAAAAAAAAATTATCAGGTGATGATCATAGGTCATTACTATCGTTTTTATATGAAGTATAAAACACCACTAGCACAGTAGATGGAGCTCAATAACTGCCAGGCAAATTGCTGCAGCCATGATTTGGTATAGCCATTGGGAAGTGGGTTGTCCTGGAGCTTGGGCTGAGACTTTCTCAATGGTGTTTTGACCAAGTGACCATATTGACACTAGGCTGCTGTAGGTCAAGGTCTAGGAGAGTCTTTCTAATGATATCTTGGGGTTTTGATTCACATCAAATGTGAGCATTTTCTATTATGAGCAAGTGTAAATACTTCACCATATCCTAAGATTAGAGGATCTTTAACACATGTGAGTTTATAAGTGTGTTTGATATGTATCACAGGTGTGCCGGCTCTACTTCTGGGATTCACTCTTTGGTAGATGAATAAATAAGGGAAAAATGATAAGATGATAGTAATGATTGTGACAATGATTTTAAAAAGGGCAGAATGTTGGCTTATATATATATATATATATATATATATATATATATATACATCTAGATAGAAAGAGTAAGCATATACTTGTATAGATAATTCATTCATTATGTCTACTCAAATTGGTCTTGTGTACTGTAATGCCATTGCCATGGTTGTTTCTAAGATTGTCAGAATTTTGAAGATGGCTATAGTCGTTGGTATTACCAAATGATGCTATCAGCAAGACTATAGGAGTGTGTTCAAGTGCATGCCTTCAAAGTTCTTTTGCCTCCTTAATTTCTGAGTCATACTTAGCAAATAGTTGTGAAGTCTTATGTGGAGAACTGTTGCGTTTTGTTGGTGAATATGTGATTGATTGCAGAAGAGCACTTATTTCAGTGGCTGCTGGTGAGAAAAGATAAAATTCTACCCAAGATAATTGATCTGAGTGTTCCTGAAATCTAACATTCCAGAAATGGAAAGGGGAGCCTTTCATCAAGAGGTTCAATGAGTCTTCCTCTCTGACTTAGGTTAACGCCACCTTCTTCTCTCTCTCTGTTTATTCCTAGAATGCAGGCTCAACAGTACCAGCAGCAGCGTCAAAAATTTGCAGCTGTCTTCCTGGCATTCATTTTCATACTGGCAGCTGTAGATAATGCTGAAGCAGGAAAGAAAGAGAAACCAGGTAAGCAGTAGGGTCCTGAAGGCAAGAGGCTTCATTGATTAATGTCCATCTAACCCAATTACCTGCTTTTCCTTCCTCTTTCTTACTCTGTCTCCCTCCCTTTCTTTTCCTCTATTCCTTCCATCTTCCCTTTTTTTTCTAATTATTTAGAGGAAGCTAAGAAATATGCTGTCTTATTTTTCTCCCATTGTAAGTCCTGGATTGTGTAACGTTGATGATCATTAATATAATGATCACATTAGCAGCTACTGTGTACAGCACACTGACAAGCAATCAGGTGCTTTACTTATATTACCTCTATTCCTCAAAAAATGCACTCCAACTTGTTTTTCTCCTTAATCTCAGATTTACAGAGGAGGAAGCGAAGGCACAGAGAAGATAAAGCACCTTCTCTATGACACTCCCAAAGTCATAAGCAGGCTGTGGAACTGGGAGTCTGTTTAAATCTGTGATTCACCATATTTGTATGATGTCATTCCTTCCACAAGACAGAGAAAGGAATAGTAACTTGCATTGAAATGGCTCATTTGACAACTGTTATTTCTTTCTTTTTTTTTTTCTTTTGAGATGGAGTCTCGCTCTGTTGCCAGGCTGGAGTGCAGTGGCATGATCTCAACTCACTGCAGTCTCTGATTCCCGTGCTCAAACAATTCTCCTGCCACAGCCTCCTGAGTAGCTGGGATTAAAGGCATGCACCACCACGCCCGGCTAATTTTTTTGTTATTTTGAATAGAAATGGGGTTTCACCATGTTGGTCAGGCTGGACTTGAACTCCTGTCCTCGTTATCTGCCCGCCTCAGCCCACCAAAGTGCTGGGAGTACAGGTGTGAGCCACCACGCCTGGCTGACAACTGTTATTTTTAATAGAACATTTTCTCGATTTTTAGGCTTAACTATTTTTTACCATCTCTTCTTTTACAGAAATGTTTGCTTCTAAAAGGAGATGCCACTAAATCACTTAACACAGTCTCTGGCACATAGTAAGACAGAATTAAATTAATATTAGTTTTAGCTCTTTTCTCAGTTTTCTTTCTCTCTTCTCTTGATCATTCATTGATTCAATCATTTGGTTAATATCTATCATGTTTCTCTTATTCACTAGACAATAAGGATAGAGATAAAAAGCATAGATCCTGCAATGAAGGTGTTCAGGAATGAACTTGGTTATATCTAGAAGTTAAGGAGTTTTCCGTGTGTTGATTAGGCTTTCTTCCTTTCATTCAGAAAAAAAAGTGAAGAAGTCTGACTGTGGAGAATGGCAGTGGAGCGTGTGTGTGCCCACCAGTGGAGACTGTGGGCTGGGCACGCGGGAGGGCACTCGGACTGGAGCTGAGTGCAAGCAAACCATGAAGACCCAGAGATGTAAGATCCCCTGCAACTGGAAAAAGCAATTTGGAGGTAATCCTCAAGCTACTGAGTTAATCTCCTACTCTGAGATAATTCTCAGATGTTTCCACCAATCTTTTTAATGTTGAATTTTTATTTTAAATAACTTTATCTTATCAGACACAAAGAGACCAGACATCTTTTCCAACCCCAGTGTTTCTCAACTTTGACATTGGTGCCATTTCAGGCCAGGCAATTCTTTGTTGTAGAGGCTGTCTTGTGAATTTTAGGGTATTTAGTAGCATCCCTGGCTTCTACTCACTAGTTTCCAGGAGGATCCCTCACCCACTCCATATGTCAAAACTAAAATCGTCTCCATATATCTATGGCCAAATGTCCCCTGCTGGTCAAAATCATCCTTGGTTGAAAACCATTGCCTTTCCAAAGGGACATAAAATATATCCTTGATTTCTCCTAATAATGTTCATTGATCTATCTTCTCTCTCCTTTCTATTTCTATGTTCCTTTGATTTTCCTTTCCTCTTTTCTTATTTATTCTCCTCTTTCTCCATGTTTCTCCCTGTCACTTTCAGGCCTTCTCTCTCATTTGATCCCTCCCTACCCTCCACACAGGTTCACAGATTCACTTACTGAGTCCAGCAGGGATGCTCATAACCACTTTTCATAGATCCTTCTCCCACTGACTAGAGTCATTCTTATGCTGGCCTGATCTATCTATCTGAGACAGGATCTCTCAACACTTGCAACTTTATATCTAGTATTGAACCCTCAAATAACCTCTTTCATCCACAATCCACACTGTTTGTCTTTCTTAGCCATGGTAGGACATGATGCCTGAAATCTTCTCCCTGTGTTCTGTGGAAATGCACTGTGGCCCATAGGCAAGTGAGGAAGGACAGTGGGTGTATACATGTTTATCTTTTCTCCCTCTATAATCTTTGGGTTATTTTTATTTGAATGGAGATAGATAAATTCTACAAAAGTGTGATGGAGATCAGGTACATTTGGTCTTACATTGTATATGGGTACCTTAAAAACCCACTTACAAAAAGTTTAAAAGGTCTATCTTAAAGGGCTTATATTGAGAATATTAAAGAACTCTCAAACTCAACAGTAAAACAAACAAACAAACAAAAAACACAAAACAAAATAAAACTTAACAGTTCAATAAGAAAGTGGGGCAAAGACATTAACAGCATTTTACCAGAGAGGATATATATGCAACAAATAAACTCCTGAAAATATATTCAACATCTTTCCCTTATTATGGAATAGAAATTGAAACCATAATGGGATATCACTCTACATCCAGCAAAGTGACTAGAATAAAAAATAGTGACAAGACCAAATGCTAGTGAGGATGAAGGGAAACTGGACCCCTCATATGTTGCCAATAGAAATCGTAATGTGATACAGCCACAGTAGAAAAAAAGTATTGCAGTTTTTTACAAAATGAAACATACATTTACCATGCAGTTTCTTGGTCATTTATCCCAGAGAAATGAAAACATATGTTTTCATAAAAACCTATACATGAATTTATATAGCAGTTGTATTTGCAATAACCCAAAGCTGGAAACAACTTGGATGTCCCTCAACTGACGAACGGTTAAACAAAGTAGAGTGCATTGGTACTATGGAATACTACTCAGAAATAGGAAGAAACAGACTATTAATACACACAACTTGGATGGATCTTCAGAAAGCTATGCTAAGTAAAAATGAAAGCCAATCTCAGAAGTTTACATGTTGTAGAATTCCATTTATGCAACATTTTTAAGCTAGAAAAGTGGTAGAGCTAGAGAACAGATTAGGAGCTGCCAGGGATTAAAGAGGTGGGGAGGGAGGAAGGTGGCTAGGCCATGACTATAAAGAATGACCCACTGGTGTGTTGGGACTGTCCTATAAATTAATGGTGATGGTGATTATATGCATCTACACATGTGATAGAATTGAGCAGATCTCAATACACATGCATACATTCTGTATTATTTCTTATGGCTGCACATGCCTCCATGATTATTTCAATGCAAAAAGTTACAAATAAAAGTGTGCCTTTGTTATCATGGAAGTACAGTAGAATCTTTCAAGGATTTCTGTTTGGTTCGACCCTGCCTTTAGCGGAGTGCAAATACCAGTTCCAGGCCTGGGGAGAGTGTGACCTGAACACGGCGCTAAAGACCAGAACTGGAAGTCTGAAGCGAGCCCTGCACAATGCTGAATGCCAGAAGACGGTCACCATCTCCAAGCCCTGTGGCAAACTGACCAAGCCCAAGCCTCAAGGTAAGTTGTTTCCATTATACCACAATTCTGATGGATCAATGGACTCGGGCAAGATCTGGAAAACCCACATTTTCCAGAAGGAAATGTTAGGTGAAATACCTGAAGGAAGTGACTGAGGAAGTCCTCTATACTGAGAATCACAAAAATACTTTCAAGCAGGCAGTCTGTGAGTTCAAACTGAAGTCCTCTGCATAGATGAGGAGATTGGTACAGTCTCCTAACCCAAATAAATAATATAGCAAAAGAAACCAGCTGAGACACTTGTTATGTGCTGACCATATATTCCAAGCTCTTAATTGGAACTGTATCCCGACAAAAAAAACAAACTCAGAATGTTCATGAAGGAGATAATTTTAAATCAAACTTCCCCCAGATTATCTGAAATACAGTTTTCACAAAATCAGGAAAATTATTTTACATTTTCCTTTTATTCACTGCATAATGAATGGGTTCTGCACTTCTTTTCAGAGCCTTTATATTTTTTTGAGTTCAATTTGATTACCAACTACATTCATCACAGACTTTTTAAATAACACTCAGAAATTCACGCTCTGCTCTCTTGCTGGAGTGGGCGAAAACATTCATTATGGCCATGGATTCATACATAGAAGGATCCCAATTGAGGGAAATAATATCGTTTATTTCATAGATGTTATGGTCTGAGTTGTGATTCCCCAAATTCATATGCTGAAGGTTTGACCCCCAGTACCTCAGAATGTCACTGTATTTGGGGTCAGAGTCTTTAATTAATATAGAATGCAGCCACAAGGATAGGCCCTAATCCAGTGTGGCTGGTGTCTTTATAAGAGGAGATTAGAACACAAAAATACACAGAGGGAAGACTGTGTGAAGACAGAGGGAGAAGAATGCCATCTATGAGCCACAGAGAGAACCTTCAGAAGAAACCAGCCCTACAGATGCCTTGATCTTAGGCTTGTAGCCTCCAGAACTGCAAGACAATCAGTCAATCAATCAATCCATCAATCAATCAATTTCTATTGTTTAAGCCACCAAATCTGGGGTACTTTGTTATGGCAGCTGTAGCCAACTAATACAATAGGCCTCCATGAACTCTAAATTCAAATACCCTCTTGGGCTGTAGTCATATATTTTAACTCTAAGGTGGTCCTGAAAATTCATACTGTCAGAGAAATTATAAGGAGAAATTCAGAAAAATGACCATGTAAGAAATGTTCATAATGAATAAAAACAGGAAAACAAAATTTTCAGAAGCTAAGGGAGATTGGCTAGTTTCCTGCTGGTAGCCAGAAAGGACTCTATTTTTCATAGGCCTGGCTTTTTGGCCTCTGCTGGCGTTGTCCATAGAAATGGTTACCTGCAGATTCAGGATGGCCAGGCACAGGCTGGACCTGCAGATGGTGAATCTGGGATTCAGGCTGCCCTTTCCAGATCATGGAAATCGCTGCTGTTGTCGTGTGGTTTTTGGAACACATAAAGCAGGGCTGGGGTGACTGCAGTGAGCACTTGTGCCAACTTTCCAAATATCACTTGTCCAGAGACAACCACATAAATCTAAGCAAAATCAGTGCCATATCTACTAAGGGAAACATTCCCCAAAATGGAAGAATTCAGAGTTACTGTCATCAAAATAATTTATTTTTAATCCAGCTGTAGAACCAAAATATTCAGCATAAATACAGAACTGAAAGGAAAAGAAATTAAAGAAGCTTCCACATTCTAGCACAGTGGTGCTCAACCTGGGCTGCACATTAGAAGATTCTGTGGGTACTTGCAAAATTCCCAGTGTCCAAGCATAAAACAGACTAACCAAATCAGCATCAGTAGTTTAAAAATTTTAAATGCATCTCAGAAGGTTTTAAGATGCAGCCAAAATTGAGAACAACTGCTCTAGTATAGAATCCATTGATAAGAGACCACACACACATGCATACACATACAACATGCACACACACACACATACACACACACATACACGTGCACTGTCTTGTTATTTCCTATGGGAAAGAGAAAATTCAACTTAATAATAGGGGGAAAAAGTGGGGACATGATTAGGTAGAAGATGGCGGGGCTGGGTGAACACAGAAAATGTTGAAAAGTTTGGAATAAATGGGACAAAGCAGAGAACATGATTAAGAAAGAACTCTAAAGGATATTTGGTAAATAAGTGAATTTTTTTAAAATACTTGAACTGGTGTATATTTCATCTTTTTACAGTACCTCATCTAATAACATGTAAAGAAGGGTTAGTTTGTTCCAGGTTTTCAGCTTGAAAAAATGACAGTAAAAGTATTTCAAATGGATAGACATTCTGTAATATTTATGTGTAAATAAATTATAATATACAATTAATTTAAAATATGATTACTGAGTGAGTTTTATGTTTCAAACTACCAGTTATGCAATTTATAGGTCATTAAAATTCATCCTTCCCTTTGTGTATGA
Organism: Sapajus apella; assembly: GCF_009761245.1. NCBI lineage: Eukaryota > Metazoa > Chordata > Mammalia > Primates > Cebidae > Sapajus > Sapajus apella. The sequence goes on from NW_022436947.1 coordinate 4,611,626, forward strand.
CATGCCTTTGTTAAAACTAACCAATCTTTTCCATCTCAACAGTGGAGAATCTTAATACTGTTCTGGCACTGAGGCACTCGCAAAAAGAATAATATTCTTTTTTTTTTTTCTTTTTTGAGACAGAGTCTCGCTCTGTCGCCCAGGCTGAAGTGCAGTGACAAGATTTTGGTTCACTGCGACCTTCACCTCTTGGGCTCAAGTGATTCTCTTGCCTCAGCTTCCCTAGTAGCTGGGATTACAGGCATGTGCCACCACCTACGGCTATTTTTTTTGTCTTTTTAGTAGAAATGGGGTTTCACCATGTTGGTCTGGCTGGTCTTGAACTCCTGACCTCGAATGAGCCACCTGCCTCAGCCTCCCAAAGTGCTGGGATTACAGGTGTGAAGTACTGTGCTTGGCAAAAAGAATATTCTTATTGTAGGAGTTGAGCCAGGAATATGTGTCAGATAGAAAATTTTCTTAGAGGACACACACACACTCACACACACATACACATTCCATGGCATATTTTACTAGTGGCATATTTAAGTTGTATATGTTTTCATACTATTTTTCTCAAATAACCTGGGATAGATACTGCAGCTTTTCCTTTGCAAGTCTCTAACTTTAAGTTAGATCACATTCTTCTGATCAATGGGAAAGCAAATAATAATGAATGGAATCTATACTATCATTATCATTATTCCATTTCAACTGCTATGCATTGCTCTAGATGTTTTCCACATAGTAACTTATAAAGTCCCATATATTCTTGCAGGTGGGTATTATAAAAAGGAAACTGAGGAACACTGGTTAATTTATTTGACCAGGGGCATATCTCTAATAAACAACAGTGCTAAGATTTGGCTAACTCTAAATTCATGTTATCTTTCCATTTGTATTCTACTGATTTCTCACCTAAATCACACATAGGTATAAACTAACCTCCATGGGTTTTAATAGGGACGGTGGGGGGTGGGGAGCTGGGGAGAGATAGCAAGGGGAGAGATGCCAGATGTAGGTGATGGGGAGGAAGGCAGCAAATCACACTGCCACGTGTGTACCTATGCAACAATCTTGCTGTTCTTCACGTGTACCCCAAAACCTAAAATGCAATAAAATAAATAAATGGGAAAAAACATATTATACATTATAAGTATAGTCAATTAAAAGAAATTTAGAATTAAATTTTAAAGTTTCTACAGTCCATTAACATAAAAAAAAAAGAAATAGGAGAAGGTGAACTTTATCTTTTTTTTTTTTAATTTTTCTGGATATATGGTGCTTATATATTTATGGGGTGCATGAGATGTTTTGATACAGGCCTGCAATGTGAAATAAGTACATTATGGAGAATGTAGTGTCCATTCCCTCAAGCATTTATCCTTTAAGTAACAATCTAATTACACTCTTTAAGTTATTTTAAAATGTACAATTAAGTTATTATTGACTATAGTCACCCTTCTGTGCTATCAAATAGTAGGTTTTATTCTTTCTTTCTATTTCTCATACCCAGTAACCATCCCACCCCCTGCTCACTACCCTTCCCAGCCTCTGATAGCCATTCTACTCTCTATGTCCTTGCGTTTGTTTTGATTTTAGATCCCACAAATAAGTGAGGACATGCAATGTTTCTCTTTCTGTGCCTGTCTTGTTTTACTTAACCTAATGATCTCCATTTCTATCCATGTTGTTGCAAATGACGGAATCTCCTTATTTTTTATGGCTGAATTGTACTCCATTGTGTATATGTGCCACATTTTCTTTACCTGTTCCTCTGTTGATGGACACTTAGGTTGCTTCTAAATCTTAGCTATCATTAACAGGGCTGCAGCAAACATTGGGGTACAGATATCTTTTCAATATACTGATTTCCTTCCTTTTGGGTGGAAACTGCAGTAGTCATTTAACGAAACTTTTCTCAAAATGATGAATTTATAAATTATTTTCTTCCTCCAGGAAAGAGTACATCATCAACATTTTTTCCTATTTTAATTCAATATGTGAAGGAGATAGAAGTAGGGAACTCACTAATTTTGAATTGGGCACTGGGGTAGGAGTGCCTAGTCATTTAATTTAAGCCTTAAAGCAACTCTAAGCATACATTTTATTTATCCTGCTTTATGTGTGAAAAAGCATAGGCTCAGAAATGTTAAGCAACTCATGCAGGGTTTCACAGCTTGTAAGCAGTGAAACCGGATTCAGATTCAAAGTCAGACTGATAAAAAAGACCCACTGCCTTTTTAATTGCACAGTGCTGCCCCTTGGTATTATAAACTCATGAAACTCTGTCATATTCATTAGATGAATCTTTATGTCTAGAAGCTTTAAATGGTAGAGCTTCTGGGAACCTTGCCTAATGTCTGATCTTATACCCATGTAACAAATGAGGACAGAGAAAATCAATGACTTACCCATGTTCATCCTGTTTTCTGGTAGTAGAGTCAGTTCCTGGTTTTGTTCTCTGTTGATGTCATTTTTTCTGCCTTATTTCAAACATGAGAGTGGTAGGAAAGGGACTTTTTATAGTGATGATTAAAGGGCATTATAGTCATGAAGAAAATCAGTAATTGTCAAACTATGAGTTTAATTACAATCACGTGTCACTTATCAACAGGGACATGTTCTGAGAAATGTATCCTTAGGTGATTTCATTCTCGTGTGAACATCGTAGGGTGCACTTACACAAAACTAGACGTGGAGCCTACTGTGTACCTAGGCTGTAAGGTATAGTCTATTGCCCCTAGGCTGCAAATCTATACAATTTGTTACTGTACTGAATACTGTGGGATACTGTAACACAATAGTTATTCCTGTATCTAAACATGTCCAAACGTTGAAAAGGTATAGTAAAAATATGGTGTAAAAGAAAACATGGTACATCTCTGCAGGGCATTTACTATGAACAGAGCTTGCAGGACTGAAAGTTGCTCTGTGTGAGTCACTGCATGAACAGTGAGTGAATGTGAAGGCATAGGACATTAGTGTGCAATACCATAGACTCTGTAAACACTATACACTTAAGTGACATGAAATTTATGAGAAGATATTTTTCTTTCTCCAACAATAAATGAACCTCAATTTACGGTAACTTTTTTAGTTTATAAACTTTTTTTTAAGGCCGGGCGCGGTGGCTCAAGCCTGTAATCCCAGCACTTTGGGAGGCCGAGGCGGGTGGATCACGAGGTCAAGAGATCAAGACCATCCTGGTCAACATGGTGAAACCCCGTCTCTACTAAAACTACAAAAAATTAGCTGGGCATGGTGGCGCGTGCCTGTAGTCCCAGCTACTCAGGAGGCTGAGGCAGGAGAATTGCCTGAACCTAGGAGGCGGAGGTTGTGGTGAGCCGAGATCGCGCCATTGCACTCCAGCCTGGGTAACAAGAGCAAAACTCCGTCTCAAAAAAAAAAAAAAAAAAAAAAAAAAAAAAAATTTTTAACTTTTGACGCTTTTAAAATAGCACTTAAAATTCAAACACATTGTATAGCTATACCAAATATCTTCTTTCTTTATATCTTTATTCCATACACATTTTTAATTTTTTAAACCTTTTTAAAGTTTTTGTTAAAAAAAAGACACGAACACACATTAACCTAGGCCTACACAGGGTCAGGATCATCAACATCACTGTCTTCTGCCACTGTACCTTGTCCCACTGGAAGGTCTTCAGGAAGAGTAATATGTCATCTCCTATGATAACAATGCCTTCTTCTGAAATACCTCCTGAAGGACTTGCCTGAGGCTTTTTATAGTTAACTTTATTTTTATTTTTTAGTAAGTAGAGGAGTACACTCTAAAATAATGATTAAAAGTACAGTATAGTAAATACATAAGCCAGTAACATAGTCACTGTCAAGTATTATGTAGTGTACATAATTGTCCGTGTTACACTTTTACAAGACTGGCAGTGCAGTAAGTTTATTTACATCCTCATCACCATGGGCATGTGAGTAATGTGCTGCCTTCCACTACTAATAAGTGATAGCAATTTCTCAGCTCCACTGTACCCTAATGGAACCATAGTTCTCTATGTGATCTGTCATTGGTTGAAACGTGGCTAGGTGGCTCATATATTTCGTATAATCCAGTCACTCAGCTTATTGACAGAAAGTGCCCTCTTTTTCTGTCTTTATTATTCTAATTAAACATGTGATCAGGATCTGTTTTTGTTTGTTTGATTTTTGTTTCTTTTCTATTTTAGAGAGCTTCTTTGCTTAGTTTCTGACCTCTTTTTGGGGGGGCTGGAAATGGCCATGAATTAATATGTAAACTGCTTGGTTTTCAGTTCAAAAATCACACTCTTTAAATTTTAGAATGACATAAAGATGGTAGCAAGTCTGCGAATATCCAGCATTAAATTGAGGAAGGCTGGAGAATATCTTTGCTACTCTATTTGTAATAATAAGGCTAAGAGATTAAGTGACTTGATTAGGAGGTAGGGGGAGGCTTAATTTGAGAGTTGCTAACCAAACACCAGAGAATTACTAAATATCCCACTGACTTTGGTTAAAAATTGCCTTAAAATTCATCGTAGTCCATTGTAACAGCATTACCTCTTGAGGTATAGAAGCAATCCTTCCTATTGCTATGTCAATGTCATGCAAATTCCACACTGTAGCCTCAGTCTGCAATTTCAATGATACTAGATGTGAATTTGGAAACCCTTGTTTGAAGATTTCCTTTGGCTGGAATCCTTCATCTGAGGAGACCTTGTAGCTATCTATTTCGATATTCTATACTGAGAATCAAAGAGAATATTGATGCTCTTATGCAGAAATAAAAATTGAAAGGTACACATCTGGAATTTAGCTTTCCCAGGGATGGAGGCAGTATTACTCTGGGAAAGGATCCTTCTTGACTGAAGGATTGTAGCTGGAATTTGCCTGAAGATTATTAGAGTCTGGCAGGGATAAATGGGTGAACGATTGTGTTGGACACTTGAGATTCTAATTTCTGAGGAAAAGAGATTGAGTTTAATTAATATAGATTAATTAAATTAGTTAAAACATTGTATCTGTCAAGAGCTTTTAGATATACTCTAGCTTATTAAGCAAAAGAGGTCTATTCAAGGGTACTAAACAGTTCAAAGACTCTCCGGGAGGGCCAAGGATCTGGCTTGGATGCTGCAAGACCAGGAATAAATGCAGCCAAAGTCAACAGATCCAGGAGAAATCTCTACTCACACCACATGTCACTGATCTAGCAGAAACCCTTCTGCTGCATTTACTGTCTGCTCAGCACATATAATGCTTAGAACTGAACACTGGAAAGTCCACCACAGGTGTCCCTCCAAGACCAGATACTTCTGCCCCCTTTCTTGTGGAAATATCCAGTCTCCCCACATTTGGCCCCTGCTTCTAGTTGGTCACTTCTACCTCCACATCTCATTTAAGCAAGCCTGCTTGATAGAAACTTGGTCATGTGGAAAATTCTGCTACAAAAAAGTCTGGAAAATGGGTGTTTAACTTTCCAGATTCTACCTCTGAATTCAAGAAGGGAAGCTTCAAAGGTCTTGCATGGCGTGTAGTGAGCAAATCTACCACAATGTGCAGGAATGCCAGAATGTGATGGGGTATTATCGTTTGAATTTCCCCCCTCTCCTATGGGGCTAGATGATGCATTGATGCCACTCTATGGAGAAAAAAGTTGCCAAGGGTAATCTAACATTAGGACTGTTGACTACACCATTGTTCAGAGAGTCCGGTCTCTCCTCACTGAAATTAACAGTCACTTTTTATTTTCTGCAGGAATAATTGATCTGCAAACAATGAAGAAAGTTGGAAATGAGAGTCTCTCTCTGCTAACAGCTTTGTCTAAAATGTCAGAGCAGAGAACTCTTCAGAGGGCAAATAACTCTTCTCCAAGCCACATGTGTTTTTCAGTGGTCCCCTTAGATGATGGCTCACTGTGGAATTAGAAGATGGCAAGGATAAGCATCTCTTCCAGGATGGACCCATCTGTGGGGGTGCTGCGGCTCTATAGGCAGCTGTGTGCATGGGTTGGGGGGATGGTGCAGCCTGTGGAGCAGGCTTCTGGTATTTATTTGTCACTGGATTGCAGAGCAAAGCTGAGGCAGGAGCTGAGGCTTGTATGGGAGGCTCCAGTGGGAGCTGAGAGGTTCCTTTGGGCCACAGATGACATTGCCTAATGATCATCTTGGAACATTCTAGTATCTTCAGTTATTGTTCAACTGGCAATTGTTACTTGTTGCTTTTTAAATCAGATGCATAAATGAGGGGTGTTGTGGAGCCCTGTTTAGTACAGGTAAACCAGTCTTTTAAGTTTGTCTGGAAACGGGGAATTCTAAAATCGTTTCTGGGATGAGCAGAGATGGGAACACACGGAGAGATGTCTGTGCTACACGCGAGTCAGGGGGTGAATGCCATTTCCTCCTGCTGTCCATACCAAGCCACATTCTGCAGTTACTAGATCCTTGTTCAATATCCCTGCTTTCGATAACCTCAATTCCTTTTCTTTCTTCCCAGAGATTTCTAAAAGTTTTGCCATCTTGCTGCTCTTTTTTGGAAAGCCGCCTAGCACTCTCTTATGTTTGACAATTCATCTTTAAAGATCAAAGGAACAGAAGCTGTTTAAGTGCAAGACTCAGCTGTGTGCAGGACACAGCTTTTGGCAGCTGATGATTAAATGGGAAAAAAGGGGTCAGGAAAGTGATATTCCCAGCATTCTCAATTCTCTCTGCTGCTAAATAGATTCTTTTGTTAGTTCTTTTCAAGATACTGTAAAAGAAGCTCCCCCAACATCTCTGTCTATGTTCTGGGCTCTGGCATCCCTTAGGAGTGAGCATGGCAACACTGTATGGAAGGGCTTTGCTAGGCTGGGAGACTTTTAACTGTGTTGAGACAGGTGAGGGGGCAGAATCCCACCACAGGCTGGCCTGGGACTGGCTCCCTCCCCTCCGAGGCCCCCTGACGAGGTTGATGATTACTGTCCTTGTACTTGGCCAGAAGAGGCAGCATGGGGTGCCCTGTGGGAATTCTGTTCCTCTTGATCAGAAGAAAACACTTGTACTTCGTTTGGTCTCAAGTTTTTATTTCTTTTTTATTCTGCTTGTGAAAACATCTTTCAACACCTATGTTTTATTTTCCATCCATGATACTGTACTTGAAGTTGGGAGATCTAATTCTGCCTTTTTCTTATTAGAGTGATACCTATTTGTCTTCTCTAAATTAGAATTGACAGTGAATACACCACAGCATTGTTATAAAGATAAAACGAAGCACTGTAGGCAAGATTGCTTGGTAAATACACAGTATTTGAAAGACTATTTCCTTTCTTCCAAATGAATTTCTTAAAGTAGATATTTTTCCCTTAACACCTTTTTAGACAAAAGGAGAATTATGATGATTGCAACAGATAGTGATTATAGTTTTTATTTATGGAGAGCCTAGTGTGTTTCCAGTAAAGTATAGTGCATTGCTCACACAGGGTGTCACTTAATATTCACAAGATTCTGTGAAATAGTTACTGTTATATCCAATTTTACATACAAGGAAACTGGGGCTATAGAGAATTTAGACAATGATATGGTTTGGCTCTGTGTCTTCACCCAAATCTCATCTCCAATTGTACCCCAAGTATTGAAGGAGGGACCTGGTGTGAGGTGATTGGATCATGGAGGTGGTTAAACCTCTTTTGTTTATACATTACCCAGTCTCAGGTAGGGTCGTTATAGAAGTGTAAAAATGGACTAATACATAGACCTAGCTTACGGTTATGCCACTAATAAGTAGAGGACTTAAATACAAGGCAGTCAACTCTAGAGCTCCTGCAGCATGCACAGCTCCTTCCTTTGTGTCAATTCCATACAAGTATCTAAATTTCTTATTTAAGAAAGTGAATGCATTTTAGACCTGTCCCAAATCCTTAGGGGGATGTCTGGCTCATGTTTCTTCCTTGCTGGGCACTTGGCTGATCCTTTCCCTAGACATTGCTTACAAGCTCTGTCCCAGCCATACCAAACTACCAAACTCCCAAACTCCAGGAGATGGCTGATTGGGCCGTGATTTCTTATGTGTTCATTTCTGTGCATCTGTAGTTCCCAAAACCTGGAACTGTTTTCCTTCTTCTATTCTTTCATACATTTCTACTGTTCATTCAGCAAATATTTTAGTGAGCAAGTGCTATGTGCTCTAGTTAACACCAGGGATAAATCTATGATTTTACTTGTCTTAGTGTAGTAGAAGAACAGAGGGATAAATTCCAATGTACCACACAAAGTGGCAAATGCTATGAGACAGAGAAATGGAGAGTCCTTTGGCATCATTTCTAATGTATTTATGTTTTATATAATCTATTAAGAACCTGCAATAGAGTACACAGTATGTTAAGTGCTAGGTATACTAGACAAACGTGGATCCTTCCCTCCGACTGCTGTGTTCTAGTGGTGGTGGTTGTCAGTAGACAATGAAGGAAAAAGAGAAATAAATAATAACTAAAACAGTAAATGCATCTCGGAATAAGTGACCTTAAAAACTAAACAGCCAAGTGACAGAGTGATGGGAAAGGAGTAGAAAAGAGAGAGTAATCAGCGAAAGCATCTTGGACAAGGTAGCTTTTGAATTTGGTTTGGAAGAGAGAGAAGAGGCTAGCCATACTATTGTTCTAAATAAAACAAGGGGAAGTTCAAAGTCCTTTAGGTCAAAAAGAGGTTGTTTTGCTCAATGACTAGAAAAGGGATCAGTGTTAAAACTTGCCAGACTTCCCTTCCCAAACATTAAATCACTATCTCCTCTGAGAGGTGTCACTTCTGTGATAAGGCATCCATTATGCTGTACCAAGGGCATGTTTGCCTCTCTTAACAAGCAAACTCTTTGTATACCACATTTTATTCACCTTTGAAAAATACATTTCATAGTCCCTTGTCCATGAGAAAAACTTAAGGAAGAATACTGACTTGAATGAATGAATGAATGAATGAATGAATGAATGACGTATCCAAATAAATTGTCCTGGTCTAGCTAACTAGGCTACATCATTCACACTGGCTTCAAAAATGTATAGAGAAATCACTGTTAAGGCACAATGATCTCACCTGGAATCAGAGTCATTGGTGTGTTTTACTCCCCTCCTTATTAAAGAATTTTTGGCCCTAATTGCTGGGGCAGAAATGAGAACCAGGAGCTATAAATATTTTTAGGTTTCCTTCACACTGTGTGTCTGCTTTCATCTCCCTGGGTACATTCCATGTGCAGAGGATCATTAGCTGTGTACTCACAGAACAGCTATAGAATAATTAGTACTAAGGAAAGCTACATATTAGTTACTGGGTTTAGGGACCTCCTTTTTCCTTCCTGAAGATTTTGCCTTTCTCCCTTCTAACTTCCAAATTGAGACTTTCTACTTGTATTTTAAATTGTACCTCTGTTATTTATTAAGTATTGTAAAATATATCCTATTTATTGTCTATTTATGATATGACAGGCATTATACTGAGCCCTTAGCATGCATTGTCTCACTTAAGCCTCATGGCAGCCTAAATTAATTTTATTCATATTTTTAAAACCAACACACTATTGCAACTTGCACAAAGTTACCCAGGCAGTAAATGATCAGACTTGAAGTCAGGACAATCTATTTCAGACTTCTTTTCCACTGTACCAGTATTTCTCAAACCAAGGGATCACTGTGGGATCTCTTTGGGTATTCTAAAAGAAAGTAATAATTGGTTTTTTGTTTCCTTGATAATTCTAAACATTCATATAAGCATATTCAGAGTTATTTATGACTGATTGAGTCCTTTCAGATAATTTCTGGCCTGAGCTTGTCTTAGTATAAAAATTACTCTGAAAACATATGATCGCTTTTAGTGCTGCGTTTTCAAGCTGGGGTTCTTTAAAGAAGCTATGTTCCTTGAGAGTAAGGGTGAACAGTACAAGGGGCCTTGTTAACCCAGAGCTCTCCCAGGCTGGGACCTGCCCTGAATTCATGATTGTCTTCCCTGTGCTATGAGATTCATAGCAATTCTGATGCTTCACCAGGATCCAAGGGATGGCTGTCCTGGTAACTGGCACTGCTCATGAGGATACTTGGCACACTCCCTGTCCGCTCTGCTTCTCACTGATGCAAACCTACAGGGAAATCAGAGCAGGCTGGTTGTTGCTCAGTGCACAGAGGCCATGAAAATAAAATAATAAAGACATTTTCTAGAGGGGAAAGCAATATTTGTAGAAGAACTCATCAGGAATCCAAAGAGCAAGAAGGAAGTAAAATTGTTCTAGTGTCCTAGTGTTCACGCATGCAGGCAGCAAGGCCCATAGATATCGATGGCAAGACACATTCATGGCCCTCTGTCTTGCTAGGCTTTCAAAAGTTATCTTTACTCTTACAGAAAATAGAAACAAAAATATTTTCAGATCTTCACCTAGATATAATAAATTAAGCTGCTCTGAAGTCTGCTGTCTAAAAAATGTAAAGTATAGAGAAAGATCTTCAGATTTACCTTTTGCTGCTGCTTGCTATAAATGGATTGCTGGGTCTCTTGGGGCAGAAGAAATCATGTGTTGGGGAAATAGCTCACCTACTTAGAGCTAGGAGGACATGTTTGAAGGGGGGTGAAAGAATTAATGCAGTAAGATTTGTGAAATCACTGATAAGCATAAAACCTTATATTGCTTAGTACCTGTTACATGGTTAAATGACATAAAATTTAAAAATCAATTTAATTCTGGAGGACGCATTGAAAATAACAGTAAACTAACATCCTATTTTGCACTTCTACAGCTAATGAGAGTTCTCTTAAGGATATACAAAAATGAAATATAGTCTGAAATCTAATTCACGGGTGCATTAGTTTGCTAGGGCTGTCATGACAAAGTACCATAGACTCAGTGAATTAAATATAACTTCATTTTCTCATAGTTCTGGAGTCTGATAGTCTAAGATCATGGTAATGCCAAGGCTGGTGCCCTCTGAGCCCCTTCTCCCTGGTTTATAGACGGCTATCTTTTCCTTCTGTCCTCACTATATGTGTTTGTGTTCAATTTCCTCTTCTTGTAAATGCACCAGTCATATTGGATTAGGGTCTATCTGAATGCCCTCATTTTAACTTAATTGCCTCTGTAGAGACTCTATCTCTAAAATATGTTCTCACTCTGAGATACAAGGGTTAGGACTTCAGCATGAATTTTCAGGAGGGATGCAATTCCAGCCATAACAACTGATTCTATTTAACTATATCTATGTCTATAATTTTTTGGACCAAAAGAAATATTTGTTTGGTAGTGAATAGAAACAAAGAACTGTGCCTACTAAACATTTAGATATACTAGAGTCCAAACTTTGCCCTTTTTCACAAATTATAATTTGATTTCCTAGTTGCACTGGCTATATTATATTAAACATTATATATGATCATACAAAATAGTGATATGCTAAGTAGGCACTTCTTATTACTGTTTACAATACTATTTCATTTCTAAGGGAGGCTACCAATATAATTTACAATACTTTATAATGAGGCAAATTTTCTACCTGTGCCCTCATTATTGAAGAAATAAGCTCTTAAATGTTTGAATGTCATATCAGAGATAAATCGTTCTTTTGTGTATAGAAGTTAGTGAATCTGTGTGGTATGGGATGGTCACTGTCAAGAAGTGTAACATCTTGAGAGTGGTCTACAGATTGAGGAAGGGCAGAGGCTTTTGCTAAACAAAAGAAACTCAGCATTAATTCCACATCTGTTGTTTTCTCTCTCTCTCTCTGTGTGTGTGTGTGTGTGTGTGTGTGTGTGTGTGTGTGTGTGTGTGTGTAAATAACAAATAAATGAGGATGATATAGATGTTTTGGGCTAAAAATAGAATAATTGACAGTTTTCTACTTGGTATACATGTGCATTTGGGTCAGATCACGGACAGATCCCAACATGCTCATGTGTGGCTAATTCTCTCACCCCTGACTCTACTGTATTAAGAAAGTGCATCTTAAAAAGGCGCTTTATGATATGCAGAAGCTATAGATACCTCAATAGCTTCTTATAAAGAAGAGGAAATGGAGAGACAAGAGTGGGAACAAGTTGAAAAGACGGTAGAGAGGAGTGTTTTGGTGAAGGGAGATGGATTAGTCTACTGATCGAATTGGTTTGTTGATTTGAAAAATAACTGACATGTTGGGGACTTTTATTAATTTTGTTCTGCGAGGTTGATGAAGTAATTTCATTGTCCCCACTAAACTTTCTATTAAATCTACTTTATTAGCTAGTGCTTTCATAGCTAAACTTTTGATTTTGAGGAGATGCAGTCAAATATTGAGCCACCTCCCAAAGTGAGTGGGGACAAAAAGGGTTCCTGAACATGTCTAGACATGGTTTAATCTGCATCTAGACACAAATATGTGTACTGTTGTTTATTCCCGTATACTTGATATCAGAAAGCAAATGAGTGCAGAAGGACAGACAGTTGAGCAGGCGGGGAAGGCATTGCTATGAAATAGAGTTGATGAGTGAAGAGGAAGGTGGACAGTGAGGGCAAGAACAGATGTGGAGGAAGGAAAGTATCAGCGTTTGGGTAGCACTGAGGGGCAGTATGCGTGTACACACATATTCCACACATATCATAGAAGTAAATGCATTGAGTCCGTAAAAGAGGAAATTAAGCAAGTGTTACTATAAAATAAGAAATCAAAGAAGAAACAAAATTATTACATAGGCATTGTACTGAACTATATCTGTGAATAATATATTAAGCAAATGTTTAAAAGATTATACTTCTGATTTTTAACAGAAATACCTTTCTGTATTGTGCCACTTAATTTATGCTACTCCAATATAAACTGAAATATTTGGAAATTGAATGAATAGTTCCATGTTAGGCAGCCTAGCCAACCAGTACTGGATTTTAGTTCCTGAATCACTGAGTTGTGTGTTCACAATTGGACAAGCGTTGTTATCAGTTCTAAGGCATAGCTGACATGGGGTGAGGGATTAGGTAGTTCTAGGTGACTAGACTTAATTCTTAAGCATGGTGAGTTACTTTAAATAGGTTCACAAAGCATTAAAAGGATCTTGGTGATATCCAGGCTTTTGAACATATTTACTTCACGAGAGTACTGTTTGACAGAGATATGATCCTTTTTCTGTAATGAGTTCTCGTGATTTATTGAACAAGACTCCAGAAGTGAACTTTTAGTGGTCTCTATGGCACGCCTCCAGCTCCTCCTTTCCAGCTATCTCTCTTGGCCTCTGCAGTGTGCACTTCTGAATGATTTTAGCTTCTTTTAGCTAATGTGAGTTCTGTCTCTTAGAAGGTGCAAATTTTGTTTTTCCATTCTAATCAGTACTTTCTCCCACTGCTTTAATGACCCAAAGATACTGTATTAAGTCAGCAGCAAACAGAGGCTGACTCACTTTAGTTAAAATCTGGGCTCCCATCAATCTGAAATCATTTTGATCTCCTAATTTCCTCTTTAGTTTTTCTGTATACACAGCAGGCCATCTGAAAATAAGTAATCAAAGCAAGACCTTTTATTGAGAAAATGAGATAAGCTTATTTCAGAATTCTCAACTTTCTTACTTCTTGAAAAACATCTCCCCTTAAGGTCTTTGAAAAATCTTTTTAAGTAGATGTCTTTCCCTTAAGGCCCACTTCCAACCTGATTTCTCCCAGATTTTCTTAATAATGAAAATGAGGAATTGATGTTTACTTGTACCAACCACATGGCAATTCTATTTCCAAAGGGCCTGTGAAAAGATGGAAAAGAGATGATGCATGTTGTTTGATTATTTGCCTTTCAAGAGTAACTTTGCTGTGATAGATTCTCATATAAATTGCTTATAAGAATTTAAATTACTACTTCCTTTCAAAATATAAATTTGCCAATACATATCTAGAGTTTTAAAAATGTCCTGTCCTTGGATACAGTAAATCCTTTTCTAATAATCTATAATAAAGCCAAATTTAAGCATTCAATGATTTGTGAACAAAATTAGCATTGCACCATTATTTATAATAACAAGAGGTCAGAACTATCCAACTGACCTACAAAAGATGAAATGTTACAAAATATCTGGAGTAGGATGATATAGAAGAATATTACTTAATCATATTCCAAAGTATATGCAATGGCATGAAAATAGATGCAAATGAATTTATAGCTGATATATATTTACAGCTGCTATAAAATACTTACATATATTTACAGCTGACATAAAATACTCTATCAGCTGTAAATATATTCCTAAAAATCATAGAAAGAAAACAAAAATAGAACTCATTGTTAAAAATATTGTTTCTATATTATGAAGTTATGAGTAATATATCTCTCTCTATGTGTATATATGTGTGTGTGTGTGTGTGTGTGTGTGTTTCTTTAGTTTTCACATGTCTGTAATACTTTTTAAATGAGAAAAGTAATTAATATTTTTTAAAAAGAATGAAATAACCCTGTAAGGAGGAACCCTCCTTTTCCTTCAGGGTAAATCTGCTGTAGGTCTATTCTTTCTTTCTAGTAATGGCTGCTTTATTTTTCACAACACATATCTCAATAAATTAGCAACAAGAAAAATAGGTCTCAAAACCATAAAAATAGCTGCCACATACCCATGATCTTTAATATAAATATGTACTTTAAAGCACTTTACATTTTTGAAAGACTCTCCCATAAAGCTACCTTGAAAGTGTTATTTGTAATGTCAACTCTGTGAAGGCAGAGTTTTATCTTATTCACCTTTATACCTAGCATCTAAAACAGTGGAGGTGGAGTACATATTTGCTGAATCAATAAATTAATGTGTTTTGAACAGTAGTGGTAAGATGAGATTGCAGAGGACACAATCTCACATGATACTAACAATGGCCCTCTGAGGAGGGTATAGGTTTTATTATTTCTAGTTTATAGGAAACAGAAGAAGACTGATTGATTTGCACAAGATCATAGAGCTGGTAAATGGCAAACATATATTTGAGCTAATTTTCTATATTAGGACTTAGTTCTTAGTGTGATTCTAACAACATTTCATGATTTTCTCATTGTCTCAGTGTACCTAAAGGCCATGGCATCACTTAATACATCAGCATTTATCAATATTTTGTTTTCTATTCAGCATAGAAAAAAACATATGGGTTCAGAACTTATTGTAACATGGCTCATGTTAATTTCTACGCATTCTTCTCACTGCATTTACTGTATTAATCCATTCTCATGCTGCTATGAAGAAATACCCAGGCCTGGGTAATTTATAAAGAAAAGAGGTTTAATTGCCCCACAGTTCCACATAACTGGGAGACCTCAGGAAACTTACAATCGTGGCGGAAGGTACTGCTTCACAGGGTGGCAGGAAAGAGAATGAGTGCAAGCAGGGAAAATGTCAGATGCTTATAAAACCGTCAGTTCTCATAAGACTCACTCATGATCACAGAACAGCATGGGGGAAACTGTCCCCATGATCCAATTACCTCCACCTGGCCCCACCCTTGACACATGGGGATTATGGGGATAAAAATTCAAGGTGATATTTCGGTGGGGATACAGAGTCAAACCATATCATTGCCTATCTTCTTTCTTGTCAGGAGTTCTTATGCATTGAAAGAATTTCCTTGGATAAATTCTAAGTTTTCTAGATAGAATATGGTGAACATGGCCCTTTGGATCCTATGATTCACAGCAATGTATGAAGCCTGAATCCTTTCTAGAGCACTTTTTCTTAGGAAAGCTTTAGGACTTTCTGAACACTTTCAAATGTATCTTAAACAAAACAATGCATTTCTATTTAAAAAAATATGAAGTTTACACAACTACTATTTTTTCTCATCTCTGTATCCCAGTTACTGTGTACTAGCCTCTATCAACTCAAAAACTGGCCAAAGAAAGGATGAAAGTTTGAAAACCTAGGAAGTTAAAATGTACCCAGGGCACTGCTGTGAGATTTATGAGATTCCAGTACAGTGATGTCCTGGTAGGAACGGAACAAGTCACCTTTCAGGCAGATGCCCTTAACTTTCACATGTTCACAATGGCTCATTCTCTGTTGGCATCCATTTCTGCTTTGCAGCCTCAATCCAGGCAGGGACAAGAGACATGTGGCCTGGGGTGTTATTTGATGTGTGGTGTGTGTATACTTCCTTCTCTTGATTTGGCTCTGTTCAATGTGAACTAAAGTGCCCTACTGTTCACATCAGGGTAGGGATCCTACTGGCTATTAGAACCTGCTAGAGTAGCCGTTGTATGACTTCAATAAAAAGCGCTTGGCTTTAACTAATTATAGCCCTGCTCCAGGCTAATTTGTGACCCACATCTCATAGTAAATATTTCTCTCACTCTAGCCAGGAAAGGCAACTAACTAAACTGGGACAGTTTTACCCACAGAGTTTAATCAGAGCTCTATTCTAAAGACAAGACAAAGTATTAAGAAGTCTGGATAAATTTCATATACGTATTTTTGTAAATTTTCTTCTTCATAAAATATTTATCTTTAAAGATAGACTGAAATAAGACAAGATTCTGATTGGATTGACGCTCCTTATTTTCCTTGAGAAATACTCTTTCCCATGTAGCAGTGGGTTGACTATTTCCCATTCAAACATTCATTTATCCACTCTGCATACAACAAGTATTTCACGAGCACTTGCTATGTCCCAGGCACAGAATATACAGATGCAAAATACAGATAGGGTCTCTACTATCATAGAAAGGGAAAACACACACTAAATGATTAGGCACAAAATTAATAGCTCAATTCTAATTGTGGAAAAAAATCAACGAGAGGCACAATGAGTGTGTCTGTGCATGGAATCTGCTTATGTGAGAGCTCTTGGAGGGCTTCCCTGAGAAAATGAAGCTGAGGCTAAGATTTTAAGGATGACTAGGTATTGACTAGGTAAATTAGGGTAGTAGGAGAAGGAACACTCAGGCCGAGAGGAAATAATGTGAAAAAACTAAGATGGAAAGGAGCAAAAACAAATTCAAAGAACCTTCATAAGGAAAATGGGTGAGACATATTATCACCATGTTATGGATTCATGTATTTTCACTAAAACTTTACTAATCAGCTTTCATACACAAGGCTCTGGGCTACGGACCTGAAGTACAACAGAGAGTAGAAACAGCTTGTATTTTGGTGGCAATTACAATGCTGGAGATAGGTGCTCTAATAAGAGCAGGAAAGATAAATAGCTTCTAACACAGACTGAGAGATCAGCAAACTAGAAGTGTTGTCAAAGCTGGTACCTGAAGCATGGGAAGCATTAATGAGACAAACATAGCAGTGGAAGTGTGGGGTTGATGAAATCAAGAGTGAATTTGAAGGCCAGAGACTAGAGAGAAAGACAGAGACAGAAACAGAAAAGACGTATTTGGGAAACTAAAATAAGCACAAGTATGAAGATGGAAGTAAAGAGAGGCAATGTGAATGTTTCGTTTTCTTCGTCTATTACATAAGGGAGTTGGACCACATTCTTTCTAGATCATAGGTTAGATACTATCTTAAACCCCTTATGTATACTAGGTAAAGATTCATAGGTTGTTAATAAGTTTTTGAGGGCGCAGAGATAAACAGGGACAAAGCACATTTAGTCTGGCAGTTGAACGTGCATAAAAGACAAAAAACTGCTTTTGATTGGAAGTAATATTACTGACCTGATGTTTTTTCACAAAAATTTGAACATTTTGTTATGTAAGACCTAAACTGACCTTATTGCAAATAAAAATTTTTCCCTCCTTCCACACTTTTTACTGAAGGTGCCTTATTTTTCTCTTTATATTGAGCCCATAATGGGCTCAAGGTCTGCAGGGTGTCTAGGCAGTGCCATGATGACTTGCCACTTGTGTCAGAAGGATAAGTTGATTGACATTGTGCAGATTTGATAAGCATGTGGTTGATCTCCTGGCATTCAGAGAGTTGTCAATTAATAAATAAAACACAAATGTCAGGTTCAGGTAACAGAGAAAGTGTGCTCTTGCCTTTACCAAGAAGAATGTGGTGAAAGATTATTAATACCAAAGTGTTCTTTGAAATGGACAACCTTACATTAGCTGACAAAATAGTGTCCAATGTTCAGAATAATTTTAAGTTTTGTGAAAATTTTATACAAAAACCTGATTAGTATGTTATCAACTCAGACTTATGTATGAAATAGGAACATGTTAGCTAAAATAGGAAAATGCTACTCAGACATTCACTCTACTGGAGATCTAGAAGATAACAAATTCCTGAGGGTTTCCCAGGAAGGGACACCAGGAAACAAAGGCAAGGAAAACCAGAGTTAGGTCTCAGTTGAAATATTACCTTGTTATCTGAAGATACCATCCTAATGTACAGCTGTTACCTAAAATGTTGACCCAAAACTGGAAATTATCCAATTTTCAGAGATTGAATATTTTTTCAGAACTTACACAGAGTATCTCCTTTGACCTAAAAGATATCTTTCAATTGGGAATTCTGGTCATTACACCTCTCATAGGGTGAAAGGAAGATATTTGAGAAAACAAAACTAGAGAGAGTGAAAGGTTAAAGTTCTTTAGTATTTTGCAGCAAACTTAGGAAGGCATGAATGGAATGTATACAGTTATGGCCAACAATTTAGCCTGGGTTTAGAAGCTGCTGACCCAATTGCATAGGGCATACCCTTAAAGTTTGGGTAAAGGAAGATTAGGAAATTACTGTTGAACAAAAATACTACTAGTATGTAATGGACTTTGGAACCCACCTGAAGAGGTCATGGAGATAGTACATAGAAATGGAAAAGTTTCTGGCTCTACTCAAGTATAAGCTGAAAAACACACAATATTTCTGGTTGGCATCATATCATATCTTCTGTCATCATAAGTTTTATGGTCCTCTTGGACATAGGCTGTATGCTCCAGTGAACAATGACCTAAACCCTGCTGGTCATTGTTTATGTCCCAGTGACCCTATGCTGCTTAGCACATTTATTGACCTGCTCAATCAATAAGTCTTGATGATTATTAAGGATTTAAATTATACAGGGTAATGATTTCTTGTTCTTGGTCTATTATCACATTAATGATAATTGCTAACCTTTATTGAGCACATGCTGTTATATCATGTTCTGTTCTCAGTGGATTTTATGCAACATGTTTAATTTGGATATAAACCCTATGGTTGTTATCATATGCTATGGTACTATTCATATGCCTATTTAAAGATGAGTAATCTAAGAAACAAATACATTAATTAACCTTCTCTGAGTCTCACAGTAACTTAATGATGTGGCCAGGATTTAAACTTCAGCAGTATGGCTCCGCAGCCTGTACTTAACCAGTATGTGTCTACCACTACTGTAGACCAAATTGGAGAAGTGACTCAGAAATATTTAGCAACATCCCGTCACTTACTAGGCCGTTTTTTGTCTTTGGAGCCAAATTAGATGTGTTCTATTCTATATTGCATTCTCCTGTTAGGAAAAGAGAAGTGGAAAGCTGATTGAATGGGAAAGAATGGAGTCTTTTGATTTAAATCCTCAATGTTTTACTTTCCTAGAGCCCACGTTGACATATTCCATTTGTTTTACCCCACGCTAAGAGTTCCTATAGGCAAGGTCCAGATAGAGTACATGTGGTTTATAGCTGTTCCTTCTTATACAGGTAGCTGGTCAAATATATAATAAGCAGAGGGCTGACCTGCAGTGGAAGTACTTTGGAATTGTTTGCTCAGAAAATATACTACTAAAGAGTCCCACAGACAGGGAATGGGGGAAATGAGGTGCCAAGCAGGGCTCTCATATCTTTCCATTGAGCAGTGACCTGGGTCATTTACGAAGAGATGTCTGCTGTATTTCTATTTTCTAAGCAGGACCCCAAGTCAGTATCTTGCATATCAAACAAAGGCAACCAGTAAGATAAGAGGCATTAATGGAATTCACACAGAAGCTGGCTATGTTCCTCCTGCTCAATCTCGTGGGTACTCTCTTGGCAAGAGCAGACAGACAGACACACACACATGCACACACACATAGTTTTTTTTCCTCAATTTATCAAGAGAGCTACCAAGAGCAAGCAACTTGTGTATCAATCTGATTTTTTCATTCCTGGTCAATTATAAGAAATGTGGCTATTTCTTCCCTGCCATTTAATAACTGACATTTTTCTCCTTTTTTTTTTTTTTAATTACAGCGGAATCTAAGAAGAAGAAAAAGGAAGGCAAGAAACAGGAGAAGATGCTGGATTAAAAGATGTCACCTGTGAAAAATAAAAAGGACATCAGCAAACAGGATCAGTTAACTATTGCATTTATATCTACCCTAGGCTTTTTATTCAAAAATGATCTATAGCTAAGTACACAATAAGCAAAAACAAAAAGAAAAGAACATTTTTGTAGTAGCGTTTTTTAAATGTATACTGTAGTACCACTAGGGGCTTATAATAAAGGACTGTAATCTTATTTAGGAAGTTGACTTATAGTACACGATAAATGATAGACGATTGAGGTAAGTTTTTTGAAGTTATGTGACATTTTACATTAAATTTTTTTTTTACATTGTTTGGCAGCAATTTAAATGTTGTGACCATGTCAACTACTTCTCCTGTTAGGTATTTTTTTTTTTCACCTAGACTTTTTTCCCAATTGAGAAAATTGTATACTAAACAAAGTAGCAATAAAACATAATCACTCTATTGGAAGAAAATACCTTGTTTTCTGCCAATAAATTTTTTTTTAAATGTAGTCAGCAAAATGGGGGTGGGGAGGCAGAGCATGCCCTAGTTCAATGTTGACTTTTTTTTAAGAAAAGCATTCAAACATAAAATTCTTTCACTTTGGCAGAAGCATTTGTTTTCTTGATGAAATTATTTTTCCATCTGAGGAAAAAAAGACTAGGAAAATAAATCAAGGTGATGCTGAAAAAATGTTGCTGTTGTGTTGAATAATTTGATTTTGTAACCCTACTCCTTTAGTCGTTTATGATCCCCCAGTCAACTTATTAGCATTGAGAAATCGTTGTACAAACTAGCTAAGTCACTCTTGGGCACCAATGTCACACAGTTTTTGTTTGGACTTTCTATCAGTAATTAACAGGTTAAATTGGTATTACTGAATTCAGCAAAAGTTTCACAGTAGTCTAGGGTTTGGTGGAACAGGAACATGCTCTTATAGTGGATAAGTTTATGCTAGCACCAGTCCAAATCAGGATCACAGTAATAACATGCAAAATGATAATTTGGGCTTCGTTTCCATAAACCAAAAGTTTTCATTTTGTTATATGCCATGAGTGTCAAAGGCTCTCTGTTCAACTCTTTATCTGTTGATCTCTAAGCACAATTTTTAAGTAAACAAATCTGTTCTCCTGTTATTCAGTGAATAATAGAAAATTCTCTGGGATTCTCTTTAAAGTATTTCTCGACATACTCTTTAATTCTAAAGTGATAAGGCTCAATAAACAAACACCTATCTACCAAGATAATTGCTAGGTCCATTTTGGGAAATGATGATTTCGGCCTACCCTGGGCTAACTATAAAATACATAATTACATGCTGGTCTAATGGTGCAGCCAAAGGCCTTGGCAGCTAAACTACTTTTGCCATCTAGCCTAAGATTCTACTTGAGCCAGGAATGGTGAGCAGATCCATTTCTCCCCTCTACATCAAAGCCAACTGTCAGTGGGGAAGAGAAAAAAAGGATGAGCTTTCAGGCATTTTATGGACTGGTGCTTAATAAAAAGAGTACCTTGTAAAGTGCAAATGACAGAAACATGAATAGTAAATGTAGTCCTTTTATAAGCTGACCTTAATTGGAAAAAGTACTATGGGATGGATGGAAAAGAAAAAAGAAAGGCAGAGTCTTGAGTGGATATTTTGACAGCAAAGTTCCAGTAGGGTAGGAAGATGGAAGAGCCTGTTGCAAATGTTGCTAGCCTCTCAGCTAACATTGCTCCTCCAACACATTTAGTCAAAAACAGCAGCCCCATGAATCAGTAATGAGTTAAGGTGAAGTAGAACTAAATCTCTCAAGGGAAAAACAGTCCTGTAAATCCTGTAAATGACTGTGGCATACTCCTTTATTCACAGGGCATGGCGGGAAGCCAAAAGTGAAAGGTTTCTCTGCTGTGTCAACTATGATACTTAGCAAGCCCTAGAATAACTCCCTGATTCTCCCC
This sequence comes from Sapajus apella, assembly GCF_009761245.1. Classification (NCBI taxonomy): domain Eukaryota; kingdom Metazoa; phylum Chordata; class Mammalia; order Primates; family Cebidae; genus Sapajus; species Sapajus apella. The sequence goes on from NW_022436947.1 coordinate 4,633,668, forward strand.
TGAAGCAAAGATTGGTATGCTAAGCTCCCTTATATAGAGTGTGAAATTCAACATCCCTTAAGTCTCAAGAATTATTCTACCCCAACCTCAACTTTAAACATCTTGTTAAGTCACACTGAAGTGTTGAAACATAAATGCAAAAAGACAAGCTGTCCAAATCTCTGATTCTCACAGTAGGAAAAAATAGACCGTCATCAGGTGCTTCACAGTGTTCCCAAGCAAGCTCTCTGTTCTGGGCTTTATAAACTTCACCCTAAAGTTCATTAAGCCTTGAAGAAGGGAAGGAAAACATAAAGACATCATCTGTATTCCTTTAAATGGCCTTAAGGGGAAGACAAACTTTCCGTTCAACAATTGAGAGGGTTAAAAGGAACTTTACCAACACTCAGGCAAAAACAAAGCTTCCCTGATGAGAAAGTGTCCTTATTGAGCTAAGGGCTGATATCCCTCACACTTGTTCTCTGATAGACTTTCTAATTTATCCAGGATATATGAATGCTGTCACATTCTTCTATATATAAGTTGTGAAGAAGAGGATTTTGGATAGACATTTTGACTTCATATATTCCTGGAATGACATATTAACATCTTGTTAATTTAGAAGTGTAACACAACCGGAGTTTAATACTCTGAATATTTTTAAGAGAAGTTCTCCTAAATTGGGTGGATGGGAAGATATAGGTATGAAAAAAATTGAATAATTATACTTGACTGTGAGAAATCTTATTGAAAAAGGAAAGGCTTTAGTTCTTTTCTATTGAGGAGACAGATATTTCTTTAAAAATAAGAGATACAGATCTTTTTTTCCATAACATCTATTGACTCCATAATTCTGTAAGTCTTAATTATTTTATAATTTCCTTAATTGAAGAACAGAGGTAAATAGGCTATAGAAAACACTGAAAGAAGAAATAGAAAATATTATCTTTTGCAAATTGAATTATTTTAAAATGGTTTTCAAACATAAAAAATTAGAACTTTACCTACATTGAATCATGGGGTTTTCTAATAGAGTGAAGCAAAGGGACTTTCTTTTCATTAACGTTCTCCAAAAATAATAAGGCATTTCAATATCCTTGGATATAGAATATCAAAGCATGCAAGCTACTTTTTAAACAGCGATGAGACCCTTGGAATACATTAATATAAGAAGAAAAGGGCATAATGTTATTCCAAGCATCCATCAAGTAATGCCTGCTTCAAAATTTGCAGACTCTAATTTCACCAGAAATAAAAGACATGGAGCATTTTTACTCAGAGGAAAACGTGTCTTACTCTTAGAAACTCACCTGTCCCCTATTGTTTCTGTTCTTCCCAATACTTTATTCTTCTAAGCGGAGAAACAAAAAGATAATAGAAAAGCTTCATCCTGTTGGGGTCACAAGTAAAATTGTGTAATTCATAAGCATTTCAGTATGAATAAGAAAAGCAGACCTAGTTTTAAAACTATTATTATTTAAAAAGACAAATAAAGTGTAATTAGCTCCCAATATTTAATTTTTATAAAGTGATTTTTTTTCAAAAGAACAAAACCATAACAGGCAGAACATTGACGTATTCTTACACATTTAAATACTACAATGATTGTACTAAGTTACTCATAGGGTTGGCTAAAGAGGTTTATATGTAGATTATCACTACATATTTTCTTTTGTTCTTTGAAAATGTGCATGGAAACCATATTATATCTTATTAGAGATGAAAACATGAACAACTAACCATCCTATCCCTCAACTCCTGGGATGACTTGATTACATATAGAGATTGTAACCACACATTCAACTTGCTCTTAGTGGAGATACAGATATTTCATAAAATAAATAATCACAGAAAATATTGTTTCCCTCTTTTGATTGTTTGACTGTCAGGTCCAGCAAACACAGGGCAAAGGTTCAAGTATCTTTGTTAATGAGATTCTTGGATAATTAAATGAATGCATCCCTTACTGTGAATAATCAACAGATTGAAATAGTTGCAATGAATGACATGAATTTTAGACTTCTAAGTCCTAAAAGTTGCATGCTTTTAAGACAATCATTTTTGCCTGATGATCTTTCTGTTAAAAAAAAAAAAAGGTACCACACTGTCTTTTAAAGAACATGATAAATGTAAATTAACCTGCTCTTGAAGACTTATTCCTGTCACCATGAAAATTAGGTGATTATTTTTTTGTTGTTTTTATGGCAGCTATAGTTGTAAATACTTTCTAATGTGTTGCTCATGGATCATAGGATTGAATGAATACTGCACCAGGATATAACCCTGAGCTCCATTTGAGGGAGAACAAAACTAGCAACAAGACTCTTCAGAACTAATGGACTTTCTTTTAAATTTTGTCTCTTCATAAAGATAGAATAAAGTGTATACTATTCTCTGAGCTATTGGATAATATTATGTGGTGACCTTTATAAAGAAATATACAATTAAATTTCAGGATTAAGCAAACATTATTTTTCCTTGCCTTTTAGAAAAAATCATCTTTGCTGTCCTTATCCTTGGACTTGTCAAATATATTCAGGCAATATCTATTATTTCTATGTCAGTAACCTCTGGTATTATGAGCAATCTTTACCTTTTTCAACCTACTTTTTACCTCACTTGTATTTCATGTGTGGGTATGCAGGAGCACTACTAAGCATTGACTATGTTCAAAACATAAAGAAATTATTATTAGTCATCATAATAAAACTTTTCTAACAGAAAAATGTACCATCATAGTTTGTAAAGTAACATTTTTGTTTTAATGCCATACTATTGAAAAATGAACATTTTTTAATACCATAGAGCTAGAAAGTCCATATATAACCTACAAAATGGGGCAACTTCCTTGTAAAAACTTGTTTGTAATAATACACCATATTTTGAAAAATATTTTTATAAGGTTAGATCCATTGTAATATTATAACATGAAAAAGAAGATAAAGGTAAAAATAGTAAAATGGCCTGACTAATCCTTCTGTTTATTAATTATCTTAATGATATAATCAACATATTCAGTTGAATTACAATTATCTTCATAATGTGATGTTAGGCAATCTGGGGCGTGGGGAACAAATAAAATTTAGAAGTCCTAGGTCCCAAACTCATTTATTTGTAGATTATGAATATATAAAGATTTTTTTAAATAAAAAGAGTTTGTAATGTAAAATAATAGAAATATAAGGTTAGTAATGATAAAGATTGGGCAAGACCTAAGAATTTCAAAGGAATTACCAGGCTGGAGTAGTTGAGAAAATTCATAAAGAATTGAGGGTTGATATTTCCTTTGAAGGGTAGACTAGAATTGATGGAGGATAAAAAGGGGCATTTTAAGAGTAAAATTATGAAAAAGATGCAGTTGTAAATATTAGCAGCATACATATATTTAGTATAGCTAAGCAATTTCCTTAAAGTTAAGGTAGTGTCTTTACAACATTTTCTACCGTCACATAAAATTGAATTTGGCATTGTCAGGCAGCATTCCTACAACACACACACACACACACACACACACACACACAATTTATTAATGAAATACAAGTTTCAGAAAATAATATTTATCAATGCTATGCATTATGTACACTGACATTTTTTCTGTCTTGTATTTCATTTTCTTAAAGTTGTTTACAATCCATCAAATTTAATTTATGATCGACATATGGATCAAAATCTATACTTGAGTGGTTGTTTTTTTTTTTTACAAACACTTGACTTTTAGCCAGACTTTATCTCCTGTGCAACAATTGGTGTAGATACTGATTTCAGGACACCTTTCCTTTAGGGAAAGAAATACGCTGGTGCAACCTGTGCCCACTGAAAGGACTTTTCTTTTGCACTGCTTTACAGAATCATCCCTAGTGAAACCAACCTATGTGGGCAAGAACCTAGAGTTGATCTTTCCTGGTCCATTGGGCAAAAGGAATCCCCAAAGGGGCCACAGAAGTGGGAGGGAGGAGAACAGCAGTCCAGCAGAAATTGATCATTCCTCTTATTAAGCCTTCTAAGGCGGCTTGTGGCCACATATAAATAAGTTATGTATTTATTTATTCTAGTGGATGGGTGTTGCTAGACACACCGTAAATATGGCCAGAGGGATCACCATTTACTAAAATCATGCTGGCCAAGTCAGATCACATGGTTATCTGATGTCCTGTGGATAGTAATTCAGTTTCCAGGCTTAAAAGCAGTCAGGAGATGTTCATCAAAAAGAGAATAGTTATTAGAGAGATGTTGTTAAATGCCTTCCATCTGCCCATACAGGTCCACTCTGCACCGTCTACATTCTGCTGCATGTCCTCTGACCCAGGTGAATTTCATCAAGGGGCTCCCTTGCCCTCTACTTCCAGCTGGGTCTAGCAAATGAGGAGTATCACAAGGGAACAGAAGAAAAGAGGGAAGAGAGCTAGTGGTGTCAGGGTATTTATATTCCCCCAACGCCCTCTGTGTTGGGTTCCATAGCTGTATCTCTTGATTAAGTTCTTGATAACTATGAAGAAGAGACTCCTCTCCTCTCTCCTCCCCTCCCCCTCTCCCCTCCCCTCTCCTCCTCACCTCCCCTCCCCTCCCCTCTTCTTCTCCCCTCCCCTTCCCTCTTCCTTTCCCTTCCCTTCTCCACCCCCCCTTCCTATCCTCTTCCTCTCCTCTCCTCTCCTCCCCTCCCCTCCCCTCTTCTTCTCCCCTCCCCACCCCTCTTCCTATCCCTTTCCCTTTTTTTCTCCCCTCCCCCCCTTCCTCTCCTCTTCCTCTCCTCTCCTCTCCTCTCCCCTTCCTCTCTCTCTCTCTCTCTCACTGTCTCTCTCTCCCCCACCAACCTGATTGTATTTCTGGTATCTTCTCCCTCCTTACACTTCTTTGTACACAGAAGAAGTAAAGAGCACTCCTAGTTACTGCAGTTTCTGGCAGCATAACCATATATTTATAAATAGCCCTTTGATTAAACTCTTTATTTGAGCATGCCATCTATTACCTGCTGTGACTGTGACTGAAATAGGAGTGTGATTTACTTTGAAACACTAAATTGTTCTGCTACTTATTTTCTATTGGCACTTTCCTGGCATGTACATTTCCTGCATCATTGGAACTGCCAGGTCACACAAGACAAGTGGAAAATCTACTTTTATAAACTGGAGCCCCTGCTTCTGATTTGGGACTCATTCAAATGTGTAGCCTTTCAGATAAAGGTAAATAGGGCAATTAGGATCCCCAAATATTGCATATGTTGCCTCCAAAATCCAAAGAGGCCTATGCAATAATGTGCTTCCTTTCCAGTGTGGTTTGTGAAGTCCGTAAGTAATTCTTCATTTTGAAGGGAATCTCTTCACATGTCCACGCTTATTGCACCCAGGAAAATTCACTATGGTGACTGGTATTGTGAATGAGAGCACGAACTTTGAATATACAAATGATACCTTTTGAGTTAAAGGAACTGAATTGCAGGAAGATAAGAGAATAACTCTCACCATTAAGGGGCTAGGGAATATCATGCCCTACTTCTTTAACACCCAATCCTACAAAGTGTATATGACATCTGCGTTTAATACCAGATATCCTCCTAGATTTACCTTGTGGTCAGCAGGGAATGAAGACACGTATGACAGTTAAGGAATATTAGATGAGGAAGATGCATAATTATAAATTAGCATACTTCAGACATGCTCTTTGAAAAGGGTAGCCATAAGTATATGAGAAAGGACCTACTGGCAAAATATTTAGAATTTATAAAGAGGCTTCAGTATTCATCTAGGGGAAGAAAACATTAAAGATCTATAACAGAACAATAATGTTTGTTCTGGGGAGCAAATTACTATGCCTCTCTTCATTTTTGGCATGTTACATTTGCTGTTACTTAAAGAAGGGATGTCAAAAACCACAATTGCTTTTGGACTAACCAAATAGATAGGACGTTCTATTGACTATTGTCAAGCCGTCTTCATTTATAACAAGCTTCTTTATTTTTGCAAGATTTGTCTCCTGCCCTTTGCACCTTATCTTACCATTCCATCTGGAATATTTATTCTTTCCAACTTAAGTCATATCAGCATGTTGCTGTAAAAACCGTAAAACTTTATATTATCTGGAGGTATGTTGAGGGAGCTGATGAATTAGATTGTGACACTGAGTCAAAACACGGATGTTTTCTGTGCCTATGGCAAAAGTGAAGTACCATGCCCACCAAGCAAAAGAAATCCTTCCTCATGTGGTGTGCTTTTAAGATTAGCAAGCCCGCAGAAACTCAGAAATTAACTGCCTCCTTCTGGCCTGATTAGCAGAGTTTCTCCCCTTCCTGCTAGGATAAAAGAGCTTATTTTGATGGAAACTTCAGTTGAATTTCTAGCATTCTAGATTTCAAGCTTTCCAGACCAAAAGAGAATAACCAATAACTGAAATTCTTTCTGATTTATTTAGAGAATCATCACTCTATGGTCTCATAGCAAAGATGAAGGGAGAGATTCTGAGATGTATTCAAGAGAAGAATGGGCAAGATGTGATTAATTGCTCTTACCTAGCGTTCCTGAAATCTTTGACTGCCTTCCCCTATATTAAGATTAAATCTATCTGGCCATCTAAGGTAATTTTTTAGCAATATTCGGGTTAGGTTTTCATTAATTAAGTGAGGAAACTTGACTAGAGGTGGAAAATTGAATTCAGACTTTCTGGTGAAGTCACCCTTATTAACAAATTTAAACATATCCCAAATAAGAGTCCATCCTCTTAGAAATTCTCTTCTTCAAAGTCTACTTGAACAAATACAAGTCTATGTTAATTACTTAGATTATGGTGATTAATTCCTGAAAATCTCTGGGTATATTTCCTTTTCCAAATTCTGAGTATGCATCTCACCCCATAGATTACTACTAGTAGTTTAAATTCATTAACTAATCCATGCATTCCTTTAGTCAACATGTTTATTAAATGCTCAGCACTTTCTAGGTTCTGAAGATGCAGCCTGAAAAGCCACACCTTAGGAGTAACTCGGTGCAGGTGTTGCTTTCTCCTCCCCCAGCCCTCTCCAATTTCCTCCAGATAGCCTCTTCCCATGCAGACCTAGAGGAGGAAGCTACCTCGCGCTTCTAGAAAGGCTTCTCTCTTCCCCAGCTCTGAGGACAGACACACCTGGGGAACCCAGCCATCCCAAGCTACAGAATGAGAAGGCACCTGCCTTGCCCTGGGGCTGAGGGAGAGCTCTAGGAGTTGTCTTGAGAAGCAGGGAGTTTACTTGTTAGGCGACCCCAAGCCCTGACTCAGGCCTCTACGGGAGGACTCCGAGCAAGGAAACTGGGAAAGTTCTACAGGTGCTTGGGAAAACCTGGCTGGCCAGCTTTCCAGGAAAAATGGACAAAAATCCATGTTCATGGAATTTACATTTCTGTGGGGGACGCAGAAGTAAGTAATGCTTTGTTTATCTACCGCTGCATAACAAACCACCTAGTAGTTTAAAACAACAGTCATCTTGTTACTGCCTGATTCTCCTGGTGGTTTGACCAGACTCTTTGGGGGGGGCTCTTTTGCTTTTAAAATGTCAGCTTGAGCGGCTGGGATATCTCCATCACATTTCTAGGTTTTTTTTGTGGAAATAATTGAAAATAGGACTCAGGTGGGATACTGGATGGCTAGGTCTCTTTCTTTCTCCATGTAGTCCCAAAGCTTCACTCTTTCTATGTGGCATCATCTCTCTCTCTCCATGATCTATCTGTCAGGGTAACCAACCACTTTATGTGGCAGCACAGAACCCTTCAAAGCACACAATTAGCAGCCACCAAGCTTTCTTAAGGCTTAGGCCAAGAACTGATGCCCACACTGTTTCTGCCACATTGTAATAATTAAATGGAGTCCCAGGTCCAGCCCAGATTTTAAGAGAGGCAACTACACAAGAAAGTGAATCTTGGAAGGTATAGTTAATTAGGGGACAAGCTTGGGAACAAAGTATACAAAAAAGTAAAACATACGTTAGACGGTGGTAAGCACAATAGAAAGACAGCAGCGAAGAGCCATGCATGGTGTTGGGCAAGGGTTGGAATTTTAAATGCAGTCACCAAGCAAAGCGTCCTGGAAAAGATGACATGCCAGTGACAAAAAGGCTGGGGGAGGCGAGGGAGCCAGTCATGCGGTTACCTGGGGAGAAGAGCATTTTAGGCCGGGAGAGCCATAGGGTAGTGAGTGCAAAAGCCCTGAGATGGACATTTTTGGCAAATTCCAGGAATAACAAGGAGCTAGTGGATGAAGTAAAGAGAGCAAAGGAAAAAAGGAGGAAGAGATCATAAGAGTAATGAGAAATGAGGCCCCATTGAGGTTTGGGTGCTAGAAGAACCATTTTACTTTTCTTGTGAGAGATACTGCTTCCTTATGCCAGGGAGGCAAAGGAGGGATGTTGATAAGAGGTTTGGTGGTTCAGGTTTTCTGGTTCCTAGAATCCTTACTAATAAAACTGCTAAACAGCTTATATCCCATTATTATCTTCAAGATTCATGTAAGGTATGTGTCAGAGTTCTCAATTCACCTTATCAAATTTAACAAGTGGCATGATTTATTTCTGAGTTTGGTTTTCATCAACCTCCATTCACCTGACAGGTGTCAAAAGAGATGCTGAGGCCATGGTGACAGGAAGGCTCTGGATTTTTGTTCATGCCTCAAGTTGAAAATTTTAACATTGAGGTCATCATTTTCTCAGTTTAATTTATCCATCTATTGCAACAACTACTAGTTCTGAAGGATTTCATCCTTAGTATTCCAGGCAGTCTAGTCAATAATGTTATTTACCAGCTCTCTACCATATGTCAATAGACTCTTATTTTCCAGCTTAAAATATTGATATCAGTTCTGTGGCTTTTTCTAACATTTTAGCTCAATAATTCCATTCTCCACCCTTATGCTTTTGTACTCAGCGTTTTTCTGAAACAACTATTCTCAAACTGAAATGTATGTGTGTGTATGTGTGTAAAGAATTTCCCTAAAAGGATATTAGGTGGCTCACAGAATTGAGTGGAGAGCTGAGGGAGGGATAGAAGATCAGGAGCACTGAGAAAGATAAAAGACACAGGTACTCTGAGCATCTTAGCATCTCGAGAATTTCTCACATGACTCAGTTCCAATCAATTTTGGTGCCCGTGCATCTTTGCATGCTTGGAATATTCCTTCTGGGAAAGCAACTCTGGTAAGCTTAACTTGGACTATGTGGCACCCCTGTTGTCAAAACTTGACGGTGTTCAGATTGGCAGCTGTATTAGTCTGTTCTCATGCAGCTAAAAAAGATATACCTGAGAGTGGGTAATTAATAAAGGAAAGACATTTAATGAACTCACACCACATTGTGAGGCTGGAGAAGCCTCACAATCATGGCAGAAGGCAAAGGAGAAGCAAAGGTACGTCTTACATGGCATGAGGCAAGAGAGCAGGTGCAAGGGAACTCCCTTTAATGAAACCATCAGAGCTTGCGAAACTTATTCACTATCATGAGAACAGCATGGGAAAAACCCATTCCCATGATTCAATTAACTACCACTAGGTCCCTTCCATAATACATGGGGATTATTACAATTAAAGATGATATTTGGGTGGAGATACAGAGTCAAAACAATCAGCAGCCCAACAGAATTAGACAGAAATAAAGTAGGGCCATTATTCAAAGAAAGTCACACTTGTAGAAAAAAAAAAAGGAAATATTCGAAATGAAGTATTAACATATTAAACATTTAAATTATTTTAAACATTCAATATAAAAATATTGAACAGTAAGAAATAGCGGGAAGTACACATTGACAGGAGTCAGTGTCTGTCCTGTACAGAAATGTGAGTGCAAAGAAAAGGAGCTTATTAGGCAATGAAGAGTTATTAGTATTTCAACTAAGAGTGAAGTGAGTGAGTGTTTACACTTGAAGAATTTTAGTCTGTCACCTGGAAGTGGCTTATGATATAAATTTGAATAGTGAAGCACTTAAGATGGGAAGACAATTTAAGAAGTCATAGGAATTTTCCAACTGAGAAATAATGAAGGCCATTTGGAACTGTCACAGATTTTGCCTCCGGCTACCCAATTATTTTCTCACTCAATTATTGCTTTTCCTCTGCTTTCATCACTCCTTCCGAACTATTTTCTTTTTGATTCAAGGAGATCTGACTTAATGATACACTTTGCTTCATGCACTGGGGGCCTAATGTTATAGAAAGTCGATATTGCTTAGAGAATGAAGCCGATTTCCAGAGCTGACAAGTTGTCATAAACTTCCTGGTGTCCTGCTTCCATATCCCTCCATTCCCATTAACATAAATCAGGTCACCTAGGCTAACAGACTCAGTTATAATGTGAACTTTGTGAACCGAACCGTCATATCCTCAGTTGTTTAAATTGATTTGATTTAATAGGAAATTCAGCATCAAGCCAATCTGACTTCCGTGATGCTCACATTGTGCCCCAGGTATAAGAATTAGGATCATGTCTTATACCTGAGAGAGTTCCTAGCTTGTTACCCTTTTCTACTCTGTCTTTAATTGACTTTCTTATATTCAGCCCAGTATTTGAATCCTTATAAGACTGGATTCTGTTTTTTCTTTTAATTCCCCCTCCCCTCTGGTATCATCACCATCTCAGGGGCCGGCTTGCTCTGAATCCCTTACCAGATCTGGACACACTGGTGTGATGCAAATGTATCTCCAGGTTAAGGTATATCTCTGCTGTGTTTTGCCTGATCTTAGAATACCTGCTGCCATGTCCTCTGGGCTACATTTTACTTCTTGATGGACTTCCTTGGTATCAGCCTCTGGCCAACTTCTTGATGGACTTCCTTGATAACAGCCTCTGGCCAACCTCTGACTAGAGGTTGATACAACCACCTGTATTTTCCAGTGCTGTGTTCTGTGTTCTGTCTGCTCTGCTGGTCTTTCCTCCTGTGGTACTTTCTGAAACTCCTTCTCCTCCTTCCTAACCCATCTTTCTTTTCCTACCTTTTGACAACTTTCATCCATTTGTGGAGCTCCCTACTTTCAAATATAAGCTGTTCCAAATCTTCCCTAACTTCTTGATCTCTTTTCTCTTCAGTTATGTGCTGAGATAGGGAATTTATTTTAATGGAATTAAAATGAACAAAAGAGAGAGTAAGGAAAAAATAGAAAAAGGTGATGTAAAAATTATTAATCTTGTCCACACATACAACAATAGGAACCAGTACCCAAGAATCCTAGAGATAGATAATCCTAAGTAATAGCTGGAGCTCAGTGGAGACTTTTGGAGAACTAATTTAATAGGGGGAGAGGTGGGAGTTGCTAAAACCAAAATTCTAGTTCTAATGTACAAGTTCTGAGCAATTTTTGCTCTGTAACCCACTTTGGCAGTCTGGAAAAACCTACATACTCCTTCACAGAATAGTTTTTTTAAATGCTTGAGATAAATTCCATGGGATTCTAAATTATTTCGATGACATCAAAATACAGTTGTCACCATATTAAGAAAACACATTTTTGAAATGGAAATATTTTGCTTCACTATTAACACATTAAATGACAGGGTCTAGAGTTAGGCCAATAATTACTGAAAGTAGTGATACATATAAATGGTACTTTTATATATATTTGTGACAACCATTACATGATAATCTACAACTTTTATGTATGACAAAAATCAAAAACAGTATTATGCTCTTGTGGTTTATTATCCACATTTCCAGTGGAAGAAAATGTTGAATTTCAGTTTAGTTAGAGATGAGTGAAAATAAGCATGTTCTCCCCCCGCCCCCGCTTAAATCATGTGCCCCAAAATGACTCCAGGTACCCATTAGTTTCTTTTTTTTTTTTTTACTTTAAGTTCTAGGGTACATGTGCAGATCAAGCAGGATTGTTACATAGGTATACACATGCCATGGTGGTTTGCTACCTCCATCCCCTCATCACCTACATTAGGTATTTCTCCAAATGTTATCCCTACCCATACTCCCCACACCCTGCTATCCCTCCCCTAGCCCCACAACCCCCTACAGACCCCAGTGTGTGATGTTCCTCTCCCTGTGTCCATGTGTTCTCATTGTTCAACATCCACTTATGAGTGAGAACAAGCAGTGTTTGGTTTTCTGTTCTTGTGTCAGTTTGCTGAGAATGATGGTTTCCAGATTCATCCATGTCCCTCCAAAGGAGGTGAATTCATCCCTTTTTATGGCTGCATAGTATTCCATGGTGTATATGTGCCACATTTTCTTTATCCAGTCTATCATTGATGGGCATTTGGGTTGGTTACAAGTCTTTGCTATTGTAAACAGTGCCACAATGAACATACATGTGCATATGTCTTTATAATAGATTGGTTTATAATTCTTTCGGTATATATCCAGTAATGGGATTGCTGGTTCAGATGGTATTTCTATTTCTAAATCCTTGAAGAATCACCACACTGTCTTCCACAATGGTTGAACTAGGTATCCATTAGTTAAGGGCCCTGTTCTAATGAAGGCCACAAGCATAGGGAAGACTAGAGAGCTGTAATGCAACTATGTCAATTGCACTTTGTAGTGGGCCTATTCACTACTTTTTCAGAGTGGGGTCTGCCTTTTTTCCCTAAATACTACACTGTCTTCCATGCCAGGCCCCAAATACACCACTTTCCCTTCTCTCTAGTGATCTTATTTATTTGTTTCTTCTGTCCTCTTTGCAATAAATTAACCATGGTGTTTTGTTCCAATTCTCTCTCTCTCTCTCTCTCTCTCTCTCTCTCTGTCTCTCTTTCTTTCTTGATGGAGTCTTGCTCCGTTGCTCAGGCTGGAGTGCAATGGAGGAACAATCTCAGCTCACTGCAACATCCACCTCCCGAGTTCAAGTGATTATCATGACTCAGGCTCTTGATTAGCTGGGATTACAGGTGTGTGCTACCACACCTGGATAAGGTTTGTACTTTTAGTAGAGATGAGTTTCGCCATGATGGCCAGGCTAGTCTTAAACTCCTGGCCCCAAGTGATCCGCCCACCTTGGCCTCCCAAAGTGCTGGGATTATAGGCTGTTTTAATTATTTAGCCACCTTCCTTTTTACTCATTTTGTCTTATATATTGATTTAGTTGTTAACAATTTTGTGCTCTAAAAAGGTACACTAAAATCTCTGTTCAGACTAGATTTCATAATCCGATCCCCATCTGACAATTGTTACACTTTACCATTGAATTGCTTAATTCTCAATTCTAATAACATTTCCCATGTTCAACCTTTTAAATGTATACAAAGTTAGTTAAACTTATATGTTATGCATATTTGCAGATGTGACAACTTCTGGTGGGTAGACATTAATAATGGTAAATAATACTATTATTTTAAAATACTTTTCTTACAAATCAAATTCTAGAATGAATTTCAAAAATGTGGAACACTTTGAGAGCAATAATAATAACAACTTTATTGAGTGCCTACTATGTTCAAAATTCTGTTAAAAGTACTTATTGTGGATTATCTCCTTAATTCTAATAATAATTCTGAAAGATGAGGGCTATTAACAGCTTCATTTTATAGTTAAGAAAACTAACATGCAGAGTGATTAAGTAACTTGTCCAAAGACACTCAGAACTGAAAAACATAGGAATCATATCAATAATGTCTTAGTTGCTTTTCTGCCCACCATTATGTGAAATAAAAATCATATAAGCTGAAAATTATATAAATATATACTATAGTATTTAGCCATATTTAAATAAAGACCACTGGACTCCATTCGGCTATTTATATATAAATTACTGCTGGAAATTATTAGGTTGAATCACAGGTATAAAATACAAAATAAGAAAAGGAATCTTCCAATGCCCTTTAGCAGGTAATATGTACAGATATCATCCTGCAATTGTACCTTGTACTTACTTCCACATTAATATACCTTAATGCATATAATATATTAATAGCAGCTATGAATTTTGCCATATTACATTTTCTGTTGTATTAAGACTTTGTACTTATAAACATGTTTATGTTCTGCTTTTTAAATATAAAGGGATTGTCTTCACTTCAATGATAAGGCAAGAATTATGAATTGTTTTACAATAAAATAATAATGATTATTTGTTTTTTAGGTTAATTCAAGAATTGTATACTAGGGAAACAAGAAAAACTACCTAAAAATTATAAATGAGATACTAGATTCTTAGTGGAAGTTCTCACCTTGTTTCTTTCTTTTTAAAAGAAATTCTTTCTTTTTAATGGACCTATCAAAATGAAAATACGTTAGGAAAAAGTTAATAACTCCTTGATATTTTCTTGAGGTAATGTTAACATTTTTATGTGTATTCTTCCAAAATATTCTCCACGTAAACATATGTTGAGGGGCCCTGAAGTATGCAGCCAACTCAGATTGGAACAGGACATTTTGCAAGATCCAGCCAAGTCATCATTGTTCACATTGCTTCACATCTTAAATATGAATTTATCTTCTCTCATTTGCAAGGGCTCATAGAGTGCCAGGTTTACTGACAATGCTTATAATATTGCCTCAAACAAGGGACCCAATTATCAGCAAAAAACAACGGGCACCACAATAGGTAAATCACCCCAGGATTCAATGGTCCTAACATACACAGCATTGTCTGAAGCTGTTCCTCCAATGAAAGCTTGTAATTACTTTTTAAAAGCTTAGCTAAGGAGTTTCAGCACTGGATTCTAGGACATGTAAGGTTCCAGGTTTAGCAAATAAAATACAGGATGCCCACTTGAATTTCAACGTCAGATAAATAGGGAATGAATGTTTTAGTATAAGTACATCCCCACTGTTGGCTGGAACATACTTTTACAAAAAAATTTTTATTCATCGATCACCTAAAATGTAAACTTAACTGTGCATCCTGCATTTTGCCTGGCAACCATAGGATATAGTGTATAAATGGAAACGATGGTCTTTTATGGTGTTGTGCTTCTGTGGTGGCTGGGAGAATGTACTACTCAGATACTCTGCTAAGGAGGAATATGATATAATACTGGATAAGCAAGATGTCAATGATTTGCAGGAACTTTCTCGGGACAAAGGATTTAACACCCTGGCAAGAATCCCAGGAACGAAACTCACTGATAGCGTGGCTCTTAGAAGCCTGTAGAAAGCAAGGATTCAGTTTGCAATGAGTGAAGCAAAAATGTCTGAGGTTTCAAAGCAGATATAAAGAAAAATATTGAGAATCTTAGAGAGGTACAAAGCTGAAATCAATATGATATGTGAGACCAGACGAGCCCCAGAGGATCATGTTACACTTTGGGCCCAGGGGATGTGCCATTTACCAAGGCCATCATGAATGTACTGGTAAGAGGAAGCAGCTTCACTGAAAATTTCAGTGACAGCTCATGCTTAAAAGTCAACAGCCAAGAGAATGCAATTACCTAATGATGAGGAAAACCCAAGGGAAAGCCAATTGGACTTTACCTTCAGAGAATTTAGGAAATGGTTAATGGAACCTGGTGTGCTTAGTAACCAAATGGTAAGGTAAGCCAGGTGACGTGTATCAGTGACACTGAATGTTTACAACCAGGAAAAGTTATGAATAGAGCTGGGGGTGCCTGTCCCTCAAAATAGTTATGATTCCTCGTTCAGTTCCTAAATCTGAGCTAATTTTTATATTTGGAGCCCAGTGACTGAAAACATATTCAGGGCATTTGACTCACTTGAAGGAAATTCTTTGCCACACTGTGGCAAGAAAAGACCAGGATGATTCCTTCAGTTCTTCCTACAGTGGATCAATGGGCACTAAAAAGGGTGACTCTGCACTGGAGAAAGGAGATTGCACAGGCATTTTGAGAAATATTGAACAAAACATTTGACTTGGCAGTGATATTCCAAAGCATCATCATGGCCCATTGGCTGAGTTGGGGCTTACAGGAACAAGTAAAAATTGGCACCCTGGGTAAAGTCTCGGTCTGCAGATGGGCCATTCCATCTGCAGACCCACCCAGTGGCCATTTCCTGAGTCCCAAATGGAGACTTGAAATGGATATCCTTAGCTGTCAGAGTAATCCCTACATTGAGTTCTTGGGTTCAAGTTAACAGGAAACCTCTGAAACTGACCTCCCACCACCATGACTTTGAACAATTATTGTAGAAGACTGCAAGAAGCCCAAATTGAAGTGGTAGTGTCAGACCTAGGGTCATCGTAGAGCAGATGAGTAAGGCTTCACATACACTGCAAGCAGTCATTGTTTGACAAACGTGTTCATTTTGATTCCAATTAGGAAACAGATTAGAAAGAGTTTGGATTTGTGAAACACATACTATTCATTTATAGTTTCACTGCAGGACCATATAAATTATCTCATTCTCTGTCATAGACTGAAGGAGATGTGGACTCCCTGGACATTCCATAGATTATCAAGCCAATCTAATATATCAGTGATATTGAGGAAACTAGGCAGGATGAACAGGAGGTGGCTAGTATGTGGGAAACCTTGCTAAGACACTTATATTCCAGAAAGTTGGAGATACACCCTGTGAAAAATTCAAGGAACTGAAACGTTGGGGATCCAATAGTAAGGGACTTGCCAGGATATCCATCAGTCTAAAGTGAAACAAATTATTTCATCTTCCATCTACTACCACAAAAAAAGAGGAAGACATTGTAGCCTTCTTGGGTTATGAAAACTACACATATTTCACCTCACAGTTACTTCTCTGGTCCATATATCTAAGCTCTATTTATAAGCAAAGAGCTTAGTAACAGGTCCAGGAGTAATGCACATGGCCCCGAAGCTTGGGTGTTATAATCTTGCAGATGCTATGGCAGTGCAATATATGTCTATAGTGAGAAAAGATGCAGTAAGCACCTGTGGAAAACTCTGGGGAAAGAATTACAAGACAGGCCATTGAGATTCTGAAGCAAGGAAATTTGCAGATTTGTCATATAAAAATTACATTCTCATTGATAAAGTATGGAAGTTTCAATTACTCCTCTTTTTGTCAATGCTTGGTGTTGTCACACTTTTCAATTTTCTTAAGATATGAATATAAACATGACTGTTTTATATATTATTCTATACTATTCACATGGAAAAATAGGAAATAAAATTTTTATCCAAACATCTTTGTCTCTTTAGATGGCAGTCTTTTATTAGATAGAGGAAATGTAGCTCAGATCCAAGATTCCTTCCATTAAAATAATAGTTTTTTTTTAAATGAGGGAAATGTATTTTTATAATATGGAAGGAAAGAAACTTCACAAGTTTTTATAACCTTTATGCTAATTGATACTTTAAATTGCCTATTTTTCTATAGTGTATGATTATCCCTAAACCCAGATTCCTTGAAATATACAATATCCCAATTCTCGAGATTAGCTGCTAGGTCATAAAATGGAAAAGAAAAGAAAAGAAGAAAAAGAGAAGAAAGAGAGGAAGGAAGGAAGGGAAGGAGGGAGGGAGGGAGGTGTCTATGGTTCTCACAAAAAAAGTCATATCATCTACAAGAGTCATGAAGATGTTTTGACATCCACCTTGAACTCAGCTTCCTTATTGGCTGTCATGAACCCTGCTTTATAATTCATAAATGTTTCCCTTTTCAGATTTATTTTATGCTATCAGATTTAAATTTAAAAATCTGTTCAATTAGGTAAATTTGTTTTTTGCCTATTGTCAGTAGTTAGATTCTGAAGAGAGGCAGTCTCCAAGAATTGGAAAGTATATTTAAAAAGAAATAGATTACTTTCTGAAAGTTAATCTACAAAGTCAGGGCTCAGTAAGTCACATGCAAATGCCACTTAAGAATGTCTATTAGATTAAGGAATTGAGTGGCATAAGATTGACACCACAATGTTGTCAAACAGGGATTTTCCAATTAAAACTAGGAGAGAGGAGGGTGTGAGAGGGAGGTGAGAAGCATGGCTACCAGCACAGGGATAGGGGAGTGGGCAGCCCACACTTCAGGGCAAGCATGAGGAGGGGCAAGAGAGGGAGACCCTTCAGTGAAACACCTACCACGTTCATATCCATGGAAATGTCAGAGCCAGTTTCAAGGAGAATATATTCATACTGCATTTAGGAAGAAGATTAGTACCATGTCAAAGTTAGTATTACAGCCCAAGACACAGCTATTTTTTTTAATCACAATTAATACATGAAGATCATGATTTTCTTAAATCAGCTCTACAACATGGTTCATGCAAGCCCACATTGCCATATGTCGTCAATATTAGCATGCTGATAATTCAGTCTTTGAGCTAGCTGGGTCACTTCTTGAGCCATGGAACAGGAGCCAATGTAATGCCATCCCATAGGTTGATTTCTAATGTGTAACATGCTTTTTCCAAGTAACAATTATATGTCATGCAATTGTTTTTGAAATTTCTACAGTAGATATACATCATTAAAATTACCAGACTAGAAAGTGCTCTATATTAAATCATTTAAGATATATCATCAACTTTATGGTAATATAGTACATATTCATAGAAATATGTACCTCTTTATTCTGGCATCTGTTGAGATGAATAGAATGACACCCAAGTGAGGAAACACATCAAATTTAAATCACAAGGAAATCTCATTCCCAGTGAGTGGACTACAAAAGAAACTTCAATCACCTGCTGAAAGACGTCTCTTCTCATATTTTATGGGAGTAGAGAGAAAAGAGAGATTTCAAGATAAATAAGGAGAGGAGAGTTCTTACATATCAAGAAGAATATTCAAGACTGAAATGGCACTTCTCATGGTATTCATATGAACTGCATAAAGGTTCATAGAAAATGTGTGAATGGATTGTGTCATTACCACAGTGTGAGGCTGTGTTCCGGCTACTTAAGAGATCAGTTTGAGAAGGAAAATTCAGTAGAAGAGAGATGGGGAACATGTAGCAAAGGAAGATTTATTTTCCTTCTGCCATCCTGTTGCATAATGGGTTAATTTTTAGTGATCCTCAGTACAAACTAAGCACAGTAATTATTGTTAAGGAATAAAATATCTGGGCAAAGTGAAAAAATATGACACATGGTATTTCTATCAATAAATGTCTTGACCAGTTGGATAAAATCTACAACAAAGTGTATTAGCCCTCTGGGCTTTCCAGAAAAATCTCTCACGTATTTTTCTTATCCAAGAACACAAATCGAACTATCCTATTTTATTTGTGTAAATTACTATTTATTTTAATGATATTTCAACATATTGCCAAATGAGTGCCTGCAAACACACACACACACACACACACACACACACACACACACTTGGCTGCCTCAAAGAACAAAGCATGACCTATATTGCTGTCTCAGCCAGCTCAGGCTGTTACAACAAATTACCATAGACTGAATGGTTTAAGCAACAAATATTTATTTCTGATTGTTCTGGAGGCTGGAAAGTACAAGATAAAGATTCTGGTGGAGTTTTGCTAATCACTAATATCTCTCTTCTGCAATTTCTTTTTAATGTTAATTGCAGGTTGTTTTGAAACCCATAATATCATTACTAGAGGGTACTCCATTACCTGAAGTAGTTGAGAACGGTGTCTGTGCAACCGTGGTTCAGTTAAACTCTCAGCTTCACTTAGTAATTGTGGTGATTGTAGTCAGCGTCTTTTCACTGAACCTGGGTTTCTATTTATATAAATTAAGTAAAACTTTAGTAGGATGTCCATGTGTAAATATATATATGAGTTCTAGGGATACCAGGAACAACTAGCCAGTACCAAAACTTTCTGCCGACAAAACTCTTCCTATTACTTATGTTGTCTCTATTCTCATCCCAGGATTCATCTCTTTCTTGTTTTGGGTAAATTAGTGCCTCCATGTGGCTTATGACACCCAGGAACCACATTAGCCTCATTGAAATCAGACTACACCGTCTGATAGCAGCAACTTCCCACCACCAAACCTGGCCCATAGAGAATAGCCACAACAGTATGCCAAGACTCCTCTCACTGATGTATTTTATACACCCCTAAGTTGGCTTATGATTTGACCAAATCCAAACATGTATTAATTGTGTAGTCCGATTTTAAAAAGGATCAAATTTTCAAGGATCAATTTGATTAGTTAATATTGCATATTCTGCTAGTGTAAATCTCTCTGTTTCTACTTCAAAAGCTCAGTATTCAGTAAATTATACTGCCTTTATAAATGCTTTGGGACCTCTAGAATAAGTGGATAAATGAATAAATAAGTAGATAAGTGATTTTTTTTGAGACAGAGTCTCACTCTGTTGCCCAGGTTGCAGTGGAGTGGAGTAATCTCAGCTCACTGCAACCTCCGCCTCTCGGGTGAATGCTTTGACTGAGTAGATCAATACATGCATAGCTTTGTAGGGGTGTAGATGTATACTGTGAATATAGATGACAAAATGTGGCTGAGTTTACATTCTAAATTCTAATACTATGGAACAGTGAAGTATTTACAGAAGCAGGAGCTGGAGAGAGAGGGAACCTCACAACTATGTGCTTGGGAAATAATTCTTGATAAGTGTTTTCTCATTTGTACTAGATCCCCATGATAGCTGCAACAAATTCCCATAAAACTGGTGGTTTAAAACAACACATTTGGCCAGGCGTTGTGCTCACACTGGTTATCCCAGCACTTTGGGATGCCGAGGCTGGCGGATCATGAGCTCAGGAGTTCAAGACCAACCTGACCACACATGGTGAAACCCTGTCTCTACTAAAACAAAATATAAAAATTAGCCAGGCATGGTGGCACACTCTTGTAATCCCAGCTACTCGAGAGGCTGAGGTAGGAGAATTGCTTGAACCTGGGAAGTTGCAGTGAGCAGAGAACGTGCCCCTGCTCCAGACTGGGCAACTGATTGATACCCTGTCTCAAAACAAAACTAACAAACACACACACATACATTTACTCACTTGCAGTTCCAGAAGTCCCAAATCAGTCTTACTGGTTTTAAATCACGGTGTCACCAGTGTTGTATCTCTTCTGGAGTATCTTTGTTAGAATCAAAATTTGGGCCAGGCGTGGTAGGTCATACCTGTAATTCCAGCGTTTTGGAAGACTGAGGCAGGGGGATCACTTGAGGTCAGGAATTTGAGGCCAGCCTGGCCACATGGTAAAACCCCATCTCTACTAAAAATACAAAAATTAGCCTGGCTTGGTGGTGGGCACCTGTAATCCCAGCTGCTTGGGAGACTGAGGCAGGAGAATCACTTGAACCTGGGAGGCGGAGGTTGCAGTGAGTCAAGATCATGCCACTGCACTCCAGCCTGGGTGACAGAGTGAGACCCTGTCTCAAAAAAAAAAAAAAAAATTGTTTTTCCACAATTCTGGAGGCTGAGGCATCCAAAACAAGGTACCAACAGATTCAGTATCTGGTGAGGGCTGCTCTCTGCTTCCACGATGATGCTTCTAGCTGCATTTTCACATGGTGGAAGGCAGAAGGGCCAAAAGAACTCAAGGGAAATAGCTAGTCATGGAGATCTCATGACTTAATTACCTCCTAAGGGCCTTACCTCTTAAAACTATTACATTGGGTCTTAGGTTCCAACATACGAATTTTGAGGGGACACATACATTCAACTATAGCATGCAGGCTCTATAGGGCTATCTGTTCCTTTTCTGGCTTCAAGAAGATGCCTGCAGCCCTTGACTTATGGCCACTTTCCAACTTTTGCATCACTAGCTTCTGCTTTCATTGTCAAATCTCCTCTCCTGACTCTGAAGCTGCTGTCTCCCTCTTTCACTTAAAAGAAGCTTTATGATGAACCTGAGTCTACTTAATCAATCTAGAATAACCTCAATGTCTCAAGATCCTTGACTTAATCAAGTTTGTCAAGTCCCTTTTGCCATGTAAGGAAACATGTGTACAGGCTCTGAGGATTAGGATGTGAACATCTTTGAGGGGGCGATTATTTTGACAATAGCACAAATTAAATACAGAAAGAAATATAGTAAATATAACATAATGCGCCCATCCATCATAACATAATATGACAAAATTTAGATCAAATTTACCAGAAATTTCAATAAAAAGGGAAGTTTTTATAAGCCAACTCTAGAATTGGCACACAAATCAAAACTCAACTCTTTGTTCTATATAAGAGATACACTTAAATTATAGTATTTCCAAAATGTTAGTACTAAAGGAGTGAACAAAGATTTGATAGAAACGGTGAAATAATAAGAAAGAAGTGTTTTCAATCTTGATAACAAAATAGAATTTACGTTAAAAAGTATTAAAAAGACAAAGACTGGTACATTTTAAATGCTAAAAACCACACTTCACAATATATATTTAATGCTAAAGGTCACTTTTCAAAACACCACAGACATACTGGTTATGAATACCTATGTGTCAAATAATAGAACAACTGCAATATCACACTGGCACAACTTGAGATAAAAGAATTTATAAAAATCCATTAATAATATGGGATTTAACACACCACCCTCAATGTAAAAGAAGCCAAGTAGACACAAAAATAAATGAGGATATAAAAATGATGTAATAACACAATCAGTAAAGTAGAATTTTTCAAACATTTAACAAACATTATATTCTTACAATAGAGAATATATCTTCTCAAACACACCTAAAGCATTTCTGAAAATTGACCCTATATCAAGATTCATCATTAGTTTTCATAAAGTAGAAATATTACAGCAATTTTGTATTATTGCAATGCAATAAAAATAGAAGTCAAATATAAAATCAATAATCAAAAACATCTTTCTACGTGGAAATTCAACTGTTTTTCATAATAGAAATGTTTAACAATTGGAACTAACTGTTGTAACATTAACACTTATAACTTACTTATGTCATAACAATAACACTTATATTGTTATAACAACTGCACTTATAACAATAAGTGTGAGAAGTAGCTTTAGTATTTGTTTTTAATTTTATTTTAATAGACTTAGAGGATACAAGTGCAGTTTTGTTACATGGATAATTCGCGTAATGGTGATGTCTGAGATTTTAGTGTAAACAGAACTCAATGTTTTGCCCACTAGATAAGAAATTCAGCTTTTTATTAAGTAACTAACTCTTGAGTGAAAGAAAACAGATGCCATACATTTAATTTATTTAGAAAAATAATTGTAATAAGCATCCTATTTATCAGAATCTATGGGAAACTTGTAAAGCAGTAACCAAAAGAAAATGTGTAACACTGTAGAATTCTAGCAATAAAAGTAAAAATAAGTAAAGCATTGATATTTAATAAAGAAAAGAAAATCAAAAGAAAGCACAAGAAAGAAAAAATGAAGAATAAAAGAGTAGAGAACAGGAAAACTTTAAATCAAATTTATATTCTATTAAAATGATAAATAAATCAAAATAGGCTAATCACTAGCTAACAACTAACATTCTAAAAAGGATAAAACAAATTTGCAAAATGAGAAATGGAATGAGGGAAGAAATCCACTCCTATCATGGCTGAACAAGCCTATACAGGACTAACCCTACATCAGATAACAGCTACAAGCCCTAAACAGACCACTAAATGGAATTATTTGAAGGCATTTGAGGGTGAACATAAACACAGAGGGTTGGGAGGAAAGTCAACACTTCAATATTTGAAAGAAGAACAAAGCGCAGGTCAGTTTTTATTTCTTATGCTTTTCAGCTTCAGGGTATATCAGTCTTCACCATGCAGAAGGACATAATCTCTGCTAGAAAAGCTGCAGTTGTTTAAACTAAGAAATTCAGAGAAACTACAGCCAATAGACAATGATGGTAGAATGCTAGAAAGGAGAGAACCAGAGAGAGTGATTCCCAAGATTTGTCTAAATCTCTTCCCAAATATCTGATGGACACTGGCCTCTCATATGTATTGGGTAGACTCAAAACAGCCCATCAAAAACATCAAATAATTGTACTAAGATATCAAATGGAACCCAATACTTAGCAGTTTGGGTCCAATCGAGATAATTGGCTTCTGAAGTTTATGAACAAAAACTACTCATTGGGAGAATATTACAGAATATAGTCATAAGCCTTATAATGCCCAGAAAAAGATTTTAAAAATTACAAGGAAGGGGAAAAATTACTCATTCACAAAAGATCATCAACAGACAAGAATATTCAGAGAGACCCAAATATTGGAATTAATACTACACAGATTTGAAAGTAATTATAACTAAGCTCATGATTATAAAGGAAAATATGCTTAGCAATGAAAGAGACCTCAGAAAATGTAATTTTAAAATGCTGTTATTAAAATAAAAATTTTACTCTATGAGATTAACAAAAAAGTAAAGATAGAAAAAAGTACATTAGATCAATAGCAACTAACTAAGCTGAAAAAGTTAAGAAAAAAGTGGTTGAATACAACCACAAAAATCTGTGGGATAACAGCAAAAGTCTAATATACATGTAATTGAAGTTTCAGAAAGGGAAGAGAGAAAAAAGACTGAAGGGGAAAGTGTTTTAATGCTGTAAAATTTTGCTATTTAGTGTAAAATATAATTTTAATTTTTGTGAATTCTTGTTCCAATTTTAGAAGGTTAGTAAACCCAAACAAGATAAAGATGGATAAAATCAGTAAGTACATGACAGTAAAACTAGTGAAACCCAATACAAAAAGAACACCTTGATACTAGACAATATTTAAATAGACACTCGTTTCTCATATGACTTTATGGAGGCAATATAACAGTGGGAAACATTTTCAACATGTTGAGAGAAAAAAAAACCCAGAATATTACAATGAGCAAAAACATTCTTCAAGAATAAAAATTAAGGATTTCCAAGAGGCAGATAGGAAGAAAGAAACAGAGAAAGACACACACACACACACACACACACACACACACACACACACAGAGAGAGAGAGAGAGAGAGAGAGAGAGAGCGAAAGAGAGAGAATGAATTTGTCTCCCACAGAATTTCATCATAAAATATGCTGAAGAAAAGACTTTGGGATGAAGTAGAATTACATCATATCAAAATCTGGACCTTCTGGAAGAAATAGAAAGCACTGGAAATGATAAATATTGGAAGGAACATAAAAGACTAACATTCTTCATATTTTAAAAATATGTTCTGTTTAAAACAACAAAAAGCACTGTCTATGTAGTCTGTAATATATGTAGATGTAATCTGTATGAAAACTATAGCATGAAGTAGGGTTGATACTTGCTTCCTCTAAAGGAAAATATGTAAACATTTTGGCATTTTGGAGTATTTGGTCTCTGCCACTCGTGGTGAACTCTGCCATTGTACTGTGAAAACAGTCATAAAAGAAACATAAATGAATGAGCAGTGTTTTAATAAAGTCTTACATTTCATGGCCAATTCGGGGAATATGCATTAGATATACTTTTCCCTAATCCTCCTGCTAAATAAACTGAAAAAATCTGGACATGATACATAGATCACATATAAAAATACCCTAAAAAAGTGGAGAGAAGCGAAACTTCAGGACTTGAAGAAAAACACAGGAGTGAGTTCTGTGGGTTTTCCCTATATATATTTTTTGATATATCCCAGATTTGGAGCTGAAGAAGCCAACAACCAGGAAACACCAATGGGTACAGACAATAAAGAAGGGAAGGGAAGGGAAGGAAAGGGAGAAGGGAAGAGAAAAAGAGAAGAGAAGAAGGGGAGAGAAGAGGGGAAGAGAAGAAGGAAGAGAGCAAAAGCTTGCTTTATATAGCCAAAGGACCAGGAGAAGGCCAGCCTAACGAAACAGAAAACATTTCGACAATAGTTGCTTTACTCCAGTCAAACACCACTGAAAACACTGATCCCACCCCTACCCACACCAGCAAATGTGGAGTAAGAAGCCCAAACTTGTGTGCTTACAAGGCTATAACAAAGCACCACAACCTGTCCTGTAGGTGTTCTAGAACCAATAATAAGTGAGTCCAGAAAGCCCCAGGATACAAGATAAATAGACCCAAATTTATTATATCTACTAGAAGCAAACATATATAATGTACATACACATACACCATATGTATGTACACAGATTAAAAATACAATATTACAATGACTCAGCAAATCTTTATTAGATTGATATGTTTATTCTGTAAATAATAAAGCAAATATTTATTAGATTCATTTCATTCTCGGGTATATACATATATATAACAAAGAATATACAAGACATATGCTGCAAACTATAAAATAATGATGAAAAAATAAAAAATCTAAATAAAAGGAAAAATACTGTGTTCGTGGAATAGAGAACTGAATAAAGTGAAAATGTTAATTCTTTTCAAATTGGTATACAGGCTTAATGAAATTTCTAAAAAAAATCCCTGTAAAATTTTTTTTGTAGATATCAGCAAGATTATCTTAGAACTTATATGTAAAGGCAAAGAGACTAGAATAGCTATTTTTTTTTCCCGGAAAAGACAATAAAATGAGAAGAATTACTCTGCCAAATTTCAAGATATATTATTTATCTGCAATAATCAAGACTGTATGGTATTGGTAGATTCATATATAAAAAAACAGATAGATATATAGATCAATGGAACAGAAAACCCAGAAATAAATTCACAAATATGTGCCCAATTTTTTTTTTTAATATATAAGACCTTTACTAAATTATAAGTAAAACTATACAGTTTACTCATTTAAAGCGTATAATTCAATGTTGTGGAGTTATCGTTTTTTGTTTTTTTTTGTATATTCACAGGGTTGCGCAATTGCTAATACAATACATTTTAGAATATTTTTATCTGCCAGGAGCAGTGGCTCACACCTGTAATCCTAGCACTTGGGAGGCCAAGTCCTGTAGATCACCTAAGATCAGGAGTTCAAGACCAGCCTGGCCAGCATGGTGAAACCCCACCTCTACTAAAAATACAAAAATTAGCTGGGTGTGGTGGCAGGTGCCTAAAATCCCAACTACTTGGGAGGCCGAGGGAGGAGAATCGCTTTAACCTGGGGGAGTAAGTTGCAGTGAGCCAAGATTGGGCCACTTCACTCCAGCCTGGGTGACAGAGTGAGGCTCTGCCTCAAAAAAAAAAAAAAAAAAAAAAAAAAGAGAGAACATTTTCGTCACCCCAAAATAATGAAACCACATATGTATTAGCAGTCATTCCCCAATTACCCCAAATGTCCCCACCCTCCCCAACATGAATAATCACTAATCAAGTTTATTATCTGTAGATTTGCCTACTTGGGATACTTTATATAAAAATGGAATTCTATAATATAGAAATTAACATATAGAAAATGTGATTTTTAAAAGATAAAGTGTGGATATTACAAATTTCACTCCAAGTCCTGCTTTTTCTCTATCCCATAAGTTTTGATATGAGGTGTTTTATTTTCATTCTTTCAAGAGTATTTTCTAATTTTCCTTGAGATTTATTTGACTCATCGGTTATTCAGGAGTGTTATTTAAGTTTCACCTATTGGTAAATTCCCTCAATTTCTTTTTAATATTGATTTCTTATTTAATTCAATTGAGTGAAGAGAACATATTATGTATGATTTCAGTGCTGTTAAATTTATTGAGGGTCACTTTATGGCCTGGTAGATGGTCTGTCTCGGAGAAGGTCTATCTTAAGTGTACATAAGATGATGTTCTGCAGCTGTCAAATGAAATGTTCTATAGAACTTGTTTAGGGTTAGCTGGTTCATGGTGTTATTCAGTCTTGTATTACCTTACTCATTTTCTGTCTAGTTTTTCTATTCATTATCGAAAGTAGAGTATTGGAGTTTCCATTTATTACTGTTGAATTATTTATTTTCCCCTCCAGTCCTGTCAGTTTTGCTTCATATATTTGGAAGCCCTGTTGGTCAGTATGTAGGTGTTCATAACTGTCATAGCTTCCTGATGGATAGATCCTTTTATTTCTATACACGATGTCTCTTTTCTCTAATAAAAATTTGCTTTTGAAAATCTATTTTTTTCTGGTATTGGTATAGTCGCTTCAGGATTGCTATGATTGGTCTTTATGTGAATTTACTATATCCATTTCCATCCTTTTCCTTTCAAATATTTGTACCTTTGGATTGAAAGTGTGTTTCCTGCAGGCAATGTATAGTTGGGTTTTGTTTCTTTAATCAGACATTTGTCTTATTATTGGATTGTTTAATCTATTCACATTTAATGTTACTGATAAAGTTGGATTTATGTCTCTCATTTTACTCTTTGTTTCCTATGTGTCTTAATTTTTGTTCCTCTATCCCTTCTTTACTTCTTTCTTTTGCACTAAGGGAATATTTTCTTGTGTAGTTTTTAAATTTTGTTAATGATTTTTAAGCTATATTTTAAAAGTCATTTTCTTTATTGTTACTTTAGGGCTTATCACATACATCTTACCTTATAAGAATTTACTCTCCGATTTGTACAATCTTAATTCCAATTAGATACAGAAACATTACTCCTACATGTCTCTATTCTCTTTTCACAATTTTTTGTGGTGTTATTGTTGTGTCTAGCATACCTTTATAGTTTACAAATCCCAATATATATTGCTTTAATTATTACTATATCATTTAAGAAAGGTAAAAGAAGGAAGAAGAGCAAATATATATGTATGGGCTTTTTAATACCAGCCTTCTTATTTACTATTTGTTGTATTATTTATTTGGCCTCATGGATTCAAATTACTATTTTGTTTTATTACTTTCTTCAATAGAGCTTAGTTTCCACACACTAATTTTGTGCTATTGTCAACTACATTACATTTCTATTTGCAGTATTCTCCACAATGCAAACATACATATGCACTTCTATGCAATTGCTTTTTAAATCAGTAAAGAGGTAAAAAGATACCTCTGCATTTATGCTGCCTTTTAAGTTACATAATCATCTTTACCAGTTCTGTTTTTTTTTTTTCCTGTGGATTTGAATTACTCTCTGGTGTCATATGCTTTCAGCTTGAGATATTTCCATTAGTATTTATTAAAAGATATGTCTGCTAGAAACAAATTCTCTCAATTGTTTATCCAGGATTATCTTTATTTTGCTTTCATTGTGATAGTTTTGCTAGCTATAAGATTGTTGGTTGACAAGTTTTTCTTTTAGTACTTTAAGTATAATTTACTACTGCCTTTTGTTATCTATTGTTTCTGATGCTAATTTTATTGGGGTTCCTTGTATGTAACAAATCATTTTTCTTTTGTTGCTTTCAGGATTTTCTCTTTGACTTTTGACAATTTTTTACGTCTGGGTTTGAATTTCTTTGTGTTTATCTTATTTCTAATATCTAGAATTTTTAAAAGTCAACAGTCAAGGGGCAAACTATCTGATTAGACAATGGGCAAAAAAAGTGAATAAATATTTCACTGAAAAGAATGGGACATAAGCACATAAAAATATTCAGCATCACTAGCCATTAGTGAAATGTGAATTAACGCAATGATGTATCACTGCACATATCAGAATGGCTAAAATAAAAATAGCTGTTAAAAATAGTTGTAATTCTAAATGCTAGTTTAATGCAGAGAAACTGGATCACTCATATATTGTTGATGAAAATTTAAAATATTATAGCCACTCTGGAAAAGAGTTAGGTAGTTTGTTAAAAACTGGACATGCAGCCACCATTCAATCCAGCAATTGTATTTCTAGGTATTTATTATAGGGAAATGAATATCTAGATCCATACAAAAACCTGTATGTAAATGTTCATAGGTGCTTCATTTGTAACAGCCCAAACTGGAAACAATCCAGAGGTTCTTCAACAGGTGAATGATTAAACAAACCGTTGCATTCACATACCACAAAATACTGTTCAGCAATAAGGAATAATGAACTATTACTACCTGCAACAACCTACATGAATCTCCAGAGAGTTATTCTGGGGGAAAATGTCAGTGCCAAAAGTTCATATACCATATAAGTTTATTTATATAACATTCTAGAAAAGACAAAAATTCTGGTAAAACAAAGTAGATTATAGTACGAATGGATATGGAGAGGGTTGGGCAAAACTATAGAAGGGTAACATAAGGAATCCTGTTGTAATAAAATATTTTCCATTTTTACCGTTAATGTCAATATGTTGTTTACTCTGTTCTACTATGGATTTGCAATATATTATCATTGGGTAAACCAAGGTAAATGGTGCATGGGACTTCCTTGTATAATTTCTTAAAACTTCATGCAAACCTAAAATTATGTCAAAATAAAAGCTCTATTTAATAAAAAGCATTTCTTTTTCTTTTTTTTTTCTTTACAAAAATAGAAGGTGGGCCAGCTATTTGGAGCAAAATGAAGAAGTAAATACAGAAATTTAACAACAGCTATATCTTGGTTAAGTGTTATACCAATGCTCTTAGTACTCTTGCAACTTTTCTAAGGCTTTACAATTATTTCTCAATTTAAAAGTTAAAAATAGCAGAATAAAAAAAATAAAATAGAAGAGCAAAGAGGCATTGCTGAAGTAAAAACTAGCTCCATATATAAGCTCATTGTCAGGATACATAATTATGCAGAGGAGAGATAGAGAATACCATTAGAAAAGATTCTGATAGATTGTGCAGTGTTTTGACTTGTGGACTGAGGAGCTATCAGGCACTAAACGGTAGAATGCTATTAAATAATTTTAAGCGTGTTAATGACATGATCAAAGTGGGACTTTGAGAAACATTGATCTGGCAGTGATATGCAAAGGAAGAAATATCAGGTTGGAGGAAATGCAGGTGGGAATGCAAACTGCCTATCAGTTTAGTCAGAGGGAAGAAATTATGTGAGCAAACCATATAAACAAATAGAAAAGCTTTTATTTTGTGTAAAAATCAATTTCATGTGTAAAAAAATAGAGAAACTAGCTCTAACAGCTATGGATATAAAGGTAAATAATTAAAACCCTAGGGATTTTAAATTAAAACAAGTTCAATATGAACCAGGAATATCAAAAGAGTCCTAAAAATCCAATACTGGAGTCTTTGTCGATTCTAGTAGAAATGCAGTGTCTGCATAAGGATAAAATTCCGCCATATTTTACCTTAGTCAGATGAAATCTAACTAAAATGCAAAATTCCTGCAGCACATTTTAAAGAAGTATTTTTATTGCTTTGACTTTGTAGTTTTGAGTTCATGAAAGAAATATAGGGCATTGGGAAATCGTGACCTGACTTTTAACAAGCAATACAAACACGACTTTCCCATTCTGAGGTCCAAGAGTGGAGAGACAGAAAGAGAAGACTGAATGGTACTAACAAGACATTGAGTTTACTCAGGATTGCAGGTATGTATTAAGGAAGCTCTGAGATAAGGTTGACAGATAAAGAAGACGTCTTATGTATATTCATGATGAAATTATTTCTGTAAATGCCCCCAGAGGGAAGTTATTTTCTTGAAAAATTTTATCTGCTTTGGGAAGCCACTGTTTAGACAGTCATCCCAGCACTTTGTCTCTCAATCACCTGTGGGAGACACAACTTCCATGTATGAGTGATGGGCTGTCCTACTCATCTTTTTGTTTGTTTGTTTTCTGTCTTCCTCAACTTATTTGACAAATGGTACTGTTCATCAGTTTAGATAATTTTCTTCTGGCAATAGCTTTGCCACTCACGTCTATTTTAACCTCAGAACATTCCCAGTTAATGTCTTCTCTGTTAGCATCTTAAGTTCTGTATAACATATACATACTGAATAATACAAATACCTTACAATATTTACATAAAATTATGTTTTCATAGAAATCATAAACCAAAGTGTGCCATTATATTATTTAGTGCATATAAGGATAGAACCATTAACAGTGGTTTTTCTTAAAACAACATACATTTCTGTGAACATTGTACTCCTATATTCCAGGAATTCAGGCTCAAATTTCAGTGTCATGTATCATTTATCCTTTTTCCTCATCATCCCTTTTTTCATGAAATTTGTGGTAATTAATTTTTATAAGATTTAAAATATACAAGTCTCTCATCATCAAAAATTTGATTTTTGGGAGCTTTCGTACTTACTTGAGGGACGCTTACCTGCTTATAATATAGGTAAAATTTTATTAATTTGTAGTTTACAACTTTAAAAACTGGCATAAAAGTGAGGAACAATAGAGTCTGAGTTCTTCAATGGTTGGTTGGTTAACATGGAAAAGTCAACAGAAGAAATTAGTTGATAAAAAAGATGAACAGGAATATTTCAATTTCAGTCAGATGGTTATCAAAAACCATGATGAAGGCTGCTCATTGTGGCTCACTCCTGTAATTCCAGTACTTTGAGGCCGGCGGATCACCTGAGGTTAGGAGTTTGAGACCAGCCTGGCCAACATGGCGAAACACCGTCTCTAAGCAAAAGTACAAAAATTAGCCAGGCATTGAATCAGTAGATTGCTTTGGGTAATATGAATATTTTAACAATACTGATTCTTCTAATCCATGAACATGAAGCATCTTTCCATTTCTTGTGTCCTCTTCAATTTCTTTCTTTTACTTCTTTGGTTACGTTACTTGCTAGATATTTAATCTTATGTGTGGTTATTTTAAATGAGATTACTTTTAATTCTTTGATATTGTTTACTGTTGGCATATAGAAATGCTACTGATTTTCTATATTAATTTTATATTCTGCAACTTCGCTAAATTTATGAATTCAAATAGGCTTTCTTTGACATCTTTAGGTTTTTCCAAGTAGAAGATTATATAGTCTGCAAACAAGAATAATTTGACTTTTTTCATTTCAATTTGGATACTCTTTATTTATTGTACCTGATTGCTCTAGCTAGAATTCCAATACTATGTTAAATAACAGTGGCGACAGTGGTCATTTTGTCAGTTGCAGATCTTAAAGGAAAGACTTTTGTGTTTCTGTCATATATGGTTTTTATTATGTTGAGGTATGCTCCTTCTATAGCTTCTTTTTAAGAGTTTTTATCATGAAGAATGTTGAATTTTATGACATACTTTTCAGCATTAATTGAAATAATCATATAGCTTTTATCCTTCATTCTGTTGATATGGTATACAATATTGATTGATTTGTGTATATTGAACCATCCTTGCATCCCAGGGATAAATCCCACTTGGTCATGATGAATGATCTTTCTAAAGCATTGTTGAATTTGGTTTGCTCATATTTTGTTGAGGATTTCTGCATCAATATTCTTCAGATGTATTGGCCTGGATTTTTTCTTTTCTTTTTTTTTTTTTTTGGATATGTATTTGTCTGGCTTTGGTATCAAGGTAATACGACCTTGCAGAATGAGTTTGGAAGTCTTACCTTCTCTATTTTTCAGAATAGTTTGAGTAGGGTTGGTTTTAGTTCTTCTTTAAATGTTTGGTAGAATTCAGCAGTGGAGTCATCAGGTCTTGGGCTTTTCTTTACTGGGAGACTTTTTATTATGGCTTCAATTCACTTACTTGTTATTGATCTCTTCAGGTTTGGGATTTCTTCCTGGTTCAGTCTTGGTAGGCTGTATGTGTTTAGGAATTTGTCTATTACTTCTAGATTTTCCAATTTATTGGCATACTGTTGCTCAGAGTATCTACTAATGATCCTTTGAATTTCTGCAGTATTAATTGTAATGCCTCTTTTTGCATTTCTGATCTTATTTATTTCAATTTTCTCTCTTTTTTAGTCTTAGCTAGTCTGGCTAAAGTTTTGTCAATTTAGTTTAACTTTTCAAAAAAACAGCTTTTTGTTTCATTTATCTTTTTAAATTGTTTTCTTTACTTCATTGTCATTTATTTCTGCTCTTCATTATTTATTTTCTTCTACTATTTTTGAATTTGGTTTGTTCTTGCTTTTTTAGTCCTTTAAGTTGCGTTGTTAGAATTTTATTTGAAATTTCTCCTCTTTTTTAATGTAGGCTCTTATAGCTATAAACTTAACAGATTATCCTGGAAAGCTGGGAAACCAAGTTAACAAAACAGGCAAGAACAGAGAAGCAAAGTTTCCTGGGACCCAGCTAAAATAAACTACCTCTGCCTCTAAACACCGAAACCTCCAGCGCTGTTGCAGACACTTGTCCTTAATATTGTCAGGGTCCCTGCTTCTTTACGTCACTCAGTCCTGATTCAAGTCCAAGTCAGCGGTCAGTCCCTTTTGGCCCAGGACAAGTCCAGAAATGCCATCCAAGAGTCATGTCCTGGAATAAGTTACCCCAAAGGCCTGCTTGGAGCTCTGCCCACTGTGATCGACCTAGCAGTTAAGGCCAGCAAGTCTTAGAGGGGCACCCAAGACATCTGGCGTAGAACCTGGATACTGCTGCTTTTATTCAAGGCGCAAGGGCTCCTCAGTTAGCAGGTGGTAGATATTGCCAAGACTGCATGTTTCCCTTCAAGGCAATAATTTTACTTCTGGCCCAGGATATATCTAGAAATGTCATATGAGAGGGAAGGCTTGGAACAGGGGCCTCACAACTCTGGCCAGTGTCCTATTCTGCTGTGGCTGATCTGGTATCAAAAATGCAAGACGAAGTCCTCCCCACTCCTCCTTCTGCTCTTCTAAAGCAGAAGAATGGGGTCTTTTTGGAGCCACAAGTTGTGCAGTTAGGGTTAGGGGAGGGGTAACACCAGAATGCCCTTAGTTGCTCTAGTTAGTACCTCAGTAGGTCATGTGCTCCACCCACAGTCCACTGTCTCAGGACCAGTTTAGACCTAGGAATCACCTACGAGTTGCAGTCATTGTGGCCTAGACTGCCTTTTAAGTTTACTTAGAAACACAGAGTCCTTTGGCCTTTGGTGGCGAGGTTTGTGGTAACCAAAGTTTGGACCACTGGGATCAGCAATTCCTCTCTGGCCAAGGCTGGTTTAAATGTGCCCTCCAGGAGAGGTCATCAGCTGGATTTGGTCTAGTTTTCCTTTCCGGTCTAATGTTAATAGGATAGCACTGAGTTCAATCCTCACATTGCTGTGATCTCCCTCCCCCAGCACCCAGAGACAGTCTGGGCACTATCCACTCTTGCCAGGGGTTGTGTTAGCAACTCAAGACCGTTTTTTCTACTCTTTAGAGTAGAAAAAGAGATACAAAGTTAAAAGCTGCCTTTTTCAGAGATACAAAGTTAAAAGCTGTTATTGCTTTCAGCTTGATTTTTGTTTCTTATGAAGGTGCTTTGCTTATTTAGATAATTGTTAAATTGGCATCCTTTTAGGGGGGATAATGGGTGGAGCCTTCTGTTCTGGCTGTCTTTATTCCATCTCTCCAAGTTTGAGCATAATCTTGATCAAATTATGTTGAGGAATGATATTATGTAGTTATCTTTTTTTTTCTTTTTAAAAATATTGTTTATGGATTAAGTATTAGGAAACTTAAGTATCCTCCAATATCTTCAGGTATCTATAAATCTTAGGTGTGTTCTTAAAAATATAATTATCTGTTATATTAAAAAGTTCAGATTTCTATAGAGAGATGTATGCAGTTAATTCTTATTATTTGTTATATTTATGTGCTATAAAGGTGCCATGGACACCGAATTAGTGGATACTAAACCATTGCTTCCAGAGGAAATAGGGAGGCATGTTACTGTGAGCCTCTGTTCACAATATTTTCATCAATCAATGTATAAATAAACTTGCTTTATGTTTGTTTCTGTTTGAAGACACCTTCTTTAATATAGACTGTGATTCATTAACATTGAGCTCAGATTCAATGAGTACTATAGCTCATGCTTGAAAAAAGCATATGTAACACACATATTTTCTCCAGAATGCACATCAAAACTTCTTGTGCTTAAGAACACTAGACAGCAGTTCAGCACTCGACTAGGGGACCATCTAAACAGTAAAATCACCAGGAAAAAACACAATCAGGTGAGAAATGAAGCATTAAATATGCTGTGAAAAAGGATACATTTTTATTAGAAGAGCTAAAACAGGAAAGCGAAGTGTCACCTTTTGCTACCACAGTTAGGAACTTTATGTGGGGCCACCCAAACTTTTCATGGCATTGAGCATGCACATCTATCAATGACTGCAAAACTGCTGCAATTATTTATTTTGGGGTTACGAATAAATTTTAGGGAGTAGACAAATACACACATACAGAATTCGTGAATGAGGATCGACCATGTATGTGCTCGGTTTGCCCTGTAAACTGTAGATCCTCAAGCAACAGAATATTAGTTTCTGTCAAATAACCTTAAACTATATTATTCTTTATTGCCTTCACCTGCGGTCTTTAAACATCACAGCACATTATGATTACCTAGAGAACAAAAACCAAGCAAACATTTCAAACAAAAAAATAATGATGTCAGAATGTATGCTTGAACAATTGAATCAGAACAATGTGGCTTTGGGCCAGGAATTAGTAGGTGCAAGTGTGATTTTGTTACTTAAAATATTGGTTTAGAACAAATGGGGTTTTGTGTCATTCAGGGATGTTGGGCAGGCATACTGATTGAGCAAACTAACTATATAAGCACACATAGCAATTAGTAAAGTAGACATAAGCCCATAAGCACTATGGTCAAAGAATATCACCCTGTCCCTATCTATTGTATACTGAAAATAAAAAGTGTAATTCCCTTGGGGAACATTTGTCTTCCATGCAGTTGCTTTGTTCTATCCCAGTTTATGAAGCAGAGTTTGAAGAATGTACATGATATAATGAATTATGCCTGGAATAACCAATGTCCTCTCAATTGAGTGCACTATTACAGTCTTAGACATTATAGCCCCTTTAGTTTGGAAAGTGTTACTATTAAACTTGTTCTAGAATGTTCTACTATTGTCTATTTACCAGGATTCAGTACTGACTATGTTTACCTTCCTTGCCAAGTTTCCTGGATCAGCCTGCATTGTATGATTTTCCCTTCTTGAAACAGGAAATAACACTAACAGAGGAATATAGGTGCAGAAAGGGAAGAATAAAATAGTGAAAACTTTGTTGAGTTAACATCTTTGTCTTTAGATTAAAGTTATGGGACACATACATATTGTAAAGTGGCATTTGGTTCCATGAACTATAATTTGGAAGTAACTCAACTCCTGAAAAATATATGCAAAAAATGACAATAAGTTCTTTTTTTTCCATTCTTTGGGAGGTCAATATCATTACTTCACAAGGTAAGGAAGCTTTTGTTCTGATCCTTGGTGAGCTCCATGTTGGATGATTAATATGTTTTCTTTTTATAAAGCCAGGTAAATGTATTTTCTTTGTATAGTCTTCAGTGGATTTGGGAAGAATGACATAAAAACACTTGCATTACCATCCCAGTTCTTGTAATTCTTGTGTGACTTTGAACTTAACCTCAGTGAACCTAAGTTTTCCTGTATGGAAAAACAGTGACAATAATATTACGTCTCCTAAACAATTCCTGTGAAATAATCTATGCAAAGCAGTTAGCACTACTTGTAATACCTAGTAGGTGTTTTAAAAAGTATTAGTATGATTATTATTAGCTTTTTATTATTATATTTTTTCTGGATTTAAAAACTATGTATTTCAACAGTGAAGATAGTATTCTAAATGTCCTTCATCTGGTAATCTTCTGGATAAAGAGCGTTTTGTGTGTGTGTGTGAGACTGCACAATGGAGGCAGAGACTGTTTTGTTTCTTTGCTTTATCCTTAACATCTGACACATATGAAGTAGGCACCCATATCATGAATGGCCAGGTAAGGTAATGATTGGATCAAAATATAAATCAATATAAATCAACTGAACGAAATATAAATCAATTTATAGAGATTTAACAGAAAAGTATAAATATTTAGCAGAATTAAATTGAAATTCTGCTAAATATTTTCAATTAAATTCTGCTAAGTATTTATACTTTCCTATTAAACTCTGTTTTTTCTAATGAACCCTAGCACCTCTTCTTCAGATGATACTTAGAAATGCCCCAACTACCCCATCAAGTCTGTTGGTTACTTTGAATTCATGCGTTTTACTTCTTCAGGGACTTCTTTCCTAAGAAAACATGTTACATGAGACTTCATCAGCTTCAAAATGTAGAAAAGATGTATTTAATTAATGGAGGGAAGGTATTGATGGCTCTCTAATCTAAAGTGTGTCCAATATATGTGATTTTATAATTATGGGATAATAAAATATTAAGAAGATATTCCATGTAATTTTCATAGTTACATATCAACCTCTTATACCACAGGGTGAATTGATTCATTTTTCATTTACACTCAGAAACACTAGAACAACTCTGGAATACAGCTGAAGATGGCAACCTTCAGTCCACTCTTGTTCAACCCATGTCTCTTGATAGGCCCCTAATAATCATGTTCCTTTCACAACAGTTTCCTCAGGCAACAGAGTAGTTCCCTACATAGATATCACTCCTACTTCATTGGTAAAGCTATAGGAGAGGAAGGAAAAGAGAAAGAAAAAATATGGAGCAACATATCAATCAACTCGTATTTACTGAATCAACATATCTGTAGAGGGAATCATAAATAAATGGTAATGCTTTCTCCACATTATTCTGATGGTTGGCTGTGATGATGAAGCTTTCTTTGGGAGCCTTCTAAAATGTATCCATTCCAGAGTGACATCAAACCCTCCAACACTTCCTGAAAATTCAGATTCTGGGATAAATCTGATAACTACGCTGAGGAATTGAGAGATTTCATGAGAAAAATACTGCAAAGGAATACAAGAATTCTCAGTGGTTAGTAAACATCATCAAGCCTTCTTCTAGACAAACTCAGTTCAACAGAAATATAATGTGAGCCACCAAAGCAGATCAACTATAATTAAAAAATTTCTAGTAGTCACTTATAAAAACGTAACAACAGGTAAAATCAATTCTAGCAATGTATTAATACACCTAGAGGATTATTTTCCATATTAAAGTATAATTTTTGTGTAATCTTTTTCATATTTAATGTTTGAAATTTCATGTGTATTTTACGCTTACTGCTGATCTCAATTCAGACTAGATCTTAAGTACTCAGGAGCAACATGTGGCTTGTTGGCTGTATTGGAAAGCACAGCTCTAGAGACAGGTAAGTGATTAGAAGTGAAGCTTAATAAGCAAAGTAGAGAATACAGCATTATTTAAATTTTTCCCTATGCACCTCAATTCTCTATTCTCCAAATTTGAATTATGTTAGGAAAATCTTCTACAGAAAAGTTAAACTCAAAACCAAATATACTTGAGTAAATTAGAATTTGAAAATGTTCAGACAGTCCCACTGCTCTTTGGCAAGCCTCATATCTCTCACAATCCCTGTGTCTCAGCCACAGGTGTCGGATGTAGCCCAAGTTGAGAATCCCAGCTGTTTCACAGGGGCTCTGGCAAATTGACAGCTGCTTTATTACCAGAGCTTGAAATTGAGGCCAATAAGTTTAGCACATGGGGACCTAAAGTCCATTTTGTGGAGACAAGGCCACCATCATGTGGAACCTGATGGAACTGCAATAAGATTCACATATTCTCATTGCATGGCAAAGACCCAAGTCAGTGCATCCTCACTGGGATGCACTTCAAAATGCCTAATTAACATACCTAAGAAATGTGCAATAAACTTGGAGCTCCAGAGAAGGTTCAGAGAAGGCCAATTCCTATTTCAAGAGAAACAACAGAGAGACTGAAATAGCTAAATCATGCATGGTCAAAACCAATAAAATCATAAAATGTAAAATGGGGACTTACACGAATCCGCCTGCTGAAATCAAGGCCTACTGGGTAAGAGTTCAAATATAATATTGGGTTAAATCTATGATTTTGATCAGAAAACTTTTTAAAAATCCTTATTGTAAGAGGAGATAGATTTTAAAATAAAGTACTATAGGATGATGAGTTTATCTTTTTGAAGAATAGGCCAGTATAGTGAATTATTAGGAAGGTTTGAAATGACAAGATGTCTTTTGAATGGCAAATCGTTTTGGCAATATTAAGGAATTTAGACTGTTTCTATGACAGTTCTATATAGTCTGTCTTCTGGTTTCCTAACACCATTACATTGTACATGTGTAACACAATGAGAAAGTTTCAAAATATTCAAACATGTAAAACATAGGCACATATTATTGTGAAGTTGATGATATGGTCAGGGTGTGTCTGCTGATGAAAATGTAAGACCATCATGTAATACTAAAAAACATGGTATGAAAAAGAATATTAGGATGTTTTCACTACATCTGCCACTGAAAGACCCATGTTTTTCTTTTCCAAAAATAAGATCTCCAAGCACATGGTATTTGCTCCCTGGATACTTCAGGGTATATTATTAACCCTATGCTTTCCAAACCTGTAGAAGCAATGATGTGATCAGGAGCCAATGTGGGTTTCTTAATTAAGAATGTGTCAGAACAAGTTATTCTGTTTTGAAAGGATTGACATGCAGGGTCTGATGATTTCTACACAGCATTTAACAAAAGGTTACTCTTGTTTCTTGATTAATAATACAGTGAAATGTTGTCTGGATTGTTGTCCTACAAATTTGAGCAATTTTTCCAGAGAAGTTTAGTTCTTTTTCTATTCAGCAGCATTTCTAAAAGAATATTTGTAACCTCTCTGATTTATGTTGTCCTTTTACTACTGTAGCAATGACATGACTTAATGCTTAGAAAACATGGTTATCAAATTTGCAGATGACATAAAATTTGGAGACAAGCTAATATGATAGATGTCACAATCAAGTTTTAAAATGATTGTGTAGGCTTAATTCAAAATGATGACATTTAACAAAGATAAATATTCGTGCATTTTAGTTAAAACAATAAATTTTATAACTGGATTGGGAAGACCTTTCTTTGAAGAAATTTATATAAAAATAATCTGAAAATTTGTTTATCACAAAATACAAGTATGGTAACACCCACGCAATTTTAGTTTACTAAAATGGATTTTTTGGATCCAAACCAAATTTGGTAATAATCCCCCTGAACTCTGTCTTTAATTGACAACACTGTGTTAATTTCAGGGCTTCATATTGAGAGAGAAACTGACAATTAAATGGTATATGGAGAAATAATTTTGAGATGGATAGTGCAATAGAAGCCACTTATAAAAAGATGTTTCTAAAGAAAATGTTATTTTCAGGACAACATAGTGATTATGTTTATGAGTTATGAAATAAAAGAGATCTGAGTTTAAGTACCAGAATAGCCATTAACCCTCGCGATCTGACCTTGGGCAAGTTATTCAATGTTTTGCAGACTCAGTTTCTGCATCTGTAAATTGTTTATAATAATGATGACAAAGAGGATACATGCTAGTAGAAGTTAGATTTTAAAGAGAGATTGCACGGTAGACATATTCCATTTAGCTTTGTATGATAAAACCACTGGAGGAAAGGGAACTTTGTTTAGTCTATTGTAATAATTTGAATTACCCAATTAAGTAGTTAAGTTAACCCATTAAATTACCCAGTAATCCAGATTACCCAAATTGTCTTTATAGGTAATAAGCTCTTGGTCACTGAAGCTATTCAAAGGTGTTTGAGTTATGAGCTCTCAGAGGATTTCTGCTGTTAGTTGGGGGTTTGACGATATATATGACAATTTATAGGACCATTAAATGTCATCAGGAAGTTGCACAACCAAGAGACAACCAGGCGACCTGCCTCTGAGTCTCATGAAAATAGACACTTACATTCAAACAATTATGTAACAATGGATTAAGGAGCAAGTGTGGCGGCTAAAACAGGACAAAAGAAGAGCACCTGCGATAGCCACAGTTTACCTGTCTGACAGGATTTCTGTAGCTCCATTGCTCATCTTTATCTTTATTTAAATGCCACCCTTTAGAATGAAAACAACAGAAAACCTTCAAAGTATTTATTGTCCTGCAACACATTCTCTTCCCCCAAATCCTATTCTACTATCCTATACATTTCTTTCTCCCCCAAGCCATTCCTGCACTCTTCCTCTTTAAGTTTTCCTATCTCATATTCATAAGGAAGTAGAAGGGACAACAAAAATGGAAAATTTCTTCTTTGCATCCTGTTTTCTTTCAGGGTCTTCATTTTTTCTGAATAGACTAAATGTCATTGTTTGCTTAGGAATAGGAAACAGCTATCTTGGACCTATAAGAGAGATCTCAAGTCTTCTTTTTCGCCAACAGGTGTTTTCTAGTTATGTGACGTTAACAGTTTTATTTTCCTGGCTGATTTCTGAGCTTACATCTTTGACTGGACTTGAGTGTTCTAAACTGCTTCGCTTTTTTTTTTGAAAAAACACAACCAGTTTTCTAACTTTATTCCCAGGTTGTATGGTATCCAATCCTATCCTTTCTCTCCAACTACTTCTCCTCTAGGTGTTCAGTCATAGGTGCCACCCCATAACATCCCATTTTGGAAGAAACAGAGGGAAAATATCTATTTATCTTAATATAACCATTTTATTTATTGTTTTAGGGGGATATTTGCGAAGAGGGGTGACTTGACTGCTATCTGTCTCTGCAAAAGCAACAACAACAACAACAACATGATATTTCTAGCATTTGAGACTACTTTGCATTTGCATGTAAAAGAAGAAAGCTCACCTCCTTGTACAGCCAAATGGGATTGCTATAGACTTAGGATACTGCTGCTTAAAATGGATTTTTACCTAAGCTGTATCATATCTTGTTTTTCCACTTTTTCCTTTGACTGCTGAATCCATTCCACATTCAGTGCACAGACTGACTCAGTAATAAAGATAGATAATCAATCACTAAACTGGCAGAGAGACCAGGAAGGCATCCCAGCAGATCCCTGAGGAGAGAAGGATGTATGGAGGTTTGTGGCTGGCCAGAAGGAAATATTCCCTTGAGTGTGAAATAGGGACGTTTTTCTTTTTGTACAGTTCATATCATCAGTTTACATTTGAAATCTTGGAGTATTACAAAAGTTCCTGTGCAGTAATTTACCTTCTAGATGTTTTGGTTATTTTTGTTTAATTTCTAGATTTATTCCTTAAGTTATCAAAGCTTATTGCATGATAACTTCTGTATTTTGCAATTTAATGAAGCTATCTTTTGAGCAAAAGGGGTATGATATTTTTGTATGATCTGTCTTTGCCAACATACCAAGGACTCTTAAATAAGTGTTCCTTCATTTTGATTACTTAATATGACTAAAGTAGATGGGTAGTGAGGAGAGGAATTGTATAATTTTAAGCCATGGCTAATACAAAAACTACAGCCAAATTGAATGATTCGGTAGGCGCATTAACAAGTTTACAAAATAATGTAACTAAAACAACATAAACCTGGGGAAGCCATCCTGCAGCCCTTTCACTTCTGAATTCTCCTTGTTTCTCTAGTAAAGTTCCTGTCAATTCACTTGGGCTTCCTGAATACACAGTTTTATGTATTCAAATAGCTACTGAGTTTGCTTTGCTGTTCCCTGACACTATGGCAGTAGTGCGAGGAAAATCAGATTTTGTTATTTTGAACATAACTAAATTTTCTTTTTTTAACATTTTCTGTTTTGTGTGTTATTTTTTCCCTTCAGTACATACAGGATTTTCTTTTTTGCCCTTGTAACTAAAAGAAAGTAAGTTATATAGATTTAAGTGTGAATTTCTTTTCACTGAGTTGTCTGGCATATGATGATCCAACTTCAGTCTTACATTCATTTTTCAAATGTTTTATTTTTAATTATTATGGTACGTAGTAGGCATATATGTTTACATGGTACATGTCATGTTTTGATACAGGCACACAATGTGTCATAATCACATCAGGGTAATTGGGGCAACCATCACCTCAAGTATTTATCATTTTTTTGTGATAGAAACATTCTAGTTCTACCCTTTTAGTTATTAAAAAATATATAGTAAATTACTGTTGACTTTAGTCACTCTGTTGTGCTGCAAATACTAACTATATTTTTGCTCTCAGCTACTCTCCCCACTCCCTGAACCTTCTCCCCCTACTGCCCTTCCCAGCCTTTGGTAACCATCATTCTACTCTCTATCTCCATGAATTCAATTGTTTTCATTTTTAGCTCCCACAGATGAGTGAGAACATGAGAAGTTTGTCTTTCTCTGTCTTGCTTGTTTCATTTCACATAATGCCCTCTAGCCTCATCCATGTTGTTGCAAATAACACGGCTTTATTCTGTTTATTGCTGAATAATCTTCCATTGTGGAGAAATACTACATTTTGTTTATTCATTCATCTGTTGGTGGACACTTAAGTTGATTCTGAATCTTGGCTATTGTGAAGAGTGTTGCAATGAATATGAGAGTGCCGATATCTGTTCAATATATTGATTTTATTTTGGAGGGGCATATACTTAGAAGTTAGAATCCTGGATGACCTGATAGATCTATTTTTAGTTGTTTTGAGGAA
The DNA here is from genome assembly GCF_009761245.1 of Sapajus apella. Taxonomy (NCBI): domain Eukaryota; kingdom Metazoa; phylum Chordata; class Mammalia; order Primates; family Cebidae; genus Sapajus; species Sapajus apella. The sequence goes on from NW_022436947.1 coordinate 4,677,608, forward strand.
CCTTCATAGTGTTCTCCACAGAGAACATTTATGTTTTTCTTGAGACAGAGTTTCACTCTTTCACACAGGCTGAAGTGTAGTGGCGTGATCTTGGCTCACTGCAACGTCGGCCCCCTCGGGTTGAAGTGATTCTCCAGCCTCAGGCTCCCAAGTTGCTGGGATTATAGGTGCTGCCACCATGCCCGGCTAAATTTTATATGTTTAGTAGAGACAGGGCTTCATTATGTTGGCCAGGCTGGTCTCGAACTTCTGACCTCAGGCCATCCACCTACCTCGACCTCCCAAAGTGCTGAGATTATAGGCATGAGCCACTGTGCCTGACCACATTTACGTTTTTCTAATTCTTTGTTTGATAAGGAAATATCAGTTGTGGGATTTTTTATTATTGGTTTAGATTTGATTCTTTTTGTTTATTGAGGAAGAACTGTTGTTAGTTTGCATCTTTCTTATTTCTTCTCATTATCTATTGTGTTCTTCATTGTTTTCTCTTTCTCTCTGCCTTATGGAAAACGTGTCAAATTTGACCAGTATGTCACCTATCTAACTATTCTACACTGCCAATCCTGCTACTTATTGCTGCCAAAGAAGATTAATATTTGTCTTTTCAGCTGTGTTTTCAATTTTTGTGAAATTATTTATTAACCCACCTGTCTCTCATCCATTGTATCTTGTTATATCCTTGAACAAGCCTTTGCTCTCTTTTTGGTTTTCTTGTTTCCTTAAAGTATTTTTATTTAATTTCAAAGAAGTAGACTGCTTTGTAGGGGTGTGTGTGTGTGTGTGTGTGTGTGTGTGTGTGTGTGTGTGGCTGCACATAAATTTGTAGATGTTATTCCTTCTCTAAGTTTCTTTAAGTTGAAATTCATTTTTAACAACCTCAATATTTTATAAACTCCATGCAATAGTTGATATTTAAAGTTCCCATTCCTTCATTTAGAAATAAGAGTCATTTTCCAGATACATTTTTTTTCCGGGTACAAAATGTCTTCTCCCTATCCTATCTCCAAAAGGCATTTTTTTTTTTTTTTTTGCTTTATAGTTGGAAGCCTGAAGTTTCAAACTCTGTTCCAAGTGCCTAGCAGAATTTTATAACAAAAGCTAACATAGACAGTATTCACCATATTCCAGACACTGCTCCAACAGCTTTACATATTTTCATTCCTTTGACCCTCCCCAAAGCCCTATTAGGTAGTTACTAATATTTTCCCTATTTTACAGATAAGAAATTTTAGGAAAAAGGATGCTATGTGGCCAGTAAGTGGGAGAGCCAGGATCTTATCCCAGGAAGTTTTGGCCTTAGACTCTACCTCCTATAACTTATCTACTGTAGCTTATGTTCTTGTGCGTGTGTGTGTTTTCCATATTAGAGGTTCCTCAACTTTTTGGATCTGAGTCATCTCAATGAAAAAACAAAGTACTCACTAGTGTGGCTTCAAAATATTGCATACAGTATTACACAATCTTGTATACTATAAACCTCTGGTCCCCCTGGGTTTAGATTCTCTGCTCGAATGGATCAAGTGCAGAGCATACTATCTTTGGAACACTCCAATGCCAGAGCTGTTTCTGATGCTCTTGAAGATTTCTCAAAATATGTCATCCATATTTCCCTTACATCCTGCTTGTTTTCTGGAAATTGTATCCCACTAACTGAAAGAGAGAACTTGGCTGGATAACATGGGCAATGACAGTCAAATAGCCTAAAAACAAAGTACTCAGGAGACAAGGAAATTTGTTGACTCACTTTCTGGGGATTATTGATGCAAGGGGGATAAACAAGGTGACAGCATATTAAGGATCTCCCAGATTACTCAGAAAATCTTGTATTCTTTCTAGTAACTTTGTGGCAGCTTGTAATGAGTCATATTTTTCATTAACTACAAGAAGAGTGCAAAAAATCTGTGGTTTCAGTTTTACTGTGATGTGAATGTGTACACTGTTTCTCATGATCTCATAAACATATTAGTAGAAATGAAGGCAATCACTGCTCACAAGAAAGAATCCAGGTTTTAAGGGGACTAGAGATTTTGCAATCTTAAGGATCATTTTGAATACTAAATTATGAGTATCACTTAGGTACAAAAGTGAATATTTATTTAGAAACAGAAATGAATCCCAGCAATTAAGCATTAAAAAGCTGACAATAATTGATTAAATAATCATGATTATTCATTACGGAGGTTGATGTCAGCCTTCTGCTTGTCAGTTTTTGATGTTTCTGGTTAAGCGAGTTGTATGACATCTATGTTCACTGCTCATTCATCTTGCAGGTAGAAACATTGTAGATAGACATTTGTATACGTACCATATATCAGCTAGACACTCACAGGGGATAAATATAATGCAAACTATTTTTTCCCTTTGTACTAAGCAAAGAACCATATGTAGCAACAAAGCCGCTTTTTTCAATAGAACTATATGATCATAAAATTCTAGAGCAAAGATGAATATAATAGAGTCAATATATCAGTGATGTTTTTTATTTCAGTATGAGTAAGAGAATGTTAAACACTGGCATCAAAAGAAAAAGTGGGTTGCAAAATCCTGTTTAGTATCACAACTAGGCTAAGTTAGAAATCAAATAATTGAATACAAGTTTATTGCTATAAGATGGACTTCTCAATCTGTTTGTTTAGTTTTAAAGTAATTTTAACATGTGCATTATGATGAGAATTTTTGCTTATTAAAAGCTATGACCTTACTTGATTTTTATTTTAAAATATACTATTTACTATCAAAGTATTTGAAGATGTTATTTCTTTTAATTATACTCTATTAAATTTTCAAGATAAAATTTTGAAAAAACAGATGTTTTACAGAGCACAAATATATTTCTGATTTGTAGAACTAGTGAGTTTTACAGCTGTCTTCCAGCCTTTTTCTATGTAAAACTTGTCAAACAAATTTAAATCCTAAAATAAAAAATGCAGTAAAATATAGGCAAACTCAAGCCTTTATTTTGGCTTTGTTTCTGCAGATTCTTCCATATTAATATTTTCTTTCATCTATTTCCTATAAAATAAATAAAACCTGGTGTATGGAGAAAACAGAAATCAAGCATTCAATACTACAAGAAAATTCAACTCCATCTTGCTTCCATCAGCTAAACAAATTTCTTCTTGTCATCATTTTCAAAGCACTGACAGTAGGTACAGGACAAAAAACTGTGGTAGTTCTGACACTTTAGAAAAAGTTCTTGTTATTTTGCTGTCTCTTCCCATTAAAGCTACTGTAATTCTCAAATATTCTACAGCTAAACGACAAAAGGTAGCAGTAGTTTAAGGCAGGTTTAGAAGATTTAGTAGCAATTGGTATTTAGCAATTGCTCTCACATTGGTCTTTGAAATGCCAAAAGAAAAGCTCCAAGAAAATAAATAATTCCTTCTGTTTTTCAAACGAATAATTATTTATTGAGAATCTTAGTGATGTTGTGGGAAATTCAAAAGAAATATTACAGGTGCTTAGAGGCTCATTAGAAAAAGACACATAGGAAACCAAAGTTAACAATTCAAGATTTTCATAGGATGCAGTGGTTTGTGCCTTTAATTCCAGTACTTTGGAAGGCCGAGGCAGGTGGATCACGTGAGGTCAGGAGTTCAAGATTAGTCTGGCCAACATGGTGAAATCCTTTCTCTACTAAAAATACAATAAAGATACAAAAATTAGCCGGGCATGGTGGTGCACACCTGTAGTCTCAGCTACTCTGGAGGCTGAGGCAAGAGAATCACTTGAGTCCAGGAGGTGGAGGTTGCAGTGAGTAGGGATTGCCCCCACTGTACTCCAGCCTGTGTAACAGTGGGAGACTTCGTTCAAAAGAATAAATAAATTCCAAGATTTCATTCATCAAATGTGTATTTTATGAAGGACACTGTACAGAGTTGGGAATACAATGATGGAAAAGACAAATCATCAGCCCTTGAATCTCGTGGTCTGATGGAGATTGATAAAGAGCCTGACCTCAAGGTGGGGCTGGTTGTAAGCAGGGACAGGTCAAGAGCTCTATTTACATTTGGGTTACTTGGGAGTGAAATGAGTGTGCAGCAGGAGTGGTTAGAATTCGGTCTTCAAAGCAGGAATTTCTGCTGAGACTTTGAAATGTCTAACAGACATGTTTGGTATAGCTTGATGATGAAACTTTCAATGCTAGAATAGAGTCTGGATTTGAGCTGATAATGAGGACCTTTTCCAGTTTTAAGCAGAGGAAAATAACATTAAGATATTGAGGACATATATTGTGATACTCCAAATTCCATTAAAACACATTAGGTTAATATGGAAAGTTATATCATCCAAATTATTTTTCTTGAAGATTTTTGATAGCAGAATTACATTGACAAAGGGAAAAGGCTTAAAAGCTTACAAAATAGAATTTATATCTCTAAGGTCAATAATTTGACATTCAAGCAGTCAACTAAAATTTGAGACTACTGTTATATGCCAGGCACTTGCCAGTACATAGTAGTAAACAAAAAAAAGGTCAGGGGGCTTCTCTCATGAAGCTCAGGAGTCTAGTAAAGTTAACCACTATTTGTGTGCTATACTAAGCAACTGATAATGCATTTTAATTACCATTGAGGATAAGGTACTATTATTTCTGTTTTACACAAGAGATTAAGAAGCTTGCCTATGGTCTTACAGCTAGAGACAAAGGTAGAGATTTTGGATATTATGGACTGCTGTCTACAGCAGAGCTGTTGCTTCAGAAACTTACTAGTACACATTTAATTCCCATTAACTGAGTTGTTTTTAAAGGATACTTAAAAGCAGAAAATTGTTAGCCATGGCTTCTCTTCCAGCAGTGTCATGGGAAGGGGGAGCATGGTTTATGGAGGAGTTTTTGAATATATTACATATACATATACATATACATATACATATACATACACACACACACACACACACACACACACACATATATATATATATGTATATATATATGGATAAATTTCAAAACTCTGTGTCTTTTGAGAGTTTGATTATGTCTTAGTGAACATATCTTTAATATATTTAGGGTTCTATGGGCCTCATGGAATCAGATATTAATTTGTCCAGATTTGGAAAGTTTTCTTTAAATAAACTTTTTGCCTGTTTCTGTGTTCTTTCTGAAATATCCAAAAAGCATATAGGTTCTCTTGACAGTGTCTTATAGTTCCTATTTCTTCATTATTTTTTGCTTTTGTTCCTCTTATTGGATAATTTCAAATGACCTATCTCAAGTTCATTGTTTCTTTCTTTTTGAGAATCTATTGTTGAAGCTCTCAATGGAATTTTTTAGTTTACTTATTGTGTTCTCTAGCTCCAGAATTTAATGATTTCTATCTCTTTAACTTCTCATTTTGTTTATATATTGTTTTTCTGATTTCATATAGTTCTATATAGTGCATGAACTTTTTCAATAAGATTATTTTGAATTATTTGTCAGGCAGTCCATACATCTCCATTTTTAGGGTTGGTTACTGATGCTTTGTTGTGTTCCTTTGATGGTGTTACTTTTGGTTGATCATTCATGTTCCTCATGGTTATGCATTACTCTCTGTACATCTGAAAAAGTGAGTACTTATTCCAGTCTTTACAGATTGCCTTCAGTAGAGAAACCCCTTCACCAGTCAGCTTATACAGAGATTCTGTTCATACAATATGGTGTGATCAGTGGCTAGCCTGTCACCTGGTCTGTAGCAGTGGCAGTGGACCTAGAGCCTATATGTAAGACTCAGCCTGAAGTGAAGTTTTACAGGTGCTTGAGCCTGACCTGGATGGAGCCTAAGTCTTCAGATACCATCCTGGAGTATGAGGCTGTGGGGTCTGACTGTTACTGGGTTTTACTGAGGTGGGGCTTGTGTTGGAGTAAGAGGAAAATCTGGTTCTCATTTCATTCTTCTTTCCTATCCAATAGGTATCTGAGCCATGCTGCCTGGGATGAGTGAAAGAGTAATGTGAGTAATGAGAAACTGTTTTTATTCCCTTCAGTCCATCTTTTCTTATTTCTTAGTTACGCCCAGATGTTGTAATCTTCCATTTGGTTTTCTTAGCTCTTGTGAAGGCATTATTTTGTGTTGATAGTTGTTCAAATTGCTATTTTTGTGAAGTGCTGAGCACTGGGCTATCCTATTCTACCAACTTGCTGACATCATTACTTATCTTGGTGTCACATAGCACTATCAGACATCTGAGGTCCTGTTAGAGGCAAGTTTCTCATTCTGGTGAAGGTATCTGAAAACTCTTTATGCAGACATTGCCTGCCACTATTTTCTATCTTCAGATGGGTTAAGGATTCCCTACTTTCAAATCATCCTGGAGTTGCATCTGCCATAGTTGGTCCCTTCACATATGTTCAGTGCTCCACAGGGTACATCAGCCTAGGCAGAGGCCACAGGGGAAAAGCCAAACTGCTCCTGGAGGAAATACTTGGTAGCTTTAATTCTGGAACTGCCCTCTATGTATGTATGTTATGTATGCATGTATATATGTATCTATTCATCCATCCCTGGTATGCTTCCTTACTAAATATTAGTAATAACATTAATTTTGGAATTCAATAAGTCTTTGTATCTTTTCATAAAATATAACATTTTATATTGAAACTAAATGTATTTTAACTTGCAGAGTTTACTTTAATATCTAATGGACACAAAGAAATTTATTTAACTTGCTTTTTTAAAAATATTACCTGATTTACCAGATATCTACATGTTCATGACCTGCTTTCCTTCCCAAATAAAAACAGCTTCATTGTATTTATTATGACATGTTTATTGTAAAAGTTCAAACTATAAAAATATGAGTAAAAAATTGCCTGAAGCCCACCAGTTATTAATTTATGATAGTAATAAATATCTAATAGATAGATGAGTGTGCATACACATTTATACATATTTTAAAATAAATATAGTAGTTATATTTTGTAACCTGTTTTATGCACTGTCTTTTTAATTCAAAACTATGTTACATAAAATATTTAATGTCAGATGATACAGGTTTACATTGTCATTTTCATTGACTATAGAGAAAGATATTGCTTAAAATATCTAAATAAACTGAACTTACACTTTAATTTTCAAAATGAAACAACTTGAGAGTGAAAGGGAACCCTATTTACAATCATGATGGAACAAGAGCCATGGACTAGAACTGTCCTAGGAAAATCAGGATACATGACTGCACTCTACTTAATCAATTCAGTAATGCTGGACATTCACATTGTTTCTAGTTCTTGAAACAATGTGAATGTGTTGAGTTATCTGCATATTATATGTATATTTGCATGCTTATCTCATCAGAAATTTAGAAAATGTTCCTGTATGGGACTTCTAAGTCAAAGGATATGCACAACTAAAACATTGTTAAATGTTTCCAAAATACTTTCCAAAAGTTTATGCATATTTATACTCCCATTAAAGTACCAGGGAGCATATTTCCCTCACTTTATCTTCAAAATAGATAAAGTTGGTCTTCTTAATCTGCCAAACTCATAGGTAAAAAGTAATACCTTGTTTCTAATTTTTATGTTTTGTTTTTGACTTGTAAATATTTTTGTTTTTATTTTTATTTTACTATTTAGTGTCAATTTGTATGTATACAACAATTATGAGTGATAAGTGGTTAAAAAAGTGAAAGAGAAGGTGTCATCTGTTTTTATACTTCATGCATTTTTCTTCGTGACATACATTTTATTGTTTTTCATTGATGTGTAGGAATTTTCATGTAAATGGATATTTATCCTTTTATGATTTAGTATTATAATTTCTGTGTACATAGGCTTTGGAATCAATCCAAGCTTAGTGCAAACTGTGGTGCTAGAACTACTAGCTCTAGGACTTTGAGCAACCTCAATGAGATTTTTATATCTTTTATTCGTAAAATAGGAATACACGGTTATTGAAAGAATTAAATGATGCCTATAAATGATAAGAAACACTTTTAAATTAATAATGATGATAAGGCAACTTCTAAATTCACTGTTATCAAAATTACGTTGCAGGTATATATTTCCATTTTTTCAGTAGCACCTTACATTTTTTTAAGCTACTTATGTCATTCAAAATTTCTTGCTCTTCTTTCAAAAGTCAGCAAGATGTTCAACATTTTTCTTTATATTTTCTTACCTTAGATGTTATGTCCTATAAAGGACACCGCTAATAAGAAACTTATTACCTATATTTTCTTCTAAAAATGTTATGGTATGATTTTTGTGTGTGGAGTCACCTGAAGTTTAATTTGCTATTTTAAGTAAGATAGAGCTCCAGTTTTTTTTTCTTTTTTCTTTGGCTCCAAATAACTACCCAGTTGCCCCAGCCACTATTGAAAAGTCAGTTGCCTTTCTCATATTTGAACTAACAGTTTTTACTGTATACTAAATTATATTTGAGTCTATTTCTGAACTCTCTGACCATCAATCTATCAACTTCTGTTCAATTGCCATATATTCTTCATCTCATTCTAATGCTCTTATTGCAGTCAGCCTCTCTACACGCTTCCATATGCTTTCCAACTGTACAAGACTCTTAATTTCCTAAACATGTCTTTCTCTTTTCTTTAGAGATGGGATTTCACTATGTTGGCCAGGATGGTCTCAATCTCTTGACATTGTGATCCACCCGCCTTGGCCTCCCAAAGTGCTGGGATTGCAGGTGTAAGCCACTGTGCCCAGCTGAAATATGTCTTTCTATATTTCACACTTTCATACCTAATACTGTCATTCAATTTGCCTTAAGAATGCCCTACTGCCTTCTAACACACATACTTATCATGTAGCTCTTTTGCCCTTCAAAGCCTCAGTTCAAGCATCACTTCTACCAGGCAGTCTTTCCTTAGAATCTAGTCACATTTTGTTATCCTTTTTTCTGTACTATCACGGAACCATATCAATATTTCTACCAGGGTAGTTTTCACATGGCAATCCTTGATTTACATACATTAATTGAATGTCTCCTCCTCTAGAAAGTGTCCAGAGACTGTGCTTTGTTCAACCAATGTGTATTCCCAGTGCCCAAAGTATGGGAGATAGCCAATAAATATATTTTTGTGAATGAGTAAGTTTGGTTTATTAAATGTTGTAAAATATTCAGTGAAAGGAAAACATGTTGTTTCCTTTAATAATTCAAAGCAGTTTCGCTACATAGTAAATTATAGAAATGAGAGAAGTGAGCAAAAGTTCCACTTTTGTTAAATTTGCTACAGTTGGAAGAAGTGGGTGATTTCATGGTAACATCTTTCTAACAAGGAACAAACATATATATGAATGAGATATACTCAGGGGAGAAGAGCAGGAACGAGGTGCATTTGTCGACTTTATTTTACTTTTTCGTTTTTGTTATTGGCCCTGAAAACAAAATGCAGATATTGGAGCAAAAAATATAAATTTGATAGAAAATTTCCTATTATTTTAATGGGGAGCAAATGGAATAATTTGTTTCCCATTAAGGAACACAGAGGGACATTTGATTTCAGAAACAGAGGTATGGCATTGTTGAATAGAACAAGCTCGTTATGCCCCTGGTGATGGAATGAAGTAGAGAAGACAGGAAGGGTTCTTACACTATAATAATTTCTTGGAATAGTGAAGCCTTCACAACCAAACAAAACAGAACAAATATCAAAAGATTGTGTCAAGTCAAAGAAGTTATAACCCCAAATTATTTCTGATTCTGAGTATGTAATTCTTTCGTTCAACAAATATTTAAATCCATATTACGTACCCCAAACTGAAAATACAGTAAAGAGCTCAACAAAGTCCCTACCCTCATTGAGAATACAGAGTTCCTTGTGTTTAGTCTGGTGAGGAGAAATGTGTCCATGGTAGTTTAAATTAAAAGTGAGTTTAGGTGTAGGATAAATAATGTGTATTTTATATTTTTCCCTTGGTACTTCTATACTATAACGAACAATTATTAAATGAATTGTATTTCAGTGATTACTTATTTTCCAAAAAGATATATTATTACTGTTTTCTTCCCATTTTATATTGCATTCTGTATGGTACTTGTTCACTCCCTATTAATGGCTACTGATATTATAAATCTGGCTACTCAGAGAGACCAGGAGCTTTCTCTAAACTGGTTCTTAAACCTTGGTATAGATAAGAATATGTTATGGGGTTTTGAAAATGGGCTTCTCCCCTGAGTATTCTGATGCAGTAGGTCTGAAATGGAATTTTGTCTTCTAAGGGTATCTCCAAGTTGAGAACCACCACTCTATGGAATTGAAGAAGTACATTTAGTGATTATAGATGACATCATTACTCACAAAATGAGGTGGTGGTGTTTGAAGTACTTTTATATTGCCTCTGCATTTTATATACAGTACATATAATTTTGACCATCACCAGCTAGTAATAGATATTATCCCTAAGTAGTCAGACCTACAAATGACTGGCATCTAGTTCAATAGCTGTATTTTGAGGTCTGATCCATCAGAGTATAAGTGGTATGCTGAGTTTTATATATGTTCCACTCTCCATCCTATTTAAAGACGCATTAAATCATTAACAACCAAATGAATCATGCCAATGATGTCATATCTTGTCCCACATGATGTGTGTATACCTTTACTCTTGCCTGACTGGCAAATCTTTCCTCTCCCTCTCTCTCTCTCTCTCATTGTCTCTCTCTCTCTCCCCCCCCCCCACAATATGCTTATGCATACTCACACAGACACTAAAATATCCTGTCTTTAGATTTTTGTTGGACTCTTCTCTTTTGTAAAACAATCAGCTAACAACTGAAAAGAGAATTTGAAAGAAAAAAAATATTTTTCTTCCTCTTCTCCTCTCTGGCTCCATCCCAGCAAACTAAACTATGCAGTTCTGGATTCTGTCTGACACATCTTAACTACTGACATTTAGCAGATGCTTCTCCAAGAAATGGGGGAGGGTGAAGGTGAAGCAGGGGTGTGATATAAGTAATTAGACTAACGATGTCTCAATTATCAAGATGTTCCCACAGTGTCCCCTTCTGTTAGCAAATCTGGAACAGGAAGCCTGTCTTTAGGAAAGGAAAGGTTGAGTAAAAAGATACATTCATTTGGATCTACAATAGGATAATGTCAGGTAGTTACGAGTTTAGTTTCTATACCCCTCAAAGGTCAGATAATTGCAACCTGTAATCTATACAAGATCACTAAACTGGTAAAAATAAAGTCAGTTTTATAATAGCCCCCTTACCTCCAGCCCTTTGCCATGGCTGAGAGGATAATGTGATTGTCTCCACTGATGTTAATGTTAACTGACTCACCTCCTTCTTTCTCTGTGGGTCTCACTAAGTAGTTATTCTTTGGTAGAGCACAGAAAAAGTCTACATTATGCTGCTCAGGGCAAAAATTTAATGTATTCTGTTCATTTAAGAATAACTGTACCCTCAGGGTTGGGTTGCATCACTGTAATATAGAAATTACAAATGTTGGCTGGCCTTTTCAACATATCACGTATCAACTTGAGAGTAGTTAGTTCCTTATCATTATCCACTATTTGGATTTGGAAAGAGAGAAAATAAATACTCAGCAAGAGAGACCACGCATATGAAAAGCCAAAGTGGAGACAAAATATATTTTAAATTCAATAAGGCATGTCAGTACAGGCCTGTTCCTGGAGTCTTGCTGAATCCTTTCCTTGTTGTCTAGGAAATGTTTCTATACACATGGGCAAGATTTTGAAATGTGCATAAGGGATTGCTGGATATCATTTCAAAATAATGCTGAAGACTCCAAGGACTGTCTGATCCTGTTGAGGTGTCTGCCTTCATTTTATTCTGGTTTTTACTAGGATATTTCACACTGCTGACAAGAAGTTAACTTGTAGAGATCTAATAACAATGCAAATTATCACTGTCCATAGATATCCAAATTGTGTCTGGTGGAATGCAATTGATTATCAACCTGTGGATATTAGATATGAAACAGTTTTGTTTGTTTTTACACCCATTATAAATGTTTCAGCATTTCCAATAAGACTATGAGTGTGTGATACTTTGAGTGGCTTTTTGAACTAGTTGCAGCATCTACTATTTCCCTTATTAATTAATGAGTTAAATCAAATCTCTGGTGTGTTTAAATCTGTATGTCATGTTTATATCTCTTTTTAGAATTGTCCTTTGTCATCGTTTTTGTGAATACCATTAATTTGGTTAGAAATATGTTAGCTGCAACACCCAAGGGTTCTAACTATTGCAGAGTACCTTTCTTTCTTGCTTTGTTTGTCTGTTTTTTTGTTTTGTTTTGTTTTTGTTTTTTAACTAAGACTATCTACTTGACAAACCATCATGAGAAGTTTATTTAGGAGGCTTAGAATAAATTGAAGTGTGTCTATTTGAAAGTACCATATCAATGTTAGTGCCTATTGCTAATGAACAGAATTGAATGATATTAAGAGAAAAGTTGTTAAGCTTCAGTGATACTCCTTCATATTGGATGTAACCACCACAGGTATTGATTTCTTTTTTTAAGTCAATGATTTTGAGTTTCCTTGTCTTTAAATAGCACTGGAGACTGCAAAATTCTAATTTTTGATGACTTTTTCTCCAGCATTTTTTATCCATGTTTAAAGCTCCTGTTATAACATTACCTCATGAGAGACTGTTAGGATTTCTAAGGTTGTAGTTTATTTCATTTTATCTTGGTTTTTAGTGCCTTAGTTTCCAAAGTAATTTATCTCAAAAAACCCACTGCAAGATATGTTACAGATGCTGTCATGCATTGTACTGTGTCCATTTTGTTAGTTTCAAAGTCTGACTTCTGACCTCATCCTAAGATTATGTGTGCTCTGTTCCATTTACAGTCCCGTAGTCCCATAACTACTGGATGTAATGAGTATAATTCCAGTGATCTGGCAGTGCCACAGTAGAAAACATTGAGGAGTCTAAATCAGATGTATGAAGGTGCTAGAGACTCTGTTGTTTTGGCATTTTAAGATCAAAATGCCTCTTAAGACAGATGATTCTTCCTTCTGTGAAATTGAGGGCAGAGCCTGGAATGCAATCAGCGAAGTTCAACGTAGACGAAATGTAACACATTTTAATTAGTAGTATTATGAGGCAAACTTTTCAAAGAGAGTATCAAGAAAAGTCCGTAGAGCAATGCATTTTCCTTGTGTCTTTTTATCAAGCGTTGACCTCTGTAGTAGTGAGAATTCTAAAATGCACCCTACATTCTCATCTGAACATACATACCAGGTATAATACCCTTGGCTTCACTGTTGCTGGGACCACCAAACATGACAGGGTATCAGTCCATTGATTTGGCTACTATTAATCAGTTAACTTTGAGCTAATGAAAAGAGAAATTGTTTTGGGTGGGCCTAACCTGATCAGGTGATCCTTTTAAAAGAAGATCACACAATGGAATCCCTCTCCCTCTCCTTTGGAAGAAAACAAATATGGTAAACTGCCTCAGGTGAGGTCCATGTGACTCAGATGTGCGGCAGCTTCTAGGAGCTGAGTGCACTCCTAGGCTGACAGCAAGAAAACAGGGGATTCTATCCTACAACCGCAAGTAATTGAATTCTGCCAGCAACCTGCATGAGTTGGAAGAGCACCTTAAACTCCAGATGAAAACGCCGTCCTACCAACACTTCCATTTCAGCCTTGTGAGACCTTGAGCAGAGGACTCAGTTATGTGTCCGGCCTTCTGACCTATATAAACTGTGAGATTGTAGATGGGTGTTGCTTTAAGCCAGTGAGCTTGGGCTAACTTTTTAAATAGCAAGAGAAAACTAATGCAACCTCTTTTCAGAAGTTATCATTACAAACCTTGAAGGATATATTTGTGTAAACTTAGGTTTCCTCAGAAAACAATGTGTAGGGCCCCTTCAGAGAGAATCCATGGGAAGTTAATTCAGTGGAGTGGAATGCAGCTTGCTAAGGGTGCCTTAAGGAATTTGAACACCGATGCACTCTCTGGCTGGACAGGGTGAGACTCCTCTGAAGTGTAGTTTCTCATGCATGCCAGGGAGAGGAACCATTGTCTTCCCTCAATTTGTTGTGGGCTGCTCCTTTTGTAAAATATAATAAACATAAATGAATAGAAAAGTTAAAACTTTTTGAAAAGGACATTCAAAATATCAACTTCAATTTTTTGTTATTCAACAGATACAAATTTACTCTGTGAAGTTGTCATGCAACATTCCAAATGCTTACTCCATGTTGGCACTTATCTTCTTTGAGACCAGTTACAGACAGCAGGCCCACCCAATATGTGAACCGTATTCTGAGGAGCACTGCTTGGGGAGGCACCAAATTCCACCAATGCCCTCTCTGCTCCTATGCCTGGAATGTACATTTAGTCTTCGGCAAAGATAACTTGGTATGTTCAGAGAGGACCATGCCTAATTATAGGTATTCTCTATTTTAGAGCTAGCTGGTCATTTTTTAGTTTAGTCTAGATACTCCCTCACACTTATAATCGAAAAAATAAATGGTAGCTCCAACACCACTTTTTAGTAACCAAGTTATTTATGCTTCCTAAACCTCCTTTTTAAATTTGTAAAATGGCAATAATATTAGTAATGTATTTCTTATGGTTGTGAAGATTAATGAGGTAGCAGGTATTCATGTGTTTTGCAAGCTGGTAAGCACTTTACATAGCATAAATTAATAGTATGTCTATTCTTAGAGTTTTGCTCAATAACTCACTCCAGCATGCTCTGCAAAGAGGATGGGAAATGAGAAAAATATGGCCACGCACTCTAAAAAACTTGATTTTACTGTTACTAACATTTTCTGGGAATCACTGGGAACTATCTGTCTGTGTAAATGGGAGATACTGAAAAATCTCTTTGTTACCTTAATCACAGGCTCCTCTGAAACTCTTGTTTATGTGTAGAATGTTTCTAATTAATAACATAAGCAGGAATAACAGTCATTGAATTCCACCCTCTAACCATGGCTTCCATTTTGCAGCTATTCTCAGTGGTATGTGTGGCAGGCAGGACTTGTATTCAAAGAACATCTGCAATACTCTGTCTAGGCATCGCAGGCATTACGGCATCTTAACATTACAACTTCTAGAAATGGAATAGGGAAAGGAAGACAGCCACATCAGGCTTACCACAGGAATCCCAGCTCTGCCTGTCAGTAACAGGAATTTGTGTGGTCAGATTGCTCCAGCAATGCATTCATTTTATACATAAACACAAAAACCGTTTTAGATTATTACTCATAAGGTTAAAATACTTTCTTCTCTGATTATTCTCTACTTTTTACCTTTAAAAGACTCACTTTAGAATAGATTTATTCTATAATTGTCTCATTTCACTTAGAGAATTCAAAGGCAGAGACAATATTATGATCTCCTAGCTGTCTTTTTTTTTTTTTTTTTTTTTTTTTTTGCCACTGGATAGAAATTGAATTATCTTTTCAAAATATATTTTCCAGTTCACCATCCCATTGCCTATGTGTCTTTTTATCTTTATGAGTGAACCTACAAAAGAAAAATTCCTCAGACAGGAGGCAAATCCCTGTGGCTAACACTCCCTGAGTCACTTTGAATATTTATTACGACCTTAGTATCATACCATATCCATGCCTTCTGTATTATCTAAACCATGTCTTACAGAGTCATTAAGAAAATTGAGTATGTTTTGAGTGTGGGGGAGACCAAGAAATAATATATTTTGTTTAATGAGAAAGCACATTCCTTAGACACAGTGGCTGCAATTTGTGAGACCAACAGTTCATTAAACAGTCCAAGTGGGCACATTCCTATGCGAAGACCAGTGGAATGTCTCTTATTGGTCAGGTCAGCTGAATTTCTGCTGTTGATAGTGACGTCTTTCAGAATACATCTGCAAGTAAATGTCCTTCTAAATTACAACCTAGTAGCCAGTAAATTCTGTAGTAAGACTAAGTGTAAACAGCATTCAGGAAAATGGTGAAATAGAAAAAAATATTAATGATAAGAAAAAAGTGAGAGATGGAATTTTAAGGGTAGATTTCCGTGTATGCTGCGTGGTGAGAGGGAAGAACAAAGAACCCAGAGATTATCTAGCTTTTCTTAGCTTTTCTGAACTCTATGCATCTTCCTCAAATTAGAACTTCTCTTTCCGCCCTAACTCAAATTACTTAATTTTGCTCAGGATTTCATTTTATTACAATGATAACTCTCTTCAGAACAAATGGGACAAAGATTTAGATTTTTAAAGACTATTATTTTACTCTTTGTTTTCTATTTATTATATCTGAACTTCGTTTACTTTTCATTTTTTCTTGATTTGAGTGGATTATATGAATGTATTATTCCATTTTATCTCTTTAATTGGTTTCTTAGCTATAATTTATTTTTCTTTTTTTAGAGTCCATAGTTTATATCTTTGATTTGTCACAATCTATCTTCAAACAATATTCATGTGTTGTGTAAGAATGTTAGAATAATACACTCCAACTTCTCCCTTCCTGATCTTTGTGCTCTTATAACCATGTACTAAACCAAACACTACATTGCTATTCTTTTTTTCTCCTCTTTTTTGACTGTTATTTTAGGTTTAGGAGTTACATTTCAGGTTTATTATGTGAACAAATTGCTTGATGCTGTTACAAATTATTCCATCACCAAGGTAGTGAGCACAATACTTGATAAGCAGTTTTTCAACCCATGCCCCTCTTCTACCCCTTCCTCAAGTCATTCCCAGTGTCTATCGCACCCATCTTTATGTCCATTTGCACTCAATGTGTAACTCCTGCTGATAAGTGAAAACATGTGGTATTTGGTTTTCTGTTCCTACATTAGTTTACGGAGGACAATAACTTCCAACTGCAGCCATGTTGCTGCAAAGGAGGAGGTGATTTTTTTTTTTTTAAATGACTGTGTAGAATTGTGTGGTGTAGGCACCACATTTTATTTATCCAGTTCACTGTTGATGGGCATCTGGGTGGATTCCATGTCTTTGCTATTGTGAACAATGTTGCAATGAACATATGAGTGCATATGCCTTTTTGGTAGAGCAATTTATTTTCCTTTGAGTATATACCCAGTAGTGGTATTGCTGGATCAAATGGCATTTCTGTTTTAAGTTCTTTGAGAAATTGCCATATTGCTTTCCACAGTGGCTGAACTAATTTACATCTTAATCAACAGCATATGAGTATTCCCTTCTCTCCACAACTCCACCACCATCTACTAATTTTTGCTTCTTTGTAATAGACATTCTGATTTATGTATGAGATAGTAGTTCACTGTGGTTCTGATTTGCATTTCTCTAATTATTAGTGATGTTAAGCTTTTTTTAAAAATTCTTTTAATACTTGCTAGCTGCATGTATGCCTTCTTTTGGAACATGTCTGTTCATGTACTTTGCCCATTTTTAAAATATTTTTTTTCTTGTTGAATTATTTAAGTTCCCTATAGTCTCTAGATATTAGACCTTTGTCAAATGCGTAGTTTGTGAATATTTTCTCCCATTCTGTAGGCTGTCTGTTTACTCTGTTGATAGTTTCTTTTGGTATAGAAAAAGCTCTTTAGTTTAGATTGCATTTGTCAGTTTTTGTTTTTGTTACAACTGCTTTTGAAGACTTAATTCTAAATTATTTGCCAAGGTTGATGTCCAGTATGGCATTTCCTAGGCTTTCTTATAGGGTTTTTATAGTTTTAGGTTTCAAGTCTAAGTCTTTAATCTATCTTGAGTTAATTTTTATATATGGTGAAAGGAAGGGGTCTAGTTTTAATCTTCTGCATATGGCTTGTCAGTTATCCTAGAAACATTTATTGAATAGAGTCCTTTCCCCATTGCTTGTTTTTGTCAACTTTGTTGAAGATTAGATGGCTATAGGTATGCAGCCTTATTTTGGGGCTCTCTGTTCTATTACCTTGGTCTATGTATCTGTTTTTGTACCAGTACCATGCTGTTTTAGTTACTGGAGCCTTGTAGTATAGTTTGAAGATGGTTAACATGATGACTCCAGACGTGTTCTTTTTGCTTAGGATTGCTTTGACTATTCAGGCTCTTTTTTTTTTTTTCCAGTTGCATATGATTTAAAAATAGTCTTTTTCTAGTTCTGTGAAGAATATCATTGGTAGTTTGATAGGAATAGCACTGAATCTGTAAATTGCTTTGGTCAGTATAGTCATTTCAATGATATTGATACTTCCAATTCATAAGAATGGAACGTTGCTCCATTTGTTTGTGTCATCTCTGATTATTTTGAGCAGCGCTTTGTAATTCTCATTGTAGATATCTTTTACCTCCCTGATTCCCTATATGCCGAGATATTTTATTCCTTTTGTGGCAATTGTGAATAGGATTGTGTTCCTGATTTGGCTTTTTGTTTGGCTGTTGTTGATGTATAGGGATGCTAGTGATTTGTGTATGTTGATTTTGTATCCTGAACCTTTGCTGAAGTTGTTTATCAGCTGAAGGAGCTTTTTGGGGAACACTATAAGATTTTCTAGATGTAGAATTATGCCATCTGCAAACAGGAATAGTTTGACTTCCTCTTTTTCTATTTGGATGTCCTTTATTTCTTTCTCTTGCCTGATTGATTGTTCTGGCCAGGACTTGCTATATGGAATACTATATGGAATAGAAGTAATGAGAGAGGACATCCTTCTCTTGTGCCAGTTTTCAAGGGGAATGTTTCCAGATTTTGACCATTCAGTATGATGCTGGCTGTGGATTTGTCACAGATGGCTCTTATTATTTTGAAGTATGTTCATTCAATACTTAGCTTATTGAGAGTTTTTAACATGAAGCGATGTTGAATTTTATCAAAAGGCTTTTTTGCATCTATTGAGATAATCATGTGGTCTTTGTCTTTAGTTTTGTTTATGTGATAGATCACGTTTATTGATTTTCGTATGTTAAGCCAACCTTCTATCACAGGGATAAGGCCTACTTGATTGTAGTGGATTAGCTTTTTGATGTGCTACTGGATTCGGTTTGCCAGCATTTTGCTGATTCTTTTTACATCAATGTTCCTACAAAATATTGGCCTGAAATTTTCTTTTTATTGTGTCTCTGCCAGGCTTTTGTTTCAGGACAAGGCTGGCGTCATAGAATGAGTTGGATAGGAGTCCCTTCTTCTTAATTTTTGAAATAGTTTCAGTAGGAATGGTACAAATTCTTCTTTATATGTCTTATGGAACTCAGCTGTGAATAGATCATTTACTGAGTTTTTTTTCATTGTTAGGTATTTATTACTGATTTAATTTCAGAGCTTATTATTGGTCTGTTCAGAGAGTCAATTTCTTGTTTCAGTCTTGGGAGGGTATGTGTCTAGGAATTTAACCATCTCTACTAGGTTTTCTAATTTGTGTGTCTACATGTATTCATAACACTATTTGTATCTCTGGGATCAGTGGTAATGTCCCCTTTGTCATTTATTTGGATCTTCTCTCTTTTCTTCTTTATTGGTCTAGCTAGCACCCTATCTATCTGATTAATATTTTTTTAAAAAGCGACTCCTGGATTCACTTGAATGGTTTTTCATATCTCAAGCTCCTTCAGTTTCAGCTCTGATTTTGGTTATTTCTTGTTTTCTGCTAGCTTTGGAGTTGATATGCTCTTGCTTCTCTAGCTCTTTTAGTTGTGATGTTAGGTTGTTAATTTGAGACCTTTCTAACTATTTGATGTGAATATTTAGTGTTATAAATTTTTCTCCTAATACTGCCTTACCTGTGTCCCAGAGATTCTGGTATGTTATATCTTTGTTCTTGTTAGTTTCTAAGAACTTGCTTATATTGGGTTCAATTTCATTATTTACACAAAAGTCATTAAGGAGCAGGTTGTTTAATTTCCAAGTAGAAGCATGGTTTTGAGCAATTTTTAAGTCTTGATTTCTACTTTTATTGTGCTGTGGTCCAAGAGTGTGTTTCGTATGATTTTGGTTATTTTGCATTGGCTCAGGATTGTTTTATGTCTCACTGTGTGGTTAATTTCAGACCACATGTGCTACATGGAGATGAAAAGAAAGCATATTCTGTTGCTTTTGGGTGAAGGGTTCTGTAGAAGTCTATCAGATCCATTTGGCCCAATGTTGAGTTCAGGTACTGAATATCTTTGTTAATTTTCTACCTCTGATCTGTCTAATACTGGCAATGGAGTATTGAAGTCTTCCAGTAAAACTGTGTGGACATCTAATTATCTTTTTAGGTCTCTGAGAGCTTGCTTTATGAATCTGGTTGCTCCTTTGTTGGGTGCATGTATATTTAGGATAGTTAGATCTTCTTGTTTATTTTAATCTTTTACCATTATGTATTGTTCTTTGTCTTTTTAAAAAGTCTTTCTTGGTTTAAAGTCTATTTTGTCTGAAATTAGGATTGCAACTCCTGTTTTTGCTGATTTCCATTTGCTTGGTAGATTTTCCTCCATCCCTTTACTTTGAGCCTATGAGTGTCATTGAATGTGAGATGGGTCTCTTGAAGATGGAATACCATTGGGTCTTGTTTTTTTTTTTTTTTTTTTTTTCCCCTAGCTTGCCACTCTGTGCCTTTTAAATGGCACATTTAGCATATTTAGTTTCAAGGTTAGTATTGATATATATCAGTTTGATCCTGTCATTGTGTTGTTTGTGTGGTTTCTTTATAGTGTACACTGATCTGTGTACTTAAGTGTGTTTTTGTATTGGCTAATAATATCTTTCTTTTCCATTTTTAGTGTTCTTTTCAAGATCTTTTGAAAGGCTGGTCTGGTGGCAATAAAATCAGCATTTGCTTGTCTGAAATGGATCTTATTTTCCTTTGTTTTGGAAGGCTAGTTTGGCTGAATATGAAATTCTTGGTGGATTTTTTTTTTTTTAATTTAACAATGTTGAATAGAGATTCCCTAATCTCTTCTGTCTGTAGGATTTCTGCTGAGAGGTCTGCTATTAGTCTTATGGGGTTCCCTTTGTAGGTTAGCCACCCTTTCTTTCTAGCTGCCTTTAACATTCTTTCATTTTGGCCTTGGAAAATCTGATGATTATGCAACTTGAAGATAATCTTGGAGTTCTCTGTATTTTCTGAATTTGAATCTTGACCTCTCTAGCAAGTTTGGGGAAGTTTTCATTGATGATATTTTGAAATGTATTTTCCAAGTTGTTTGCTTTCTCCTCATCCTTTCAGATATGCCAGTGATTGTAGATTTGGCCTCTTTACCTTATCCCATATTTCTTTGAGTTTTGTTCATTTCTTTTCATTCTTTTTTTTTTCTTATTTTTGTCTGTCTGTCTTATTTCAGAGAGCCAGTCTTTAAGTCTGAGACACTTTCCTCAGCTTGATCTATTCTACTGTTAATACTTGTGATTGCTTTGTGGAATTCTTATTATGTGTTTTTCAGCCCTATCAGATCAGTTAGACTTTTAAAAATATACTGGCTGTTTTGTATGTCTACTCCTGTATCATTTCATTATGATTTTTAGTTTCCTTGGATTAAGATTTTTCATTCTGGTAAAGAACGCTTATTAGAGAGCTAGTGCAGTTGTTTTAAGGAATCTCTATGTTATTTGTTCCTATTCATATTCTGAATTGTTTGTGTCATTTCAGCCAGTTCAGCCTGGTTAAGAACCCTTATTGGATTTTAAGAACATAAGGCACTCTGGCCATTTGAGTTGTAGAAATTCTTGTGTTGGTTCTTTCTCATCTCTGCATGTGCCTCTAATTTCGACCACCATTAAAGTGATCAGGTAGAAGCAGCATGACTGTGCTGGAGTCCCAGATGGGATGGCCCTGCCCAGTGAGGAGAAGCGAGGACTGGGACCTGACGGAGAACAATCCAGCCACATTGCCATGAGGTGTGTGCTCTGTGCTGAGGGGTCTGGACAAGCTTCAGGTCCCAGTGGACTCTCCAGAGCCTGGAGACAGCAAGGGCAAAGTCTACAAGACAGAAAAATGGCAACCTACCCTTTCTACTGGGAACTGTGTCCAAGGGTGTTACAGATTGCTATTAGCTTGACAGCCTCAAAAGGTGGTGCCTGGAGTCACAGGCCAGGAGGAGCTTCCCAGTGAGGAGGTACAGGATGGCAAGCCCACATAACAAACAGTCCTGTCACTTTCATAGTAGTGCTATAGTATGCTGGGGTCCATTCCAGTTTGTAGTCATCTTGGATTTTTCAACACCTGAAGGTATCAACAGTGAAGGCTGCAAAACAGCAAAGGTGGTATCCTGCTCCTCCCTCTGGAGCTTCATCCCAGGGAATTCTGACACTGCTGCCAGCTGGAAAACACCAGTGTGGGTGGCTGGATACCCTGGTTGGAAGCTCCCACTCAGTGAGGAGGAATAGATAGGGGACCTGTGTAACAAAGCATTCTGGCCACTTTTTCCATAGGGTGGCTGCACTGGAGGCAACAATGGCAAAGGCTGGGAGCTCTGTCACAGGGAGGTATAATGCTGCCACCAGCAGCTGGCTGGAGTTGCATGCCAGTGGGTCTTATCCTGTGAAATGCTGTGGAAGCAAAACCTGAGACCCTTGCTGCTCAACTCCCTGGATTCAACCACTTGCCTAAGTGTATACACAGGGTCTAACCTCCCGCTTTGCTGAAGTTGCATCCACTTTTGTTGGGAAGCTTTAAAAATAGAAAGTTTCTGGGGCTCTGCATGTGCCCGATTAGCTGCTCAGTCAAAACTCCATGGAGCTCTGTGTATCAGATTGCAGGTCATGGTAGAGTGGGTGTATAAGGGGATCTCCTGACCCAAGGGTTGTGAATATCCATGGGAGAAGTGTGTGTCCCTGGGATTGCTCACTTACTCACCACTTCCCTGGGTAGGGAGGATCTCCTGTCTCCATGTTACTACTGGGTAGGTGGTCATTTTGCCTTGCTTTTCTATGTTCTCTGTGGGTAGAGCTGTTTGCTTGATGCATTCCAATGCATGTGCCTGGACGTTTCAGTTGAAAGTGTTGTATTTACTCACCACTTCTAGTTCTCTCTGTAAGAACGGTGCACACCAGCTGCTTCTAGTCAGCCGTTTTGGCCCATCCCCATGTCTAATCTTTTAATTTTATCCAGTATGTTTTTCACTTATACATTGTAGTTTCATCTTTAAGAGTTTGATTTGTGTTTTTTTTTCCTATCTTCTATGTCTGAAATTTTTGAACACATTGTAGTTTTTATCTCTAATAGGCAGTTTAATAATAATGCCAGTAGTAGTGATAATAATTCTTTTAATGTACTGATCTGTTAATTCTAACATCTGCTTGAGCTATTTTTGTCTCAATTAATTGATTTATATCCTTGATCTATGTAATGTTTCCTTGTTTTTTTTTGCATGCCTGGTAATTTTTGGTTGGAGGAAAACATTGAGAATTTTACCTTATTGGGTGCTAGGCATTTTGGTGTTTCCATAAATATTATTAATAATTAGCTTTGTTCTGGAATGTGGTTAAGTTATTTGCACATAGTTTGATCCTTTTGGTTATAAACTTTACTATTTCTTAAATCAGACCAGAGAAATGCCTCCTTAATGAGAAAAGTACCTTTGTGTATGCTACACAATGGCTTATAAAGCATAATTTTTCAGTTTGTCTGGAAGGAACGAGCACTATTCCCTGCCCCGTATGAACACCGAACACTCTTACCTCTTATGCTTTTGAGTGCTTTAGAGTGGTTCTTTCCTTGGTCTCAATTATTTTACCACATGCATGTGTTGTTCAGTATTCAGAATAGTCCAGGGAGACCCTCTATAGATTTCCAGAGTTATCTCTGTACCACTCTCTTTTCTCTGTTACTCTGTCCTGAAATATCTTCCTAGATTCTAGGCTCTGCCTCGCTCAACTCGGCAAGTCTGTTAGAATTTTTCTGTGTTCCTCCTCTCTGTTCCAAAGCCTGGGAATTCTCTCAATCACTGGGCTCACAATATTTGTTCCATTTCTCTGGAAGCTGTCCTTTGTTGCCTGATATCTAGTTCCTTTCAAAACATAATTTTACGTATTTTGTCAATTTTTTGCTTGCTTACAGTGGGGGATTAGAATCCAATCTTTTTACTACATTTTGACCAGCTACGCATATGCAAACTTCGTGGAATCTCTGACTGGATAGTTCTTCTGGCTCAGATTGGTAAGATGTCCTAGATGAGCCAGAATATGAAGTTTGGAGAGAGAAAAAGGACAAGAGAGGGTCAAGAATTCCATACATTTAGAGTAGAAAAACAAAGAAACATAAGAGGTAGAGATATGTGGTATAATATCACAAATCAACAGAACTCAATTTAGCACTTGGCAGCATTGTTTTCCAAACAGAAGGAATCACAAATGTGACTTGTAATTTGAATCTGGAAGATAATTCCTTGGATAAGTGATGAGAAAAAGCATCAAGATATTTCCAAGGTGGAGATAGTACAAAATAAGAAACTGACATACTTGATTTCTGAGATACCAATCTTTTGAAAAGCTCTTCATGGAGAGGGCACTTAGTTTATCTGGCTCTAAACTTAAGGCAGGGTGGGTGGAAGGGATAAACTTGATGATTGACTGTCAAATAGCCTGTATATTTGTTTTCTATAACTCTAAGATAAGTTGCACTTTGTATTCAGTGTGATTGAAAATAACTATTTATCTATATTAATTATGCCAATAAACAGTGTACAGATTTTTTATCCCCATTTATTTATTTTATTGCATTTTAGGTTTTGGGGTACATGTGAAGAACATGCAAAATTGTTGCATAGGTACACACGTGGCAGTGTGATTTGCTGCCTTCCTCCCCATCACCTACATCTGGCATTTCTCCCCCTGCTATCTCTCCCCAGCTCCCCACCCCCCACCGTCCCTCCCCCATTTCCCCTCAACTGACCCCGGTGTGTAGTGCTCCCCTCCCTGTGTCCATGTGTTCTCATTGTTCAACACCCGCCTATGAGTGAGAATATGCGGTGTTTGATCTTCTGCTCTTCTGTCAGTTTGCTGAGAATGATGGTTTCCAGGTTCAGGCCGTGTACAGATTTTTAGTATTTCACTGGTTGATTATGAGTTGGCTAAAATAGATTTGTTGGAGCCATAATTGACATAATCAGCAGATTGGAACTAAGCCACCTGTGAGCTTGTGTAAGCAATGTGATGGGCCTTTTACTCTTCATATTTTAGTTTTGAGTCAATGTAAATATGTAAAGGAGAAGCCAAACCTGGAAAATCCTTCTGATTATAGAAATGCCCTACTATGGCAATTAGCTGCTGTTATACATCCCAGGGTCCAAATTAACCATGCTCACTCTGTCTTTAATCAAAGTTATTGTTTACTCATGTCTAAAGATTATAGCTATTAGGAGCCCAACTTCAACTTTTGCAAAACAAAAACTTGCATTTAAATGCCCAGTTAAAGCATGATACATTTTAAATAATAAGTTGCACATTAAAATTTTATTATTATCTTCTATTTCCTAGGTAACTGAAGATTATTTGGGTTAAATTCTTAAGCATATATATTCGCAGTATTACATAACATAAGATAAAAAGAAAATTAAATATTTTTCAGCTTATCAGCACTTCATTTGATTATTACATGTAATGTCAAGTCCATTTACACATTTTTATGTAAGTAAAACTCTGAGAATATAATGTTTTTAAGCTTTTTAAAATATATTATTACAATTGATCATTATATTTTAAGGCTACATATTGTTTTATTTCCCATACTGTTGCATACTGTTGCAACTCTCTGTAATGTGATTTTTGATGAATAACATAGCAGGTAGTTGATATGCTACTCTCAGTTACATGATCATCTGCCTATTTTAGCATAGATTCATTTTCAACTTTTCACTGTTGGATAAAACATTGTGAGTAACATTATGTATCCTTATGTCATTTAATTATTTCCTTGAGATTAGTTTTCTGCACTTCCTGTTCTTTGTCCAGTAACGTAGTATAACCTTAACAACAATATTACCTTTCATTATACATATGACCTTTACAAAATGTCCCTGCTTGACTTTATCAGCCTTGTCTTCTGGATTTCTCTCCCTTGAACTTCTTTTTCAGTCACATCAAACTCTTCCTTGCTCCATGATTATAGCTCTGTACCTGGTGAAAGCATACCATGTGATACCACGCAGAAGTATAAAATAAGATCTGTCTATCATCTATCTATTCATTTAACACAAAAGAAAGATAATGTTGAAAGAAAAAAATAAATGATTTCAAACATTTATATCCTAATGCCTTTTATATAAATTAAACACCACTTACAGATTGCTTTTTAATCACTAGGAAGGACTGTTAAGAAAAATTATTGTAAACTTAGAAATAAGGCAAAAAGATGACAGCATGACCTTCATTGTCATGCTATGCAAATAAACATGCTAAGAATCTACTTGCTCTAGGGACATATGCTTTTGTTGGACTTACCACTGATTAGCAGCAAACAAATTACAACTCTTTAGAGTTAGATGTTGATTTGTAGGAAGCTAATTACATGGCAATAATTTTTCCCCAAAAGGAAGATAAATCTAAAGATTTTACATTTTGTGTCTGTAAGATGTACTAGTTTGGGATTTAGTTGAGTAATCTTATTTCAGCATTATTTGTTTTTGCTTTCCCTGAATGGGTATAATATATATTCTGTTTATTATGTTTCCTTGAACCACATTTGTCATCCTCTTAATTTCCTCATTAAATGATTAATGAGTTAAATGCAATTTTAGCATGTGTTCATTTTGACATACAAAAATGTACATAAACTATACAAAAAATAGCATCACCAATAAATGTATGAAATACATATTTAACTTTGGAATATGCGTATTTATTAAGTATATAAAATATTACAATATGGTTCTCTTAGGGGATGGAAATAGAAAACATTTAAAAAAATATTATTCTATAGGCTATTAACTCTACAAAAGATTTCCACATAATAATAATCCCAAAAGGTAAAATATCAAGTTACCAAGGTCAAAAATGATTGCTATTTTATGGCACATGTTTGAGTTTATAAAATAATTTTCGTGTCAAAGGAATAAGTGTATGGAAAATAATTGTATTAAAACAGCTGTTTAATTTTGTGTCAAAGGACATTTTTTAAATAACTTAGTTCAAGACTTTTTTGTTTGTTTTAATTTAACATTTCTTCACATATCTTTCTTAGGGATCATATGTTAAGAACCAATGCAATGATAAATCATTTAATCATTTTAGCTTGATAGTAACATGATATTTAGTTTCAAAATATAAATTAGGTATTATATTTCCAGTAATGAAGAAGTGCTTGAATCATACTAATACACCTGCAGGAAACAAGTATAAATTCTTGACAAAATATTTTATCTAACTATTAATAGGCAAGCATAGCATAAAAGCAGGCAGGAATAAGAGAGGAGTCAACCATGAAAAAAAATGTACTACATCAGGTGATATTCACAGGTAAATGACTTTTTGTCTGAGAGCATTTCCAACTGCCTTAGGAAGAGGTAACTAGAACTCAAAGAGCAAACCATAGCCTTACTGGCTTGAAGATTTGGGAGGCATAGTTTGTGGCTTCCAGAGCCACTGGAAAATTAGAAGGAAAATCTAGAAAAGGAGAGAACCACATTAAATCTGAGTAAATATACCACCCTTTTTTATTTTATTTTATTTTATTTTTTTGGTGCATGCATGGGGGAGAACACCAATAGTAAACAGCAACAGCTAGAAATCTGAAGAACTGAATAGATATTTCAGCCACTGCCTCCTGTAGAGCAACCACACCGAGGGGTCTGAGTTTAGTTAAGTTAACTGGCTATAAAACGAAAACAAAAGTCAACATTTTTCAAAGAAAGCAAACAAACTCAAATCCAGAGTTTCTACAATGTATTATCCATAGTGTACAGTAGCCAATAAAAAATTACTAAATATTTAAAGAAACAGAAGAAAAAATATAACCTACATTACAAAGAAAATATAGTTGGTAGTAATCAAAGATGAGACAACACAGATAATAGAATAGGAGACAAAGATTTGAATGCAACTATTATAAAGGTTATGAGGACTTAAAATTTAAAAAGATCTTAACAAAAATATATTTTATATTTCAAAATAACTAACAGAGCAGAATTAGTATGTTCCTAACACAAAGAAATAATAAATGCTTGGGTGGATGCATACCCCAATTACCCTGACTTGATCATTACACGTTGTATGCTTTTATCAAACTATGACATGTATCCCATAAATAATACAACTAGTATGTATCCATAATTATGCAAATAAGAAAATTTAAAAGTGAAAATGATCTTAATGAATAAAAAATGGAAAACTCAGCAATGAAATTAAAACTATGAAACAAACAGATGAAAGTTATAGATCTTAAAATCATAATATCTAAAATACATCTTTATATAACTTAAAGCAGATTAGAGATTTCAGATGTCTGTCTTGCTAATTGGTAATTGGTAAGAAATTGCATATGGTATCTTAAGAGGAAGAAAAAAACGAGGAGAAATACGTTTTGGAGCACATAGTATCATTTGATTCTGCATATTCAGGAGAAATCACTAATAGAAAATCTGAATTACGGGGTCTGGAGCTCAGGAAGAAGCCCAGCATTTGAATTACAGGTTGACTGGTTCATCATTTAGTATGCAAATTGTATTTGAATTCATACAACTGAATACAATCACCTAATTAATGTTTGTCATCTAAATATAGAAAAGATAGGAGATAATCCGTTGGATAACACCAAATGTGTGTACATATACTTCTTAAAACATTATTCATATGCTTTTAAAAAATCATTTGTTGTTAATCCATTGACATATTCAAAGTGACAGGATTGCTTTTTGCTATATATTTCTATAGTATCATAATTTATAATATTTGTTTTTTGTTACTGTAACAAATTTCTCTGCAATGATAGCCTTGATTTTACATTTAAATGCATTCAGTGTTCACCAACATTACTTCTTACCTTTGTTTCTATATGGAATTTATTCTTAAATTATTCTTGAGGGCATTTTTGTTTCTTTGCTTTCTGTATACATACATACGTATGTTGCGTTCTATGACTTGAATGTGTCCCACAAATTTCTTGTGTTGGCGATTTAATCTGCAATGTGGCAGTATTTAAAGATGGGATTTGAAGAGGTGATTGAATCATGAAGACTACTCTCATGGATAGACTAATACACGCATGGATTAATAAGTTAATGGGTTAATGGAATAATGATGGGTTGTGGGAGGGGAACTGGGGCTTATAAGGAGAGGATGGGAGACCTGAGCTAGCACACTAAGCCCTCTCTCGATGCAATGCTCTGCACAGCCTCAAGACTCTGCAGGGTCTCCACCCATAAGAAGGCTTTCACTAGATGAGGTCCCTCAATCTTGGACTTCTCAGCTTCCATCACTGTAAGAAATAAATTCTTTTTCTTTACACATTACCCAGTTTGAGTTACTCTGTCATTATCAACAGAAAACAAACCAAAACATTGAATTTGTTTAGTCCCTGTATTTTTTAGAATGTCTGCTTAATGCTTTTCTACTTTGGTGATAGCTGGATGGAGATCAAACACTTGGATCCAGTGTTTTGATGTTGAGAGGCATGTGTTGCCCTGAATGTTCTCTGTTTAGAAATTACTGGACATTTTGCCAGAAAATCTATTAATATTTTTCCATCTTTTAGGAATAAAATATTATTTACAGTCTATAACTTCTTAAGGGTCTTTCTCTATTAAAGTTTTCCTGGCACCTCCTGGGATCTTTCATTGGTAGAGTAAGTTTTATTTTATTTCCAGAAATTAAATCATTAATTATACTTTTTTTTCCTTTTTACTAGTTCTGTTATCTTCAGGGACACTGGATATATTTCCTGTTGTCCCTTCTTTTTGTACTCCCTTATGTTCCTGCTTTTTAATTCATCCCTTTTACTTTTTATTTTCCCATTATTTTCTTCATGCTGTTTTCTATATATTCTTGATTATGGCTTCAGTAATGTCTCTTTTTCTTTCCTCCTAATGTGATTCCATTTCTGTAACAAGTACAGATTATCTCTTTTATTTCCCAACTCCCCAAGCTTTGGAAACTAAATGTTTATCTCCTTTTTGCATCTCTTATTTGAGAGCCTGCATGAGTGACTTGAGTCCTTTTCTCCCTTAGGCAATGTTTTTTTTTTCATTTCTTAATTTTTAACTTTTTTTCTAAAATTTCATTATTTCAAATAAATTTTTTCAATTTACAAAAAACAAGTGGCACTTTTCAGATGACTAGAAATATACTTCATTTGGGGGATATATTTCTTTTTTTCTTTTTACTTGGAGTGTGGCAGGCCTATAATAATCTATTTCTAGTTTTCACTCATCTCTAAATGGAAACTGCTCTTGATGGAGAGTAGATATAGTAATTCAATGGTGGAGAACAGAAAGACATGGGCGTCTTTGCTCTTCCTTGATTGCCTTTGAACGTTCTTTCATTCATGTTGCTGCAGATGTAAGTCCTGCCCCAGGCTAGAAAGAATTCCTCCTGGCTCACAGTGAAGCCTTTCATATAATAGGTATTTTGCATGGTTATATAGCACCGATTTGTCATTGACTGACCGAGATTGGAAACCTCAAAAAGTCCTGACTCTCACTTATTGTCCTACATTTTGTCACAGTTATTAGCCTACTTTTTATAAAGATATTATGTCTGCAGGTTTAGCATTTGTTCTCTGCTTCTTCTGCCAGTGTGGAATCAAGAACTGGCCTGCTCTTTTAATAAAGGAATAAATGACTTAGCATTTATTCCTATAGCATTCATTCAATAAATGTTTATTAAGCATAGAATGTCACTTTTATGGTACTTAAATGGCACAGCGACTTGCTGGCACTGTCAGAATTTTCTCACCCTGGACCCCCAAATCCCCACCTCCTGCTCAGCTTTGTAATTAAGCTGAAGGATTTGGTGAGAATGAACTCCTGACAGACATTATAATCAATTCAAAATCCATGAGATTGAGGTTGTTGTGTATAAAAATCAGCAAAAAGCCTAACAAGACAGGGACAATTGAATGTGTTCTACACTAGTTGAAATCAGCCGAGACCTGTTCTGTGTCCTAGCTTGGCTTCTTCCAACAGCCAAGTCTGATTTTCACTGTCCTCAGCAACTCTGCATTGTGGTTTATGCTAGTATCTGTCTTCTGGCTTCCTTTTTTGTTAAAAGCTGCAGTCTCTGATCTGGTGCCCAGCTTTTCTCCCGCGAGCAGGTGCTGCTACCTGATTCTGATCCAAACACAATATGAAGCTCCATTCTTCCATGATTCCTTTTTCACTCTACATCTTTTGAAGAAAAGAAGAAATACAAGATTTCATTGGTGTTGTTTGTTTGTTTTTGTTTTTCAGAAAAACTGTTTCATGTGGTTCCCAGGAAAGGGTAAAATGTCAAGTTGATCCCCTGCCTGTAGATTTTCTAGCAGTCATTTACCTTGGAAATTGTCACATTTCTGAGTTTGATTGTGTCAGTGTAGCAGAGTTGGTCATATTTGGTGATGCTGACTCATGAAAGCAAATTTCACACAAAATACAAAAGTTGAATGCTGAGTTACTAAATTTCACTGGAAATTATGGCTATAAAGAGATAGAATGTTTATATCCCCCTAGTTGGTGCATTTTTTTTTTCTTTTGAGCAGGCTACATATAAAGACAACTTATTAGAAAGTAATTTGGTGAGCATGAATCAGAATAAAATTATTTAGTATGATGTCAAGAATCTTTAGTGGCATCAGACCTAATGCCTTGGGCTTCCGTCCCTATCATAGGACACCATCTGCCAGGAAGACAGAATGCTTATAATATCCTGAGTCTTCTAGCACCATCAGAACTGAAACAATCTTAGCCAACAATTGCATCCAATTCTTTTCCCCATGCTTCTTCAATAGGAAAAAGAACAAAAACTTTTTATTTTGTTCATCTAGTAAGAATCATCATAATTTCTCATATTCTTTGTTTTCCTTCTTCCAGGCATGTGGCATGATTGGACTTTCTCATCTTGATGAAAGTTCGGTATTATTATGTGATTTGCTTTGGTCAGTTAGTTGAGAGTGGAAGCCATTAAGAGCCAGCATGTGGTTTACAGTGTTCTTTTTATCTTGCCAAATTGATTAGAGAAGTTTCCATTAACCTGTTTCTCTGAGGATGAGCTGGAGAAGAGCCACCATCAATCCAAAATTATAAGTAACACATAAAACTTTGTATTTTTAAATCACCAACATTTGGGGACTGTTTGCTACCATGGCAATATCTGGCTCGTGCTGACGGACGGAGCTCCTAGTAGCCTGATACAGGGAGTGCTATGAAACAATCTTCAATATGTGATATCAACTTAAAGGGTCAAATGGTAGGTAGTAAGGACAATTTATTACAGACTAAAAGGGTAGGAGTCCTTGTTATGCAATGGCTAAATACTTGGTAAAACGGACAACTACAGAAACTTCTTAGCAGGCAGTATGAGGCATTCATATACGCTCTAGGCCTATAGTTAAGTTGAGAAAGAGAGAGAGGCAAGGGGAGGAAAAAGCAAAAAATATTCAAAGTGAGAATTGTGACTCAAAAGAAACGGGTGTGGTCATTGCTCATACAGCCAACTGCAATAAAATAGAGAAGCCAAAAATATGTTTGAGAGAATTATGCTGTCAAAAGAATCAACATTCAAAACTAAAATAGACCATGACTGAGATTTAAAAAGATCCTGGGGCTCCCAACTATCTACAGGCAAGAAGTGAGCTGAGGGAATTGCTCAGGTTCCAAGAAGAACATCTTGCTGATGTCCGATTCAGATATAGCCAAGGAGGCTTATGTAAAAAGAGAAGAATCCAGAAGAAATAGCTTGTGGATCCAAGAGAAAATTCGACAAGTCAGTGATTCCCAAAGAGGAGAATCAGGGACGATTCAAAAATTGTATCCTACCAACTTATGGGGGAAATCCTCAAAATGCCTTTTCAGAGGCATTTCAGGATTTCTATACATAAGTCTCTTGTTATGTGGGACCAGTGTGTGTTATGTGGCTCCCATTCTTTGTCTAGAATATTTATTACAGTTGTCTGTTATGATTTTCTTATTGTATTTTGGATTTTTTAAGAGTCCATAGGTCTTAAAATCAAGAATATTCACATCAAGAATTAATATTAAGGTATTGTACAAGTCTGTCCTCATTCTTTAGATATCCTGGGTTGTAAAATTGAGGCCATGACTGGAAAGACATTTGGATTGCTTAGTGGAGGCAGAGAACATATTTTATGTATGGGAAAGATAGAGAGCTGAATGTTTTCTTACCAGAAATATAGACAGTGGTAATTATTAGAACTGTTTACGGATCTTTTAGTTCTCCCCTTTCTGCAAATATGAGAGGATTGGAATTCTTCTGTCTTTGATGATAGCCATGGCCGTTAGACTTGTCCTTGGTTAATGAATTATGAGTAGATATAATTTGTGTGACTTCGAGAAAAAAGTCTTTAGCAGCAAGTACCTATTTTGTTATGTTCCTCTCTCCCTGGTGACTGGCAAAGTCCCAGATGGTGGAAGTTCCGCTATCTTGAGTTCCAGTGTGACTGATGTGAGAAGGGTTTGTTGTATGAGCAGTAAGTAAAACAGCAATGCTTTAGCCACTTTAATTTTGGAAGAGTTTTTACTGTGGCTCAACATAATACATCCTGAATGCTATAACTTCAAACTAGATAGAATCAAATAAAATAAATATTGTAGCAAATTTTTCTCCTGATTTCTGGAATCCTAAACAAAATATTAGCAAAGGAAACTCAGTATTTACCAAAAATGCACTATAAACAAATTAGATGAATCTCAGGAATGCAGTGATGTTTTGATATAAGAAAATATATAAATTTAATTCACTGAATTAATATATCACTTGAAAAAACCATTGCCCCATCTCAATAGACACAATAAATAAGTGATAAAACTCAAGACCCATTCACAGTAAAACTCTCAATAAACAAGAAATAGAAGGAAACTAACTTAATCTGATACAAGAAAACAAAAAATTCTACAAAATGCACAATTATAAATGGGAAACACAAATGATTTTCTTTAGATATAGAAGTAAGACAGGGATTCCCACTTTTAGTACTTCTATTTTATCCTGTATTAAAAGTCTTAGAATTTGGAGTGAGATATTTATCCAAAATATTTATCTAAGATAAATATGAATAAATTAATATTATTTTATAAAATATAAAATAAACTAAGGGCATAAGAAGAAAGGAAGAAATAAAAGTGTTATTTGCATATATAATATTTTAATAAAAATTTAAAAGTACCTAGAGATGAGTCCATAGAATTTAACCAAGATTGCTAGATGTGAGATAAACACACACAAATATCAATTCATATGTAGTCACCAGCAACAATTAGAAAGCATAACAACAAATAAAAAACATACTACCATTTATAACAACAATAAAAACCATAAACTAAGAAGAAATCTACCAAGCGATGTTTAAGATGTGTGCACTAATATTATAAAACTTGATGGAAGAGCACTAAAGATACTTAAATGGAAGGAGTGATATTATATGTTAATGAATAATAAAACTTAGTATTGTAGTGACCGTAGCTCCCTCAAAGTGATCTATAGATTAAATACACCTTCAGTGAAAATCCCATCAAAGACATTTTGTGAAAATTGACCATTTTATTGTAAAATGTTTATGGTGCACAGGGAACCTCAGTAGTTAAGATAATCTGAAGAATGTGAAGAGGGAAAACAGATATAAAGACATAAAACAATAGGGAGCAAGAGATTGAAGTATTAGGCTATGGATAGGATTGTTGATGAATATAACTGAAAAAGGAATGTCAGACCCAATCACAATTGGAAATGAGGTATATTTCGGAGATATATTGCCAACCAAAGGATAAATGTAGGCTTAGTTAATGGGTGTGGTGTCTATTCACACGGAAAAAAGTGAAATCAGATACTGCACTATGGCATGCTGAAACATCAGCCTCAAAAAGACAAAAACATTTAATATCAAAACCATAACACATCTAGAAGAAAATACATGAAGAATAGAAAACTGTATTACATAAAATATAAGAAGTATTAGCTTTAAGTGAAACAAAATTGTTAACTTAGACTGTATTAAAATGAAGGGATTATCTTTATAAAAAGTCATCTTAAAGAAAGGTGTAAATCTAAGCTATAAGTTAAGAAAAGCTATTGTCATATATAAAGTTGATACAAAATTAGTATCGTTATCATTACTGATAATAACAATAAGAGATATTCAGAATAAAGAGAAGAAAATAGTAACACTAGAAATATTGACAATGGCCATGCATAAATATACGAAGAAAAACTTGTATATTCAATAAACTGAGAAGTTTATTACCTCTGGAAATCCAGTAATCTACTGGAAATCCAGTAATCTATTACTAAATACAAATCACAATCTGAATAAAATAATATTTTATAACCATTTGTTGTCAAAAATCAAGATGTCTGAAAATCTCATGAATTAAAAAGGATATGAATGAATGAAATCTTCTTAGACATTATGGTAAGTGTCAACTGTTATGACTCACTTTGACTGACTAGTTTACACTACCTTTTGAAGTTGAACCTTTGCATATCCTGTGATCCTCTGTGTTGCCCAAGAGAATTTTAGCATATATGTTCCAGGATATGTGTATAAGAATTCATAATTTCCATGTTTATAATAAGAAAACTCTGGTAAAAGAAGTGTTAATTGAGATAAATGAATATAAATTCATATAGTTACCCAATGGAATATTATACAGCATTTGAAATGAATGAACTCTAACTACATATAACAACACAGAAATTGTAGTCCTATAATGCTAAGTGAATAAAACCTAGCATTAAGAACATGTAATATGATGTTGTTTATGTAAAATTCCAAGACTAGCAATAAAACAAGATATATATGTAAATTATGATGCTTAAAAAAGTCCAAAACATAATAAGTTCAAGATTTAGGATGAGGATGATATGATATGTGTTATGGGAGGAGTAAATAGGTAGATAGATATGATATTAATAACACTTTAGTTTTTAGTTTGGGCTATGTGTTTATAGATATTTACAATTAATAAGTAAAATATTTAAAAATCCAAATAAAATCAAGGGGTCTATGAATGGACCATTAACAATAGATACGGAACAAGGACTATATTTACTATATTTGACCTAATTCTGTAGATCTGTTTGTATATTCATGATTAAAAAATAATTACAAATATATTATACACACACATACGCACACACACACATAAAATTAAACTCCTACAAGCCTTAAAACAGTAAGGTCTTGGCCAACTCTCCTGACTATTCTTTCAGCCATCCAACTCCCCAAAAGCAATGCTGTTTCTTTTCTGAAAAGTGTTTTTTTCATTATTCATCTTCTTTCCTGCTCTCAAAATTGTGTTGCAGTCTCCTCTATTGTTTACCTCTTCTTTCGTTCCCTTTATCCTGTGCGTTAACACTTAAAAAAAAAAAAAGTCCGTCTACTATTCTTTTATTGGGATTTTCAGAAGGTGACATACTTATTTCTATTCAGCGATTTTTAACCGTGTAAGTCTAAAACATGTTCAGACAACTCCAAACCAGTCCCTGCTTTAGAGGAGCTTGAAACATATTCTTCAGAGTTTTCTTATCCTGTGTGAGAGAGCAAGTGTGTGTGTGTGTGTGTGTGTGTGTGTGTGTGTAGGTAGAATCATAAAACAAATAAATACAATAAAATATAAATGATGACATAAATGAGAAAGTAATGTTTATTTTATAAGGTGAAAAAGGAAACTGATGAATTATCTAGTATGTTTTAGACACATTGAGGTTTACACTTCTGTCTGACTTTGAGGTTGTATTAGAAATAGGTACACAAATGCTGCATAAATAGGGGAATAGAAATCCATACAATAAAAAGACGAAAGAAGTAATAAACTGCCTGGCTTAACTATGGAAAACATTTGCATGATTATTAATATGGAATAACTATAAGTGAGTATTTTGATAAAAACATATTTTTTGAAATAGAGTCACTGTGCGTGTGTGTTTAGTTGTTGATATAAAAGAAATAAGTTCTCATTTTCTATTACAGGAGATAAATGGAAAATCAGACATAGTAATGTGGCTTATTTGAAAATAAGGCTATAAATACTAGAAGCTCCTATAAGCTCCCTCAAGAGGCAGAATATTTGAGCATGTGGGGAAAACAGGAGAAAACTGGAATTCATTTTAGGATTTCATATATTTTTAGGTATATTTTATTAAAATATTTGCTTATGTCTTGCAATGGCTTGAGAACTGGAGTCCCTTTTAGAGGTATTTGTAGCTCTCAGGAAGTCCCTCTTTTGGATGGTTTAGAAAAACTTTGTCACCAACATAAGGTCTATAGTGCTCATACCTTTACTTCTTGAATACATACAGCAATTTCAAAAGTTATTTATTCATCAATCAGGAAAAAGCAACAGTGCAAAGTATACATTTTGAAATATGGATATAAAATGGATATGAGAAGGGGAACTATAGGTGTAAGTAAAGACCAAATAAATCCAGACATAATCAACTGGCCATGGATACACAGGAAAAAATGCATGACAAACTATGATGTAAACAGCTAAATGTTATAAATGTCACAAAACATAAAGTATTTTTACTTTTTATGTGCAACTGTATATTACTTACACAGGTGTACAAATAATGTAATGAGAAGCTTTAAAAACCACAAATAAATAAACATGTATATGTGTATATTTTACACATACATGCACACATATACAGAGTAAGAAAGAACCATTTCTAGCCATAAACATTCATATCCATATGTGTGTATATACATATATATACATGTTTTACATGCATTGATAGTCAAATACGATGGAGAAAAGAGAGTTATTTCATAGTACATATAAATGTATTGTTATTGTTAAACTCAGACTTGCAGACAGATGGACAGACACTCATTTTAAATCCCACATATGGCTTGAATATGTTTATAAATATCACAGGCTAACACACACGCATACATAGGTACAGAAATTTAAAAAGTGATCTACCTTTAAAACTATTAAAATATGAATACTTATGGATAAGCAATGATTACTAGACATAAGTGACCTGATCAATAGATGGAATGAGGAAATATCTACACATAAAAGCAGTAGGATAGGAGAGAATGAAATTAAAAAGATGTATAAAAAATAATAGTGACATTAAAATGTTTAAGATACCATCAGAAATTAGAAGGGTTCTGTATACAAACTAATCTTATATCTCTAGATATATGGAAGTATTTTTTATGTCTGTCTACTTTTTTTAGCTTATAAAAATGTGTGACCCCCAATCTGGGAAGTTGTGAAATAGCAAGAATAATATTTTGTGTCAGAATGGTGTTGTCCAGCACTGGGATTTCCTTTAAAGAATTAACCTAATAGTGTAGAACTTAGCAAAACCGAAGTGTGAATTTTCAGTACCAGAAGGTCAAAGTCTAGGATTGAAGATTTAAGGCAGAAATAATCAGAAATCTCCAGGGAACACTTTTTGTTGTTGTCATTTACAGTTCATTTTCACAAATTCTTATCAACATATGGCTCCTCTATCCTTTCTGCTCTCTTGACAGACAATATCTGCAATTGCTTATAATATAGGCATTTCCCAGTATACATGATGTAACTTAAAAACATGTGCACACTGAGGAATAAAAGTTGTGTACCCATCATCCTGTTGTATAGTATCAAAATAATAATTTTGCTTTGTTTCTTAATCCATAATATTGAGGATCTTTAAAAGTGCCTTTTAAATTCAGTGTTAAAAATTTCACAAGATATTGGTGTCCTGAAGTATCTAAATTACTTTCTTCTGAAACTCTTTAAGTGGGAAGATAGATAAATATGAAATTAACATCCATGCTTTGAATCATTATACATTCTCACCAGTAACTGGTGTAGTTGAAAGTTATTTACATGAAGCTAGTATGTGGACTTCTGATAAATCAGCAGTTTTTAATGGGAATAACATCAGTTCTTAAAGGATATTTTGTTGGAGTAATCATGGTTGTCACAATATTTTAGGTGCTACTGCTATTTGGAAGGGCTTAGAAATATTAAACTGTTAGGCATTTAAATAGGTAAAAAAAAAGAAAAAAGAAAACTTGCTGTTAGCAGAAGCTAACTCCATGTAAATAGAAAAAATTTACAAGATTGTTTGCTATTTTAGAAAAATAGTATTACTGACAGAAATATCATTTATAAAATTTGGTTCACTAATACACACCCCTGTATCACTCAACATTTTTAACCAGATAATTCAGTGACTCGGCATATAACTTCAAATTTCTGACTTCTTCATTATGTTTTTCTATGTAGTTCATCCTAATTTTACATCATGAAATACAAATTGTTTTGTGATAAATTACTTTCCTTTGGCTATACTCCAATTATCCAAGTACTTTAAAAGATAATTTAAAAATTTCAAATTTAATTAATTAAATTAAATTTTGGGGGTTTAATTTGGTTAATCAAATTAATTTTTTTGGTTTAATTTAATTAAACTCATCAAATATGTTCAAATCCAAAATTAAAAGCCATGAACTTCCAAAAGCATTGTTAAAAATTTGAAAAGGCAAACCACAGACTGAAAGAAAATATCCATAATATGTAAATCTGACTTGTATCCAGAATACATAAAGAATTTTACTTCTCAGTAAGGAGAATAAACACACAAATGAAAAAAATATTGAACAAAGATATGCACAGATACTTCACTAAAGAGGATAGCCAACAGGCAAAATATGTTTAACATCTCTAGTCCTTAGATAAATACAAGTTAAAATTGCAACAAAGTAAAATGACACAGTAAAATGGCTATCATTGAAAAGACTGACAAGGTCAAGAGTTAGTGAGGAACTCGTGTTCCTGAAACTTTCAATGGTTGTTGGTGGGAATGCAAAATGGTATAGCCATTATGGAAAAAGTTTGGGAGTTTCTTATAAAGTTGAGCCTATTCTTTTCATACAACCACAAAATCTTACACCTAAACATTTTTTCCCAGTGAAACACATCATGTGTCACCACAACTTGTACACAAACATTCATAGCAGCTTTAATAATAGTAACTCCAATGTGGGAAAAAAACAAACCCAAATTCCTGTAATAGGTAAGTTATGTAATATTATTCAACAATGGATGGTATTTGAACCAAGAAAATGGAACACATTACTACAACAATCACATGGCTGAATTTCAAAACATTACGCTCTGTTGTAAAAGCTAGGCACAAAACAGTTCAAATTATTTCTATGAATATGAAATAATTGAAAATAAAAAACTCATTTACAGTGACAGAAAGCGGGTTTGTGGTTACCTCGGGCTGTTTATGGAGATGGAGACTAGCTTAATGGAGCAAGAATAAATATTTTGAGCATCAATATATTTGATTTTAAAATAACTTTAAAACTATTAAAGCAGGATATAGTTGAGCTTCCTTTTTTCTAGAAATTGCAAATAAGTTGTAACCGGACAGTACCAAACACTTGCTGTTGCTGACTTGCATTTTGTCCTCATATACAACATGTACTTATCATAAAAATTACTTCAAAGTTTATGACTTTATTTTTTGTTGCACACATTATTTCCATATATTTACATGGTCTCTGCCTTCACAATTACCAACACACGGCCAACCATAGAGCTCTGAAATCTGACTTGAAACTCATCTCCTCTCAAAAGATTTCTTCAATTAACCTCTTCTTCTGGAGCCTTTATTCAACATGACCCAGGATTTAAGAAATAATCCTTAATTTATGCTGTAGTATTTTAACATACCTCTGATTTTTTAATGTTGCATCTTGAACTTGTGTTCTCCTTTGCCACTATTATCTATAATATTAGGACTCAATAAACAATTACCTACTCAATCATTGAAAAATAGTATATCTCTACCTACCAGAAATGGTGTGTGCATGTACACACAGACACACACACACACCATTTCTGTAATATATGTGTACATATGTAGGTACTATTTATGATATATATACACATATAATTTCTGTAATACGTGTATATATAACACTTCTGTTGCATATATGTTTGTGTGTGTGTGTATATATATATATATATAGTTTGAAACTATATATATCTTTCTTGGAAATAGCATACCTTTTTATCTTCTATGTCCTTGAAAATGTATGCTATTAAACTGTATGTTTTGCTAAACTCAGACCATAACTAGATAGATTTCTTCTGCGACATTGTCTAATTTTCTTTTCTCTCTTTTTCACCTCTTGATTGGTGATAGATGGCTGGGTTTCGCTTTGTTAAATCCCAAATCCCAACAGAAGGTGTTCCTTCACTACACTGTCAATTGTCTCAATGTCTCAATGCCATTATACATATTTCATAATTTCCTAGGTTTACACTTACTTTTATTCCTTGTCTTATATTTAGTAACCTCTAAAGTGTCTGCATGATTCTCTTTGGGGCAATTTCTCTCCTATTTTCAATTTCCTTTCTACTGTCTACTTATGTACTATGAGAATTCCTCCACCAGACTCCTCCCCACCCAGAAAATTGCTTCTGTGTAGAAGATCCTGCTATCTTGGGTAAAATGGTCAGAAAGTACAAACTGCAATCTGGTCCTTTCTAAACGGAGATCTAATTACCCAGCTGGCTCTAGAGAATACAAACATTTTCACTCTGGACAGTGCTTATCTGTTTTTTGCAAGTACATCACTTTGGAAAGCTACTTGCTCAGCTAATCTGTAACTGTCATGGAAATGTAATTTTTCCCTCCTCCAAACCAATAACAGGCACCTGGTAAGACTGCCTTATGCACCCAGGCATTCAAGTCTAACCGTTTCCATGGAAACCTTTAAAATCCCATGCAAGGTTCCCAGCATCTTGCCATATTTCCCTTTTCTTTATGCTACTCTCTCTATCCATTTCTTTAGTGTCCTTGCATGCAATTACAACAGTCAGCCACTACTCTGTAATATGTTTCTTTTCTATTCTTGCCCTTGTCAGTGATTCATTCTTGCTGTGTTAGAGGGCAGAGACTAGGGCTTATTCAGATGTGTAGCCTCTTCAATACTTAGTCCAGCATCTTAGACTTAATGGGCATGCAAACCATATTTGTTGAGCTGCATTAGATTAAGAGCTTATTGTCTTAATCAGTTTTACTTTTGTGATATCTAAAACATGCTCATTAAGAACTTCTTCAGCAGAATGATTGGAAAGATAAAATGAGCCTGCTGACTGAATATAGTGTTTAAACCACCAATTTAGATATTTCCAAACTAAATTTAAATTTTCAGTTCTCCCTCAAATCTTAAAATTTTTTAAAGTCTCTGCAATTTAGAAATGAAGGAAAGCAAATTAATATTGATTGAGCACCTATTAAATATTATTTTAATTTCCATTTCTCTGTGAATTAAGTATTGTTATCCACAACTTACAGATAATAAACTCAAGGTCAGAGAATTGAATAACTTTTCAGAGAAACCACACAACCAGTAAATGACACAGTGCTTTTTCATCTAACATATTGGGTGTTCCTCTTGTTTTCTTTTAGACATAGTTTTATGAATTTAAACATAGGGATCT
This sequence comes from Sapajus apella, assembly GCF_009761245.1. Taxonomy (NCBI): domain Eukaryota; kingdom Metazoa; phylum Chordata; class Mammalia; order Primates; family Cebidae; genus Sapajus; species Sapajus apella. The sequence continues at coordinate 4,720,011 of NW_022436947.1, forward strand.
TCAACCTGAAAATAATGCAAGTCAATTATAATAACATAGCACGTTCCTGTGAGTCATACAGTGAGAACTCACAGTTATGCAAAATATTGTCTAAGAAGCATAATTTAAAGGCAAAGCAATCAAACAATTAAAAAAAAAACCGCTAAAACCGTTAGTCACAACAAAAAAGGCAGTTCCGACGTTGGTAAGGGTATGGAGAAAAGGAAACTTTTATACACTATTGGTAGGTAGATAAATGAGTACAACCTGTGTGGAAAACAGTACAGACATTTCTCAAAGAATTTAAAATAGAACTACCATTTGACCCACCAATCCCACCAATGGGTTATCACCTAAAGGAAAATAAATTACTATATTTAAAGCACCTACTCACTACAACACTTTTCACAATGGTAAAGTCATAGAAACAGCCTAAGTGTCCATCAACAGATGATTGGATAAAGAAAATGTGGTATTATACATATATGCACCATGGAATACCACTCAGCCATAAAAAAGATGAAATTATGTCTTTTACAGTGACATGGATGGAACTGGAGGCCATTATGCTAGGTGAAATAGAAACAGAAAGCAGAAAGTGAAATTTATTCCACTATTTATTGTGTAGAGAGTCCTTTTCCCGTTCCATTTTTTATCAATGTTGTTGAAGATCAGAAGATCATAAGTGTGTAGCCTTATTTCTGGGTTCTCTAAACTCTTCCATTGGTATATCTGCCTGTTTTCTTACCATTACAATGCTGTTTTTGTTACTGGAGCCTTGTAGTATATATAGTTTGAAGTCAGGTAATGTGATGATTCCATCTTTGTTCTTTTTTGCTTAGGATGGCTTTGACTATTTGGGCTCCTTTTTGGTTTCATATAACTTTTAGAATACCTTTTTTTCTAATTCTGTGAAGAATTCCATTGGCAGTTAGATAGAAATAGTGTTGTATCTTTAAATTGCTTTGGACATTGTGGCCATTTTAACATCATTGAGTCTTCCCACCATGGATTTTTCTGTTACATTTGTTTTGTTTCTTTCTCATTATAAAGATCTTTCACAAACCTGGTTAACTGTATTCCTAGGTATTTTGTTTTTGTGTGGCTATTGTGAATGTGATTGCATTCTTGATTTGGCTCTCAGCTTGGATGCTGTTGGTGTACAGAAATTCTACTAATTTTTGTACTTTCATTTTGTATCCTGAAACATTGCTGAAGTTGTTTATCAGAGATAGGGGCCTTTGGGAAGAGACTATGGGGTTTTCTAGATCTCAAATCATATCATCAGTAAAGAGAGATAGTTTTATTTCTTTTTCTTAAGATTTGGATGCATTTCATTTCTTTCTCTTGCCTGATTACTCTGGCTACAACTTCCAGTACTATGTTGAATAAGAGTGGTGAGAATGGGCATTCTTGTCTTATTCAGCTTCTCAAGGAGAATGCTTCCAGATTTAGCTTACTCAGAATGATGTTGGCTGTGGTTTTATCATAGATGGCTCTTATGATTTTGAGGCATGGTTCTTCAATGCATAGTTTGTTGAGGGTTTTTAACCTAACAGGATGTTGAATTTTATTAAAAGCCTTTTCAACCTTTAGATGATCATGAGGTTTTTTATTTTAGTTCTGTTTGTGTGATAAATTGAATTTATTGATTTGCACATGGTGAACCCACTTTGCATCCCAGGAATAAAGCCTACTTGATCATGGTGGATTAGCTTTTTGATGCGCTGCTGGATTTGGTTTGCTAATATTTTGTCAAGGATTTCTGTATCTGTGTTCTTCAAGGATGTTAGCCTGAAGATTTTTTGTTGTTGTGCCTTTGTCAGGTTTTGTTATCAGGATGATGCTGGCCTCATCAAGTGAGTTAGGGAAGAATCTTTCCTCCTCATTTTTTTGGAGTAGCAGGAGTGGTACCAGCACTAATTTATACAGCTGTGAATCCATCTGATGCAGGAGTTTTTCTGGCTAATAGAATTGTATTACTGATTCAATTTCAGAACTTGCCATTGGTCTGTTCTGGGTTTCCATTTCTTCCTAGTTCAATTTTGGGACGTTGTGTTTTCCAAGAATTTATTCATTATTCTATGTTTTCTAGTTTATACACATAGAGGCTTCTTTAATAATCTCTGAGGTTTATTTTATTTCTGTGAGGTCAGTAATAATGTTCCCTTTGTCATTTCCAATTGTAATTATCTGAATCTTCTCTCTTTTTTCTTTATTAATTTATCTAGCAGTGTATCAATCTTATTTATTCTTTTAATGAATCAATTTTTGTCTCATTGATCTTTTTTACTGCTTTTTGCATCTCTATTTCTTTCAGTTAAACTCTGATTTTCATTATTCCTTTTTCTGCCCACTTTGTGCTTGGTTTGCTCTTGTTTTTCTAGTTTTTGGAGATGTGATCTTAGGTTGTGAATTAGAGATCTTTGTAACTTTTTGATGTGTGTGTAGTGTTATAAAATCTCCCCTTAACACTGCTTTGGCTGTGTCTCAGAGATTCTGGTATGTTGTATTTTTGTTTTCATTATTTTCCATAAATTTCTTGATTTCTGCCTTAATTTCATTGTTTACCCAAAATTCATTCACAGGCAGCCTATTTAATTTCCATATGACTGTATGGTTTTGAGAGATCTTAGTATTGATTTCTATTTTCATTGCACTGTGGTCCTAAAATGTGGTTGGTATGATTTGGATTTTTTAAAAATTTGTGGAGAATTGTTTTATGGCCAAGCATGTGGTCAATTTTAGAGTATGTTCCATCTACAGATGAGAAGAATGTATATCCTATTTTTTTTGGGTGGAGTGTTCTGTAGATGTCTGTTAGGTTCATTTGGTAAAGTTTCAAGTTTAGCTCTCTAATATCTTTGTTAGTTTTCTGCTTCAATGACCTGCCTAATACAGCAAAGGGGTGACAAAGTTCATTATTATTCAGTGGTTATCTAAGTCTCTCTTTTTTTTTTGTTTTTGAGACGGAATCTTGCCCTGTCACCCAGGCTGGAGTGCAATGGTATGATCTCAGCTCACTGCATTCTCTGCCTCCCGTGTTCAAGCGAGGATCCTGCCTCAGCCTCTCAAGTGCTGGGATTACAGGTGCATGCCATAATGCCTGGCTAAGTTTTTGCATCTTTAGTAGAGACAGGGTTTCACCATGTTGGTCAGGCTGGATTCGAACTCCTGACTGCAACATCCACCCACCTCAGCCTCCTAAAGTGCTGGGATTACACAAAGTGCATGAGCCACCATGCCCAGCCTATCTAAGTTTCTTTCTAGGTCTTTACAAACTTGTTTATGAAACTGAGTGCTCCACTGTTGAGTGTATATATGTTTATAATAGTTATATCCTCTTGTTGAATTGAACTCATTATCATGTCTTCCTTTTTTTGATTGTTGCTGGTTTAAAGTCTATTTTGACTGAAATTAGACTAGCAAGCCTTACTCTTTTTATTTTCCATTTGCTTGGTAGCTATTTCTCCCTTTTTTTACTTTGAGCCTATGGGTGTCATTGCATGTGATATGGGTCTCTTCAACACAGCAAACAGTTGGATTTTGCTTCTTTACCAACTTGCCACTCTGTGACTTTTAAGTGAGGGCACTTAGCTCATTTATGTTCAAGGTTAATATTGATATGTGTAGATTTGATCTTGTTATTGTGTTGTTAGCTGGTTGTTATAAAGACTTGATTGTGTAACAGCTTTATAGTGTCAGTGGCCTATGTGCTCAAGTGTATTTTTGTGGTGGCTGCTAGCAGTCTTTCATTTCCATGTTTAACACTCCCTTAAGAATCTCTCTAAGGCAGGTCTTGTGGTAACAAATTCCTTTAGCATCTGCTTATCTGCAAAGAATTTTATTCCACCTTCACTTATGAAGCATAGTTTGGCTGGATATGAAGTTCTTCGTTGGGATTTTTTTTTTCCTTTAAGAATGCTTAATATACACTGCCAATATCTTGTGACTTGCAGGGTTTCTGCTGTTAGCCTGATGGAGTCCCTTTGTAGGTGACTTTCCCCTCTCTTTAGCCACCTTTAATATTTTTTTCTTTTACATTGACTTTGGAGAATCTGATAAATATGTTATCTTGCAGATGGTCATCTTGTATGGTATCTCACAGGGGTTCTCTGAATTTCCTGAATTTGAATGTTGACCTCTCTATTGAGGTTGAGGTAATTTTCATAGACAGTATCTTCTAATCTGTTTTCTCTGTTGCTTGTTCTCTCTCCTTCTGTTTCACAGACACCAATGAGTCATAGGTTTGATCTCTTTACATAATCCCATATTTCTTGGAGGTTTTGCTCATTCTTTTTTCTTTAATTTTGTCTGAGTTGATCCAAAGAACCAGTCTTTGAGCTCTGAAGTTATTCGGAATTCCTTGTCTGTCATTTCAGTCATTTAAGTCTGGTTAACAATCATTGCCAGTGAGCTTGTGTGGTCATTTGGAGGTAAGGAGACACTCTGGTTTTTTGAGTTGCCGGAGTTCTTGCACTGATTCTTTCTCATCTTTGTGGGCTGATGTTTCTTTACTGTTTGATATTGTTGTCCTTTGGATGGAGCATTTTGCTTTTATATTATTTGATCCTCTTGAGGGTTTGACTGTGGTGTTCTGTCACCTGGCTTTATTTATGAATAATTTCATGGGGCCAAGACTCAGCTTAGCACTCCTGAGCTGCATGTTGTAACACTGGATGGCTGGAACCATACCCATGACTTTGTTCTCTGGCCCTTTAAGGTTAAGCACCTGCTGTGCTATAGGGGTAGAGGTGTTCCTGGTCCCCTAGCAACAAAACTCCAGTGAGGAGTGTTGATCATGTCAGGGCAAAGCACTTTGGTCAGGGCAGTGGCAATGGGCCTTCATGTGTGTGCTCGGAGGCAGGATGGCAACATGGTGGATCTGCACTCTTGCTGGTGGTGGCAGGGCAGTGGAGTGCACACATACCAATGAGGGTGGGGTGGTGACATCCACACATGTGCATGTGCTGGTGGCAGTGGGTTGGCAGCATGGTGGTGTCATGCATGTGTATCGGTGATGACAGGGCAGTGAGATCTATGCACACAAGCAAAGTGGTATGGGGAGGCTGTTGGGAAGTGGGCACCACTAGAGTGGTGGGGGTAGGCTGTAGGCAGGTGTGCATCAGTGGGAACCCATCTATTAAAGCTCTCTGACAGTAAGGTGGAGTATGCTGGCAAAAAAGCTATGGCATTGGCTGCCAGGAAACACTCCAGTCTGGCATTAGAGGCTGTGCTGCAAGTCAGTGTGGCCAGGCAGCGACTCTGGAAGAGACTGGAAGATGGGGGAGCTCAAATCAGACTGGTCCTAGAATACAGGCAAGACAGCTTGGATTTGTCCAGGTCTGACAGTCAATAAAAGCTAAAACCACTTAGAGAAGCATGGCAAGCCTTGTGGGATGGGTGTCCCTGGCTGTGTTCCACTGCAGCTGTTCCTGCACCAAACTCTGTGCTCCACACAGGGTGGAGTCCTGTCGCTTCCATTTGTCCAGGCAGCTCTTCTTGTCAGCTCATATGTCCATTGTGTTATGGGGTCTCCTGCAGCTAGGATTCTGGAGGTCCATAGTGAGACTTGATCACCCCTTGCTTAGTTAACTCATCACTTCCTCAGGAACTGCTATTTTCCAGGAATGAGTCCTGGTGTAGGGTTCCCAGCTTCCTTCCACTTTATCCTTCCCTCTGTCCACTCGTCCTTCTGAAGATCTGCTTAGAGTGCCAGTCTTCTGGATGTTCTGGTCTCTCAGTGGGAGATGCCCTCCTTGGCTGGGCCTAATTAGCCACTATGGCTTTTTTTTACATTATTGTTTACAGAGAACTCTGATGGAATATACAAAAAAAATCTGCTACAACTAATAAGCAAGTTTAGCAAGGATACAGGTTATAAATTTAATACACTAAAATCAATAGCATTTATACAGATGTCAAAAAATATAGAAATTGAATATAAAATAACTTTCAAAATAACAGCAAAAATACAAAATAAGAGTTAATCAAACAAAAGATATGAAAGACCTGTGCACAGGGCACTACAACATGCTGCTGAAAGATATTAGGGAAGATCTTACAAAATACTATGTTCATGAGTCAGAAGATTCAATTATTATTAACATATAAATTATCTCCACATTGATCTATAGATTCAATACAAATACCAGCCAAAAAATTAGCAGGCTTTTTGTAGACATTAACAAACATTCTGAAATTACATGGAAATGTAAAAGATCTAGAATATTTTTAAAAATTGAAAAATTAGAACATGTGATTTCAAGATGTAAGCTTTGGGCAACAAGGCCATGTGTTATTGGTGCAAACAGAAAAATGGAAAAAAAAAATAAAGAGCCAAGAAATATATGAAAGCACAAAAGTGTCAAGATAATTCAGTAAAAAAGAATATTTGTTTCAACAAATGTTGCTAGAATGATTGAATACTCATGTTATTAAAAATAACTCCTATTTATACAACTTACTATGTACAAAAATTAACTGACATTGGATCATGGACCTAAATGTAAAGTATAAAACAATAAAACTTGTAAATAAAGTATAGGAAAGAAAACCACCTTATTTGGATCAGAAAATACTTCGTTAGACATAACTTCCAAAGCACACCATGTAAAAGAACAAATTCAGTGAACTCCATACAATATAAACACTGCTACTCTTCAAATGACACTGTTAAGAGAATAAAATGTACATTCACAGACTGGAAGAAAATATTTGCAATCATACAGTTGATAATGGACTTGTATTTAAGGTGTAGAAAAACACTTCAGCACTCAAAAATAGACTTCCGCTTTCAGGAAGATGGAGTAGGCAAAATTTTCCTTATTCCTCCCATTATGTATAGCTAAAACCATAGACAAACTTGTATAAAACAAGCATAGTACTCCAGAAATAGACAAACCAGATAAAGACCTTGGAACCTGTGGAATGACAGTGTGAGTTTCTTAGGTTTTCTTTTTACCTCCAGTAAACCTGACTGATAGGAACGAAAGCAGTTTCCCTATCTCTCTACTTTATTTGTAAAGACCATGTGGTGGGGAGCCTGAACTTCCACCTGTACCCAGCAGTAAAAGGCATCTCATTCTCCTTATCAATGGGTGTCAGAGGAGGCCTAGTGGTTAGCAAATACTTATGCCCCACTCAGCAGTAACAAGCTACATCCCCCAAGAGGAGTCAGCAGAGACCGTATGAGGAGGCTGGACTCTCACCCTATCTGGGGATAATGAGGAGTCTTTCCTCTTCCCTGTAAGAGTGTTATCAGAGGAGACCTAGCAGAGCATCAAGACTTTCACTACTACTTCTCAACTTTAATAAGAACACCTCCATAGTTTAATGGAGGCCAGGTGGGAATAGCAATAAGGCAACCCTCCTAGGCAGATTGGTGTCAGCGGAAGTCTAGAGTCAAGCCTGAACTCCTACACCCATGCAGCAGTAACAAGGAGCCTCTCTCCCTTACATGCCAGCCTATGTGGGCACCTAGAGGGGAGAGGCTTCTTGTTGCTGAGGAGAGAACTGGACTTCCATCCCTACCTGGAAGTAATGAGGTTGTGACCCCTTTCTTCAACCATAGAAGCAATGTTAGAGGAGGTATCCTGAAACAGAACATTTAATAAACCCAGAGTCTTACAACATCCTACCCAAACTGATGGTATTAATAGAAATTGTTTGTCATTCCAAGAATCAGGACAATCTCTAACTGAATGAGAAAAGATAATCAACAGATACCAACACTGAAATGATAGATGTTAGATTTGTCTAATGGGAATTTTAAAGCACTGTCACAATAATATTTCAACAAGCAACTATGAACATATTTGGGACAGATGAAGAAAAAAGATAGTCTCAGAAAGAAAATAGAAGGTATATTTTAAAAAACTAAGTGACTATCTTATAACTAAAAATGTCTGAAATTAAAAACTGACCATACCCAGTGTTGGCAAGGAAGTAGTGAACGCAGACTTCTTGTGGGAATATAAAATGATACAACCATTTTGCAGAATGATTTGTCAGTTTCTAAAAAAGTTAAACATACACCTACCATATGATCCAACAATTCCCTTCCTAGATATTTACCAAGAGAAAAAGATTTGCACATGAATGTTCTCAGTGGCTTTACCTGTATCAGCCAATACTAGAAATAATGCAAATGCCCATCAACATGTGAATGGATAAACAAACTGTCCTATGTCCATAATGGTGTAATATTACTCAGAAATAAAAATGAACTATTGGTATATACTATAACATAATACAAACAAAAGATGATATGGTAAAGTGCAAGAAGCTATACAAAGATCAACACATAATTACGTTTTTATATACAGTTTAGCAAATGCCACTTAATATACAATGACAGAAAGCAGATCAAAGGTTATCTGCTTTGGAGGGAGAGTGTAATTATAAAGTGGCATAAGGAAACTTTGTGCAGATGATGGATATATTCAGTATCTTAATTGTGGTAATAGTTTCAGGGATGTATACCTATGCCAAAATATCAACTTAAATACATGTAGCTTATTATATGTCTATTCTACCTTAATAAAGCTGTTAAGTTTCAAAACATTATGTCTATTAAAATTCCTAATTTAAAAAATTAATTTAATTTTGATGATATGCATTTCTGTTTTCTTCATATAGCTTTAGTAAAACATCTCAAGAAACTTTAATATGGAATTATTCTGTATTTTAGACTTCTGTGCTCTAATCCAGGAAAGGTAAATGAAAAACAATTTTTTTATTTCTACTCTAAGTCTCCACTTAGATGTAACACTTTTGATTTATAACCATAATCAAATGTTCCTAAAAAGAGCCATCGAAAATGAATATCATCTTTGATCTTGAAATTTTATTTTTGTACATATTAAAAATTATTATGGCTGTAATGAGAAAACTTTTTTTTTAAAAAAGCTTGTGTTTAAAGAGGGATAAGGGGGGGCTCTGATCTTTAAAATTAGAGGAATCCACATTGGTGCAAACATGACAAAAACAAAAACAAACACAGATTCTATTTATGAATGGAAGGACAAAATACTAATAAGTGATCACTCCCAAATTTCCAAATTTTCAAAGTATCAGAAACATCAAATTAACATAGACAGAGACTACATTTTTACAAACCCAAATTCCTAACATCTGTCACCTGACAGAAACCAAACCCCTGTTGTCTGCTAGAAATTTCTAGATGGTCGAACTATAAAATCAAAGGACAGATTACCTCACTTTGGCCTTATGTAAGAACAACTGTGCACAAATCAGCATTATAACCAGAAACAAACATAAATAAAAATATCTATTTAGCATGTTAGAGCTGAAGTATTGAATTCCTACTACAAATGAGACTTAGCAGAGCAACCAAGATAAGTTGATTCTCCCAAAGAGTACAGTTTAGACTTTAGGGTACACAATTTTATTGGCTACAATTGTAGAACTCTGTCCAATAATGAATCAATAAAAACTCTAGAAATAAATTATCAAAAGGCAATTCAGAAATATCAAGTTAGTTATAACATGTTAATAATTTATCTACATTCAGGAAGAAGATTCAGCTGCTGTCAATAAACAAAGACAAAAACAGACTAAAAAGAGAAAGTAGAAACAAGGGGGAGAAAGTTTGGAAGAGTAAATTTTGTTCTTATAAATTTGTAGCTAGGAAGGAAGCCAGCTGTGGTAGGGTATCTTGAGGGTCAAAAGGAAGCAATTTTCTTTCTTCATGAATTCTTCAGAAAGGCTTGAAAGTTTACCTGACATATGCAGAAGATGGGTGAAAATACATTTGTATCTATCTTGAGTGGTTGGAAGATGAGAGACCTTTGTTTTCTACTAAATTTTAATTATTTAATGAAATGTAGGACAGAATTGTCAGCTGAAAGTTGGGCTCTCAGGTGAATGTCATGAGTGCAGCATAGTAAGATATTTGAAGAAACCTGTTTCGATAAAGGAAGGTATGTAATGATTATCTTACAAAGCTGTAAAGCATGCTAACTACAGAAATATGGTAGGATTCAAGAAAATTTCCAAATAAAGAAAAGTATTTTTTTTTAAATCCAAGTAACATTTTGGTTTTTAACCCCTGATTTAACTATGAAATCTGTATTTTCCCCAAGTTAGGTTAATTTGGGAAGTCTTTCGTTTTGAATCCCAAATACGTGTATTATGCAATTGTCACTATTCAGGATGTTTTATTTCACATGGTACCAATTTCCTCTTAGGTTTTATCCCTTCATCTCATAAATCCATCTTTGTATGGTCCTTATTCTATAAACCTCCTACTTTTAGTGTCTGTGGTCACCATGGGTAATTTCTCCCTCACCCTCCTTTATATTGATCCTTTTATTATTTATTATTATTTTGAAGCAAAATCTCACTCTGTTACCCGGGCTGGAGTGCAGTGGTGTGATCTTGGCTCACTTCAGTCTCCCCCTCCCAAGTTCAAGCAATGCCTCAACGTCCCAAGCAGCTGGGATTACAGGCATGTGCCACCATAGCTGGCTAATTTTTGCATTTTTAGTAGAGATGAGGTTTCACCATGTTGCCCAGGCTGGTCTTGAATTCCTGACTTTAAGTGATCTGCCCACCTCAACCTCCCAAACTGCTGGGATTACAGATGTAAGCCACCACACTTGGTTATATTAATCCTTTGAAATGAATATTACATAATATTATAACGACAGGAGATGAATGGCAACATGTATGAGCTACAGTTGAGCTTGATGCTGTACACTGATGCACTCTGGCCAAGAACAATAGAGGGATGCAAATTCCAGGAAACATAATCTAACTTAGGTTAGTTACCAGTACAAAACTACCATAGACATTCAGAGAGACACAATAAAAACAAAATTCATTAATACAAAAAACAGTATATTGAAATCAAGTCTTTATATTAAATCTTCAAAATTGATGTGTATCTCAATTTGAGATTGAGATACACATTGATACAGATTGATATCTCAATTTGACCTACTCACATTTCAATCCTAAGTAACCACATATGGCTAATAGGAACCATAATAGCCCACAAAAGAATTTGTTTTAGAGACTTTAGACAAATAAAAATCTAATGGCAGAGTTTTATAATTCAATTGAATATTTATATATTTTAGATGTAGAACTCTTCAACAAAATGAAATAAAAAGACAAAGTAAAGAAAAATGAGGGAAAAAATAAGGCATTTATAGAATCAAGGTAAGATAACCAAACAATATATTTTCAAGAGAAAAAGGAAAGAAAATTGGCCAAAGAAATTCTTTGGTCTTCAGAGAAAAGAGCCACTGAATACATACTGACTACATTGATGTTCAAAGCTTTAATTTCTCTGCAGACACAGGGAGATTTAAGTATAAGAAATCTGAGAAATTTTAGAAATGCAGCATATATTCTCATTTAGGGCAACCTCATAAAAGTTATGAGTCCTAACTTTTGTCAGCTTTTTCCTTGACCCGGAAGATATCCTCATCTAGTATGAATACTTCCCTTCACGAAGACAGGCAGCAAAACAGTTAATTAAAATGTTAGTCATGATATGTGTGGTAGCAGAGATTAAACTCAGAAATAGAGAAAACCACGGAAATTCAGAGTCATTTGTGTAAACCCATCAGGACTCTTTGCTCTGGACCACTTATGAACTACTGCCCTGCACTAGCCTCAGCATCTGTTAGGATTCCTGCCACCTGCAACATTCCATGCATTTCACAGCAAGCACCTAGTTTTGGTTCCAGTGTTCTTAAAGTATATTCATTGTAGGTGGTATTTTTCCAGATTAACTTCCCAATCTGTATTCTCCTGCAGGCTCCTTACAGCTCCACCACTATGCCAGTGAAGCAGGCCTCTCTCAGTTCCCAGAGCATGTGAGGACAGGTTCACTTCAGGAACTGACCCCTTGAGTCATTGTTAGAGTTTTATGTGACCTCTTGGTACTGAGAGTTACCTGTCAGAATTTAGGATATGTAACTCATCAAATCCATGTCAGAATTCTTATGGTTTGTCATATATGTTAATGGCTACTAAATACTGGTCTGTTGGTCAATGGAGAAGACATCAGGGGTTTCAAGGGAAATTGAAACAATAAGGATATTTAATTATTTTTTTTATAAAGCTAAGTTTATAATTTTAAACATAAATTTAAGTTCAATAATTTAAAAATTCTGAAATAATACTGATATGGTTTGTCTGTGTTTCCACCCAAATCTCATCTTGAAATGTAGTTCCCATAATCCCCACATATGGTGAAAGGGACCCAGTGGGAAATAATTGAATCATGGGGGTCGCTTACTCCATGCTAGTCTCATAGTGGTGAGTAAATTCTCACAAGATCTTATGATTTTCTAGGGGGCTTCCCCTTTGGCTCAGCTGTCATTGTTTTCCTTCCTGCCATCATGTGAAGAAGGACATATTTGCTTTCCCCTTGTGCCATGATTGTTATTTTCCTGAGACCTCCCCAGCCCTGTAGAATTGTGAGTCAGTTAAAACTCTTTCCTTTATAATTCACCCAGTCTCAGGTAGTTCTTTATAGCAGCATGAGAATGGTCTAACACAAATATCATTCCCAATTTTGTTGTAAATTTATCCTTCATTTTATGAAATGATAGAAGTGGTAATTGGTTATTTTATTCGAAATCACCTTATTTGGCCAAATAAAAATTTGACTGCCAAGGAAGAAAAATAAATTAGACACCACACATTGTTTTTCAAATATTGAATTGAAAATTATCCTTCATTTTATGAAATGATAGAAGTCGTCATTTGTTGTTTTATTTGAAATTACCTTATTTGGCCAAATAGAAATTTGACTGCCAAGGAAAAAAAATTAATTAGACACCATATATTGTTCTTCAAACTTTGAATTGAACATTCTAGTGACATTTGATCCAACTCACCATGACAGGAATAGCCAGCTCTCTATGTATGCATTGCAAAGCTGACAGTATTTATTTTCAAAATTATATTAATTAATTCTAAATGTGAATCAAAATCTGAAATGTATTAAGTGGAAAAGTATCTGTAAAACAACCAGGATTTTGGTAGAACTTCTTACTTTTAGCTTAAAAAAATCTTTAAATATTTTTATCTTAATTAACAGGTTATATTTTGTCTTTTGAGTTACATGTCTCAAAGGTAAGGATAGTCACACAGAAATTCAGCTGCTAAGATCTGGCTCTGCTCTTCACTGGTCTTATATCATGACAATATTTCCCATACTCAAGAAGAAACAATGACATGGGATTCCTTTCAGTGTTCTTGAATATACCAATATCTGTCCCACTCTAAGGTCTTCACGGTTTTCAAAATTGTACTCACACTTTTGAGCAGCTTTCCTGCTTCATGGTAGTCACAAATATTTCTTAAATGAATAAATTAATTTGTGGCATATGTCAATATAAAAGGGAGGCGACTGATAAGAGGAAAAGAATTGCATTTCAACAGTATAAAATAGCATGAGATAAAAACAGAATTATATCTCTGTGTAAATAAGCATACAAGGTATTATTTACTCTTGACTAATATAGCTATTACTATATTTAGATAATTGCAAGATATCCCAGCAGATGGACTATTTCCTCCATATTTACATATTCTGCCCAGAACTCTTTTAGCTTGTTGGAATTTCTTTTAAGAATTCCAGTTTTCCAGCAGTGATTTTCCAAGCCCACAGTTTCTACTCACACACGTTATAAATACTTTTAATGCCAAGTTCCAACTCCAGAGCTGGATGACAATTTTACATCTCTAATTCTGAGTCAGATGGAGGCATTTCACACGCCTGTGTGGCAGCAGTGGGTGTCCAAGCTGTTTAGCTTGCTGATCCTTCAGCATTTATTGTCTTATGGAAATTTTGAAAAGCATAAAAATGCTGAAAAAGCTAACCTTTAGGTCTAGCATCGTGATTTCTAACCCCAGATCTGACAATCATTCATAGGAAAGATTATGGTAGGAATTGCTGGAGGCTTTAAAAAGACCCAAAACTTGAGGAATTCCTCAACCTTTTTCCTGATTTCATGATGAGAAAGACAAGAGGGCATGTTTCCAGGGGAAATTTCACAGCACCCCGAAAGAGCCAACGCTTTAATTAGAACAATATTTCAAGTGTCAGTGGATAAGACTACTAAATAAAACTGGGGGATAAGCTGGTGGAGGTGAGAAAGTCCTTGAAGGCCCTTTAAGCTCTCTGGAGAATAGAGCAATGTGTAATAAACACCCTAGAAGAATAATAATTAAATATAATTTATGCCTCCAGATCTCAGTATAATCAAATATCCTCTTATTTTTCTCACTAATGGACTTATGTTTTGTTTTCAATGATTATGTTGACGATGCATTACATTTCTTTACAGACAGTGAAATGTTTAACTTCTGTTTTTCACATTACCACTATCTCTACTGTATTTTATGCTGAATTTAGATCTAGTTTATAGGCATGGCAGAAATATGCTGTTTGCTCTATCTGGGATACCCTTTCCTCTTTCCTCACTTCTGTTTCACAAGAGTAAGTCTCGTGTATTCTTTGGGACTTGGCTGAAATTTGCTTCACAAAGTCTTTTTATAATCTAAGAATACTGAAATTTCTGTCCTACCTCAAAATACTGTTACCCCTCTCTTTCTTCCTGTCCTACCACTTTATGCATTGTGCCTCTCTATTTATTCCTGGATTTATACCAGGAAGCTATAAGCCTCTATATTGTTGTAGTTAAAAACTTGGACTCTTGAATCACAATATACCTGTACTGTTAGCTTTGCGGCTAACTAGCTTTGTAGCCTTGGGAAAGTTATTTAACATCTCTGGGCATTCATTTTTTATCTGTGAAATGGAAATGACCCCAGCTAGTTCCATAGGGCTGCCAAGATGATAATATGAGGTAATGCATATAAAGAACTTAGCATGGTGTCTTGCTGAGTAAACTGTCCAAAATGGTTTTTACTATTTTTAATATTATTGTTTTCTGTGATGACAGGAAATTGTGGTTTATAGTAGAGACTGAAGAATACTCAATTAATAATTAAGAAACATTTATTGTTTATTCAGGAATCAAGAAAGTCATTTTATTTATTGTTTTAAGGAGGTTATTTTAAATTTAAAACTACACTATTAATAAACTAAAAGTGTCAAAACAAAACTCTTCCGTTCTGCCCCTCATAAATGGGAGCGTAAAATAGATAATATCTTCAGAGAAGGAAGATATTGGAGTTAGAGATACATATTTTGGGTTAACCTCAATGTAACAAAGACCATTTTCAGTAGAAAATTGTAACAAAAGACTTTGATACTAGAGGTCTGTTTTTATGTCATTACATGTAGTATCTGTCTTTGGTTTGAATTACTGGTACTTTCTAAAATATTACATATGCCCACATTAAAATATGTAGATGACACTTTAAAGTATTTGATATTTTAGATTTTTCATATTTTGTTTTTGTTGCATGAATAAATCATCTCTCCCTACTCTAAGAATCTGCCTGTCTATGATAAGCAGAAAATCCAGTAAGTTCTGTGAGTCATTACCTTAGAAGATGTTTGTATTCAGTTGGTACAAAAATAATTGCGGCTTTTGCCATTAAAAGTAAAGGCAAATCCACAATTACTTTTGCACCAATTGGGCAATCACTGATTGCTCTCCTAAACAGTCATATCTATTTGGAAGGAAAATTTTTAACCGGCAAAATAGAAACAAAAGGAAGATAAGATTCCTTATAGTCTTCTTTGTTGTTAGTATTTTAGGTTTCCTATTGGGGATTGCCTTAAGTGTCAAGTTCACCACAGGGCTTTCAAAGCCGTGATGATAATGAAAATTATTATACTTTGCATTTACATCCTGCTCTGCAATTTATAAAATGTTTTAACAGCAACCAATTCATTATTGCTTGTGCTTTCTATTCTGGATGAAGACAAATCAGTAGAGAGCTGTGAACCTTGTGTGGATTATTGAATCTTCCAGGATGGTTTTGAATGTATCACAATATGGCATAGTTGGGCTCTCTGAAAATGTTACTAAGTTGTTGAGAAAGGTATGTTGTTCACTATAACAGGCAGTGTTCTATTTTGAAAGACTCACAAAATAAACTTCCTACTACCATAATCTAGGGACTACCTGTGCTTCTCTTTAGCAATTTAATCATATGGACATTGGCACTATGGAACTTATTTGAAATCTTCATATATTGACTGATAAAATTATCAAATCTGATTTTGCTGAAAAGCAAGAGCAAAGACACAGGACTTACATTAGCCTCATTCTTGGCTACCTTAAATGTCTCTGGGCTTTTTTTCTTCTTCGTCTATTTCAAATTTATGGTATCTTGCCATATTTATGTGTCACCATAAACTACTTCAAGCTCTTTCTTTAAATAAGGAAAGGCATGCATTATTAAAGTGTTTTCACATATAATATTCTATTTGAATCTCCTATGAGTCCTCTATAAAAGGCATATTACTAACCCAATTTTAACTATCCACCCATATTTCTCACCCTTTCCCCCCAAAACAGTTAGACATTTTCTGCAAAGTTTGAGGCTGGCAAAGAACTGTGACTGGGATTCTGTGCTCTGTAATCCTGGATCCTGCTTTGTATAATAGATCCCAAGTGCAGGCTTATGCAAGCAGACAGCCTGGAATCCATGCCAGCACTGTGTCTCTCCAGCACTGATTAATTTCTGTGCCTAAAAGCCATGTGTTCATTGTGGATGATAAGCTTGTTGCACAAACACAAGCTAACCACACTGAGTAAGTTTGGCATTAGTTCTGCATGAACCCCAGTAAGAAGGATATTTGCCAAAAAGAAGAAAAAAATTCCTGCCAATTTAGGCATGAATGAAATGTTTTGAGGCATCTGTAGACTTTTACATACTAATAAGAAAATGACATATGTTTTACAAAGCTGATTTGCAATTTATTTAACCAAACAGGTTGCATTGAGAAACTCCAGATTCCAGACTTTGGAAGTGGTCTAGATGTGTCCCTAGCAATGGAGGCACATGAATACAAATAAATATAAACTCACCAATAATCAAAACATGCTATTGTACTAATTTTGATGCAAATACTTACATACAAAGAAAAGTAATGGCACTATTTTGTGGTGTACCAAAATGTGATTTCTATGTATGTAATTATAGAAGCTTGAAAATTTCTAGATCAGTCTTCTGCTCCTCTTCCTCCTCCATCAAAAATTTTTATACATTTGACTGGCAAGCAAAGAATGAAGAAAAGGAAAGAAAAAGGGAGAAATAATATCTGTGAAGGAGCACAACCACATGAACAATAAATACCATCATAGATCAGATCACCTTGAGAATCATGGTCGGTTTTCGTTTTCCTTTTTGTTTTAATATAGAAAAAAATTTTAATATAGAAAAATGTAGAAAAAGTTTTACCTTTTTATTGTTCTAAAATAATTATTTTCATATTGGTGAAAGAGAAAGATGAAGGGAAGCCATGTGTATGTGGTCCAATTAGAAACGTAGGCTTTTAGAGCTGGAGGGAAGCCTGGGGACCATTTACTGGATTCTCCACCTGGTGCAGGACATCTTTCTGCTGCATCTCTGACAGATGGTCAGCAAGCCTTTGCTGGGAAACCCCAGCCGTGAGAAACCTAGGACACGCCCACAGCCACCATCACTATGGGGAAGAACGCTTGTTCAACCCTACAGGCATCCTTACCAACTTCTTTTTCTGTGTCCTTGCTTTTTGGAACGTTAAAGGACAGGCACTTCCTTTCTACTACGTGACAACCCTTCAAATAAATGGAAGAGCTTTTATGATTGTCCTATTGTGATCCTAAGTTAAACCCATGCGTTTTCCTCATCTGCTCAACATGTAGCATTGCCTTCAGAATCTTCACTAGTCTGGCCACTCCCCTCTGAATAGAATCAACCTGTTCATGTTTGCCCTAAAATGTGATTACCCAGGAAGGGATCACTTAGTTTGGGCTGCAGTTGGGACTATGACTTCCTGAGTTGAAATTACAAAGTACTTTTATCGGCCTGGCCTAAGATTGCATTGCTTTTTAAGGGCTACATCAACATTATTTGCTTTTGTAAGGGTTAGAGTTACATAAACTCTCTAAGCATCTAAATTTTTCCATTTAACGTGATTTTAGCCCCTAATAGTTTTTAAACACATACTTAATGGTAAGATATGCTAAATCTAATAAAATTTATCAGGATTCACAAATTCTGATTGTCCTAGCACTTTGGGATACCTAGGTGGGGGGATCACTTAAGCCCAGAAGTTTGAGAACAGCCTGGTCAACATAGAGAGACCCCCCACCCATCTCTACAAAAAATGTAAAAAAGAAAAGAAAAACATGGCTAGGTGTGGTGGCTTATGCCTATAATCCCAACTACTCAGGAGAATCACTTAAGCCTGGGAGGCTGAGGTTGCAGTGAGCTGAGATTGCACCACTGTACTCTGGTCTGGGCCACAGAGTGAGACCCTGTCTAAACAAAAAAAAAAAAAAAGGAAAAGAAAACCATTTTTGGGCATGGTGGCACACACCATTAGTCTCAGTTGTTCTGGAGGCTAAAGTGAGATGATTTCTGGAGCCTGGGAAGTTGAGGCTTCAGTGAGCCATAATCTTGCCACTGCACTCTAGCCTGGGCAGGACAGAAAGACCCTGTTTCAAAACAAAAAATCAGAATTACATGTAAACCAACTTCCTCCAAAATTCTTGATTTTTGTGCTACAGATACGTAATCCAAACTTTCTTATAAATGAGTCTTATTTTGGATCATCTGTGTGGGTAACCTAATTTTTCTTTTTTTTATTTATTTTTTATATTTTATTTTTTATTTTATTTTTTTTATTGCATTTTAGGTTTTGGGGTACATGTGAAGAACATGCAAGATTGTTGCATAGGTACACACATGGAAGTGTGATTTGCTGCCTTCCTCCCCTTCACCTATATCTGACATTTCTCCCCATGCTATCTCTCCCCAACTCCCCACCCCCCACTGTCCCTCCTCCATTTCCCCCCAACAGACCCCAGTGTGTAGTGCTCCCCTCCCTGTGTCCATGTGTTCTCATTATTTTCTTTTTAAGACAAGAGTGTTGTTTTGTCACCTATGCTGGAGTGCAGTGGCAGGATCACAGCTCATTTTAGCCTCAACATCCTGGGCTCAAGTGATTCTCCAGCCTTAGCCTCCTGAGTATCTGGGGCTACAGGCCTAAGTATTTCTATGTAATTGGAGAATCTGGAACTGGTACCTTATACATGTTAGGAATAGTCATGCCTGACTGTATTATGTGCATAACCAGGATATTGAGCAGGGATACTAATATGAAGACGTATCTTTATATTTTTCCTCATTTTTTAAAAACTTATTTTAACAAATACTGTTTTCTATCCTTAACAACCCACTGGTAGCTCTTCCTGCCAGTTTCAATTAATATAAATTCAATTTAAAGCACCTTTCACATTCCCACTTAAATGTCATCCTCTCTCCCACTAAGTTCCAGGTAGGCCTCGGCTTGAGAGACTTGGAGTGGGCAGGATGCTCTTTCCGTCTCCTTCAATCCTTGGGAGGGGAAAAGGAAGGTTGCAGGGTTTGAGGAGGTTTGTTCTGGCTTGGGACCCCAATTATCTTCCTGTAGCAATGTGTAACTCCACTGGTATTGAGAGTTGTGATTGGCAAGAGTGGAGGAGAAGTGATGCCACTTGCACAATTTCTCATAGTTGCCATCCCTCTGCCTGACACTGAGTGCCACTTCATGGTCTTAGCAAGCAAAGCACCCTGTCTCTCATAGTACTTTGTTAAGAAACACACATGTCCAGTGATTCTGATTTCATGGTCCTATGAAGCATTCATTCCAGGCTGAATATTGCATGGAGCACTGCACAGTTCTCTCATGTCCAGTGGGAGGTCTCTATCAGGCTAGACCTATTGCACCATTTCTTCCTCAGAGATCTCAACACTGGCAGAATGTTCCCGGCCTTCTTACTAATTGGCAAATGAGTCTTGAAGTCTTGGACTTGTAGTCTTGACGAGTGATATTTTTGAAATCTCTTTTCTTTGGTTTGGGGAAGGGAAAAGACCCTTCCATTTCCTTATTTGAAAGGGAGACAATTGCGTCTTAGCGCAAGCACTGGACATGTCCTATGGACTGTGATCTCAAGGCTCTCTCTTTTGCTTCTCTCATGTTGTCTGCATGTAGAGTGGGCTCCTTTAATAAAAGGAGTTTGTTGGGGTTGTAAGTAATACCTCTTGATCTACATCTGTTAGTTCCCTTGATGATTTCAGGGAAATAGAAATAAGAAAACAGAAGTCACCCAAATCTGTCTGGTTTCCTTTTTCAGTTTAGATGGATTATAAGAATCTTTCATTGTACTTTGTTAAGAAACATACATTTCCAGTGATTCTGATTTCATGGTTCTGAGTGGGTCTCAGGAATATATACAGACTCTTGCTTGCACTCTCAGCATCATACCAGTTGTGGGGTAATCTGAGGAACTGTCCTAACACCACCCATTTTTACTCTACATCTTAGGGTTCTTGTTAGATGCAGGGTTGCTCTACTGCCTTCAATCTCTTGTGCTATATTCTGAGAATCCAGGCAAATATACCTTTTGCGTTAGAAGTCCCTCAGTCTTTCTCGGAGTACTATTGGTGTTCTACTCATATCTCTCTTCTTGGACTCCTAGAGGGGTAATTCTAGTTTCCCTGGTTGAGATGCCTTGAGGGCAGTGAATGTTGAAAGCCCCTTCAGCTGCTTGCTCTTTTAGTGAGACGAAATAGAAGGATTAGAGTAAAATAAGATGAGCAGCAATAACAACAATGGAAATGCGAAGTTAATACATGTAATAACAATGAAAATGTATCCCAAATGAAAATTTGTAAACAATGAAAACTTCCCCAATGCTGTCTGACCTCTTCCACCACAATGGCCCCTCACTCTCTCCACATATATGTACACCCCAAATATATATAGGATTAGATAGATGCTTATTGTGAGTGTTCATATAGAAGAGAGTTTTCCTGGTCTAATTCAATTAATGCAGATATCTATAATATTGATATTAATATTGATGTATCCATACCCCAAATCCTATTATTTCTGCTTTTACTAGTAGCTTTTTCTTCTTTTTGAAATCTTTTTACAGGAAGACGTGTGCTTTGATAAAAGTGGCAATGAGTAATTTTATTAATTGTAAATTGTCAAGTAAACTTATCAAGCATAAAACCAGGAATGGGATGGGATATTAGCATTAAAACAGGTTTGACAGTATAAACTTATGAATTAATTGTCATCCACTTTGTATAAACACCTTCACTTTTAAAGCTGATTCTTTGGGAAGTAAACAGATGTCAACAGCATACAAAATATTTGATTGATCAGCCTTGGAGAAGACTAAGTCAAAAAGAAACATACACAAGTCAGGGAAGAAAATTGTATTTTGATCCAGGAATGCACAGTCTTATAGAGTGTAACTATATTTAACAATACCTTGAAGGGCACTTCTTGGTTTCATCTGGTCTGTTTTGTGTAGGGTTAGGCTACCAACAAGTCAGACATTTAGGTAGAACTGTTTTTTCCTAACTCTTCAATTACATAGTTGGTATATCATGAACTTCCTTTATGTTTGTTTTAAAACACTACTAGATCTGAATGAAGCTTTGTGTATGGTTAGGCTCTTTAAAAGTGGATTTTCAGGTATTGTGCCTGAAGTTTCAGATAACATAAATAACAAGGCATAATTGGACAGATGAAAGCCAGTCTTATGATATGATTATCTAAAGGATTCAGATGGTGGGTACGATTCAATTTAGTGAGACCGTTCATGGAGATTATAAATAAAGGTGCAAGGAAGAGGATCAAAACACTTGCTTTTAGATTCAGGATGTAAAGAAATGTTTGTTGGCAAAGATAGCAGAATTGCCTGATGCCCATTGGTAGACATGAGAGAAACAGACTTGGCTGTACCATCAAATAGGGGAAATAATTTCCTTTTATAATGGGTATCCTGTGCTAGTTTGTCTATTTGATTCTCTTTCACTGGAACAGAACCTGTTCTTTGACCAGGACTCTCTCACCACCAGAACCAGGAAGCAGTACACTCCCCTTCAGAAAGAGAAGTCTCCTCGGGTAACCGCCATGTGCACACACATGAGGTGCCTTTCATTGAACTCTGAGTGTCTTCTTTACTCTAATCCTTTCCATTGGTTGATTGATTGAATTTGTAGTCCTACTTGGCTTGGCTTGAGTCCAAGTTCCTTGATTTGAATCTAGGCATTGATTTTTGATATTCTGATCATTCCAGGAAGCTATCACCTTCCTTCTAGCTGGATAAGATGCCTTTCTCTCTCTCACACACACACACTCTCTCCCTCTCTCTAAGAAGAATTCCAAAGTATCAGAAAGATAGTAAATTTCCATTAGAGTGAATGATCATTTCCTCCAGAACCTCTCAACTTTGAAATAGATTTACTTTTTGAGAAAAATTAACTTGAAGAAATCCAGAAATTGCTGAGACATTTGGGTAGATTTTTTTTTTTTTTAGCTCTTCAATTGCAGAGTTCTTATGAACTTCTTTTTGATCTTTTAGTTTGTTTTAAAATACTACTAGATCCAAAGCTTTGGGTCTAACAGTATCATACAATTAATTTTATGTCTATTGCCTTATAAGAAAATAAGTGTAAAAAGTAATAACTTTTAATTTGAGCCCCAAACTACCTTTATTTTAAGTTGAATCCAAGATCCTGTTGAGATACAACTAAAACGTATTCTGAATGAAATGTTCAGACTGCTTAGCAAATACAAACAGAACACCTATAAAATCATAATATGGGTATTAGAGCTAGAGCTTCCTGACTTTATAAAAATGCTGATCCTGAACTACAAGGAAATTAAACTTAACAAATATTTAAAATAAATAATCAGTTTATTTTATTGCTTAGAAGAAGATGTTACTTAGGGAAGGTCAGTTACAGAGTTGATTGTTACTTTAGCTTAGGGCTCAGGTAAACACAGACAAATACTAAATAATGTAGGGTATCAGCTCATTCATACCAAAAGTTCATTTCATTGTCTAACTGAAGCAAATTTTATCCAAGAAAGGTCAAAATTCCATATGCAATGGGGATTCTTTATTTTTTTAAATCTAATGGACTACAAGGTATTCCTTCAAAGTAACTTCATTTTTCCCCATCTGTCCTTGGTGAGTGAAAGGGAAGGCAGATCAGCTCTATTCTTTTCTGAATCTATAATCATTTAAAAAGGCAAAAGTGCTGTTTCTAATAATTGTGTAATAAAATGCAATTCCTGTATTTGCCAGCACGGCCTAGCGTACTATGGATAATTGACTGAACAATAGTTCTCTACTTCTGCCCTCTTTCTCAGAAATGTGCAATTTGGTGAAACGTCCTTTTGAATTCAACTGCCACCCTCAGAGTTGTTATAAGGACCCTACCCTATCGTCTCTTTGCATTCCATCGTTTTAGGACGAGAAGAAGCTTATTCTTATTGGTGAGAGTCCAGACTCCTGGGCCTTGCACATCTCATTTATTCCTGAGTACTTAGCAGGCCTGTTAGGGGGTGAATACCTTGTATTCCAGTATTGATTTCCTGAGAGGAACTTATAAGATATGTCACACTCTCCAATATTATTCGGTTCACCTGTTCTGGGAAATATAGATGATGATTGGAAAGGTTAATATGCCCTATTGCCTTGAGTCTAGAACTGGTAAGCAGCTTGAACTCTGACTCCAGGATCTTTGCCTTGGTCTTTCTTAGCCTCCCAGAAACAAAGATTCTAGAAAAAGAAAGAAGAAACTCCTAGTCTCATTTCCAAAATGGATTGGTTCCCCAAGGGGCTTCAAAGAAGTTTATAGAAATGTCCAAGGCACAAATGTCACATACTTTCAATAATCCCTTGCTTCATACTTCCAGTTAAGATCCTGCTCCAGGTTTGTGACCTTGTAATCCCTGGCAAGAAGGAAAAGAATGAAAGCTTTCTTGGTGCCATTGCAACTCTCTCTTCCTCTTTGACTCTTTCCATTCTTCTTAGCTACGTGTAGATGATATAAAGGTAGCACAAGGATATGTACACAGTACCTATCATCTGATGTCTAATAAAGAGAAATTGAGGAGTCATTTGTGATCATTTGCTGAGTTCCTTAACTGCAGAATCCTATCTAGTATGAAGTAAATACTGAATTTTTAAAAATGAGTAAAGTAAACTTTGTTTTAATGACTCAGACATAAAACCCTCTAACATTTATAAGCTATGAGCCACCAGCAACATTTTATCTCTCAAGAATTCTTTCTTTGTTAGGAACATACAAATGACACAGTGGAATTATGTTGCCCTTAGCCTTGAAAGTAAATAGAACACTTCTAATTTTTTTTTAAAGTTTCTTGTTCAGATCTGCTGCAAATAGAACATTTGCAAAAATTCACAATAATGACTTATAATTTCTTAATTTTCATCAAGAAAACAAACAGAAGAAGAAAAAAACAAACAAAAATGCTTTAAAAATCTTTTGTATTTCATCTCACTTGTTCACATCTAATCGTTCATTGTCATAGACAGCTAAAGTTGTATGATGGTGGCCCAATAATCACTATATAAAAAACTATTTTTGGCCCACAAAACCTGCTAAAGGCAAAAGTGGTTTTAACCTCATGCTTAGTTGATTTGTAAACAGATAAAAACTGAAGTTTTCTGTAGAAATAGTAATCAATGACTCACAGGCCATTTTGCATGTGTGTAGTTTAACTCCCTAGTGTGTTTGAGACCAAATACTACCATTTAATAAATATTCAAAAATGACTAGGTAAGTGGAGAGGACTTTGAAGAAAATACATGTTCCACCCCTTCACATTCATGCGCTTCTTTTACCTAATGCTTCCTGTACCAGATGGGAGTAAGCATAACAATCCATGGATTTGTCCTCCTCTCTTTTTAAGTTGGGATAATGAGGTCTGTATGTATTGTCTGGCATTTCCCGAGGGGCCCAGACTGAACTGAGGAGTTCGTTGAAACCCGTAGGTCCTGGGACAAATGAGGGGTTATCATTTTGGTGGCTGTTGCTGTTTATGAGCTAGATATTACCGTTTTCTAAATTCCGGAATAGAAAGGAGGAGAGGCAGGGAGGTGTGTAAGATGAATATTTTGCCTCAACACCGAGATAGGCTTTTGTACTCTCCACACTAATATTGGAAACCTTTTTCATTTTGAGTTGTCAGAAACCCAGGAATATGTGATGTCTTGGAACCTCAGTTGACTGCATGAGTCCTGTGACCTCAAGTCTTTTTCAGCTCATTTCTCAAGCTGGCTCCCAGCTTAGGGCAAAGAGAATCCCATGATATGCTGACTCCTAGCTTGCCAGAGACACAAGTCTACTCCAGAGTGAGCTTGGCATAGTAATATTGATGTTAGGTAAGACATATAAGTTTGGGGTCATAAAAAGAAGAAAAATAGCAGACACCACTTCAGGATCACCGGACTAGAAAGTAACCAACCTGGCAGGGGGCTCAGTAATGGCAACAGTGCCAGAAGAGTAAGAGATTCTTGGGAAATGCTTCCAGAACTTATCTTTCTGTCCTTTTATTTCAGCTGAAATACAACACTTTTTCCTCAGTGATAGGAAGTGGGAGAGTATAGGAAGTAGGAGGAAGACATTGTATTAGTCAGCTCAAGTCAATATAACAAAATACCACAGAGTGGGTGGCTTGAGCAACAGAAATTTATGTTCTCACAGTTCTGGGGGCTGAAGGTCTGAGATGAAGGTGCCAACATGGCCGAGCTCTGGTGAGAGTTCTCTTTCTGGTTGCAGACTATTGACTTCTCTCTGTGTCTCACATGGCATTTCCCCAGTGTGTGGTGTGTTTGTAGGGCATGAGTGAGGAGAGAGACAGAGACAGCAAGAGAGAGAGATCTTCCTCTCCTTATAAGCCACCAATCCTGTCAATTAAGGACCCTCTCTTATGACTTCATTTAACCTTAATTACGCCCTAAAGACCCTATCTCCAAATACAGTCACATAGTCCAATTATGGTCCTAAAGACTCTATTATCCAAATACAGAGTTAGGGCTTCACATCTAAATTTGGAGAGGGGTGGTAAAATTCAGTCCATAGCAGACATAAAGATTGTGCTATATGAAAGTGGTGGAAGAAAATATTTTCTATCCAGTGGAGAATAAGAATAAGAAAATAAAATCAACTGAATGAAGTAAGAAATAAGACCTACTCTAATAGTAGGAAATGTATAATTGCAAATGGATTCACTCAACAGCCTGAGAATCTCAGAACTGATGAAAACAAACAAAAAAATTTCTATGTGACACATTCACACATACATACACACATACACAGTTGATAACAGAAGGAAGAGAACAGATATATCAAGGAAATATAAATAAGAAGAAATCTGAAGTAGCAATATTGATCTCTGACAAAATATTTAATTCAGCAAATAAGGAACAAAAAAGATGTTCTGTATTAGTTCACAAAGCAATCAGAAAATAATTGTATTCATTAAAAATGAATATTCACATATTCATCTAACAGTATAGCTTCAAAATATGTAAAACAATGATTGGCTTTCCTGAAAATTCAATTTTTATGCAAAGTTTTATTAAGAAAGACTGTTAAGTCTATAAAATTCCTTAACTTCTACGGATATAATCATTTTTTTCATATTTTTTTTTAATTTTTGAAATTCACTATGATTCCTCAAGGCATTCTTGGTTGTTTTTGGCTTATCATAGTTTTGATTTGTGCTGAATTCTTTCTGCTAATATCATAAGTAGATTATATGCATATATATTTGAAAATAAGATTTTTCTGAAAAACACTTTATACCATCCTTATCAAGTTTTAATTGAAAATATGCTGCCCTCATAAAATAAATTAATAAAGATTGTCATCTTTTTCTATGGTCTATTTTATTAGAATTACCTGATTACCAATAGCTGCCAACAGCTTAGATGTGGAGCCCTTTGTTTGTGATGCTTCCTTGTTAGATATCTATGTCTCATAAACCTTCTGTGGTATTAACATCTTTTTGTTTTCTTGCTTTTTTTTTTAGATGTACTCTCACTCTGCTGCCCAGGCTGGAGTGAAATGGTATGATCTCAGCTCACTGCAATGATTCCTGGGTTCAAGCAATTCTCCTGCCTCAGCCTCCCCAGTAGGTGGAATTACAGGCCACACAACCACACCCAGCTAATTTTTTATTTGTATTTATTTTTTATTTTGTATATATTTTTTGAGACAAGAGTTTCACTCTTGTCACTCGGGCTGGAGTGCAGTGGCGTGATCTCAGTTCACTGCAACCTTTGCTTCCCGGGTTCAAGCAATTCTCCTGCCTCAGCCTCCTGAGTAGCTGGGATTACAGATGCCTGCCACCACTCCTGGCTAATTTTTGTAATTTTAGTAGAGATGGGGTTTTGCATGCTGGCCAGGTTAGTCTCAAACTCCTGACCTCAAGTGATCACGTGCCTTGGCCTCCCAGAGTGCTGGGATTACCGGTGTGAGCCACCAAGCACAGCCTCTTGCTTCATTTTGAGTCAGATTTAGAAAAAAATATATTTTGCTAAGAAATTATTCATTTTCTTTAACTTACAACTTGTTTGCCAAAAAGTTTGCATATAGTATTCTTTTACACTTTTTAAATTTCTTCTGTATTTCATGTGGCTCTCCATTCTTATACCTAATCTTTAATATTTTTGCATTCTCTCTTTTTCTTCTCCCTTTCCTCCTTCCTCCTTATTTAGATGTGCTGTGTTGTCGGGATAGGACAGTGGTTTAGAAAGTTTCCTACCCGGCCTGAGGGAGCCTTGGGATTAGCTGTTCTTCCTCCTAGTACTTGTCTATCAGGGAGTACTTACCACAGGGATAAGCCCCGGAGCATCTGGGGCTGTGTGGGGTTCAGCACATCAGATTTTGGTGCTCATGGCCTTTAGTTACATACTTAAAGTCATAGACCTATTTAGTCTGTCTAGTCCAACGTTATTCATATTAGCCTTTCTATACAGTGAATTCCTCATTGCATCATTATTTGTTTTCATTTAATAGTTGACAGGTTTCATCCTGTTACTGACTGCCACATACAGGAATATGGGAGGACATGTCTGTGAACATCTTTCTGGGTTGTGCCATATGAATAACAATTCAGCAGTGTAGAGATTTCTTATACACCCTAAAAAGTTTGTAGACTGCCTCATTTTTATGTTGGCAGAATAAATAAAATCACATGATGTAAGAGAGGACAGGTTAATGGAGCAAATATAGAGGACAATCAATGTGTATTATGCTAGGTCCTTTTCATCTAGAAATACAGTTTTTGACCCAGGGGAATTTCCTTGAATTACTTTGAATAATTTTATCTCCTCCATTATTTTTTCTACTGAGTTTGGAAGCTCTTTTAGTAATGTGTTAGATCTTTTGGACCCTTTATTTAACGTGCTTATGTTTTCGCTCTTGTTTTCCTACACAATTGTTTTCTCCTTCTGCTTTCTGGGTGATCACCTTACTTTATTTTTCAAACTTTCTACTGCTCTGATGCATTTACATTCAAGAGTTATTATCTACTATTATGTATTTCATTCAAGAGTTATTTAGTATTTTTCAAGAATCCTTAATATTTATAAAATTTTCTCTTTGCTTCACAGTTACAAAATCTTCTCTTATCTCTTTGATGTTGCTAATAATAGCTTCTTTTATTAATGTTTCCCTTCTTAGATCTCATGCTTATCACCTTACCCAAGTGACCAAATTGAGCATCATTAATTATTCTTAAGGGTGGGCCAATCTAAACGTATGTGTCCTTTTAATGTGATATATTAAGAATAAAAATAACGTCATCTATTGAGTAGATCTATGTTGAGAAATATGGCAATAAGTTAAATGACATCACCATAAAATAGTAAGTCAAATCCAGAATGTAGGATGTTATATCTACAAGAAAACTTGCCTGGAATCCTCAAAATACAAATGTCATGAAAACAAAAAACAGAAGGACTGCTCCATGTTAAAGTGTCTAAAGAGACAGAGAAACAAAATGCAATTCATAAAATCTGATTATATCATATAATAAAAATGAAGCCTGAATAAAAATTATTTGTGGGACAATTAAATATAGAAGGGAAATGATATTGTAGAATTATTAATTTTATTAGATGTAAAAATAACAATTATATAGAAAAATATAGAAACATCTCTTATTCTTAGAAAGTTAATGCTGAAATATAGGAGTGATGTTTCATGATTCAGCATTTGAGAAAGAGAGAGAGAAGACACAAATGTGGTAGGTAAAATGTTCTCTGCACTACGCATTCATCTTTTCTGTAAGATTGACACTTTTCAAAATAAAAGTTGAGGAAAGAGGCTATTTTCCTTAAGAATCTGTTTCTTTTAAGTTCTCTCTTTTTTTTATGACTTTTGTGTGTATGTGTGTGTGTTTCATGTTTACAGGATTTCCTCAGATGGCAAAGTAACCTTGGTTGTTATCTGGAGGGTTTAAGACTGAGTGCATGGGTGCTAGTAGGAAAGAAGTCAGAAATTTGGAATTCAACATTCATTTTATAAATCTACACTTAGTTCTCCATTTTCACTTAAGCACACTCCCCCAACTGCATCTATTCCTCCAGCCCCTAGTCCAGAGGCCCTCTAATTTATCCACTTCTAAGCATCAACTTCAAGTAAGAAAGAGACGGTTAAGTAGTTAAGTAATGGAGGAAAAAGATCAAGAGGGTGTAAAGACTTTGATGTGAGCCTCTGCCTTTCATTCCACTCTCAGTTCTACTCAGAGGTACCTGGCACTGTCAATCCTGTGGCTATTAGGGATTCCCCACTCACTGCCACCTAGGATTCAGCTTTCTTGTATCTGCTAAATCAGTTTCCACTCATTCATCTGCTTTCATCTTCCAAAAGTTTGCTGTATTTGTCTTTTTCTCAGCTATTTTAGTTCTTATAGATTTCTGACTGCTACTTTTTTAAAAAATCCCTTCACTCTTAGTAGAATTTCAGAGATAAGCAAGGGTATATATGTCTATAGCTCATTGTATGTAACCAACTTTCCCAGGACAATAGATGGATAAAGAAAACATTGAAGATACGTTGCTAAGAAACGCAATACATATTTTTCTTTTTAAAAACCAATATTCAATAATCCCAGTTTTATAATTTTATTAGTCTGTTCTCACGCTGCCAATAAAAACATACCCAAGACTGGGTAATTTACAAAAGAAAGAAGTTTAATGGGACTCACAGGTCCACATGGCTGGGGAGGCCTCATAATCATGGCAGAAGGTGAAAGAAGAGCAAAGGCACGTCTTACCTGTTGGCAGGCAAGCAGGCTTGTGCAGGGCAACTCCCACTTATAAAACCATCAGATCTCGTGAGGCTTATCCACTACCACCACAAGAACAGTATGGGGGAATCTACCCCCATGATTCAATTATCTCCACTTTGCCTTGCCCCTGACACATGGCAATTACTTCAAGGTGAGATTTGTGTGGGGACACAGCCAAACCTCATTATATGGAGTTATGTGAAGTTAACATACAATGTTAACTTATATAGGCACAGAAATATGCATCATAACTCCAAGTTGTATTTCTAAAAGCTGCTTGGATAAAACTTCAGGTGAAATTTTATTTTCTTGTTTATCTCTATTGCTAAATTTTTATAGTAACAAATGTTAGTTCTGGAAAATGAAAAACATGTAGAAGCTGCACCAAAAAAATAAGTGCACAACCTCTACATTTTGTCTGCTTTCTTTATCTGAAGAGAATAGCAGAATTTAAAACAATACTAAGAATATGAAGTGGAATTCATATGGCTTCAAATAATGTTCCCAGTTTTAACTATTAGCCTGCTTTTCTTCAATGGCAAGTCTCTGCTGAATACTATATGATATGACTGTAACAGAGAACCAAACATTTTTCATAATTGTTCAAAGAATGGATTTTGCAATCTCCCTTCATGATCATAATCTAATGCCTAATCTTAATAAAAAGAGACACTTACTGTTTTTCCTTAGCCGGCAATAAGATTTTTTTATTTTTCCTATGCAAACCAGAGCTTCCAAACCATGGCTTCTAGGTAGATGAGATCAAAGCAGTGTCAGCTTAAGTCCATCAGGCACAGCTAAATTTGATTTTGAATAAATATCCATCCATAATGAATTCAGTAACACACTTGAAAGAAGGAAAAGAATCATAAGATCCTTATATAAAAGCTTTCAGAGAAATTGACGGCACCCAGTTCTGCTCTCTGCTTGTCTTCCACAAAGAAGCCAGTCCCAGGACGCCACGAAAGTCATGTTCGTTTGTCCTCTTTCCTCTTCTTTTTCCAGCAAGCTGAGCAGAAGTAGACAGATAGGGCACACACTTCCAAGAATTCACTTTCACATTTTATTATTTCAAGTCTAAATCAAAATTGGAGAATGATACATTACCTGATGAATTGCAACTCTCCAAGAGGAAAGGGTGCTAGTAAATTGATCTTTCAGATAACCGGGAAACATAGATCAATAGACCAGTGTCACAAATTTCCTTGCTTTCTCTTCTACTGCCCTTCAAATTTAAGTCCATCTATCCCTCTGTATCTGCACCTTTAGATAGCCTGATTTTGGATTCAGGAGGAAAATGCTAATTCACAGACTTTGTAGCTTAGCATCAATTTCCGATTTTTCCTGTTAATGCTCTGCATTTACCACTGAAGTTTCTTAACAAGCAGCTGACCTGTTCTTGCACCAGATTTTTTTTTTCTAGGTTGCTTTTAGTTTCCATTCTCCTGCTGTGGTTCCCATTCCAGGCTACCAATTTCCTGCACTCTGGAACTCTGGCAGACTTAAATCTATTGCTTCTACCTGCTTCTCTCCCTTAGCTGCTTTCTGCAATTATGATCCCAATGTTGCTTTGCTTACAGAATCACTGCTAAAAGTGCACTCCCTGTCAATCCCTTTCTTTTTTTTAACTTCCTTTTATTCACTTCAAAAAATTATTGACAAATGAAAATTGTATATATTTATGGTGTACAATGTAATGATTGAATATATGTATACATAGTAGAATGGCTGAATAAAGCCAATTGACATATGTATTACCTCACATACTTATGTTTCTGTAGTAAGAACATTTAAAATTCACTTTCTTAGCAGATTTCAAGTATATGATATACATATATTTTTATTAACTATAGTCACGATTGTGTACAGTAGATCTCTTGATCTTATTCTTCCTAACTTAATTTTGTATGCTTTGACCAACATCTCCCCAGCCCTCTACCCTCTGGTAACCACTATTCTACTCTCTGTTTCTATGAGTTTGACTATTTTAGAATCTACATATACATGAGATCATGTGGTATTTGTCTCTGTGCCTGGCTCATTTTATGTAACATCTATATTGTCACAAATTATAGGATTTCCATCTTTTTAAGGTTGAAGAGTATTTCCTTGCATATATGCCACATTTTCTTTATCCATTCAACTTCTGATAAATACTTAGGTTCTTATGATGTCTTGGCTACTGTGAATAAGCTGCAATGAACATTGGAGTGCAGCTGTCTCATCAACACTGATTTCATTTTTTTAAATTTTATTTTAAGTTCAGGAGTACAAGTACATGTTTTATGCATAAACTGTATCATGGGGGTTTGTTGTTCAGATTATTTCATTACCCAGGTATTAAGCTTTATATTCATTTATTATTTTTCCTGATCCTCTCCCTCCTCTCACCCTCCACCCTCCTGAAAGCCCCAGTGTGTGTCATGTCCATGTGTTCTCATGATTTAGCTCCCAATTGTAAGTGAGAACATGTATTTTTTATTTGTTTGTTTCTGCATTAGTTTGCTAAGGATAATGGCCTCCAGCTCCATTCATGTCCCTGCAAAGGACGTGAGCTCATTCTTTTTCATGGTTGCATAGTATTCCATGGTGTATATGTTCCACGTTTTCTTTATCCAGTCTATCATTGGTGAGCATTTAGGCTGATTTCTTGTCTTTGTTATTGTGAATAGTGCTGCAATAAACATACATGTGCATGTGTCTTTATAATAGAATTATTTCATTTATTTAGGATACATACCCATAAGCGAAGTTGCTGGATCATATGATAATTCTATTTTAACTTTTAGAGAACACTCCATACTGTTTTCCGTATGGTTACATAAGTTTACATTCTCACAACAATCTATAAGTGTTCCCTTTTTTCTATATCACCTCCAATATTTGTTGTCTTTTGACTTTTTGATAGTAACAATCCTCACATGTGTGATGTAATATCTCATTGTGGCTTTCATTTGCATTTCCTTCATAACTATAATATTGAAAACCTTTTTATATACCTGTTGGCTACTTATATGGCTTGTTTTCAGAAATGTCTATTCAAGTCCTTTGCCCATTTTTTGACCAAATTTTTTTCTTTGCCATTGAGTTTTTTTGAGTTCCTTATATATTTTGGTTACTAACTCCTTGTCAGTTGTATGGTTTGCACATATATATTCTTATTCTCTAGGTTGTTTCTTCACTCTAGTGATTTTTTCTTGTGCTGTGCAGAAGTTTTTTTTAGCTGTATTCAATCCTATTTGTCTATTTATGTGTTTGTTATCTATGTTTTCAGGGTCATATAAAAAATCATTGGCCAGACCAATGTCGTAGAACTTTTCCCGTATGTATTCTTCTAATAGTTATATAGTAGTTTCAGATCTTATGTCTGAATCTTTAGTTTTTTTTGAGTGTTGATTTTTGCCTATGGTATGAAATGAGGATATAATTTCATTCTTCTACATGTGGATTTTCAGTTTTGAAAAATAATTTATTTCAAAAACAGTCCTTTCCCTACTGTATAATCTTGGCATCTTTGTTGAATAATAATTGACCATAAATGCATAGGTTTATTTCTGGGTTCTCTATTCAGTCCCATTAGTCTATGTGTATATTTTTCTGTGAGCATCATGCTGCTTTGATTAGGATAGCCTTGTAGCAGTCTTTGAAATCAGGTAGTGCGATGCCTCCAGTTTTGTTCTTTTTGCCCAAGATTGCTTTTGCTGCTCAGTGTTTTTCATAGTTTCAAATGAGTTTTAAGATTTTTTCTATTTCTGTAAATAATGTCATTGGAATTTGGGAAGGAAATTGTTAAATTTGTAGATCTCTGCAAACTACTTTCTAATCAAGTATAGAGTCCTAGTTCTCTTAGTATCTTCCATGTAAAATACTATATGTATAAACTCAGAAGAGATAAAGCTTATATCTCTTTGCTTAGTGAAAATAATCTGGAGCATCTCTTCTTATACTTGGATTTCACTCAATTATAGGAATCAAGAGTTTTTAATCACTCGACTCCTAGCTGGTGGTCTTTATAGACTGTATCTAATTTCTTTCAGATTTGGAGCAGCGTGGAAACCACTAGCTGTACTTGCTGGAGAAGTATTCTCTGCAGATCTTTGAGACTCCAACTCAATCAAATTTTCAGATGAGCTTTTCCTTGCAGCTTGTCCTATGCAGGCTATAGCTCAGGGGTCCATGGTCTTCGTTTATGTGGAACAAACCTAGTTTATATCAATATTCCCAATATTCTATTTGGTTAACCATACACCTTACTCCCTTCTCTTGCCTTATCCAACTACTTTCATTCTCAAAAATGTCCTGGTTTGAATGATAAATTATCTGACCACTTTGTTATATGATCTTCTTTTAATTCCTCCATGTAAATATCTAAAGACAATGATCTCTGATCACTGAATTGTAACTCTGATGTATTACTATCCTTGCTGTGTCCAAGGATAGAAAAATATTTATTATTAAAATAAGGCAGAAGGTAAAATTAGTCTTTATAAACTGGTCTGGAGGATTTTAGTTAATCAACAATTCTAATTGAAAGGTAATTATTAATGTATTACTCAAAGATTAATGTTTCTTTCAACATATATTTGAAATTCTTCTAATGTTCAAAGTAGATTTTCTATGCATTGAAGAATGCTGTAAATATAACCTGAGCACATTAGTAAAGGGCTTATACTCAGAGTATCATTATATACTTATGATACTAAATCTAATCTACTTTGAAACTGTGTATGTGAATTCACTCATGGTTATCTCTCATTTAATTCTATACAGATATATCTATACATATACAGGTTTTTTTGTTATTGTGTGAAGACTCATTTAGCCAAAATAGACAGACATCACATACTACATTATGTATCTTGCTTTTCACCCTTAAAAATCTTATATAAATCACTCCAAAGCAAGTTATGTTAGAATAATTCACTTTAATTGCCATATGTTTTATACATACTATACCAAATTATATCCAACTATTCTTCTGTTGAATATTTACATTGTATCTAGTACTATGAACAATACTACTATAATCATTCTTAAATAGATGCATTTAAAAATTATTACCGTTTTTGTGAAATAGATTCACAGAAATGAAACAATTTCTGGGCCCAAATACCTGTGTGTTGTTAATTTTCTTTGAAGTTTTCAGTTGGTCTAATTTATTAGTCCCTTCTCTGCTATAAAGATACCACCCAGACTGGGTAATTTATAAACAAAAGTTTAATTGACTCACGGTTCTGCATGGCCCGGAGGGGGATGGGGCTCAGGAAAGTTAACAATCATGGGGAAAGTGGAAGCAAGGACCCTCTTCACATGGTTGCCAGATAGAGAAGTGAAAGCGGGGGAAATGCCAGATGCTTATAATTCACTCACTATCATGAAAACAGCATGAGGAAAACTGCCCTCATCATCCAATCCCTTTCCACCAGGTCTCTCACTCAACACCTGGGGATTACAATTCAAGATAAGATTTGGGTGGGGACAAAAAGCCTAACCATACCAGCCTTCTAGATGGGCAGAGTATTTCTTTTATTAATGAAAAAAATTACATATCATATATCGTGCCAATGCGTATTAAAGCATTTCATGTATGCGTTTTGTTGGAATGGTGAGTGGAAAGGAATGATGTTGCTTCTTATATTTATTTTTATATTTTAGACTTTTATTTATATGTAAGTTAAACAACAAAATCACTCATTTGAGTACAGTTTGAGGACTTTGGTAAGTTAAAATGGCCATCAAATCACCACAGAAATGAAGTCTGGGACTGACTATCTAATATGCAAGGCATAGTGCAGAATGAATGTGGGTCTCTTTGTTCAAATATTGTTAGGAATTTCAATGGTAACTACCCAGATTTGATTCTTATACAATGTCTACATGTGTGGAAACATCAAATTGTACAACATAAATATGTACAATTATAATGTGTCAATTTAAAATAGAAATGAAAAATAGTGACAGAGAGCATTAAATACAATGCAGAGTACTGAGGACCTGTGTGACCGCACATGCCAAAACACCCATGGACCTGGCCCTGCTTCCATCAGCTCCCCAAAGTTCTCTTGTTCCTTTTCAGTTAATCCCTTGCATTGGGTAACCATTCTCTAAATGTTGTCCATTTAGTTTCACCTGTTCTAGAATTTCATAAAAATTGAGTCACATAGTATATCATCTTTTACGTGTAGCTTTACATTTTATTGTTTTTCACTACTATTTATTCATTTTCTCTTGCATTAATTTCCTTTATAATATTTATTTTTCTTCTACTTTATTATTTTCAGGTTTAATTTTTTATAGCTTCTTAAGGTAGACACTTAGATCTTTAGGTTTTTTTCTTTATTGTCTTCTAGTACAAGTATTTATTATTCTAAATGTCCTTACAAACAGTGCTTTAGTTGCATTTCATAAATTTTGATATGCCATATTTTCATTTTCATTCATTTCCAAATATTTTCTAATTTCTATTGTGATTTCTTCTTTGATCTCTGGGCTATTTAGAAAATGTGCATGTTCAAAAAAAAAAAAAAAAACTATTTGTAGATTTTCCAGACCTCTTTTGTTATTTTTTGTTGTTGTTGGTTGTTTGTTTGAGACAGTCTCACTCCATCACCCAGGCTGGAGTACAGTGGCACCATCTTGGCTCACTGCAACTTTCACCTCCCAGGTTCAAGCAATTGTCCTGCTTCAGCCTCCCGAGTAGCTAGGACTACAGTGCACGCTACCATGCCTGGCTAATTTTTGTATTGTTACTAGAGGCAGTGTTTCACGACGTTGGCCATACTGGTCTCAAACTCCTGACTTCAAGTAATCTACTCCTCCTTAGCCCCCCAGGTGCTGGGATTCCAGTCATCAGCCACCATGCCTGGCTTTGTTATTGATTTCTAATTGAATTCTGTTGATTTTCAGAACATATTCCTTATAAGTTTAATCCGTTTTAATTTATTGGGACATTTTATTCTAGCATAGCATGTTGTCTATTTGAATATTCTGTGTGCACTTGAAAATAAATTTATTTTCTTGTTTTTGAGTGTTTGATAGATGTCAGAACAATTTGATTGTTGCTGTTCAAGTCATCTATGACTTTATTGCTTTTCTGTCTACTGGATATGATTGCTAGGGGAAGAGACATATTACAATCTCCAGTGATATTTCTTCATTTACATTTTTATTTTTTCAATTATGTTAGTTTTTTCAAGTATTTGTTAAATATACAAGATTTGTAATTGTTATATGATCCTCCTATATTGACTCTTGTATTGTTATGGAATAATAGTCTTATTTGTCCCTAGTAATATGAATTTTGTTGAAGTCTACTTTTCTATATATTAATATAGCCATTCCAGGTCTCTTACGCTTATGGTTACTGTGGTATATTTTTTCAATTATTTTGTTTTCAGCCTATATTGTCTTTGATTTTAAGTACATCTCATATAGACAGCATGTGGTTGATTTTGCCTTTTTTATTCAATTGAATAATCTCTCTTTTCATTAGAATGCTTAGACCCTTTGCATTAATATTAGTTGTAGTATGATGGCTCTATGTTATTTTGGCCTGTCATTTTACTATTTGTGTTTGATTTGACATATTTCTTGTTGCTTCTTCCTTGTTCCTTTATTGCCTTGCTTTGTGTTAAACAAATACATATATTTAAATTTTTTATTGATGTTTTAGCTATATATCTTTGTGTGATTTTAAGGGTTGCTTTTGTGATTATATTTCTTTAACTTTTTAACATTTACTTCATTTTATTCTGATTTACTTTTGTTAAAGTATAGAAAATTTATAGCAACAGAGCTCCATTTCCCTGCTTTGTCATATATTAGCAGCTAAAGACATTATTAACCCAATAATACATGTTAATGCTTTTGCTGTATAAATGCAGGTCTTTTAAATACATTAACTTTTTGCAAGGCACATCTTTAAATAAATTAAGATAAAATTCACTTAATCTTTTTTATACTTACCCGCAGTCACCAGCTCCCATGCTCTTCATTTCTTCATTTGGATCTGAGTTACCATTTCCCATCATTGCCCCTTAGTCTTCCTTTAACATTTTTTATAGAATACAAGGCGTAGAATACAGGTTTGCTATCAGTTGCATCTCATACTGTTTGTTTGTGTAGAAATGTCTTTATTTGGCCTTTATTTTTGAAGGGTACTTTTACTAGATAAAGAATTCTGAGTTAACAGGCATTTCCTTCTCTCAGGATTTTGACTGTTTTATTTCAGTGCTTTCTGGTCTCCATTAAATCTATTAAACATGTCATTCTGTCATTGGTGGTGATTGGTTACTGCTCCCTCTTGTTGCTTCCAAAATTTTCTCTTTATTCTTTGCTAATCATTTTTCCTCTTGTATTTGCAGAATGTTTTTCTTTGTGTTTATCTCCCTTGTAGTTTGTTGTGAATTTTTAGTCTGTAAATTAATGTTTTTCAACATATTTGGAAAGTTTTGCGCTATCACTTCTAATTTTTCTATCTTTCCTTGTTTCCTTTTGGGATACCAACTACATATATTGAAACACTTAATATTGATTCACAAATCTCTGAGGTTCTGTTCTTTTTTTCTCAAAATTTTCCTCTCTCCTATTAGGACTGAATTATCTCCATTGATTTATCCCTGAATTCACTTAGTCCTTCTTGTAACAACATGAATCTGCTATTGAGTCTTTAAGCACAATTTTCATTTTGGTTATTATACTTTAGAAAGGATTTCTATTTATTTCTCTTTTATAATGTTAATTTATTTGTGAAGATATCCCTGAGTGTTCTTTCATTATTAGTATTTTTTTCTAAATTATTTGACTGTTTTCTCCCATATGAGCCACAATTCTCTGTCTTTGGATGTCTAGTAAACTTTGGTTGAAAACAAGTTAATATATATAATGTATTGTACTGGCTCTAGGTATAGTTTTGTTTTCTGAGGGTTACTTTTTGTGTTGTGATAACGAGCTAGCAATTCAGTCTGTAAAATCTGTCCACTGCTCAGTGTGTGAATGAAATCTGTCTTTTTTTCCCTTGTTCCCTGTGACTTTGTAATTCAGACACCTAAAGCCAGTAAGATTTCCATCTTCTGCTGTCTGAATAAGGAATAGATTCAAATACATGAAAAGTTTGTGAGATTCTCTAGACTCTTAGTTTCTTTTTCTGGCTCCATGGTATCTACTGCAAGTACATGTAGTTTAGCAGTCGGCCAGAAATGTGTAGTGTCTGTTATCCCAGCTTCCCAGTGTCACCCTTGAATTATTAGCTTCAGTGATATCTGCCATAAACTGTCTGACAGCTTCAGCTGAAGGCAGGCTGAAGGGAATACCCTATGCAAGGAAGTCACAAAATCCAATTTTTACCAGATACACAGAAGTTTGTTAATTTTTAAAAATGAGTAAACACTTCTCCTAGAGTTGTCTGTAGTTAACCATTTCCAGTATCCTTTCATAGTTGTTTTTAATGATTTTGTTTGGTTTATGCTTTTTATTTGCAGAAAGGAATTATACAACTTTGTCAAACTACCAAAAGTCTTTACTTACATTTTTATTTTCCTGACTGCTATGGATTTGAATGGCTTTGCATAATATTGGCCATTTCCTCTGTCTCTTCTGTAAATTATCTTTTCATAATCTTATAATTTTCTCTATTGAGAAATTTATTCATAATCTTGTAATTTTCTCTATTGCTTTTTTCTTGAAAATATTTAAAAACTTTTAAGATACTTTAGAAATTAGCAATTTGCTATCTCCATTACAAATTTGTGTTTAGATTTATCTTTGTCTATGAACTTTGCTTTTTGCATTGTTTTGCTAAAGGGAAAATTAAAATTCATTCATTTTTACCTATGTCAATATGTTCCGTTTCTTTTATGATCTGGATTTCTAGACTCGTTTATGTTTAAGAAGTTCTCTCAACACATTGACACTACTGTTGGTTTTTGCAAAATCCCTAAAAGATTAATTTTTAATTTTTAAATTAAATTTGTTAATGCCTTTATTTCTTTAAATATGCATAAAAGAGTGGTCCATTTAATTTTTAAAAATGGTTAGTTATTGTCTTAGCTCAATTTATATAACATCAGTGCTTTCCCTGCTGAACTACTATATTTAACATATATTAACTTTTCATATACATCAAGATGTAATTATAGATCTGCTATTCTGTTCCACTAATATTTTGTTTATTTATTTTTCTAGCAAGCAGTGAAGCAAATCTCCTTACTGCTTTTTATTGTTTCATTGGATGTTCTCAGCCCTTTTGGAAAAATAAAAACTAGGAACATATTAACTGATTAGTATTCTAATTGAGATTACATTAAATACATTTAAATAAAATTAACATTTTAAAATTTTAATATTTCTATCTAATAACAAATTATGCATTGGCATTTACTCAAATTTTAGTTTATGTTTTGTATTCATGTTTGGCTTATTCTTTTCTTAATTTGGTTCTTCATCATGCATATGCCCTTTATTTCTACATAATACGCAGATTTTTTTCTGAAAATAAATAAAGGTGGTATTGTTCTGTCCATTTTAAGTGCTATTTTGTAATACAAAAATGTTAATTTTCTCCATTTGTGTTGCTACTGGGCTCCTTACCAGATCATTTAATTCTAATAGGTTTTGTATCAGAGCTTTTGAAATGCCTAGAATTTTAATCTCATCCATCAGAAGCAATCTTCTCACTCAGAAATCCTTTTTGATATTTATTCTTACTTGTGAATTTTCTTACTTTAATACATTTTATTTGCAAAAGCAGCCAAAATAATATTGAATGATGATGCCAGTAAGGATCCCTGTGTAGTCACTAATCTTACTTGAAGTGTGCATCAAATAGTATTTTTAAAAGCATGACAATATTATTTACTTTAGGTGTCAGATAAATAAACTTTATAATATTTAAGTAATTTTCTTTCATTAATTATTCATCAGAATGAATAGTGAAATTTATTAAATGCTTTTAAAGCATTGATTAATGTAATCATATTTATTTTTCCACTCAAGTGTATTGATATAAAAGATTATGGTGAATGTTCTCTGATGATGAATTATTTTTACAATGCTTGAATAAACCTTAAATAAACCTTACTGGATCATATTGCATTACTCTTCTGACACCTAATTAAATTCTATATGCTAAGGCTTTATTTAAGCCTCTTGAAGTATTATACCTAAAAAAGATCTGAATACATGGAAACATTTCATCACATAGATTAAAACACTCAATACTTTTTACATGGCAATGTTTGCTAAATGGGCCTCTATATTCAATGCAATCCCTATCTAAATTTTAGCAGACTTGTTGTTGTTGTTATTGCAAAAACTGACAAAGAAGTCCTAACATGTACATGGGAAAGCAACACACAAAATAGCTAGAAAAACATGTGAAAAGGAAGAACAAAATTTCAAGACTTTCATTTCTTGATTTCAAAATTTATTTAAAGGTACAGTTATTGAGACAGAGTGCTACCGGCATAAGGATACTCATATGAATCAACATAACAATATTAAAAGTCCAG
Organism: Sapajus apella; assembly: GCF_009761245.1. Lineage (NCBI taxonomy): Eukaryota > Metazoa > Chordata > Mammalia > Primates > Cebidae > Sapajus > Sapajus apella. The sequence continues at coordinate 4,761,786 of NW_022436947.1, forward strand.
ACACAAATCCTTATATTTGTAGCAAATTGACTTTCTACAAACGTCCCAAGGCAATTCAATAGATATTTTGTTAAGTAAATTGTTCTGGAAACACAGTATATCCACAAACCTAAATACGCACTTCAACTTGTACCATACACAGAGATGAACTCAAAATGAATCATAGACTTACATGTAAGAATGAAAACAATAAAACTTTTAGAATAAAACAAGAAAAACCTTTGAGACCTTGAATTCGACAAAGATTTCTTATATATGAAGTCAAAGCATGGTCCATTAAATAGAAAATTGTTACTATTTTACCTCATCAACATTCAAAACTTTTGTACTTTAGAAGAAACCATTAAGAGAATGAAAAGACAAGCCACAGATAAAATATTTATAAAACATAGATATGTAATAAGATATTGTTTTATATAAAATAGAATTCTTATACTTAATGTAAGAGAACAATAAATGTAGGTGAGGATGTAGACAAAATGAAAACCCTCACACATTAATGATAATAATGTAAAATGGTGCAGTACTTTGGAAAATGTTTTGGTAGTTTCTTAAAAAATTAAACACAAAACTACCATAAGTCCTGACAATTCAATTCTAGGTACTTTCCTAGGATAAATAAACCCCTATGTCCACAAAAGGCTTGCATGTAAGGCTGTACATTCTGAATATTATATGCATATAGTAATAATGTTTATAACAGAATTTGGAAACAAATGTTCATCAACTTGTGAATGGATAGATAACATGGGTATTCCATACAATAAAATAATATTATATGGCAATTAAAGAGAAAGAATTATTGATACCTTCTCCTTCACAGATGAACCATGAAAAAATTATGCTAAGTGAAAGAAGTTAGACAGAAGAGACTGCATGTTATATTAGTATTTTTATAGGAAATGTCCAGAAAAGGTAAATTAATAAAGACAGAAAGTAGGCCAGGAGTAGTGGCTCACACCTGTAATCCCAGAGCTTTGGGACACCACAGTGGGCCGATCACTTGAGGTCAGGAGTTTGAGAGCAGCTTGGCTAATGTGGTGAAACCCTGTTTCTACTAAAAATTAAAAAAATTTTAAAAATAGAAAAAAATTAGCCGGTGTTATGTTGCATGACTGTAATCCCAACTACAGGAGGCTGAGGCAGGAAAATTGCTTGAGCCCAGGAAGTGAAGGCTGCAGTGAGCTGAGATCCTGCCATTGCACTTCAGCTTAGGTAACAGAGTGAGACTCCAACTCACAAAAAAGAAGTAAGAAAGAAAGAAAGTAAATTCATGGTTGACTGTGTACTGGGAGTGGGAACAAGAATTAACTGTAAGTGAAAACAACCTATCTTTTTTTTCTGTCTCTCTGGTGGAATGGGAAATGAAAATGTTCTAAAACTGATTTGTGGTGGTGGTTGCATCATTTAGTAAAGTAACTAAAATCATGGAGTTGTACACTTAAAATGAGTAAATGTTATGACATATAAAATATGACACAATAAATTTGTTCAAAAATCTGTTGGACAGACATGGGTGCCAGCTTCTGGATTCTCTATTCCTTCCCATAAATTCAAATGTCTACCTTACTCCAATTATGTTTTACTTGTTTAGCGTTGCTTTGTCATTCTGGTCATTTGCCTGTATATATTAAATCTAGAGTCAGTTTGACAATTTCTAAAAAGAATGCCTACTAGGATTTTAATTTGGCTTGCATTAAATCTATAAGATTAATTGGCAATTCAACAATATTGAGTACATCTTGAGTATCCCTAATCCAAAAATCAGAAATTCAAAAGTCTGCAAAATTCAAAACTTTGGAGCACCAACATGACACAAGTGAAACCACATATTACAGATCACAGCCAAAATTTTGTTTTATGGAAAAAAATACTTTAAATACTTAAAATAATAATTATTTAAAATACTGTATAAAATTACCTTTTAGTCTATGTGTATAAGATATTCATAAAACAACCATAAATTTTGTGATTAAGCTTGAGTCCCATCTTTGAGATAGATATATCATTATGTATATGAAAATAGGCCAATATCTGAACAAATCTGAAAACTGAAATACTTCTGGTCCCAATGCTGGTCCCAAGCATTTAAATAAGAGACAATCAACCTGTGTTCCCAAATAATTTTATGAGGCACTTACTGTGATATCCAAACTGTATTAGTCTGTTCTCATGCTGCTAATAAAGACATATCCAAGGCTGGATAATTTATAAAGGAAAGAGGTTTAATTGATTCACAGTCCCAAATGGTTGGGGGGGCCTTGCAATCGTGACTGAAGGCAAATAAGGAGTAAAGTTATATCTTACATGGCGGCAGGCAAGAGAGCACGTGCATGGGAACTGCACTTTTATAAAACCATCAGATCTCATGAGACCTATTAACTTTCCCAAGAACAATATGGAAACCGTCCCCCTTCATGGTTCAATTATCTCCCACCAGGTACCTCCCACAACACATGGGTATTATGGGAGCTATAATTCAAGATTAATTTTTCTAAGGAAAATATTAAGCCAAGTCATATCACAAACTAAACAAAGATACCACAAAAATAGCTATAGAGGAATACCCTCTATGATCATAATAGATGCAACAATTTTTTTAATTCAGTAAATAAATTTCTAACATAAAAAATATAACACATTATGTTCAACTGGAGTACATTCAAGAAATTGTAGGTCAGCTTAACATTTCAATATCAATCGATGTAATTTATCATATTAACAGATTTAAAAATCTCATTAAATATCTCTACATATGATATTTTTAAAAAATGCCCATTTTCAGTTTTCTATAGTATATAGAAATACAATTAACTTTTTAAATATTGATTTTGTGACTTGTGACTCATATATCTGATTCAGGATTTTCTACATAAACATCATGTTGTCTGTGAAGAAAGACACTTTTACTTCTTCCTTTTCAAACTTTGCCTTTTCTTTCTCCCTTTCTTTAATGCACTGGCACCTCCAACACAGTGTTGATTGAAGTGATGATAGCAGACCTACTTGCCTTAATGAACATCTTAGGTGGAGAAGCACTTAGTCTTTCATCTTAACTACGATCTGGACCAAGAAATTTTCTACATATCCTTCATCACTTTGAGGAAGTTTTCTTCTAGCCCAAGTTTGCTGAGAGTTATTACTGTGACAATTGTTGAGTTTTGTCAAATATTTTTATGAATGTTTTGAGTCATTTAAGTTATCCTCACCCAACCAGGTCTAGAAAGGTCCTTGGTAACATTGGCTGGCCCAATAGCCCTAACTCTTGTATTCCAGACCTCCCAGAAATTCTATGAATCATCTTGCATCTCTATAATAAATTAATTAACTGCTTTAAGCAGTCAGAATTTGTTTCTCTTATGAGAATTATAAAACCTCACAGACACAATCATCTATATTTTATGTAAACTCTCAGCCATTTTATTCCAATTCCTAATACATTTTCAAATTTTTAGCTTCCAATTATTTATCTATTTGTTTATTCTTTGTAATGGTGTAATTGTATTTTGGGTTTTCAGACTTCTTCTCTCTCCTCCATATACAATTATTCTTTTTTCCTTCTAAATGGCATTTGTTCTCTCTTATGAGTTTAGGAATTTCTTCTAAGGAAAATATTAAGCAGCAATGTTCTTTTCACCTGGGTTCTGAGCAAACAGAAATTAAAATGAAAAAACAAGTAAATGGTAGCCCACATATCATGTATATTAATGATGGAGTGAAGTTGGGGACATGGTATATGTGTGGGCAAGTGCACTTTCCTTTCTAACACAGAACACCAGAGGCCGACTTACCCACCAATCTGAGATCATAATGCAACAGAATTAAAGGCCAAATGGAACATACAATATGTTATTATTAACTGTGGTCACCATGAAGTGCTATAGATTACTGAAACTTACTCCTCCCATCTAACTGAGACCATACCTTTTCATCAACATCTTCCCTTTCCCCATCCCTTCCTTCCTCCCCAGGCTCTAATAATCATCTTTCCACTCTCTGTTTCTATGAGATTGACTTTTTTAGGTTCCACGTATATAAGATCACACAGTGTTTGTCTCTTTGTGCCTGCTAATTTCACTTAACATGATGTCTTCCAGTTGTATCCATGTTGTTGCCAAGGATGGGATCTCCTTATTTTTGACCTGTACAGTATTTCACTGCATATATACTATATACCACAATTCCTTTACCCATTCATCTGCTGATGAACACTTAGGTTGCTTCCACGTTTTAGGTATTGTACATAACACTGAAATACACATGGGAGTGCCGACATCTCTTTGACAGACTGATTCCTTTGGCTATATACCCAGAAATGGGATTGCTGGATCATATGGTATTATATTTTTCAAAATTGCTAAAAGAATAAATTTTTAACATTCTCACAATAAAAAAATAAGTTGGTGAGGTGACGTATATTTTAATTAGTTTCCATTTTTCTACAATATATACATAGGTCAAGACATTGCATTGTATCTTCTAAATATACACAATTAGTATTTATCAATTAAAATATAAATACATATTTTTTAAAAAACAGTAAAAGAAAAATCTTTCAAATGGAGATATGGTGAGAAAATCTCCTGTGCAGAAACAGCAGATAACACTTGCAGGCAGCTAGCTCTGGCAGAGAAGATTTAAGGTGAGCTGAGCAGGGCCCTACTCCTCTTCACTCACAGACTGAGAGGGGATCAGGGTCAAGTGTGTCATTTGCTCCATTTGGAAGGAAAAAATCAGATTCAAAGACACATATTTCTTCTAGCACAGGAAGCAATATCTTTTTTAATTACTTGGAAGGAAGTAATTAATTGTGCTTTTTTGAGTTCTCCTTTGTTCCCTAGTTCTCTCTGATTGCTTTAAGTAATTTTGTGAGGTTTTTGCTTGCTTTGCTCAATCTTTCTATTCCATGTTTCTGGCTTTACCCCAGCATTGGACTCGCTGTGATCATCAATTCATGTTAAAAAATGAGTCAATGAAACACTGAGCATGGGCTCTTGAATGAGGATGCTGTTCTTACCACTCTATCCTGCCATTCCTCTAATCTTTATTTATTGACACATAAGTCAGTAAGTGTCTTCCTGGGCTTTAGGCTGAGGATTATAACAGTCATGTTATACTCAAATGGTGAGCACAGCTGGGAATTATTTTTCTTAGACTCAGATAACAGAGAGATTGCAGTGTTAAAGACTGTGGACTCTAAAGCCTAAAATAGATAATCAGAGACAATTTGCTAATCATCCTAAAACTTCTAGGCAGATTCATAGTTTCACAGTTTTAGGAAGGTAAAAATCGATTGTCTTTTGAAAGATACTCAATTGAAGAATTAGTGAGGATAAATAGATATTGCATATAAAAGGGTTTACTTCTTAAATGGCCAAACTAAAACAATATGAGCTATTTAGACAATTAGAGCTTATCAATATTGAAAAATAATTCTATTTTTCAGTAAATCAACCAAAAAAATTTTCTGAATATATCCCATCAACACTACCTGTAGAGTATTCATGTGCATTTAATATAGTAACACTTTTAAAATGGAGGAAATATCTAGGCAAGTGATTCTCTAAAGTCTTTGTAGAATATTAAATCTAGGAGATAACCCTTAAAATCCCTAAGCAATTTACTTAGTTTTTCTCTTGGGGCTCACACTGCATGCTAACACATTCTGAGAAGCCATCAATAAACAAAATTGTATCACTTTTAAACTTTTTCCCAAATAGTATGCCATAGTCATGATTTTCACATACAAACCCATGGATATATGTTAAGGCTCCAAGGTTAAACAGAGCATACTTTAGAAAATGTGGTTCTAAGATCATGCTCTGTCCTAGTAAGATAAAATGTATGGAAATATAATAAAAAAACAGTTACTAATTATAGTATATTTTTGCCAAAGACAAGTTTGCAAAGTTTGTGCCGTTTTAGTCAAATCATGTGGAAAACCAGCATCAAATGCTTGAGCCAAAGATTTTTGCTCTCAGGCACTTAATGACTGAGGTCCTTACATGCATCATTGATAATGACAGGAACTATTTAAGGAATATTTGAGAATCTTCAAAAGAAAACAACTTATTGGTGAAAAATATGAGCAGATGAACATTCATTTAGGAGATAAATGTTTTGCTGTCAAAATATTTGTCTAAAATTCTGCTGTTTTATAGGTCATAGACACTTTCTGTTAAAACATATATCTGGATAAACAGAACTAAAAGTGATAGAAGCGTAAAATGCTAAGTGCACTAGTAAAGTAAATGACTTTGAAAAGACAGTTTGAAAAACTTCTTATCAAAATGGATTCTAGCAATTCTAGTTTTAAAATATGAAAATAGCATCTAGAATGAAATGGAATTAAAATCATCATGTTCACTGATGCTCACAGTTATTTATGAGCAGCAACACCATTATTTTTAAAAGAAATCTTGCTCTGAATTACAATATTGAAAACCAGTCAAAGTGGTGTTGAACTGATTAGAATCAAGTGTTTGCCAGGTTCCCTCATCCCCTGACAGCATCTGCTTTACCATGAGTAATGATTCGACAGCCTCATCTAAAGGATCTTTTGACAAAGAGATTCCTATAACTCTACCTACTGGGAGACAGCTCTGTGGATCTCAGGGAAAACACTGATTTGGTGTAACATGGTCACAGTTCAGAAGTCCCCTTCTTTTCAAACTTTTCAGTATTTGGAAACCCACCTTCTTAAATAGTGCAGTTCTAAAGTGTGGCTTCTAGTGCTTTCTCCTAACTTGCATAATTGTGGATTTTGCTGTAATTTTCCTTCAGTATCTTCTGGGAGGCTCTGTGACTTCAAGGTATCATTATGGATTTCATTTTCAATTCATTTAAAAAAAAAAAAAAGGATAATGACTGTCCTCAGCACTATTGGATTATAGCCTTCACCTTCAAGAAGTGTTTTGTGAGTCTCTCTACCAGAATAAAGTTTACTCTTTCTTCTTTGTTTTTCCTGTTATAACTTAGAAGCTCCATTTTTTTTTCTTTAGTGTTAATGTGTATGAAAGTCTTGGTATTCCCATTGGTCTTGGGTAATCTTGAATATGCAACATGGCTTTCCATTTCTTCTGTCTTTCACAGCTCAGAATAAAAAAAATAACAGCAATGCTGATTAACCAATGCAGTCATTGTAATTAATTCACTATCATAAAAGGGTCCACAAAAAGACAGAGGATCACATAATGAGAACAAAAGGACTAAAATGGTTTAAGATCCAAGTAAAGCATATTTTAAATTAAAACGATCTTGAAAAGGTTACTGTCGATTAGTTTGGAACATCAAATTCTATTCTAAGAGCACCAGGAAATTCAACTCAATAAGGGAGGCTCGGAGAATCCTTGGGAAAAATAACAAACTCCTTTGTTTTATCTTGATTGTTTTGTGTTTTTACTTATCAGGTTTTTGTAAGATAAAGCTCTTCTCTTCACTGCAATGTGAAGGAGATACTCAGAAAAAGAAAGCACTAGAAAGTTTTCTTTCTGATAATAGTGTAAGAGGTTAGAGGTGTCTTCTTCCTCTTCTCTTTCTCTTGTTTATTCTTCTTTTCTCCCTCCTTTCCACTCCTCCTTCTGTGTTTAATGAGGTCATTCTTATCCAGGCTAAAAGATTATGCATAATCATTATCAACTCAGCATGAGAAGATGAATCGTTTTCATAAAGGGATATGTGTGTGTGTGTAAACTCTTCCTGGTTGTTGTGCCATAGTAAAGACTTTAAACCATAGACAAAGCCTTGTAAGCAAAGGGCTAGCCATATGCAGAAAGCAGAAACGGGACCCCTTCCTGACAACTTACACTAAAGTTAACTCCAGATGGATTAAAGACTTAAACATAAGACCTAACACCATAAAAACCCTAGAAGAAAACCTAGGCAAAACCATTTAGAACATAGGCATAGGCAAGAACTTCATGACTAAAACACCAAAAACATTGGCAACAAAAGCCAAAATAGACAAATGGGACCTGATTAAACTCCAGAGCTTCTGTACAGCAAAAGAAACAATCATTAGAGTGAACTGACAACCGACAGAATAGGAAAAAATTTTTGCAATCTACTCATCTGACAAAAGGCTAACATCCAGAATCTACAAAGAACTAAAACAGATTTACAAGAAAAAACAAACAAACCCATTCAAAAGTGGGTGAAGAATATGAACACTTTTCAAAAGAAGACATATATGAGGCCAAAAAACATGAAAAAATGCTCATCATCACTGGTCATTAGAGAAATGCAAATCAAAACCACATTGAGATACCATGTCATGCCAGTTAGAATGGCAATCATTAAAAAATCTGGAGATAACAGATGCTGGAGAGGATGTGGAGAAATAGGAACATTTTTACACTGTGGGTGGGAGTGTAGATTAGTTCAACCATGTGGAAGACAGTGTGGCGATTCCTCAAGGACCTAGAAATAGAAATTCCATTTGACCCAGCAACCCCATTACTGGGTATATATCCAACGGATTGTAAATTGTTCTGTTATAAAGACACATGCACAAGTATGTTCATTGTGGCACTGTTTACAATAGCAAAGACCTGGAACCACCCTGAATGCCCATCGATGATAGACTGGACAAGGAAAATGTGGCACATCTACACCATGGAATACTATGCAGCCATAAAAAATGATGAGTTTGTATTCTTTGTAGGGACATGGATGAACCTGGAAACCATCATTCTTAGTAAACTGGCACAAGAGCAGAAAATCAAACACCACATGTTTTCATTCATAGGCGGGTGTTGAACAATGAGAACACATGGACACAGGGAGGGGAGCATCACACAGTGGGGTCTGTTAAGGGGGGTACTAGAGGAGGGACAGCAGGGGGTAGGGAGGTTGGGGAAGGATAACATGGGGAGAAATTGCCAGATATAGGTGACAGGGATGGAGGCAGCAAACCACATTGCCATGCATGTACCTATGCAACAATCCTGCATGATCTGCACATGTTCCCCAGAACCTAAAGTATAATACTATATATATATATATACACACACACACACACACACACACACACATATATGTATATATATATGTAAAAAATTAGAAAGTGCTCATGTTTACTGTTCATGGAATAGGTATATCAACTTGCCAGACCCAAAGTGAATTAAAACTGGAAAAAGTTTTTCTTTTTGAGACAGTGTCTTGCTCTGTCACCCAGCCTGGAGTGCAGTGCAGTGGCATGATCTCAAGTCACTGCAACTTCTGCCTCCAGGTTCAAGTTATTCTCATCCCTCAGCCTCCCAAGCAGATAGAATTATAGGCACGTGCCACCACACCCTGCTGATTTTTGTATTTTTGGTAGAGACAGGGTTTTACCATTTGGCCAGGCTGGTCTTGAACTACTGGCCTCAAGTAATCTGCCTGTCTGGGCCTCCCAATGAAAAACAAAACAAAACCAAAAAAGAACTTCTGAAAACAAAGTGTTTTATCACTTTCAGAGTTTATACCCAAGAATAGAGTTATTTCCCTTTGGGAAATAAGTAAGCATTTATATTCTCTCCAATTTGTTTTGTTCTTTTGAATTGTTCATTCACTCTTTAAAATTCAGGTTTGTAGCTTACAGTCTTTTGTGAGTTTTCCAGGCAGACTTTACACATCCCCATCTTCCATTTCAAAGACCTGTGTAAGTGATTTTAATAGATCATTTCACATCATGTTGTAGTAATTTGGTTTTCTCTAAACAACTGAAATAGCCAAAACCAAAGATCCCTGATTAACTTATAAGCTGTTCATGGCAGATGCTGTTTATCACACAAGAAAAATTGTATTTTATTTTTGGATATGTTACCCTCCTAAGAGATTTTTACTTCACATTTCTACTTAACCTGTTTTTCCAAATGATGTCATCTGGAGAAGGCTATTCACCCCCACTTTGTGTGATTCTTATCTTTGAATTGCTACAGAAATTTAATGAAATTCCCTTACAGCACAATTACACTGGACCATGCTGCTTCATTCACAAGGCTTTAATTTTCCTTTTCCAGAAAGTACCTGCTATTACTATGTTGTAATATAATGGTCAGGATTGAATTCTTACATTGAATCCTACTCATTGTTTAAGTGACAGCTCCAAATACTACTATAATTAAAGCAGCTCATATTCAAACCCACCAAAGCTCTTCTGAAAGCCTTAACTAGAAACAGCTACAATTTGTTGAATAGCTTTAGGTTTTTGAAACTAGAAGAGAAATAAATGATTTTAAAACAACAAAACAAAACAAAACAAAAACAAATCAAAATGCGGTGCTTTGGAGAGTAAATGTCAGCATTGGGATAACTCAGCTGAACTGTCAGCTCTTAGCTGCTCCAGATATTTGACCATGGCCTTCAAGTTTAAAAACGACTAAAGACCTAAAGAAAGCACTCATATATAGAATATATTTCTGGGATTATATGGTTAAGTATCATTTTCAAGCAAAGATTGTAAATGAATTATGTGTCCGAAAAGGATCTTGGATTTAAGAAAACCACAGTGGTCACAATGTCTTTATTAAATCATAATAGAAATATCTGGAAAAAGAAAGTCTGAATCTTAAAAATGCCCAAGGACCTAATACCAGTTCAAGAAACAAAATCTATATCACCCAATTTCAGTGGATCTTATTTTACCTTAATATTTAGATTCTGAGGGTTTCTATAGTTCTTTAAGAAGCATGATTTGGATATGAATGCTGAGTATAAAAGAAAATAATTTTTGAAAGTTTACTGTAACGACACCCTAGTAGTAATGAACATGCACAATGTCCAGATCTTGGCTTCTCTTTACCGTTCTCCAATAATAGAATGAAACTCAGGGATCTCTGGAGAAATGGCTGATTCTAGGGCTGGGATGTTGTAAGTACAAGATGAACCTGGAGCTACTTGTAGTCTCAAAAGTTAAAAACACACTCAAACAAAATAAAACAAACAGCAAAACAAAGGATGGGACAAGTCAAATTGACACAGTAACCAATTTCAAAGAGCTTCCCATTGTCAAAGCTAAAATAATTTTTTCAATAAAATAATGATAGTATTGGATTATATCACAATGAATAAAATGAATATCCATGAGTGCCAACTGATGTGAATAAATAATTGAGTAAATAAATAAATGGTGGAGAAAGAGCAAATCGTTTTTAGGGAAGAATTCCAAATGTTAATTTTCCTCCTCTTGAGTATGGACTGGACTGAGTGATTCACTTATAAGGAACAGAATATGAAAAGGGGGAAAAATAGTAACTTTGTAGCAGAGAAACCTGCCAGATACAACCTTAATCAAGTGGTCAAGGTTAACATCATCTGTGATCTGTCATGTTGATATCATACACCCTCTGATTTTATGCAATGAAAGGACACCTCACCTCTGTGGTACCATTCTCCAAAACTCAGAACCCTAGTTACTGTGGTCTGAATCTCTGTGTCCCCTTCAAATCCATATGTTCAAACCCTAACCCCTGAGGTGATGGTTTTAGGAGGTGGTCTTTGGGAGTAGAGCCGTCATGGATGGGATTAACTCCTTTTTAAAAGAGCCCCCTGAGATCTGCTTAAGCCCTTCCACCATGCAAGAACTTTGTAAAAGACACCAGCTGTACACCAGAAAAGGGACCCTCACCAGACACTGGATCTGATGGTGTCTTGATCTTGGACTTGTCAGCCTCCAGCACTGCAAGAAAAAAATGTATAGGGTTTATAAGCACCCAGCTTATGATATTTTGCAATGTCAGCCCAAATGGACTAAGACACTTGTCTAGTCACAAGGAAACATCAAGCGAACCCAAATTGAGGACTATTCTGCAAAAAAACCTTCTTTATGACTAATATTCAAAAGTGTCAAAGTCATGAAAAACAAGACAGAAATTTTCACAGACTAAAAGAGACGAAGGAGACATGATGACTAAATGTGGTGTGTTATCTTGGATTCGATCCTGGTACAGAAAAAGAACACTAGTAGAAAAACTGGAGATGTCTAAATTAAGTCTGTAGTTTAGTTAGTAGTATTGTAACAATGTTAAGATTTCAGTTTTGACAAATGTATCATAGTTAAATAAAATGCTAACATTAGGGAAAGCTGGTGGAAGGGCATATGGGAACTCTCCGCATTATCTTTAAAATTTTCTTTTAATCTAAAATTATTTCAAAGTAAAAAGTTAAAAAATTAAGATAGGATCTTTACACAAAGTTTATACTTTTGATCCCTGCATTAGAATAAGCGCTTTCCCTATAAAGTGGGGAACACTTACTTCATCAAGTAACTTTTAGTCCTATTCTCCCCATGTGTTAGAAGACACATATTCCAAGGACAAGACTGATATTTATGGTCCTTAAAAAGATCACAAATATACATGGGTCTACAAGGGCTGAACCTGTAACCAGAGCCAGTGGTTCTCGATTCTCACTGTGCATCAAGCTTGTAGGATGCTTAATAAAATACGGAGGCTAGAGCCACAGGCTAGGGGCTCAGGTTTTATTGATCTTAGGTAAGCCAAGACACGATTACTATTTTAAGATTGTCCCAGGTGATTATATTATGTAGCTAGGCTTGAGACCTACTGTACTCAATCTATTGAGACACATAGGAACTGAGATTCCAAAGAGGGATGAAAAAATAAAAAGAGGCAGGAAGTAAACCTTATCGTAAGTCCCCAACAGAGCCATTAGTTAATTTTCAAGGGGGAGAAAGCCAAATGTGATTGTTCTAGTAATAGACTAATTATTCATATATCTCAATTATAGGACAGACATGGGAAGTGTCAGAAATATCAGAATTGAATATAGAATTGTCTTCATAAATAAATGTTGATTTTTCTACATTGAATGGAATATAAAGAAAGGAAGAGTCAAAGCAGCATGGGAGAAATATGCTAGAAAATGAGAATCTGTCACTTATTTTGCCCAAGGCTGTCTTATTAGCCTTACCCAATCAGAGTGGCAGTCTTTTCTTTATGGCTGGTATCCCTTCAGATTAGTATTCATAGATTGCATTGTTATTGGTAAGTGACTTTCATAACATATTAGCTACTATGCATGCTAATTCAGAATGATGGAAGAGTACTAATGTGAGAATAAATTTATACTTGATTTCTAATTGCCTTCATGATGCCTCTGAACGTCAAGAACTGAAAAGAGAGAGAGAGAAAGGGAGAGAAAAGGAGAGAGTGAAAACAAGTTAGAGCAATTGTGATTGAGAGAGAGAGAAGAGGAAGAGGGAAGAGAGAAATGGGTGTTGGAGGAGGGGTTGGAAGTGGGGGCAGAGCTGAATCCTTTTCTCCAACACCCCCTAACCCAAAACAAATCTAAGTCGCCTTAATGGATTTTTTTTAAAAAACAAAGATGGCTTCACTGTCTCTGTAATTTACAGTTTAGAATTTACTCGTTATTTTTTTCAACAGGGATTAGGAATCCTCACAGCTCAAAAAATACCCCGAAAAAAGAATGAAATCATGTCTTCTGCAGCAACATGATTGGAACTGAAAGCCATTAATTAAGTGAAATAAGTCAGAAAAAGAAAGTCAAATACCATATGTTCTCCTTCATAATAGGGAGCTTAACAGTGTGTACACATGGACATACAGAGCGGAATAATAGACATTAGAGACTCCAAAAGATGGGAGTGGTAGCAGAGTGAGGGATGAGAAGTTACCTATTGGGTATAATTTAAATATTCAAGTGAAGGTTACTCTAAAGTCCAGACTTCATAACGCAATATATGCATGTAAAAAAAACTGTACATGTACTCCACAAATCTATGTATTTTTGTAAAAATAAAAGTAACTTGGTTTATACTATTGATTTTATGACTTGACCTAAGAGCTTGATGTCAAGGTATTTTTTAAAAAATACACTGCCTCGGTAATGACAGACGCCCCTCCCCCACAGAGCAGGACTGTCCCGGGTTCAGCTGTGCTTGCTGTGAAACTCTCAATCCAGAGACTTTCCGATTGCTGTTCTTTTGTGAGGGTGGGACCAGCCGAGCCTGATCGCCTGGTTCCCTACCTCAGAGCCATTTTTTAAAATAAATCATTCTACTCTAAGGACACGTGCACACGAATGTTCATTGCAGCACTGTTTACAATAGCAAAGACCTGGAACCAACCCAAATGCCCATCGATGATAGACTGGACAGGGAAAATGTGGCACATATACACCATGGAATATTATGCAGCTATCAAAAACGATGAGTTTGTGTCCTTTGTAGGGACATGGATGAACCTGGAAACCATCATTCTCAGCAAACTGACAGAAGAGCAGAAGATCAAACACCGCATGTTCTCACTCATAGGCGGGTGTTGAACAATGAGAACACATGGACACAGGGAGGGGAGCATTACACACGGGGGTCAGTTGGGGGAAAATAGGGGAAGGACGGTGGGGGGTGGGGAGCTGGGGAGAGAGAGCAAGGGGAGAGATGCCAGATGTAGGTGATGGGGAGGAAAGCAGCAAATCACACTGCCACGTGTGTACCTATGCAACAATCTTGCCTATTCTTCACATGTACCCCCAAACCTAAAATGCAATAAAATAAATAAATGGGAAAAAAAATACACTGGTTTAATTTTTAACATGTATTTTACAACTGTCTGCTATAGACTGGCTGTTTGTGCCCTGCAAAATTCCTATGTTAAAATTCCAATCTCCAATGTGATGGCATTAGGTGGTGAGCCTTTGGTAGGTGTTTAGATCATGAGGATGTACTCCTCATGACTGGAATTAGTGACCTTCTAAGAAAAGACCCCCAAAGAGCTCCCTCTCCACCTCTTCTGCCACATGAAGAGGGAGCAGGAAAATGATAGTCTGTGAAGCAGGAAGCAGACCCTCAAAAGACACAGAATCTGCTGGTCCTTTGGTCTGGGATTTTCCAGCCTCCAGAACTGTGAGAAACAAACTTCTGTTGTACATAAGCCATCCAGTCTGTGGTAGTTTGTTTTATCAGCCCAAACAGGGTAAGACACTATTAAAAACACGTTTATTGAACATTTGCTATGTGGCAGGTTTTATTCTGAGTTTAAGGAGTCCCACTATGTGCTGCATAGATAAATTGTTATTGTCACAGAAAAGGGGTCCCAATCCCAACCTCAAGAGAAGGTTTTTGGATCTTGTGCAAGAAAGAATTCAGTGCAAAATGAAAGCAAGTTTGTTAAGAAAGTAAAGGAATAAACAAAGCGGCTACTCCATTTTTATGGTTATTTCTTGATGATATGCTAAACAAGGAGTGGATTATTTATGTCTCCCCTTTTTAGACCATATAGGGTAACTTCCTGGCATTGACATGGCATTTGTAAACTGTCATGGCACTGGTGGGACTGTAGCAGTGAGGACAACCAGAGGTCACTCTCATCGCCATTTTGGTTTTGGTGGGTTTCAGCCAGCTCCTTTACTGCAACCTGTTTTGTCTGCAAGGCCTTTATGACCTGCATTTTGTGCTGATATCTCATCCTGTGACTTAGAATGACTTAACCCTCTGGGAGGGCAGCCTAGTAGGTTTCAGCTTCATTTTACCCGGATCCTGTTTAAGATGGAGTTGCTCTGGTTTAACAGGCCTCTGACATTATCACTGATTCTGATAACGACTAGATATTTACATTTATAACCCAAATCAAGTAACACTGAGACATTCAACTCATATAATGGTTATCAATAATTTCAAAGTACCACCTAATATTTTTTCTTGAGAATGACGGTTTCAGTCATCACTTTCAATAAAAGTTTTCTAGTCATCAACTTATTCATTCACTTATTCATTCAGTCCTTCATGTGTAACTTGTGTTCATCAAATATTTATGGAGATAAATAATACTCTACAACTAAAATAATATTCTATTCTGCTCCTTATTTAACCAGACAGTGTGAACATCTTTCCAGGTCAAGGAACAGCATCTAGATTTTGATGGGATAGTATCCTCTTTTATGCAGCACCATGATTTCTTTTCATTAAAATGTTTTGTATGATTTAAAGTTTTAAATATGAAAATGTGTGTGTGAGTCCGTTTTCACAGTGCTGTAAAGAACTGCTTGAGACTGGGTAATCTATAAAGAAAAGAGGTTTAATTTAATCATAGTTCTGCATGACTGGTGAGGCCTCAGGAAATACAGTTTTGGTCAAAGGTGAAGGAAAAGTAAGTACCTTCTTCACAAGGCGGTAGGAAAAAGAGACAGATCGGGGAAACTGCCACTTTTGCACTGTTAGATCTCATGAGAACTCCCTCGCTATCACAAGAACAACATGAGGGAAACCACCCCCATGATCCAGTCACCTCCCACCAGGTCCCTCCTTCCACACTTGGGAATTATAAATCAAGATGAAATTTGGGTGGCACACGAAGCCAGACCATATCAATGTGTTTCTGAGAAACACAAGAGAAATACCATTCGGAGCAAATAAAATAAAATGCAGCTACAATTCAACCACCCAGTGTTCATTATTAACATGTTAATGCATCTCCACTCCAATTGTTATTGTTGTTAATATTTGTTTCATTTGTTTAATACTCACAGGTAATATTTTTCTCTTGGCCTAAAAATTAAAACATTAGCAGAAATGTTAGCCTCCTGTGGCAACCACTCCCACTTCTAATTTTCCAGTCATTGGAAAAAGACTGTTTTTAATTTGTTCTATAACTTTCTAAAATGTTTCCCATGCATTTATATACACATAAATGAAACTGTAAAATATCATTTATCTGTCCCGACTGCAAACTTATATTTATAAATATGGTTTATTTTGTGCACATAATTCTACAACTTGCTTTCTCTCCTGTATTTATTAAGTTCATTTCTTTAAAATATTTTCATATTATTGTTTACTTACATAGTGAATTAGGCCTTTCTTCTTATTAGATATGTAGGTTTTTAACATTTTTTACAGTTTACAAACAACATAGTAATGACATTTATTATATGTGTCTCTCCATGTACATATACAAATGTTTGTCCTGATATGCAAGATAAACACAGTTTTACTTTTAATAACCACTCTGATTTGATAATAAGCCTTGGTATTAGGTAGAGCAGGTGTGAAAGGGGATGGCCAGTTACTCATCAATCTGAATCCTATTCCTAGAAACACTGAAAACTAAATTTTCAAGTTCCTCTTGGAGCGATATCAAGGCCTTGTAACAATTTTGGGTGACTGGAAGGTAGGGATTTTCCCTTAGAGTAAAATTTAGGAAATTCTCTCTCTTCCAGAACAAAAAACTTTATGCTCCCAAGAGGACTTCAGCATTGCTCTGGACCAGTGATACTGTGGGCATCTCATTCTCCTCCATTTTTCCTGGGAAAGTTTATTGTGGTTATCCTGTCCCTGTTCACCATTGCACATATGGTGCATGTGGCAGAGAGGGCAAATAAATTAGTGTAGATGCAGGTAATTTACTTTTTATTTCAAAGGTCGCCAAAGAAGGAAGGACTATCTGTCATACTGAGATCTTTGACAATGAGCTGGTTGCATTGAAGAAATGGTTGTCCTGGAAGTTGGCAGATTTTAAGGCAGGAAAGGAAAGTTAAATGGCTTTTTGGTAACAAAATGGTCAGAATGATGGACTATGGAGGAAACATCTAGATACTTACTGCTGAATCCCCTCTTACTGAGAGAAAACTGGAGTTTTATATGCATATATTTGTGGAGTTATAGATATATTTGTATGTATATGTGTATCTCTGTGTGTCTAATATCATATGTATTAAATTAACCTTTTAATTTGAAGCGATTTTTGATTATCATTCTGTTTTAGGAGATAATACAGAGACCCCCATGTATCTTTTACCCAGTTTCCCTCAATGATGGAATCTTATAAAACTATTGGGCAACATAACAACCACACTATTGACATCAATACAGTGACAGTGAAACATTTACAGGTCCACAGGGATCCCTCATGTTGTCTCCCTTTAGCTGCAGTCATTTCTTTCCCTCTCTCACCTCCTTCTTAATCCCTGGAAGCACTAATCTTGTCTCCATTTCTATAGTTTTAACAATGTTATGTATAATGTAACCTTTTGGGATTGATTCTTTTCATTCATTATAGTTTCCCAGGGAATCATCCAAGCTGTTGTCTGTTTCAGTAGTTTATTATTTTTACCGCTAAATAGTACGCCATGACATGACACACCAGAGTTTTGTTAAAGAACATCTGGGTTGTTTCCAGTTTGGGGCTATTACAAACAAAACAAGTATAAACATTCATGGATGAGATTTTGTGTGAACATAGGTCTTCATTTCCCTGGGATAAACTCAATAGTATAAATCACTGGGTTGGTTAGTAAATACATGGTTGATTTTAAGGCACTGGCAACCTGTTTTCCAGAGTGGCTATACTGTTTTGCATTCCCGTTAATAATGTATGAGTGATCTAATTTTTCCACATCCTGGTCAGCATTTGGTGTTGTTTATGTATCTATTAGCCATTGTCATTAGCATCTTGTGATATTTCACTGTGGTTTTCATTTGTGTTTGCCTGATGGCTAATACTTATTTGACATCAGTATATCTTCTTTTGTGAAATGTCTGTTCATGATTTATGGCCATTTTCTAATTAGATTGCCTGCTCTTTTTACTGTGGAGGTTTGAAAGTTCTTCAAAGATTCTGGCAAATATATTCTCACCTTCTATATAGCTTGTCTTTTAACCTTGTCCACAGTCTTGCAGAGAGCAATGGTTTTGAATTTTTATGAAATCACATTTATCAATTTTTCTTATTATGGCTCATACTTTCTATGTCAAATCTAAGGACAGTTTTTCTAGCCTTAGAAATTAAGTATTTTTTCCGGTGTTTTTCTGCCCTAAAAGTTTTGCAAATTCATACTTTTAACTTTAGAATGCATTTGAACTATATTTTGTATAAGGTATGAGGCCTAAGCTGAAGTCACATTTTTGTTGCAGATGTCTAATTGCTCCTGCACCATTTGGTGAAAAGGCAGTTTTCCTTCTTTTTTAAATGTTTAGTAGAACTTTCCAGTGAAAACATCTGGCCTGAAGATTTTTTGAGGGGCTGACTATTATTTTTAAATTCAATTTTCATAATTGTTATGGAGCTATTAGAATTATTTACTTCACATTGGATGTGTTGTGGTTATTTGTGTTTTCAAAGAGGTGACTCATTTTATCAAAGTTGTCCAATTTATATATGTAGAATTTTTTTGTGGTATTCTCTAATAACCCTTTGGGCTATTTTCAGGGTGTATAATGATACATGCTGCTTAATTTCTGTTATTAGTAATTAGTATCTTTTTTATTTTTCTTTGTTCATCTTCCTAAAGGTTTGATCATTTTATTGGTGTTTTCCTACAACCAGCTATTTGTTTCATTGGTTTCTTTTTTTAGAGAGAGAAATTTTCACTTTTACAGTTTTATTACAAATTTTCAAATTTCTCATGAAGACAAACAATACTAACAAGTTCGTCAGCAGTCCGGAAATAACTCATACCTATAGTGAAATTAGAAATTGTAGTTTTAAAAAATGCAATAATTTTCCACATTAAATGGAATATATTGCCTTAAATTGCATTTTTATTAATAATAAGAATATAAACTTTTCTTTTTTTTATTATACTTTAAATTCTGGGGTACATGTGCTGAACGTGCAGGTTTGTTTCATAGGTATACATGTGCCATGGTGGTTTCCTGCGTCCATCCCCCCGTCATCTATATTAGGTATTTCTTCTAATGTTATCCTTCCCCATTCTCCCCACCCCCTGCTATGCCTCCCTGAGTCCCCCAGCCCCCAACAGGCTTTGGTGTGTGATGTTCCCCTTCCTGTGTCCATGTGTTCTCACAAGTTCATCAACAGTCTGGAAATAACTCATACTTTTAGTGAAATTAGAAATTATCCTTTTAAAAAATACAATAATTTACCATATTAAATGGAATATCTTTATTGCCTTAAGTAGCATTTTTATTGATAATAAGAATATAAACTTTTCTATATTTAATAATCTTTACATGTCTAGTTTTGGAGGGCCAATTTTTCATATATTTTATCAATCTTTTATGTGGTTTATCTCTTTGCTATCTGCAAAATCTATATTTTAAGGACCTTAATATTATTTGTTACGTACATTGCAAATAATTTCTAGTTTGGCTTTATCTTTGTTAAAGGATATTTTATAACAATTTTTTTTAAAGCTTTTAAAAACAAAAAAAAATCTTTTTCTTTGTGATTTCTGCTTTCAATATAAAGGCCTTAATTTTTTTTTAGTAACTCATCTCTTTAAAAAGCAATTCTCCTTTTTATGTGATCTAGCATTTGTGTCTGACCCTTTCCCAAAGAGTAACTTTCTTTTTTGTTTTTCATTTTTATTTTAGGTTCAGAAGTACATGTGCAGGTTTGCCATACAGGTAAATTATGTGTTACGGGGATTTGGTGTACAGATATTTCATCACCCAGGTAATAAGCATAATACCTGAAAGGTAGTTTTTTGATCCTCACTTTCCTCCACCCTCTACCCTCAAGTCCTAGTGCCTATTTTTCCTTTTTTTGTGTCCATGTTTCCTCAATGTTTGTCTCCCACTTGTAAGTGAGAACATTCAGTATTTGATTTTCTGTTCCTGCATTAGTTCGCTTATGTTGTTGCAAAGAATATGATTTCATTCTTTTTTATGACCACATAGTGTTGCATTGTATATATGCGCTACCTCATTTTCTTTATCCAGTCCACCACTGATGGGCATCTAAGTTGATTCCATGTCTGTACTATTGTGAACAGTGCTGCAATGAACATACAAGTACATGTGCCTTTTTGGTAGAACAATTTACTTTCTTCTGAGTACTTACCCAGTAGGGATTGCTGGGTTGAATGGTAGTTCTATTTAAGTTGTTTTTTTGTTTGTTTGTTTGTTTGTTTGAGGCAGGGTGTCTGTGTTGCTCTGTTGCCTAGGCTGCAGTGCAGTGGGAAGATCCTGCAACCTCCACCTCCTGGGCTCAAGCAATCCTCCCACCTCATCTTCCAGTAGCTGGAATTTCTCACTAATTCTTTGAGAAATCTCCATACTGCTGTCCACCGTGGCTGAACAAGTTTACATTCCACGAGCAGTGTATAAACATTCCTTTTTCTCTGCAACCCTGTGAGCCTGTACTTTTTTACTTTTTAATAGCCATTCTGACTGGTATGAAATGGTATTTCTTTGTGGTTTTGATTTACATGTTTCTAGTGATGAGTGATGTTGAGCATTTTTCATATGCTTGCTGGATGCATGTATGTCTTCTTTGAAAACTATCTTTTCATGTCTTTTGCCCACTTTTTAATGAGGCTGTTTTTTGCTTGTTACTGTGTTTAAGTTCCTTATAGATTCCGGATATTAGACTTTTGTCAAATGCATGTTTTGCAAATATTTTCTCCCATGCTGTTCGTTGTCTGTTTACTCTGTTAATAGTTTATTTTGCTGTTCAGAATCTCTTTAGTTTCATTAGATCACATTTGTGAATTGTTGTTGCAATTGCTCTGGGGTCTTCTTCATGAAATCTTTGCCATGACCTATGTGCAGAATGGTACTTCCAGGGTTATCTTCCAGAGTTTCTATACATTTAGATTTTACATTAAAAAAGGCGTAAGTTTTTGAAGTGCTTTTCTCAGATATATGATATTACAAAGAGAGGCAAATAATGATAGTCACTCAATTCATTAGATATTCTGTAACTGGCAGTGTCTGTAAAGAACTTTATCTTTCTTGATGTAAGCGGACATTTTAATGTGTTTTTAGCCTCTAAACTTTGAGCATTTCTGAACAAATGAAATAACATACAAAATACAACACATTGTTATATTTGATTTATAAAGAAACATTATAATTCACACTTTTGTTGATGAAGAGGCCAAAAACTCAAGAAGCAAGAAGTAGGGAAATTCAAAATATCAGAATACTTAAGTTTATCTCACAGATAACTGGCATCTAAATAACATAACAGTCTTCGCCAAACTTGCGAAACATTTCCAAATATTCCAGAAGAGTGAGATGATCTTACTTGCCTTCAGATAAAGAGAATAAATATGCCCCTGCCTAGTACAGGAGCTAGTTCTGTTGCTTATATAATGCAACAACTTCAAACTCTCAAACTCTGGATTTCTTAGTGATTCTAATGATTTTTATTGTTATGTTTAATTTTCCAATCAAAAGAGCTCAATTTTAGAACAATAG
This sequence comes from Sapajus apella, assembly GCF_009761245.1. Lineage (NCBI taxonomy): Eukaryota > Metazoa > Chordata > Mammalia > Primates > Cebidae > Sapajus > Sapajus apella. The sequence continues at coordinate 4,783,909 of NW_022436947.1, forward strand.
TAAATGTCTTAGAAAATTGGAGTGTTGATTTATGTTTTGTTTTCATTTTGTTCATTGATATTTATTATTTATGTAGGGTGAATATGTTATTTACTGTTTTGGGAAGATATGTTAATCTTATTTGAGTTTAGATTATAATAATGAGTAAATATTTCAAAACAGTCTTCCAAATAAACACTGTGACACTTTGTTTAAAATCATCTTTATGTACCTCCACTCGGCTTCAGTCACGCGGACTAAGTGATGGCTCTTTTTGCATCTTCCCTGTGCAGTTCTGGATCTCAAACCCGTAGAATAGAGCCAGATAAATCATTTTCACTCCATAAATGTTTTCTGAATAAACAATTTTATGAACAAATGGAAGAATTTGTACTAATTGGCTCCTGGTCGGTTTGGTTAAACCATCAAATTAAATTGCAGCTCTAAAATAGATGTCTAATTTTCTATTGTCCTCTGAATTCTTAGTCCTTGTGCTCATCTTGATATTCTGGCTTTTGAATCCATCACTTCAGAATTGGAGTCCTAAATTATCTTTTAAACATTTCGTGGAAATTAAAGAATCTTGTGCTTTCTGTTTTCACAAACAATACTAGTTTATTACCTAAGGACACAGTAGGTAACAAGCCATTCAGAATCAGTGCTTTGAGGAAAGTTTAATAAAGGCATTGCTAAATAAACGTACAGAGGTGAGGATGGTGTTTAGGAAATTCATACAAAAGAAAACAGTGCAAGATGCTGGGGCTAGTAACAGGGAAGTGCTGTTATCACCCTTCAGCCTGAAAGGCCAAGGGAGGGAGAAGTTACTGGACCCAGATTGCAGGTCACTTTGTTGGCCTCTTGTAGAAGGGGACAGCCAAATTGTGGTGAGTGACCCCAACTAAAAATTAGAGGAAAAATTTTAGTTATGGTGAAGGAGCATATTAATGCAATGCATACCGGGCAGCTTCCCAAAATCCACGGAGTAGGATGGAGAACACAGTGGAGCAGGAGGGGCTGCAGAAAGATGCTCAGCATGCCTTGCTGCATAATGTTGGAGTCCAGATGTAAAGACTCTGCCTAATGACTGATGATAAAGTATTTTACTGTGCTTCCTACACTAAGCCAACCCCTCACCTGAACAGATCTCTTTCTATTGCTCCCTTCAACTATCTGTTCTAGCTCTATGTCATTTATTAATGGGAAGTCTATAATTTGCTACAATCCTTAGCTCTAGTCTGTCTCTTCAATCTGACTTTTTCTTGCAGTTTGATTTTCCTTTGAATCAAAAAATTGTTGACTCTTGAGACAGTTCATGTAAGAAATATAATTAGAGCTCTTGAGAGTGAATAAGGAAAATTGAAAACACTACTTTTCTATAGGAAATATCAGCTTTCATATTCAATAATTTAATTTGAAATCCTCAAGCAGCTTCATCAGAATTTCTCCTAAAATATTTCTAAAGATGACTTTGATTTTCTCACCCTCCTTCCTCCACCACATACACAAAATAGAAGGAAAGAATTTAATTTTAGCAAGTTGGATTCTATCTAACATATCAGATCTTGATGATTCATAAATTATTTTGAAAAGAGAGTATAGTAGTCATTTGAGTGGGCATGCTATTTTGAAGTAAATAAAAAAATAAAACCATTGGATCTCATGGTTGGCCCCAACCAACCCCATGGGGAAAATGTAGCCAACTAGTCTGCACTGGCATGACCCCAAGTAGCATTTGTTTCTGAGATTAACTCCTATAAGGCTTGCCTTATAGGCTCCAACTCATAAGGATTAGAAGATACGATAACCTCTACTGTAAGCACATATGAACTGTATTGTTAGTACCTTAATTTTCTACTGCCTGAGTGTGTGCTTTTAAATATGAGAGAACAAGCCAGGCCTAGTGGCATGTGCCTACAGTCACAGCTACTTGGGAGGCTGAGGCAGGAGGATCACTTGAGCTCCAGAGTTTGAAGCCAGCATGGGCAACATAGTGAGACACTGTCTCTAAAATTAAAATTTAAAAAAATACAAAAGAACGATTTGTTTTCTTATGTGCAGGAAATAAAAGTGATAGAGGCCATCTCATTTAACTTCCAAATCAGATATCCTTTATTTGAAAAAGGTGATAATAGTGTTCACCTTATAGGGTAGGTGTAAGGATTAGCTTGGGTAAAATGTGTGAACTTCAATGTATACATTGGTAGGCACTTTACGGAGGGGCATTTTGTTCCACCAACAATGGTTTCTACGGTTTTGATTGAGATTAATAGGAATGGTTCTATTTAAAGACTAATGTCAGAGTATCTGACCATCTAATAGAAATTTCAAAAAGCTCTCTAACTGTAAGAAGCTCAGGAGGGTTTAAAGAGGGGGGAACCTCCAGCCTAAACTTAAGTTGCCTTTGTGTGTCCAAGAAGCAGAGCTCCCTGGTCAAGTCTCCAAAGTGGAAGTTTCCTTTAATGGAGGACTGAGAGCTGGGCAAACACTTCTCACCAGGGACTGCAGCCCTAGGGGATAAAGGACACGGTACTGGTGAAAAAGAAGGGCTGGGAGAAGAAACCCTTTTTGTTGTGTCCCCATCCCGGCCTTTCCCTTGAATTCTGCAGGTGCCAAGCTCTCTCAGACACCTGTCATATGTATGGACCAGACACTGGGGGAGCATCAAGCACAGCCAGTCTGGCTGCAGCTTCTTCAGCTGTCTGGCTGCACCATGGAAATTATTTGTTCACCAAAGTCCCAGGTATTTCAGGTGGCGTCACTGGGGTCAACCTGAAAAGCCCCTGGGGGCTGCAAATAAAAAAAAGCCCTTGGAAAATATTTCAACTAGCTGCTTGAGCTGGATGTACAAAGAAATTAGCAATAAAATAATACGGTAATATTGTATGATACTTTAACTGTACAATAATATTGTCACTTATTGTAAATGTACCGTGGTTTTACTAACAATAAAAACATGAATAGAAATAATAAAAAAATATTAATGAGGTGTTCATATAGGAATACTGTACATATATAGTATTATATAAGTAAATATATAATATACATTGTATGTACATATATATTACATATATATATATTATTCATATATAGATGTATACATATTTCCCAGAGGTTTAGATCCAGGAAACCAGGTCAAGCTTCTTCTCAGGTGCTTCCTGCATAATTAACCACTTTTAGATTTGAGTCTTGGCTGTTCCACATGCATCTGTGACCTTGGGCAATTACTTGATCTCTGAGAGCTTCCAGTTCCTCATCTCTAAAATGAGCACAAAAACTTCTCATATGATTAACACCAGATCTCAGAAAATGCCTGGAATGTAAAATGAGCTAGAACAGTGTAAGATATCAATAACCTTATTACTGTAATATGCGAGACTATTTAAGCAAAACATTAAAATGATTTGAGCAATGTCTCAAAAGAAAAGAATAATTGTATTCTATCTGGAGTATTTCATAGTTCATTTTCTGTACTGAGGAAATGGTCTCAGGTTTCCGGAAGTCTCATTCATTTCAGAAAAGCACCAGCTGGGTTTACAGGACACTTAGGACTCTGCAGAGTGAAGGCTAAAAGCTCGGGAATCTTTAGTCTCTATTACAGTTTTCCACGACAGTAAGTGTTATACAACCTTGAGTATGCCTCTTTGTCAGGCACTCTGTTAGGAGCTTTTCAAACTCTAATTACTTTTAATCCTGAAATTAGTGATTGTATAAATATATATAATTTATAGCAATACTATGTATATATAAATATGGACTCTCTTTACACATGAAGAAGTTAAATAACTTCCTCAAATTTAAATATCTAGAAAGTAAAGAAAAAAATGTTAGAGAATGAGAGAAGAGTGACCATGTATAAGGCACTGTCTTAGGTTAACAAATGTAGACCTGGTCTTTGTACTTTATTTTTGTTTTTATTTTTATTTACTTATTTATTTTGAGACAGAGTCTTGCTCTGTCACCAGGCTGGAGTGCAGTGACACGGTCTCAGCTCACTGTAATCTCCGACTCCCTAGTTCGAGCAATTCTCCTGCCTCAGCTTCCCGAGTAGCTGGGGTTACAGGCATGCGCCACCACACATGGCTAATTTTTATATTTTTATTAGAGACGAGGTTTCGCCATGTTGACCAGGCTGGTCTCAAACTCCTGACCTCAGGTGATCTGGCTGCCTCAGTCTTCGTACTTTCAAAGCACATATTCTATAGGTAGAGACAAAAACTTATTCAAATAATCTATCATGCACAAATAAAATTTCAGCTATGAAAATTGCTATGGGAGCTATAGTGGGGAGTTGATGTAGTCAGAAAGGTCAGGAAGGTGTCCCAGAAAGTCTCATCCTGGATCTGAGATGCAAAGGATACTTAGGAGTTAGTCAGGTATTGAAGGGTGAGGAGAGCTTACTAGGCAAAGTATGATTAAGTGCATGTGCAAAGATTCTTTGGCAGGGTGGGGGCATGATGAAGACAGGTGTGGCTGTGGCAATGTGGCAGGTGCTATGCAATCACATGGGAGCATGGTGAGAGGTGAGGATGGGGAGTAAGGAGGGACTCAGTCATGAAGGGCCCCTAGGCCAGATAAAGAATTCTGGACATTGGCCAAGGAAGGAATCACTCATAGATTTGAAGCAGATTTGCCTTCTGAGAAGACTGTTCTGGTCTCAGTATAGAAAACATATGGGATGGGGTCAGAGGTGATGTGGCAAAATCAGGCCACCTGCACTGTGTAGAGGTATTAGTGGAAATGGGAGCAGTTGACAGATTTGACGTATTTGATATTTATGACGTAAAATTGGGAGGACTGGAAGTATCATTAGAGGTGAAGGTCAAAGGTAATGCTTTGGTTTCTATTTTGTGCAACTGAGTAGAAGATAGGTTAGAAAACAGCAGAATGGGGTCAGTTTTGTGGGTGAAATCAGGAAGGTAAGCCTTGAACATGTTGAGGTTGAGAAAGTGTGAGAAATCCATGAGAGGTGCTGAGGTGGGTAGACAATAGTCTAGATGGTGCTGGTGTTCCACGGAGAAGCCTGGGATGGAGGTAAGATTTATGTTCTGTCACATTTAAGATAATAATAAAAGCTGAGGTTGTAGATGAGATCACCTTAGGAGAGGATAATGAAATGAGACAGACACCAACGTGAAGCAACAAGGAAGTTGAACTGCTGATTTCCAAGGAGGTTGAAGCAAAATATGACCATCATGGAGTCTATAGAGAGCATCTGCTTTTGAAAATGGGGATAAGTGATAAATAAGGCTGTAACCAACCTCAAGACTCAAAGAATCTAAGTTTAACATAAACTTGGGCACACAAATACTTCTGAATGAATTCTTCCTAGGGCTGGAATTGCTACCACCTCATTGACAAGAACATAGTCAGCTCCAAGCCAAGTCACCATGGTATTTCTTGACCTGTGTACACTTGAGAACATTTGATAGGAGATTTTTTGTGGGTGTTGACTTGCTTCTTCTTTGGAGAGAGAAAAACCATATTGGGTATCTGTCTTAAAATCAATTATTTGTGTAAAGTACACAAAAACAGGAATGCTTCCTGACACATCTAGTCCACTAAATATTGGTCTAAAAACCTGGGCAAACTAGAGCCCATCTATCCAACACTTTAGGAATGCCAGAAATGTAGAGCAGATGGTAGAGTACTCCCAAGCAATTTCCAACTAGTAGATAGAGAAAGCAAAATGAAAAGTCTTGGGCCAGGTGCAGTGGCTCACACCTGTAATCCCAGCACTTAGGGAGGCAGAGTTGGGTGGATCACGAGGTCAGGAGTTCAAAACTAGCCTGGCCAATATGGTGAAACCTTATCTCTACTAAAAATACACAAAAATTAGCAGGGTGTGGCGGAACACTTCTGTAATACCAGCTACTTGGGAGGCTGAGGCAGAATTACTTGAACCCAGGAGGCAGAGGTTGCAGTGAGCCGAGATCACACCGCTGCACTCAAGCCTAGGCAATGGAGTGAGACTCCATCTCAAAGAGAATAAAAAAGAAGAGTCTTTAAGGGTAGAGCCAGAGCTCCCACTAATTCATATTGAAATTAGTACTTAATCAAGTGAGAAACTTATACTCATTGACAGTCTTTCTTAAAGAGTAGTCAGAAGTACCCAGAGTCTGATTTCCGAGATACTCACAGATATATTCTGAACATGATGAACCATTTGATAAGGGGAGTTACAGTGGTTTTTTTTGTATTTTTCCCCCTTTTTTTGTGGAGAACAAGGTATCACCATGTTGCTCAGGCAGGTCTCGATCTCTTGGGTTCAAACTATCTTCTTGCCTCTGCCTCCCTAAGTGGTGGGATTACAGGCATGACCCACTATGCCTGGTCATGATGAATCATTGTGTTTTTTTTTTTTTAAGCACAAAATATTTTATTGTTGTATTTGTTGTATTTTCTGACTGGTGGAAGGCTTTATTTAGAGATATAGTTTGGCAAAAGCACATCTAAGGACACGGCATGTAAATATTATTCTTCAACTCTTTCTGAGACTTGCCACCACTGTTTCCTCAGCACTGAATTTGGAAGTTGGAATGTCTTTGTATATATGCATCATCAACACTCGAGCCAATACTCCTTTGGTATGTTGAATGTTTTCCATTGGTACGTACCTCATTCCCTGAATTTGCAAGTCATTTTCCATTAAATTCCTAGTACTATTTCTTTAAACATGTTCTTTCTCTTTTATAAATAAAATGTGTAACATATATATAATTAAACACACTTATAAAAATACATGAACTTGATAGTAAAACTATGTGTGTGTGTGTGTGTGTGTGTGTGTGTGTATATATATATCCAATCCAATTTATATATAAATTTGGATTAACTTTAAAGATCCTGTCAAAAATTATCTTTATACCATTTGTAGCATATAAAATGCATATTTTTAAAAGAATACTAACATTCTTCAATTTCGTTAGTATGCACATTTTCAATCTTAAGTAACCTGTGCGATTTGGAATTCACATACATTTAAATAGCTGTCTTTTATTACAGAATTTTTTAAAGACTAGGATTCTATACTATGCATGTATTTCTCTCAAATGAATGCTACATGTCTTACTCATAAAAAAGCAAAGTAGTGGAAACAAGAAAGATGACAGATTCCTTTGTCATTCAAATTTTTAGAAATGATTATAGCTAATGTAACCTTATAATCCTAATTTGTCATTTACATAAAGCATTTCACCTGTACATGACCAAGATACTGTTTGTTAAATTTGCTTCCAAGTAGATATGTGTACACAAAACATAAACTTTAGCTCCCAATTTCATCATGTCTGAAACTTTTAATAATTTTATTTTCATTCCTTTCTCTCAAGTTTGTGATAGTGTAGAGTTCCTCATATATTATGTACCCAACAGTGGGCTCGATAGGCTTTAATTTCTTGATTTACGACCAATCATTAATCATGACTCATTCTCAGCTGCTCACTGTGCATGCCCAGATCTGTCTTAAAACCGAAAAGTCTTGATTACTTCACAGGGTGACCATGGGACAGTGTCCACCACCCTGTGAACAAACTGTTAGAGCCTGTGAGACCAAAGAGATAATTGGTGCATATTGTTCAGAAATAATTACAAATGCCAGTCATTAAATACATAGAATTGCTTTTTCATTGTATATTTTTGCCCTTTGCCCATATTTTTGCTGTTTTTTTGTTTTGATATTTAGCGCATGGTCATTATCAGCAGTTTTCTTGCACGACCATGTGCCACTTAACAATGTTTGTTCAAGGACACACTGCATCTAAGATGATGTCCACCTATGACTAGTGGACACCATTCCATAAGATTATAATACAGTAATTGTACTGTACTTTTTGTATAGCACAATAGTATTTGTGTATCTAGATACACAAATACCATTGTTTTACAAGTGCCTACAGCATTCAGTACAGTTACTGGCTTTACTGGCTTGTAGTCCAGACTACAGTATACAATAGGCTATACCATATAGCCTGGGTGTGTAGTAGGCTGTGATGGTTAATACTGCTTGTCAACTTGATTGAATTGAAGAATTCAAAGTATTATTCCTGGGTTTGTCTGTGAGGGTGTCGCCAAAAGAGATTAGCACTTGAGTCGGCGACCCTCGGAAGGCAGATCCACCCTTAATCTGGTGAGTACAATCTAATTAGCTGCCAGTGAATATAAAGTAGGCAGAAAAATGTGAAAAAGAGAGATGGGCCTAGCCACCCAGCCTACATCTTTCTCCCCTGCTGGATGTTTCCTGCCCTCAGACATCAGACTCCAAGTTCTTTAGTTTTGGGACTTGGACTGGCTCTCCTTGCTCCTCAGCTTGCAGATAGCCTATTGTGGGAAGTTGTAATCGTGTAAGTTAAGACTTAATAAACTCCCTTTTATATATATATATATATGTAATTAGTTCTGTCCCTCTAAGGGAACCCTGACTAATACGTAGGCTATACCATATAGATTTGTGTATGTATATGCTAGGATGCTCACACAACATCAAAATTGCCTAATGAAGCAGTTCTCAGAATGCATCCCTGTTGTTAAAATATGCATGACAGTATTTAAAAAAAAAATTGGTTATGCTTTCTGAAGTAGCAATGTCAACTACAACACAAATTAAAAGTAAGCTTCAGAAAAATAGCAATTTTTGTGTTTGCCTCTCAAAACATTTATAAAAATTACCTTTAAAACAACATTTTAAAAGATAAAAAGATACTAAAAAGAGATGAAGTAAGTAGACATAAGAAAAAAACATAATAAAAAATGGACATAAGAAAAAATAAAAAAATATTTTTTATTTTTCCAAAATAATAAATAATAATAAAGATTTAATAAAAGAAATTCTGTTAGCATTTGTTATTCATCTGAGAGAATTGAAGGATAATTTATTTTCTTTTCTCACTAGTACTTCATATTTTATCATTCCTGTTTCATTCTTAATTTTATTTCTCATGGATTTTTTTCTGCTTAAATACAAACTCGTTCAGGTTATATTTTCTATGCAGGTTAAGTTATTTAGTAGGACTGACAAAAAAAGAAATTATATTATTCAACCACTTAGTTTTTGATATTTAAATTACTTTCATTTACTTCTTTATTAACAATATTTAGAAGTGAGAGACCAAGAAAATAAAAAACAATCAGATTGGTAATCCTACTTTTCCTGCAAGATGGAAGATGCATACATGGCTTTCTTGTTTATTAACTCAAGACACATGACACCTTGACCATTTGGTCATCTGTTGCAGATTCACAGTAAGCTTCATTTCTAAATTTCTAAACGTTCCATAAGCACAAACAGCTATATGCTAAAAAAAAAAAAAAAAAAGTCTGAGAGGGATTTTTGAAAGAAATGTGCAGAGAAAGCATCAGGTTTTCCTCTCCTCAGCACTCTAAATAGTTATGCTGACATTTAAAGTACCATCGCATACAGTAGCATAGTGCTTGAGGATACCCATTGTGAAGATACTAATTTGCAGATATGTTTCGTACGTGTTATAACATATTTCTCTGATCTAAATATGTTTTGTAACCATGACTCCATGTAATCACTGATATGCAATGAAGAGATGGCCTGCAGACAACTGGAAGGCTGTTGGTGGCAGTCAGAGAACTAAAACCCATTCATATGGTTCTAACGGGTTTAGAGAACTTTGCAGTGAACTGATCATAGAGCAAAGAGGAGCAAGCAGAATTTTTTCTTCAACACCGCTCAGCTGAACTCTAGCATTCAATGCCTACTCTAGTAATATTCCAAATGCTTCTGGAAGTAGTAGAAATGTTATGCCTCTAGGCACTGTCAAGATAGACAGGATGAGACTGTGTGTGTTTGTATATATGCATGTGTGTATATTTGCATGGGCATGTGTGTTTAGGTACCTGAGTATGTATGCTTTGTGTGTTTCTTTGTGTGTGTGTATTAAGGAGAGAAATGTTCATGGATTACTTCTTAAATGCAATTATTTTTTACTTGCCAGTAGTTCTAAACAACATTAGAGCAGAATGATTCATTCTTAATACTCATGAAAAGAAAAAGAATGTGTTTAAATGCACAGTCTATGGAAAAATACATGATGTAGGTGATCATAGAAAAATATATGCTTTAAAATATATTCTTAGTGGAGATATCATAGATAGAAGTCGAGCAACTATTGTATTTGTCTTTAAACTGTGATATGTGCCATGGCTTGAGTATGGTTTAAACCCACCAAAACTCATGTTGAGGCTTGGTTCCAAGTGCAACAGTTTTGAGAGGTGGTGGGAACTTTAAGAGATATTTGTGTCATGAGGGGTCCCCCCTTCTGAAGAGATTAATGTCCTTTTTCTAGAGAGCATGCATTCTTTGCAGGTCCGGGTTAGTTGCCACAAAAGTAGGTTGTTATAAAGTGAGATTGTCCCTTGTATTTTGCCATTTGCACAGGCTTCCAGCATGTAATTCCATTCACCATGCTAGAGTGCAGCATGAGGCCCTCACCAGGTACAACAGCCCTGTGTTGAACTTTCCAGCCTCCAGAACTGTGAGCCAAATAAAACTTCTTTTCCTTATACATTGCCTAGTCTCAAATATTGTTATATCAACAGAAAACAAAGTAAAACAATATGCTAATGGTTCTTCAAGTAAATTTATCAATATGGTTATTTTTAATCCCTGGTGTTAAGAGCATGGCACTAAAAGCGTCCCGAGAGAGAAAATATTGGAAACATGTTATGAGGTAGAAAATTCTTCCTTAATCATGGCAAGATGTTTTTGCTGTTTCGGTATTTGCAATCATCTAGTCAGGAATAGCATCTGAAACTCATCGATATAGAATTCAATTTAAATTCTCAAAAATGAAGTGAGAACACTTCACTGGAACAATATAAAACTAATAGGAATTGATATAACACTCAAATATTTTTTCTTTTTCTAGAAATGACTCTGATATAGACAAAGACATCAATTTACAGGGTGAAGTGTGTCACAGGTAAAATTTAGAAAGCAAATAGATACAGAATTATGCCTTAAAATTTGAAAAAAAATGAATTAATTAAAAATATTACCACTGCATGAGTTGGTATCTAAAAGGTATAATAGTAATCCTTTAAATGTTCAGTATTTACACTTTTATATTAAAATGTAAACATGTCCTGGAATTGCATGTCCAGTGTCAACTAATATCAAAACTGTATTAGCTAACTATAGATTCGTGCTAGTGAATCAATGCAAATGTTCTGGGAAACATGGGTAGCCGAGACGAAAACAAGGAAAGGAAGAGGGTTGCTATTGAGAAAATATAGGCCACTTAGAAAAAAACTATCCACTTTAAAATTTCATGCAGAAACGCCTAATATTATACATTACTTCATTAAACATTTTTGGAATTTCATGTGTGAAATGTTGTATTGGACCCAAATTGAAACAGTGGTTTATAAAATATGGTGCTTATATAAATTTTACCTTGTTTGCCAGAATAAAAAACATTCTGAAGGTCATCCTCTTCTCCCAGTATGATTATTTTTTATTCCACTAAAATCAGTTAATTTGGAAGAGAGTGAAACTGTATGAGAAAGGGTTGGTTGCAACCTCATCAAGTAATCAGACATGAGATCAACACAGCTGTTGGAACAGTACCAGCTGGGAAGATTCTAGTCAGAAAAGGCCCGTCAGGGGCACAGGCGAATAAAGCATTGTTGTCACATGGAGTGATACCAGAAAAATTATTAATTTATTCCTGTAATAGATATTTAAAATCAGGGCCCTTCTCTTAAAGATCATAAAACAGTTTAATCTTAATATGAGATTCTGGTTATTCTTAAATCCCTTCCTTCAAATGCAAATACTATTTTCTTTGAAAATTGGGCATATAAAAATCAACTTTTGTTACTCAGAAGCAACATATACCATATTGCATATTAAGAGTTTGTGTATAATATATTTATTTGCATACAGAAATATGTATTTCTATTGTACATTTTTATTATTTATTTATAGAATATATATATATATATATTTAGCTCATAGCATATTCCAGGAAGATACATTAAATATGCACACATTTCATGCTACAGCGTGCACCCTTTAAGAGAAGCATTTTTAAGAGGCATGGTATTGAATATACATGCTGAGAATACACTTTGCACAATTTCATCCAGCTTTGGGTGCTTTCCTAATCTATTTGCAACACCGGTGCTATGGTTGTTGAAAGGGATATTATCAAACTGGGGTGAGGGAGGAAACTATCAATGAACTAAGTAGGAGAAAATAAAAACAGACTGCATTGCTGAGTAATTGTTGCCGTCATTTTGAATTCCCATCTCTCCCAGTCAGATCTTCAGGATTAAAAAAGCAATGGATGAACAAAGAACAGGAGTATGTTGACCCTCCAGCCTGTACATTTGAAACCAGGAAGTTTTTCCCTTGTGGCTTCTCATATTGATTACCGTGTCTAATACTTGGGAGCTGGCGTTAAATTATGATGAACTGGTAAAAAGGAAGTCATTTCTTTTTTTCCAAGAAATGAACAGACATTTTCCATATTAATCTCCTCTTATAAGATCACTCTGGAATATCTGCATTATTGCTATGAGGAGAGAAGAAATAAAGACCTTACAGATATTCATCTTTCCAGTAAATGCAAAAGATAAATGATATTGTTTCTGAGACAGGCTCTTAATATTATTTGAAAAGAAAAATTGTAGCTCCAATAGAAACTGACCATATCAACTACAAATATTTTGATGGCCAACTACTGCAACCTCAATTGACTGGATTTATGGCAATCATAATTGAACATTAAGATGCTGGGAAAAAGGTGGGTTATATGCATAATCTGGTGAGTTTTGATATATAGCTGTGGCCTGAGTTCCCAATCTGTGACTGACACACCAGACTTGAGAGAAAAGTGTTTCTCATACATGATTGGTGAGTATTACCTTTTCAGGTGAGCAATTTGCACTGATATTCTAAAAATAATGCAGGATTATTTTCCCATTAATAAGAGGCAAGCTTTAGAAATCCCTTAAAGTAGACAAGAATTTCTCAACCTTGGCAATAGTGACATTTCGAGCCAAATAATATTCGTTTAAAGGGGGTAGGGGAAAATGTCCTGTGCATTATAGGGTATTTAGCAGCATTCCCAGCCTCTATGCACTAGATACCATTAGCCTTCCTCTCAGCTGTGGCAACCAAAAATGTCTCTACGCATTGCTAAGTGTCCCCTGTCAGAGGGAGGGGAATTGTCTCTGAGAGCCACTGAAACAGAAAAATCCAGCAGTGGTTAATAAAAATCCTTGAATATAATCTCCATATTTCTCCAATCATCTATCATTTTCCTTATTCCTTCATTTTTCTGATCTGTTTGACAGTTTCCATGGTGTCAGTCTATCTTCAGTTTCTTTCTTTAACTTGACAGTTTCTCTTTCAATAAGGTTGCCGTGGCTGTGGCAAGGATCAAGAACAGAGAGAAGAAAAGGGGGGATACAATGGTAGTGGAGACAAAGACAGCTTGACTCATGGTGAATTGTGTTGCTAGAGCAAACAAATAAAACCCAAAATCCTGAATCCTTGACGTCAAAGGGTTCTTCCCAACTGAAGCCGAATTTACATCATAATAATACAATAAATTAGAAGGGGAAATATTTGGCTAGTCAATTCTCTGGTTTTCAGGAAGTCGAGGAGCCCATTGTCTTGATGTTATTTCCACTCAATTGATTCATTCATTTGAAGAAAGAATGTGAACATAAATATGAATTTAAATCTAGAAGTTCATGTTGAAGTAACTGTAGGTAACGGAATCTATATAAACAGATGGAAGATTACTTTGGGGGCTGACTGAAGTTATTTAAACAGGAAAATATTTTTACGAAGGATAATCAAATATAAATATGGCTGTCAATTTGCTTCTTACTAACTTACAACTTTTTTGTCATTTTTTTCTTCGTGCTTTTTTTCCCCCTTAACTCTCCAAATTGTTGAGGTGGCATCAAAGAGGCTAATCATTCAAAATAACTCTTATAAGCGATAGGTCTAATATTGTCAAATTTATCATGTAACTAACATTCATACTACTGGACAAGATATCATAAATCTAAAATCCAAAATATGAAATTTGAAAATACATTTATAATTTGATTCCTATTGAGTGAGACATTTTTAGTAAATCTCATTGGAAAACTACAGCAAATCATGTAAGAAAAATATAAAGGATAAAAATAACTAGTTATATGTGAATCAGTATAATCCTAATCCTGTATTTATTTAGACTACCCAATAAAAAGTTCTATATGGCAAGATTCTATATAATGCCACCACTTAGATAATAGTTACTGACATGATTGTTATGGTCTGGAATTAGATGGTGAGACGTGGCATGGCAACAGCCGCCTACAATCCTTCTGTCAGATTCTGTGAGTTCGTTTGGCCTCTATTTAGTTAGCCACTACATTTCTGTCACAAAGATTACTATGATTCTATTGATGAGAGAATTTTGAAGCCAAAAAATGTTACGGAGAATTGACAATTTGAGGAATATGGAATATGTAATTGTTTCAGTAATAGTATTTAAAATATCTTTTTTCCCCCTTTTACTGGGTCATGGATAATCGCAGACAACCTCATTTGATTATAATTTGAATATCATCCTTTAGCAGGCATTGGATAGAAGGTCCTATTCTCTAGGGACTGACCCAGAAATCATTGGTGCTAAGTGAGTATATCAATCCTGTTTAGGATTTCAAAGAAATAAAACAGCATCCCTTTCTGCTGACAAAGTCAGGAGTTGATTTTCTATAAGTTAACATTTCATACACAGGTCAGGCAGATTCAGCGTGAAATAGAATGTCCTAAACATCTAATTTTTAATCTTAAAATTCATCTGATTTTAATAAACTTTTTCCAACTAGATTGACCATTCTTTAATTTGATGAAACATCAATTTTACGACTTTGGTTTCTTAAACATGTTTATGCTTCAGGTAGGACATTCTGTTGAAATAAAAGGCTATTTAGGAGAAAATCAGATTGGTTTAAACATTTTGCATATAGGATCCTAAGTGTACTAAATCCTTATAGGCCTTGATACCCCCAATGAATGCAAAGGACACAGTGAGGAGGGGTGAAATGTCCATTTTCATGGCTGTTTCTGGCTGGACATAGTGAAAGTCCTGTAGGTTTTGCCTGTAAACAATATAGAACAGGGATGTACAAAATAATGGCATAACAAGAAGAAAAACGGTGTGACCTAGTTTGGGTTTTTGTTTGTTTGCTTTCTTCTCATGGTGGGAAAAAGAAAGGCAAAAAATAAGCATTTATTACGTTGCAATCCTCTAAATAGAACCATAGCAAAAGAATAAAATAGGCTTAACACTCTGGAGACGATTTCTGCATCCTTCTTTGATTTTCTTTCTTTACCTCCCTATTGTATAGTGCCTATTTCTTTGTGGTTAAGTCTCCATGTCTACCACTTAACTGTGGCATTTCCTTCTCTTAAGGACACATGAGAACAACAACAACAAAAGAAACAAAAAAGGAACAAGGTTATTCCTCTTGTGCAGAGACGGATAAAATTGTAGATTCAGAAGCCCTTCTTCAAGAGAGTATGAGAAAGAGTAGATTGTTCCTTAAATCCACAACCCCAACATGTTTCCTTCATTGTCTCATTGCTCCTAATACTGACAGTTTATAAGGTGCAATTTTTGCAAACTGGAGCCTAGGCATGATAAGTATGTCACTGCTGGGCTCCTGAATTGCACGTTTTGTAATCAGACTATAAAGTGCAATGGCAGAGATTTTAAAACTAGGAGCTCTTTTATCCCTTTTATTCTTCTCGAGCTCCCCTTGCCCACCTTCTTTCTTTTTCAAAGATGTTTTACCTTGTAGCGCCTATGTTCTTATAGTGACACATGAGAAGGTGTTTAAAGGTCTTCTTGAAGGTGGCATTACAAAGTGCATAGCAGGCAGGGTTGATAGTGCTATTGATATAACAAAGCCAGTAACCGATTGTCCACACAGTGTTGGGGATGCAAGGTGCACAAAAGGTGTTGATGAGCACCATGACATTGTACGGGGCCCAAGTGATGATGAAAGCCAACAGAATAGCCAAGATTGTCCTGGTGACTTTCTTTTCCCGGGAAGGAGGAGGCTTCTTTTTTGCAGGCTGCTTAGTCATCTTCACAATCTTGCGGGCTACAATGTTCTGCTTTTCATCTCCGTTCTGACCTGAAGACCCCACTACCTCCACGGTGGTATTAGTTGGGGTACATGAGTCACTTTTTTGGGTCTTGGTGCCAATTTTGATAAAGGTTTGCTTAGAGTTTTCATCTTTGGAATGGCCCAGGGAAGTGGAAACTGTGTTTTCATCCTGGGTTATCTCATCATCTCTCATATTAGAGGCAACAGCACTGACTGAGGTGGAGTCATTGGAGCTCTCTTTCTCCTCTCCCTGAACACAGTTTTCCGTCACAGCATCTCTGGGGGCTTTGCCATTCTGGATTTTGTTATGCTCCAGGCCATCGTCACGGCTGGGCATGTTGTTATTGTTTGGCTTCACTATCCTTCCTTGTACCAGACTTGGAGAAACAGGGTCTTGGTTGGCCACAGGTTCCTTCTTGTCCTTCTTTATCCTGCTCTTGCTGGCTCGGGATATGTGCCAATATAGCACAGTCATGATGATCACTGGCAAATAGAAGGCTGCAATGGCCGTGCCAAAGGTGACAGCAGCATTGGAAAAAAACTGAATGTAGCACTCCCCATCCTCCACAGTTCTCACTCCTACAATGAACTGCCAGAAGAGAATGGCCGGAGCCCAGAGGATGAAAGAGAGGACCCAGGCAGCTGCAATCATCATACCTGCCATTTTTGTGGTCCGCTTGACTGGGTAGGTCAGAGGTTTTGTGACACAGAAGTACCTGTCAAAGCTGATGATGAGCAGATTCATAACTGACGCATTGCTGACCACATAGTCCAGGGCTAGCCAAAGGTCACACACCACAGGTCCCAAAGGCCAGTAGCCAATCACAGTGTAGAGGGTGTACAAGTTCATGGAGAAAACACCTATGATAAGGTCAGCACAGGCCAAGCTGAACAAAAAGTAATTGTTGACGGTCTGGAGGTGGCGGTTAACTTTAATGGAAACCATGACTAGTATGTTCCCGATAATGGTCACCAAACTGAGGGATCCAGCCACCAGGACAATAAACACCACTTCAAATGTCTTATAAGGACTGCTAAGAGCCAGGCTATTGTTAGAGGAGTTTGTTGAGTTATTCATTTTGTGTTCTGTAATCAGTAGCCAAGTAGCAAATAAACATTTAAACCTGCAAGGAAATAGAATAAAATTAACAAACATAATATAAACATTGCTTTAAAATACATACTATTGTTGCCTTTTAAACTACATAATTTTCTCCCAAATCTCCCTTCCCCTGCATGAGTACTGTGTCTACCTGCCTCAATTCCCCATATAAAAAGCAAGACCTTTAAATGGAGGATTCAAATGGACCTTTCCAGCTGGCAATGAATTTGAAGTCCAATAATGTTTTGAATATGTCCTTATCTAGATATGAGTATCTATCTACCTACCTATCTACCTGTCTCATAGATTGAATGAAACTTAGTATAATACTGATAAATTGAATTAAATAAACCAAAATTACAAACAACATTTTCTAAAACATCAAGAGATTTCTGGAATAGACATAAAAATTAATAAATAAGTGAAAGGACAAAATTATGGAAGAAATCACAGAATGTATCAAATTGAACGTGTGACTTTTATAGTTAAGAGTGCCTTTCCTCATGGAAGCTCTAAGCCTTTTTCACAATAATACTGAGAATGGTAAAAATAAAGATAATATAATAATATTTTATTAGCTAAAATACTCTCTCTAGTTTGGAGAATTATTTTCCTCTGGCCTCTATTTTATTTCATACTTGTAATCAGTATTACATAGTCCTCATTTCCAATATTCCATATCTTACAAAAGAATATTTGCTTATTAAATGCATATTGAATTCAATAAGCCAAAATTATGCATAGGACTTTCCAAAGCATAAAGAGATTTCTGGAATAGACATACAAATTAATACATCAATAAGAAGACAAAATTATGGGAGAAAGTACCACTTTTCTGAATCTTTTATTTTTCAAACCACTATTAAATCTACTATCTTACTATTCTTTCTGCCAGTCTTTCTGTTTTGTAGAAGGAACTAAGGCTCAGAAAGATGAAATCCCAGTGTGTTCAATCATTCCTTCTTTCACTTTGTGCTCATATATCTGTTGAGCAGCTTCTCTTAATTAGGTATTGTGGACATTCAGTGATGATTAAAACAAGGTCTCTGCCTGGTGGCAGACATGGATTGATGAAGAAGCAATTATTAATCCTGAGTGCACTTCATGTTTCCCTATCCTGTGGTGTGTCAGGAAACACATAATGGTCATTTTTGAGATAATATCATTGAAGTCTGGTGACAATTGAGTGATCTTTCATAAAGGAAAATGTATATTGGGGATTTAGAAAAGAAAGTTAAGAATTCATCAGAGAGATATAAAACATTTCTGGAGAAACAGCATCTGAAGGGGAAACTAGCTCAAGTTTCACCTCTTCTTGAAAAAAATTGCTGTGAGTTGTCAAAATAAGCATTACCGAGAAATTAAAATTTGGGAATATTGATTAATTTGGATGCTATTAATTACAAAGTAATGCTATAAAAAATGGGTAGGGCAATGGTTTGCACTTAAAATCCATGTAGAAAATAATTTGGTAAGCAACTACATAACACAAGTAATATTTAAATGAATAATTTATCCTGCTTTGGAAAGCCAATTGTTTTCCAGTATTTTCTTGGACAAAACATGAACAATGAGATTTGGCCTTAATAAAATTAGACCTGAAATTCAGAAGCTGAAAGGAAAATATATGTAACAATTGCGTATTTCTTTAAAACGTTTGCATAGAACAAAACAGTCAAAATAACAATTGAGAAACAATATTTGTAAAGTGAATAATAAAAAATTATCCAATGTCTTTAATATAATACAGTTTTGGGAAAAAAAGAAAGATGAAAGATGAATAATCTAAAACATTGTTGTAGTAGTTAAATCAAAGAAAAATTAAACACTAATGACCTTTAAACATATAAAATGATACTCAACCTCAACAGTTTAAAGGTGCTAATCCAAACAATGAAAAACATTTTTTCCATCAGTCGTATTAATGGTAGTGTTGAATACTTTTGGCAGGGCTAGTGGGATAATCACTATGAAGGGCAATTTATCTATATCTATACAGCTTTAAATCTATATCTATAAAAATTTATTAAGAAACACTTGTCTCAGGAATGCCACATATAGGAATGTGTCTTTCAGATATAGTCATAAAAATGTGCAAAGAGGTCTACTCAAGTATGTTTACTCAGAAATGTTGTTATAGCAAACAAATCCATAGAAATATTAAAACTATTCATCAACAAGGGATTGGTTGAATATATTATGGAATATTCTTACAATGAAATATTATGTAGCTATTAAAACAGGTAGATATTTGTGTCCTGGCATTGCTGGGGAAAGTTATATAGTAGAAGATGGCTTAGTCATAGTGAGACATAGATTATTATAGAATATAATTATATTTAATCAAAAAGGTGATTGTATGTAATATTACATATGTATGTACTATATGTCTGCAGCTTATTGGGAAATATTGAAGAGTTTAATCAGGGAAATGATGTCAATGGAATGCAACTTAGATCAGTTGAATCATTTCAATTGCATTTCTCTTTGACTCCTTTTTTGCAATTAATCATACAATTGTGTATTCATGGTAATTTATTTGAATAAAACATTTACTATTCCAGTTCTTATTTTAATGATTTCTTAATAGCTCATGTAACTATAAGATGAGAATTGTGATTTGCTTATAAGCAGCATTTTCTCTGTTTATTAGATCAATTCATGGGCATTTTGGAGCTGAGCTATATGTGTACCTGTTTCATTAAATGTTAATATAAATCCACTTAGTTTGAAAAATACCAAAAATCTATTTATTGCCTCCGCATTTAAATTACTTACTCATAGTTTTGATATAGCATAGGACTTATATTCTAGTTTTTAAAAGATTTTTGATAATTTCCTCTGGAGAATAATGAATAATACTTATTTTTAAAAGTAGGGATTTGAAAACAACTTGTTTGGCTCTTTATTTTATAGATTAAAAAATCATAAGAGTAACTAAGTGATTTGTCCATATTTGGTGCTAATAGTAATAAGCATTATTATTACATAACTCTACGTTAACAGAACTATATGACTCTCACTCTACCTGCATCTTATTATTTATTTATGTATTCATTCATTTTGTTTGTTTATTATCTTCCTTTCTCCTCTTCCTTCTTATTTACCGTGGGCATATATTACTTTGTCAGTTTAAGGAAATTAACTAAAAGAAAATACAGTGTTAGGGCTCTCAAATATAGATGTCAACAATAATCCTCAAAGACATAATCTCAAATGCCAAAATACTGAATATTGAATTTTCAAAAGATCAAAATTCCTGAGGATCTAAATTGCTAAAGTCCAAAATCCCCCAAACTCTAACCCTGAAAGATTAAAATCCTGAATGTTGAAATCTCGAAAGCTAAATTCTGGAAGAAGGATTAGCATTTCACTTCTATGCAGGATAGTTGCATCATGTTGCCTCCATCACATTAGATGGAACCATCACATCACCTTGTTATTGTCTTTATTTGGAAATAACATGTAGTTTAAGGAGATGTATATGAGCACTAGGTTGACAAGGGGTGGACTTGTGAGCTTAATTTTAGGTGTCAACTTGGCTGAATTATGGAATACCTAAAATATCTAAATTAATATTTTATCAATACTTGTGTCTGTGAGGGTGTTTCCAGAAGAAATTTGTGTTTGAGTGAGTGAACAAGAGGAGGAATTTGCCCTCAGTGTTGGAGAGCACCATCCAATTTGCAAAAGCTCAGTGAGAATAAATTCAGAAGGTGGCTTGATCACTCTCTGAAACTCTGATAGACTTTTCTTCTGCTGTGTTGGACATCAGCATTCCAGCCAGACCAGGCTGAACTCCAGGACTTACACCAGCATCCCCAAGGTGCCGAGACTTTCGACCTCAAACTGACAGTTACACCATCCTTCTCCCTAGTTCTGAGGCCTTTGGACTTAGCCTAAGCCATGCTTCCTGGGGTCTCAGTCTTCTAGATGGTCTGTCATGGGATTTCTCTGCCATCATAAACACATGAGTCAATTCTCCTAATAAATCCCCTCTCATATATATATATATATATATATATATATATATATATATATACACACACACACACATATCCTATTGGTTCTGTCTCTCTGGAGATTCCTAACTAATATAGATTTGGTATTAGAGAAGCTGAATATCATACTACAAATATACATTATCTCACTTAACATTAACAACTGTATAAAATATATGGAACAGTTTCTATCATCCCCTTTATGTGATAAAGAAAACAGATTTCACAAGTGGTTAAAGCAGGTTTTTCTCAATCACAATCACAAAGCTAATGAGAAAATAATCTACAAATAAAATCAACATCCTTACCTTGCAGTTATACACACTTGCTCTGTTTCCCTTCCCCATTAAAAAATTATACTATATCCAGTAATGTGTGGAATTGTTAGGCAGCAGGACAATGATGAACTACACTCAGAGGTTGCTAGTTTAAGATATTTGGTTTTCGATAAACTAAAATTCTTGCTCAGGTAGAACACAATAAATTTATGTAATATTAACAAATTTAGTTGCTATTATATTCCCTGAATTTTTATAGTTATATTTCTTGATTATACTAATGCTGTATATAAAATTGGAAAACATTTCTCTTAGAAGCAACTACAAACAGTTGAAGGCTGTCATTTCTCTCACCATGATGCACAGGCCATGTAGAATCGTTCCTCTTCCTCTAAAGAAAGCAGTTTCCTCCTGTAAATTGAATTCCAATTCTACTCTTTAAGTTTCTGTAAAAGTTTTCAGTTCTAGTCTGGTATTATAGCATGGTGTTAAAGCAATAACAGTTACATCATTGATGAAATAACATAATCACAAGAAACTACACAATGAAGCTGACCTTCAAGAACTCAGCATCTTAAGACAGCAAGTGTACAGCATTAGCCAATTTGGTATTTTACAGTCTAGTTTGTAACTAAGTCCTGGAAGTACTATGGAAACTTATAAGACAATGTTTCTGCCCTCAGTTTCTTTACACTTGACTTCCCATACGGGGAAGACAGACCACAGTTTAACATCTTCCTTGAAAAGGTGTGGGTGCTAATCTTTACTCTTAATTATTAGCTGTGTGACTCTGATCATGTCATTTAAATTTAATGAACCTCAATTTTCTTTTTTCTCAAACAGGAATAATAACCCTCTTTTTCTTTCAGAGTTGTGGTAAGGAGGAAAGTGAGATAATGTCTCTGAACTATGATTGTTAGTATTAAATATTAAACAAATGCTGCTAATGTTAAAATTTGCCAGATGAGTATAAAATTATCACCTTTCTTAAGAGTGAACAGAAAATTATGTGTATGTGTATGTATCAGGTATCTTAAGAGTGGGAAGGTGTGGGGCACGGGGTAGAGATAATACTAAATTGTTATTATCAATGATATTAAATTATCAGTAACATTAAATTATCAATACTACTACTGATAATGATAATTAACATGTCTTGAGCATAATTACTCTCCAAAACAACTCCTGAAGTGATTAGTATGTTTATTATACTCCTTTTATAAATGTTGAATTAAATATCAAATACTTAAGCTACTTAAGGTTCAAACCAAGGGCACCGAACTCCAAACTCTACTATGAATACTTAGTCTTTGGCAGATGAACAGTCTCATGTAGCTGCTACTGCTCACTCACACATTTCTCCTTCTGACCTGACATGACTAATACCTACATCCCCACATCGAGTTGGGACCTTGGTTTAGACAACAGAGTGAGAATCATTATGTCCAGGACAATACTGGAGCTTTGGGCAAAAGACGTTCACAATAAGCTAGGGAGTTAGTAAGTATGGTTCTGCACATAAAAATATGTGACATTTAAGATTCAAAAAATTGTCTTAAAATTAATCATAAAAACATACTACCATGTGAATTAATAAATAGCTTCCCATATAAGTATTCAAATCAATGGACAAAAACGTTCTAAATATTGACAATGGCAGATTTTTCTGAATTGTCACAGAGAGAATATAATTAAAAAATAAACTCTGATACACATTTCGATACAAGTAAATCATTACATTAAAAAAATGAAATTTTCTTCATACACTGCTGAAGTCAGGCAGGATACCTGATATATGATGAAAGTTTTTGTATGTGAATTTCTAATGTAATAAGCTAATAATGAATTATCAACATATAAGTACCTGAGTGCTGGGATTTTTGCATGTTATTTTATTTAATTCTCACAATAGCCCTGAAAAGAATGACTATTATCTTTTCCAGTTGTACAGATGACAATGATATCAGATCCAGAAAGTGCTGTGATTCCAATTTAGGACTGACTCCTGGGACCATGTTATTTCCACTATAGTACACAGTGGCATAAAACCTGTCCCATTTAAAAAAAAGAAAAAAAAGTGTTCCAGAAGAAATAAAAAAGTCAAGAAAAAAATGAATTCATGGTTGATAACAGGTGAAATCCACTGACAGAGAAGTTACGTAATTTTATAAAAAATTTTCGGAACAAGAAGGAAGTTTGGAAATCAAGAGGAATTCACATAAGGTTGAATTTACAGTTGCTTCTATTTCTTTAATTTTTGTTTTAAAAATATAATCTTAGCATATATGCTCCCTATAGATTTTTTAATTCTGCTGCTATTTCAACACATTATCAAGAAATGGCAGAGTTCTTTGGGCATTTCTTGCCCATTTTTCAACCATTAAGATCTTAAAAGCAGCATATTCGCTTAGCAAGTAACACTGATAAGATAATGAGCCTTATCAGTGTCGGCTCAAATACCAAAACTGATAGAATAGTGATAAGGTCCTTGTTAGCCTTCATATTTTGTATATGAGGGCTAAATACCATAGTATGTGTTTAGAGAATTATAGGTTTACTTCAACAATATTATGTTTAGATATATAGCTTTCAGTACCAATTATTATTATAGAAAACATAAAAATATAATGATCATGCAATATGGCAGCAATTCAGGGAAATATCAGACTATCATTGGAAGCAAGTGTTCACCTGCTGAGAGCCAGGAGATGATAGTAAAGGAGACAAGTATTATCTCTTCCCCATGTTAAGAATGAGATGTGGTTATCATTGATGAGAAAACAAATTAAGTTGATTTATTTTTAATTTTTATATAATATTTTTACAAATAAATATGTTGTATAATAATCCAATGAATGACATTCTAGCTATAATCTTTTCTCTGACATAGGATAGATGACCATTCATGTATATAATCCATATCCTCTTTTAAACATTCAGGTAATTCCACTAATTTATAAACTGCATTGGTGAATGTGTTAAATAGGCTTTGAGATTATGTTATCAATAATCAATCACTCCTTCCATTAATTATGCTGGAGAGAAAAAGAAGAAAAAGAGAATCGAGGAGAGACTTATTTAAGGATGTCTTGGGGAGCAAAGTCCCCTTACTCTAAAAAAAGGTTTGATTGTACACAGTTTTGATATTGATGCAGCTGATGATAACATAGTTTGTTTATATTATAATGACCCTTACAAATCTTGAATGTCCTTAATTTTTACTTACAGATAGAAAAGAGTCCTGGGCTGGGGCTCAGGAGACAGTCCAGCCTTCCTAGCTAGCAATATTGACATTTCACAGTCTGAGTGCTTTGACAACATCACACAAAAATGAAGTAAATTTCCACTTTTTGTTTTTTCTTTTAATCTGGTTTTCCTTTGAGCCATGCAACACATTATGAGTCATTGTTCATATTTAGAGCTTTTTTATGAGCTCCTGAATCTCACTACAACAGCAGTTGTGGTGGAGGTGGTGGCCACAAGGAGTAGTGGGGGCCCTGCTAAGAAATTGTGGCTCGTTTGCTTTCTTTATTTCAAAATATCTTACTGAATTACTCTTCTGAGGAGATCCACAGATGTCATCAAGGGCTGTGGGGGATAGAAATGAAGTAGGAATGGGTGACCAACAAGACAGAACACATTCATGTCAACAAGGAAGTTGCAATCTAAAGGAGATACAAACTGCCGATGAAATTTCCAATTTTCTAAAACAACTAGAGTCCAATATCATGCTAAGCAACAAGGCTGAGAAACCATGGAGCAAGGCTGGTCAGATGTGGTGAAATAAATACAGAAGACTCCCTGTATTTATTAACCTTTACTAAATCTCTCTCTCTCTCTTTCCCTTTCTCTTGTTCTCCTTTTCCTTACCATTGGCTTGTATCTGACATTTTTGTTTTTGTTTGTTTGATTGATTCTTTACTATTCTCAAGATTCTGCATTATAGCTTCTTCTAAAGAAAGTACGACATAATCATGGTGGCTATTTGCTTCAGTACATTGAATCTGACAACCTGTAGGTTCAAAAACATACAGAATAAGACAACTATGCATTCCCCAACACTGAGTTTTTATATATTATCTGAAAAGATGTGTTGAAAGTATTCCAGAGGGATGTATAAGTTTTTCTTCTTTAGGAAATTAAAGCACAGGATGGCAGATTTTAACAGATATGCATGATGTACAATATTTGGGGAAAAAAGCCATGCCAAGCACATACTGCATTTATCAAGCTTTACCCTTAAGGTTTGTGTGCATTGCTAGATGTGAGTTGTACTTTTGTGAAAAACAAAAACAAAAATGTAAAAGTAAATTATAGAACAAAATGAAAGTAGCTGATAAGGCAAACTGATCCTCACATCAGAAATAGAAGAGAAATCATGACTTTTTCCAATGCAAAAAAGATCAGGATTATGCAAGGCCTTATTACAGTGTAAACATGCTTGCTGTTTTGGCTGCCTGTCAGACATAATACTATTATTAGTGATGCTGGGACAAACTTCCACTCCATGTCAGCCAAGCTATCTTTCTCCTCTTCAAAACACATCCTAAACACCATTTAGCCAAAAACAATGCCATGACTAAGGGGAAAGGGTGTGAAAGTGACTTAACTGGGAACTTTGTCCTTGCTACTACGTCCATGACACCTTTTTGTTAATTCATTCACACAATATACACCTCCTACCAAAAAAGGAAGAGGTCTGGACAATTATAAACAGAATGAAACCTAAAAATACCAAACACTTTGACTTTTAAAAATGAAATTTCATTTGAGAGAGCACTTAAGCCTCCACCTTTTTCTGCACCAGAGATTTGACAGAACTCAAATATTGATGATGAATGTAATCTAGTAAATAGTGCTGACTAAACAATGTGCTCTAAAGCAAACAGCAGCAAAAGTGGAGAAAGCCCTCTGCCTAAAGGTTGTTTTCCTCCCACAAGGAAGAAGACGGAAAGGCAAATGGAAGCAATTCTTGGAGAGCTACAGACTGTCTATGATTAGGCAGCTGTATTTGAATCAATGCATCTTTCCTACCGTCTTGAGAAACTGGAAATGTGTTTAGTCGGCTTTTAAAATTTTGTTTTGTTTTTTTCCTAAAGTTGGCAGCCTGCTGGTTTAATAACTCTAAATTAGTTAATTCATTGCTTTGAATTAAAAATGTGAAACAAATTTGCAGAGAATCGAGGCTTTTTAGGACTATGATAGAAAATTCTAGAATAAAAGCTGTTGTTCTAGAGAAGCTGAGCAGCTCCAAACAAAACATCCCTTTAGAGATCCTTTTCAATGGTGCATGTGCCCATTGGAAGCTGAGACAGAGCACATGGCAATGTGGAGCTTTGGATAATAGGTCAAGGACAACTTTAAAGAGAGAAATGAAAGTCCCTTTAGGAGAAGAAAGAAGTTAAAGAGGAAGTTCCTACTTTTCCTCTGAAGAATAGACCAGGATAGTTGGGATAAGGATAACCGAGATTAGAGGTTGTGAAAATATTAGGAGGTGCACATAGAAGTGAATTTCTTTTTCTAAGTAAATATAAAACAAATATTCAGATAGCATATCTTATAGCAGTTAAGCAGAGAAAAGGACACTTAGCTATACTTAGGAATATATACTTATTTTAAGCATGTCTCTACTTAAGGCTACATTGCTTATGGAGAGAAAGAGAAAGTCTTTTCATTAAAATGCATATTTATTTGAAAAGTAAAGCAAGTGGATTGTGTTTTACAGGCATGCTATTATTGGTCATCACCGTTTAAAACATACACACTGATAAGTATAAGCTTAATAGACACCATCACTCTTCTAGTAGCCATCCTAGAATGTAGGTATAGGGTACAGATAAACTAATTCACTCCCATATAGCTAAATCTTGGTTCTTCTAACTTTTCAATGACAGAAATGACACAGGCCTCATATAATTAAGATTCATAACAGATTCAATGAAGCTGTAAAAATAAAATAGTAATGAAGTGTAGAGAGTAATGCGAAGCAACTATTTTTATTGTTTCCAACCGAAAGACAAAATGATTGTTTCTCCAGAGTTTGATTGCAGACTATTTCTAGAACTGAGCCAAATGACCGCAGTGTTATCCCATGAAAACTTGAAAAAATGAGAGCAGGGAGAAGATTAAAGTCTTCACTAAATGATCTAATGGCAATTGAGATGAGGAAACATAAAAAGCTGCATCAACTCAGCAAAGATTTTTGTATCTAAAGCACTAATTTAGAATTAAAATAAAGCCAGTTGGTCAGAGAGAATGAAGAGGTTTATGTGGTAAATCAGGGCAGTAAACTCTCCTCACTGCTTGAAATGAAACCACTTTTTGATGGTGCCCTCAGGGGAATCGCAACATAATTGAATCTATGTAAGATAAGTCAACATATGCGGTGCCCACCCTCTCCTCCTTAGACCTCAGCCCCTTCCCCCTTCTAACACCCTTAGTTTGAGCCTGTATAAATACTTAAACACTTGACTCCTCTTTACCTCCAGACTCTCCAAATACCTCTCTCCCATGCAGACTGAGATATCATTACCAAACCCTAATCTTTACCTCTATCAGGGAGTAGGTTCCACGTGGACTATGCCCAGTGTGAAAGCTATGATAAAACAACAACAACAACAACAAAAAACTTGGCATTTCCCTTCTGGAAATAAACCTTCTTGGATTGGAAATGTTTCCAGTACATTTTTTTCTGCCCCTATCTCTACCCTGTCAAAAGACAAAAAGTAGTTAAATTGTGAGTAGTTCACATACAGAGGTGTTTAAACACAATTTCTGTTCCTAAATAATGCCTGAGAATGGAAGATCTTCCAGTAGACAGCAAATGGATTGGGACCTGTTCATAAATCTGCTAGACAGGCTGGTTTTTCTTTGAAGCACAATTGTATTAGTCCATTCTCATTCTGCTGTGAAGAAATACCTAAGACTGGGTAATTTATAAAGGAATGGGGTTTAATTGACTCACAGTTCCACATGGCTGGAAAGGCTTCAAGAAACTTACAAGTATGGCAGAAGGGGAAGCAAAGGTGGCAGGGGAGAGAAGTACTGAGCAAAGGGGAAAAGCCCCTTATCAGATCATCAGATCTCTGGAGAGAACTCACTGGCTATCACAAGAACAGCAGGAGGGTAATCACCTCATGGTTCAGTTACCTCCCACAACATGTGGGGATTATGGGAACTACAATTCAAAATGAGATTTGGGTGGTGACACAGCCAAACCATATCAACAATCATACTACTGTCAGCAAAGTAGATTCTGCATGCGTTGTCTATTGGGATAGGAGGATACACATCTGGACCTCTAACAGAACATGTAGGATTCTGTGAGTAGTTACTAACTTCAGAACACCAGAGGATGGAAGGAAATAGGAAGCTGAGATATTTGGGCCTGGGCCTGGATTTCTTCGCCTAACATGTGTGTATGTGTGTGTGTTTGTGTGTGTGTGTGTGTGTGTGTGTGAATGTGCGTGCATGCATGCATGGATATGCATGCACCAAGTATGCAGTTGAGGAGGAAGGGGTAATAACATATAAGAAGAAAAGAAAGAAAGAATGTCTCTGTTCTTGTAAAGGTTATAGTCTAAGGAAAATTTCTCATGAAGTCATGAAGTATCAGTGGAATGTGACAACATGCTGTACAAGGAGAACTTGCAATTCACAAAACAAGGCTCCTGTAAGCAATTATGGAAGCTTGAAGAATGGCATCTGATTCTCAGATTCCTGCTTTTGAGGGAGAAAGCAGCAAGCCCCACCAGGCTGCATATCTTTCTAAGAGATATGCTGGCAGAAATGCTGGCTTCATGCTTTATGGTGGATGCAACTGTCCCTTCCATAACTTCACACCCAGTTAACTATGATGCGTCTGTGAATGCAGTAGAGAAGACCTTGGAGTTAAACCTAAAGCCTATCTCTGCTGTTTTCCCGTTGTGTGAGCTTAAATTTGTTGACCCCCTTTCCACATCTAGAAGATGGAAAAGATGTAGAAAATAAAATCTACCATTCACAATATTTTTTAAAATGTACATAATATAACAGCCCTTAGCGTAATACACCATGATAATAGTGACTGTTAGTAGACACTAAGTTATTATAATTTAACAGTTGGTTCTAATCAGCAAGTAGAGCATTTACAAAGGAGCAAAAAGAAACGAAGCATGTAGTCTCTATTTCTTCCAAGAAAATAAGAAAGTAATCTGAGATAACTTTTATATTATATGAGTCTATCCTATGTCACGTTTATTATTTACTTTCACTTATTTTAAGGATTTCAGAAATCTCACTATTGTTCTATGGTATCCTAATTCTTCTGCTGAGATGGTATCTTCGATCTAAACTTCAAGAAATGTCAATTTAAAACTCAGTAACTAACCCTCTTCCTAAACCATTAGTCAAAAGGTCACAGACAAGTGAACCTTTATTTATAATTCTTGCTGTGGATGTATGAAAGATTATTTAGTAATTCTAAACTTATGTTTTTGCTCAAAGCAGTTTATTTTGGAGAAAAATGTCATATTTTTGAGGGACTAAAGAAAAATTTCTGGTCCTCCACAAATTTAGAACAAATCATGAAACTAAGAGAGAGACGTATTGTTGAAAAATATAAAAATAACAAAATTTCATTATGTCAAATTGTGAGTGCTTAGAGTATGATCTATGAATATACATAAAGTTAATTTGTAACTTGCTTTTACCATATGACTCTAAATGCTATTTTTGGATAAATAACTATTTTTAAAAAATTTCATTTAAACTCTCTTGCTAATTGAAATAAAACACCTAGTGACAAACAACAAAGAAAGCATTCTTTCTTCCAAAAGCCAATCTTCCTGGTGGGCTTGTCTCATATTTTTTTTCTTTCTTAATCTTGTTTATCTTGACAACTTCATTCCTTTTAGCAAAGCTCTTCTCCTTTACATATATATTCATTCTCTCCTCCATCCATTCTATCTTCAGCGAATGCAGGATGTAGGAGATGGCATAGGTTGTCTGAAGAACCCCACAGGACAGTTTCCCAGTCTCTCGTGTCATGTTACTCTTTTGCTGGGACTGGCTAGGATAAAAGACTTAACTTTGTTTATGATATGGTGACTACTATAAAACATTTATCTGGAAATATTTTGCCACAGATAAAACACAGCCTTGTCATCCTAGAATTCAGGGGTCATAACCAGGTTAGACAAGGGATATAAACCTATTGTATTGCTAGTCTTTTGGGGATGAGATGGCCCAACACAACCTGCTGAGAAGACCCTCTCCAGTGTCCCATGGGCTAAAGCTCATCCCAACCCTAGATGAAAGGCCTGTACAACCCCCATGTAGATTTTAGTCTGGCTCATACTTGGCTGTTGGGAAGGGAATACTTAGCTCAAGTGTCCCAAGGACACACTCATTCTCATTCATAGGCCGCCTCTTAGTCCCTGTTCTTCATGAAAAAGCATCCTCAGCTCTGTGCCTGCATTTAGGAATGTAACTTGTGAACAGCCTGTCTCTGGCTCTTCCCTTGTTTGGTTGCTTTCAAAGCCCACTGTAAAGCTCGAAGGTGACAGCTTTACCCATTTTGCTCAATGGTTTTTTTTTTTTATTGTTATTAAAATAACAGATGACTGTGCACAAAGCTGACCTCTTTAAACAAGTGCTAAACTAGTAAGTCACAGTGGGAACAGCCCTGTCTGAGGGGGAAGGAGGAAGTAGCTAGAAGACAGAAAGACCAAAAGCAGACATTGTAGGGGGCAGGGATGAAGACGTAGGGTAGGGAGAGTTTTCATTCGGCTTGGCACAATGCCCAGTACATCCTCAAATTTCCAAGCTGTGCTTTATAATAAAGATAGGAAGCCTCTTGGGTAAAGTTTAATTTCTGTTTAGATACGACCCCAAGTTTTATAGCCAAGTGCTCGACCCTTACCCTATAGCTGGCACATTTACTCTTAGCATGAACCACACATTCCTTCTCAAACAAAACAAACCCTTAAATGGTTACTTTAAAGGCTCAATGGAGTTATAGAACTCAAATAATATTTTCACGTGCTGGGGTAAAGCGAATCAGAAAGTTATGAATCACTTTCAATAAAGTACACAAGGATATAAAAGCCAGAGGATAAGAAACCATGACAGGGAGTTTTGGTTACATGCATTGTAGTGCTTGGGTTGGGATGGATAAAAAACAAAAATGTAGACAGAGACCCCTATTTTGTAATCTGAGGGTAAAGCAAAGTAGAAAAAAGAAGTGATTTAAAGGAAAAGTAGTTTAAGAAAGCCTCTTAAAATATTTAGTTTAGTTGCTTTGTTTTTTTCTTAATAAGAACGAATTATAAGATAGCACCATGGTTCAAACCTGTAATCCCAGCACTTTGGGTGGCCGAGGCAGGTGGATCACCTGAGGTCAGGAGTTTGAGACCAGCCTGGCCAACATGGTGAAACTCTGTCTCTGCTAAAAATACAAAAATTAGCTGAGCGTGGTGGTAGGTGCCTGTAATCCCAGCTACTCAGGAGGCTGAGGCAGGAGAATTGTTTGAATTCGAGACAGAGGTTGCAGTGAGCCGAGGTTGTACCACTGCATTCCAGCCTCGGTGACAGAATGAGACTCTGTCTAAAAAAAAGAGTGAATTATAAAAGACAAGCTGAACAAAAGAAAATACCGATGAGTGAGGGTCTAAAGGTTTAAGAGCAATAGTTGGCTCTGGCTAGGTTGGAAGTAATAGAAAAATAATTACTTCTACAGTTTGTAAAATTGTCAACTGTGCGATAAGTCTGTTTGAGATGTTGTTTTAGCACATTCTGTTATTTAGAATACCTATGCATGAATTTCTTAAGCTGAGGTGACTTGTATAGCTTTGCTCTACTTATTCCGTATAATAACGATTTTCACGAAGTCACATCCCCTTATATTCATCACCATTTATTACTGGACTCTATAAGTTTGTAATAATTTGCTAATAGTTGTTTCCTGTTCACTAGCATTTCCAGAAATTGATCCTTGGTTGCAGATTGTGGCAGTATTTGTGTAGCATTGGGAAGCAATTGGGAACAGAAATATCCGTTCTGTGTACTTATCCTGTATGTAGAACAAACTGCAACAGATTATGGATATCCAGAGCAAGAATGTGTCATGTGTGACTTCTGTTTAACTATTAGTACTTTTTAAATTATTTTATTTTATTTTAAGTTCCAGGATACATGTAGAGGATGCGCAAGCTTGTTACATAAGTAAATGTGTGCCATGGTGGTTTGCTGCACCTATCAACCCATCACCTAGGTATTAAGCCCCAGGTGCATTAGCTATTTATCCTGTTGCTCTCCCTCCCCCTCCCCTACAGGTACACTGTTGAAGGACAATGAACAATAATAAAAAGCATTGTTAATGACAATTTAAGTGATTTCCATTTTTAGGCTATGTAGTGAACAGCAAATATACACGGTGGGGAAAGAAGGACATGAATTATCAGTAGTGTTCATGGCAGATTTCATGATTAAATTAAATAAACCTACTATGTGAAATAAGCCCCAATCCCAAATTATCAATGCATTTAAATGAGGGGTTTTCTATAATTTTAAAATTTGATACTGCCTTTACTTTCTTGCAAACTAGCTTTTTGGCATGATTAACTGGTAGCTACTCTTATTGTTTTCTCCTCCTGAGTCACTATGTGCACATGTTTCTTTTTTAATTTAAGACTTTGGGGTGTTATCTAAGAGAGATTCTTATTTAGAATCCATTTCATCTCAAAAATAAAGTATTTAATTATGCAAGATGAGGCCTTTTTCAGGAATTCAAGCAGATTAACAGTAGACACATTGTTCATCCAAACCACCTCTGCCCTTCTGAGATTGATCTGTTTGTTTTTAAACAGCATTGTTGATCTAAACTCATGGCAAGGGCAGGGGTCTGTGATATTGAAATATGTGCCTTGTCATTCCAGAGATGCTATTTCACTTCTCTGAGTTTGATTTTTGTCCTCTTTGTTAATGAGAACATTTGACTCCAACATCTCCTTTAGCTCTAAAAGAGTCCTAAGATTCTAATTTTACTTGAATTCTCTTAGGATCCATATGATGATGACTGAGAGGTCAGAAATGATGTCACTCACTTCTTTCTTAGATCTGCATTTTCCCAAATACTGCATGCTGCGTTATCTACAAAAAGAAAACAGCTCAATCTCTCTTGAATTTATGCTGGTTTGGCCTTGCTGGCCTTATGGGAGAGGTCTCAGCTTTGTGTCAGCTGTGGTTTTCTTTGTCACTATCTTCAATCCTCCCCCCTTTAATATCCTGGTACATCTCAGCTTCCTTCTATGACCTTTCATCCATGCAAGCTTGAAAATTAGATTCAAATTGCTATCTGTATCTTCATTTCACTCTCAATATTGAAATGTACAAGCATGAACTAATTCTCTCAATCTAGCTCCATATTTACCTACTAACTCATTAAAACCTGGCTGTAGCACTGGAGCAAGAGATCATATATTACAGAAGGAAAGCAATTTACTTGGCAAGTTCATTTGTGTGTTCTCTTCAGTGACATAGCAAAGGTTTGTCCTTGGGATAAGGGTGTCTTCTCACCCAGTCTGTTCTCTCCAGCTGTCTGATTCCTCAATTAACTGACACCTCTGTGCCAGTGATTTCATCCTGGACTTATTTAGTGGACAAACTAGAAATAGTGATCCAATGACTTACATGCTTATTTTACGGCATCACTGTAATCACTGCCTATGTAGCCCTACAAGAAGGGAGAGAAATTAAGGAAAGTCTTCTGGAGAGGGTGTGCTTTATGATATGCTACAACTATTTGCCCAGGGTAAGGAAGAGTATTCTGACAATTTCCATTGGCAGCCTGAAATCTAAACAAAATTCCACAGATCAGATAAGAATAAATTCGTTAATGTACAGTGTTATGTTTTGTGTTACAGAGCACAAAATTCAGTGCCAATGACAGGTGCATTAAATCTCAAAGACGCTGTATCTTTCTTTTTTATTTAAAAAAAAAAAAAACACATGGTATTGACCTGTCATATGTATTTGCTCTGTTTTGAAACCTTCATCTGTCTTTGGACATTAAAAAATAAAAAGTTATTTCTTTTTCTGATTTTCAAATTACAACATTTAGAGAAGTAAACCAAAGAAATATTCTGGATCATTTATGCTTGACTCACAAACACCATCCAATTTACTTGACTATTCAACAAATAAGTTTCTTATAGCTAACTTCAGGGACTAAAACAGTGAACAGTATCAATACGTTTTCCATTGTCAAAGACCTTATAGCATGGTTGGAAGCACCTGCGAACTTTTACTGCTTTTGAAATATTGTTTATCTTCCTACACACATACATGAACATGCAATACACTCATACACATACACATGTACTATTTAAAAGTTTTAGATTACATCATATGTATCTATGCATTTTTTTTACTGGGGCCAGGCTGGGGATTGAAGAGCAAAGGAAGGAAGCTGGCATAAGTTAACATGCACACTGTACAGCTGGTAGGCCTTAGAGGGGGAAGAATCAGAGAAGCTGTCAACTACTCCACTGTTGAGATACAGCTGAGTGAGAATGTGGACACAGAGTTGTCACATATTCAGAATTATAAAGAAGCACTGAAAATCTGGATTTTTATGCTTACTCTTTCAATGTTTAAATCTTGGCTCAAAGTCATAAAATACTGAGAAGCTAGCAAAACAAGTTTGTGGACAGCTTTGTCCTGTATGCTCAGACTCTGTGACCTTTGGTGTTAGTATTGGGTAATAACATTTTCAAACAAATATAATCACAGATATTTTTCTATGACATTGAAAAATATTCTAATGTATCATTTTTATGGGTATATGATATTTAGTTATATGGCATACTATCATTAAATAATTCTCTATTGGTGACACTTATTTCCAATTTTTTACTCTAGCAAATAATAGTGTAGCAAACTTCCTTGTACATGATTTTTTTAAATAGCTCTCTGATTGCCGTCTTAGGGTAAATTTTTATAAATTAGATCATTAGCCAAAGTTATACACATTTTGCTATTTTGGATAGCAAAATGCCAATTGTAATTCATAATAATATTATTTTCCTAAGCTAGAAACAAAAGTAAGAATAATTATTAAAAACCTTTGTGAATCAGATAAATAATATATTCTGTTTGAAGTTTTAGCTATTATTTTATTGATTTGTGTTTTATATTGTTCATGTGTTTAACCATTGATGTTATTTAAATTTATACTTTGTCTTTTTATAGATGTTTTTACATGTGTTATATCTATTGACATATATTTTTATATCATTTAAAAAGACTTTTTCCATCCCAAATAAGTTAATATTTAATGATAATTTCCTTTAGCTAATTTATATATTTTATATTTAAACTATAATTTATATGAACTATATTTAGTAAAAGGTATAAAAAGATCTAATATCAATTTTAAAAAGTAGTTTAAAAATCACTCCAGAAACAATTATCAGGCAGTTTACATTTTCTCCACAAATTTGAAAGCTGGTTCTGCCATTTATTAAATAACTCCACATACTGAATTCTATTTCTGGGCTTTCCTTTCTGCTCCATTGTTTTATCTGTCTATTCTTACACCAGTAGCAATATTTTTACTGTAAATTTTATAATATATTTAAAAGCTCTAATTATAAGTAAAACTTATTAGTTTTATTTTTAATTATCTTTATATTTTCATACTATGTTTATATGACTTTAGAATAGTCTGTGAATCCCTTTATCCTTATGAATTTTTTTTTTTTTTTTTTTAATTTTTGAAACAGGGTCTTGCTCTGTTGCACGGGCTGGAGTGTGTAGTGGTACAATCTTGGCTTACGGTAACCTCTGCCTTCCAGGACCATGCAGTCCTCCCACTTCAGCCTCCAGAGTAGATGGGACCACAGGTGTTCACTACCACACCTGGCTAATGTTTTTTAATTTTTGTAGAGACGGGGTCTCCCTATTGTTCAGGCTGGTCCTGAGCTCCTGGGCTCAAGTGATTCTTTCATCTTGGCTTCCTAAAGTGCTGAAATTATCAGCATGAGCCACCACACCCAGCCCTTTGTGGAATTGTTATTGGTCTGTTATAAATTAATTTGGGAATTGTTATTGGTCTGTTATAAATTAATTAGCATTGTTATAATGTTGAGTATTCATATCAAGAAATATTTTCTACTTATTCAAGTTTTTTCTCTTGTCCCTTTCTGATATCTTATAATTTTTCAATATACAAATATTGAACATAAAATTTTTATAGACCTGTGTTTGTGTATGTATATTTGTGTATATCTTGCTAAGACTGACCTTACTTATTTTTAGTTGCACAGTGAATGGAATCTTTTTGCCTCTCTATTTCTAATTGTGATGTATATGTACGTAGACAATTCACGTAGACTATAGGGAATATGTTAATAAAATAAAATTATTACTCTTGTACTTGACTGCCTCTACAGACTGTGTACAGGATATATTAATATATAAAAGTCATTGTTTTACATTTGGCCACTTTCTCTGTATAAATAATTGATATGTTAATGAGAAATTATGCTTATATATTTATTAAAGTTAATTGTATTCCACAACCTTCTCACCTCTGAATAAAGATGGTTGTAATAACATGGTGGCTATTGCAACCAAGTTATAGATAAGAACAGAGAGTTTTCCAAAACAACGAATACAATATATAAATCTGCTTATCCTCTCTTCCCGATTAAATTAAGCTGATATCATATAGGATCTAGTCCCACTCTAAAGTCAGTATTTATCAAATAACTTAGGATATTTTTAAATTAAAAAATTTAACATATTTTATTTTATTATATATAACTTGAAAAATAACCTATTTGTTATGACAATGATTTGAGTAAAGACAATAGTGCTAAACGTCTTTCTTTATTGAAAAAGGGAGGGAGAATCCGCTTTGGGAGGCTGAGACGGCTGGGTTATGAGGTCAGGAGACCGAGACCATCCTGGCCTACATAGCAAAACCCTGCCTCTGCTGAAAACACAACAATTAGCTGAGTGTGGTGGTGCATGCCTGTAGTCCTAGCTACTTGGGAGGCTGAGGCAGGACAATCGCTTGAACTGGGGAGGCAGAGATTGCAGTGAGCTGAGATCACACCACTGCACTCCAGCCTGGGGACAGAGTGAGATTTCGTTGAAAAGAAAAGAAAAGAAAGAAAAGAAAGGAAAAGAAAAGAAAAGAAAAGAAAGAAAAGAAAAGAAAAAAGAAAAGAAAAGAAAAGAAAAGAAAGAAAAGAAAAGAAAGAAAAGAAAAGGAAAGGAAAGAAAAGAAAAAGAGCAGAAAGCACTATAGAAAGTGAATTTATATAACCAATAAGTACCTCTCTATCAAATAAGAAATTTATGTGGCTTATGTAGTGTGGCCTAGCGAGTTTATTCTTTAAGGCAAAGACATAATATTGATGATTATATTTCAGTGCAAGAGCAACTCAAAAATAACTTTCATATGGAATACCCACTAAACTGTGAAGACATCTGCAGTAAGCATGGATACAAAATACATTACTGACTCTTCTGAAACACCATTGATGTTTGAGCTCTGACACTTTTGACTATAAAAATGACAGATTTATTTTTGCTTTAAAATGTCCCTTCATTTTCCCCAAGGTCTGTCAGTCTGTGATGTGGAGGTCAGGAAAGGGGTTGGAACATGAGAGCAGGTACAATCAGAGAGCTAGAGAGAGCATTTGGAGCAGTAGGGTCTTGATTTCACATTTCACAATTAGTATTCCGCATTTATGTGGCATTGCAAACATCATGCACAAGCAAACAACCTTTAAACAAAACAGTGGAAACATGGTCACATCAGTTTATTTATTATGCTATTTAATTTTCATTGTATGTATGAGGTAATTGGTTGGATTTTTTAAAGACTTTTAAGTTGATGGCTATGACCTCTATGCAGGCTGAATTTGTGAGTGCTTTTTTTCTTGTGAAACAAAAATTATCAGGTATGGAAAGCAGTTAGGATCTGTATTTTTCCCCTTTATATTTTTCCACTTTGCCATTAGATTTCTTTAATCATAGAGCTTTGGGTGGGTTCTGAGTCTAATGTATGTAAAAACTTTTCTTATTTAAGAGATAGGATCAAAACTATGCACCTACCTCCAATTCTCATGTTCTTCCTAGCTTGGGCTTATTTTAGTGACAGGCAGAAAGCTACTGGGCTTGAGTTGGTTGCTTTTCCATCAATGGTGATCTCTGGCACTACCCTATATTCCTATCTAGGGTCTGTGGCTTGATTTTCAAGAGTGTGTGAACATGCACTGCATTACATCTCTCTCCACTGACCCTGGAAATGTAATACTGAGAAAAACTAACTATTTTTGATTATCTAAAAAGAACTGGCCCAATGTCAAAGGTGGTACTATTTTTATCCTGGCTTTTATAGATAAGAAAACTAAGGCACATGAGGTGAGTGAGTTATGCAGTGCCAGCATGTAAGAGATGGTGCTCAGACTTGAAATCAAAGGAGTCTCATGGCTAAGCTTTTGCTCCTGATCATGCAAATGTCTCACTTGCTGAAGCAAGAGCATGTTACAGCTGTGCTCTCTTCCTCTCTCTCTCTCTTGCTGTATGTGTGTGTGTGTGAAGACACAGCCATAACTCATTTCTATGAATAAAAATACCACTCAATGAACCAGGCTTACTATAAGCTCATCAATATCTACCATGACCATATGACTGTGATGGCTAATTTTATGGTCAATTTGATCATGCCATGGTTCCTAGTTATTTAATCAAACACAAATCTAGCTGTTGCTGTGAAAGTATTTTGTATATATAGTTAACATGTCCAATCAGTTGAATTTAAGTAAATGAGATTGCTCTTAACAATGCAGGGCCTCAACCATCAATTGAAACCTTGAGAGTAAAACTCAGGTTTGTTGAAGAAGAAATTCTACCTCAACATTGCTACAGTGAGTTTCTAGCCTGCTGGTCTGCCCTAAAGATTTCAGAATTGCTGGTTCTCATAGTTTCATGATTCAATTTTTTAAAACAAATCTCTTTAGAAAGAAAGAGAAAAAAAGAGTCACTCAATCCTTGTTATTGATGATAGTTGTGTTCTATAAAATCAGCATGAACACTGAATTTGCAAATACTAAAATATTGCTTCTAGAAAAAAATACATTGTTATGTTCAGAGATTTTGAAAATTCAAAAAACTCGGCAAATTTTGCCATATTAAATGATGTGCTTATGGTAGGGCATACAACCTTTTTCCTGACAAGTTGAATCAACTTGATTTGGAATAACAAGTAGTTCTTAATGAATAGTTTGTCACTGGTTTGTGGGTTGGTCTAAGTGGAAGCTAATAGAGATATCCTAATGTGAAAACCTAGATTAATATAATCTCATAAGAGCAACGGATATTTAATTTTATTTGACGTATTTACCTTTCCAAAGGATTATTGTGACTTCAGAGCAACTTAATGTTTTGTCTATAAAATGCATTAATTTATTCATTAAAAATTATTGAGCACTTACTATATGCCAGGCATTGAATGTTGGGAATAGACTCTTGAATGGGCAAGATCCAGACCCTGTACTCATGTTGCTAACAACCTAGTAGAAAAGAGAAACAAAACATTTGTGGGAAACAGTAAAAATAATTACACGTCCATAAACAGAAAAATGGAGCACATTAGTCTTTATAAGGACAGAGGCTAAACTGGAATTCTTGAGAGAAGAGTCTATTGTGACTCAGTTAGACATCAGCATCTGAAGTACATGCACCTGTCAGGACAAAGATTTACTGCTCCAGGAACATGGAAGACTGGCATCTCACTTAGTCCTGAGAATAGAATCACATATACTAAAAGAAAAATGACTCGGACAAATGTGGTCTGAGTAAAGGCCTGCAGCTTAAACTAAGTGTGATAATAGTAAGTATTATAACCCTGACTCTCCTTAGAAAATGGTAATCAGCTGCCATGGTTTGCCTCCATGACACAGAGTATATTTGCTAAGTTTAGTCATAAGAATCATTGAAAATTAATTATGCGTATCATTTTATCAGACAGACATCAAAGAGGAAAAATTTTCATCAGAGAAAAAGAAAATCAAGAGAAGATTGTAAATCTGTGTAAATATGAAAAAGTGCACCTCCCTCTCACCTCCAGATGGTAGCTAAGTTAACCCAAGCCTGACAATCTTCTCAAATGGAATGACATGGTACCTATCTCAACAATATATTATAAAAATCAAATATGTGTAAAGGCATAGTAATCAAGACAGTGTGATACTGA
This sequence comes from Sapajus apella, assembly GCF_009761245.1. Taxonomy (NCBI): domain Eukaryota; kingdom Metazoa; phylum Chordata; class Mammalia; order Primates; family Cebidae; genus Sapajus; species Sapajus apella. The sequence continues at coordinate 4,824,667 of NW_022436947.1, forward strand.
CAAAAGAATAGACAAATATATTTGAACATAATAGAGAGCTCAGAAATAGACCCAAGTGAATATAGTCAATTCATCTTTGACAAAGGAATATAGGAAATGCAATGGAGCAAAGAAAGTCTTTCAACAAATTATGCTGAAATATCTGGACATCTACATCCAAAAAAATAATGACTCTAGGCATAAACCTTACTCCTTTCACAAAAATTAACTCAAAGTGGATCATAGACCTAATTGCAATATGCAAAGCTATAAAACTCCTAGAAGGTAACATATGAGAAAAACTTAGATGACTTTGGGTATGACGATGACTTTTTAAAACACAACACCAAAGGCAATCCATGAAATAAATAATTGATAAACTGAATTTCATCAATATTATAAACTTCCCTGTGAAAGACAATGTTAAGATAATGAGAAAAGATGCCACAGACTGAGAGAATGAAAGACAAACCACAGACTGAAAGATACATCTGAAAAAGGACAATTATCCAAAATGTACAAAAACTCCTAAAATCGATAATAAGTAAACTCAATTAAAATGGGCCAAAGATCCTAATGGATAAGTCACCAAAACTATATACAGCTAGTAATTAGCATATGGAAAGATGCTTTATATCATATGCCATCAGGGCAATGCAAATCAAAACAATGAGATAACTACCACTCATTTATTAGAATGGCCATAGTCTGGATCACTGACAACACCAAATCCTGGAAAGGATGTGGGGCAAGAGGAACAGTCATCTACTGCTGGTGGAATTGAAAAACAGCACAGCCACTTTGGAAGATAATTCAGTGGTTTCTTATAAAACTCAACATACTCTTACCATAAGGTCCAGCAAACAATTATATGCTTCTTGATATTTACCCAAAGAAGTTAAAAACATGTCCATACAAAAACCTGCATATAGACATTTATAGCAGCTTTATTCATAATTTCCATGATGTGGAAGCAACAAAGATGTCATTCAGTAGGTGAATGAATAAATAAACTCTGGTATATACAGCCAATGGAGTATTACATAGTGCTAAAAGCAAATAAGTTATCGAGCCATGAAAAGACACGAAGAAACCTTAAATAAATATTGTTAAGTGAAAGACAGCTATATGAAAAGACTGCATACTGTATGAATCCAACTATATGATATCCTGGAAAAGGCAAAACTGTGAAGACAGTAAAAAGGTCAATGGTTGGCAGGAATTGCCAGGGGTGGAATTCTGAATAGGTAGAGCATTGAGGACTTTTATGGCAGTGAAAATAACATAATATAATGTAATGATGGGCACATGTCTATACATTTGTTTAAGTTCATAGAAAGTACAACACCAAGAGTGAACTCCAATATAAACTATGGGCTTTGGGTGATAATGATGTGTTATATTCATTGTAACAAATGAACCATTCTGATGGGGGATATTGAAAATGGCAGAGGCTGTGTATGTGTGAGAGTAGGAGGTATATGACAAATCTCTGTAATTTTGCTATGAACCTAAAACTGCTTTAAAAAGTAAGCCTGGAAAAATAAATATGATCCTGATGATGCAGTAGAGAATAATCTGAGCAAATGTAATGAGGCCAGAAACTGCAGTGCATGTAAGTTCAATGGTGCTGGAAACGCAAAATTGAGACTGAGAGAGGTGAAGAGAGGTGGCTGAGAGTCAGAAAGAAGTTCAATTGTTGCAAATGTATGTGCTCTATTTAAGAAACTCAGGCTTCATGCTATAGTGGATGAGGATCTGCTGAGGGTTCTGAAAAAGGAAGTACTATGAATAAATTTGTATTTTAAGTTAATTTCTGAAATAGTTGTAAAGGGGATGGTTTTAAGGGACAAAACCAGGAGCAGAAAGATTAGTACCTAAGTTACAGCAATGATCCATGGCAAAGAAAGGACGTAGGGCAGAAATAAATGATAGGGATGGAGAAGACATGCTAGATTTTAAAATGTATAATTGAATTTGGGGAATGAGGGAGAGGGAAAAGTCAATAATGACATAAATATTCCTATCACTAGTGGGAACTTCAAAAAGCAGAGGGACTTGAACTTCCTACAAAAGGCTAATGAGTCTACAGTGGCTATCACTGATGCACATCTGTAGCAATTAGCTTACAAGACAAGATAGATTTTATTCTCTTTAAATAAACTGCTTCATAATTACACATCTGAATTTCCATAAATTTGGGTTTATCATTCATCATAGTAAGATAGAAAGAAACCTGAAAAACTGCTGACCTAAATTTGAGTCCTGCTCCAGTCATTAATCAGTACGTGACCTTGAGTTAGTTACTTAACTATTTTAACCTTCATCCCTTTAAATATTAAATAAAAATAAGAAAGATCTATTAAATGAAAGAAGATATATGAAGGAAAAAATGCAAAAAGTTAAAAGTATAAAAACAAAAGTATTTATCTTAGCATGAATTTTTCCCAAACATATACAAATACATATATCAAACATGAATCAGTGTATTATTGTAGTCAAGAGAATCAGTATTAAAATCAGACTAATGAGGAACAGATCCTGGTTCAATCACTTTTGATGTGACTTTTACTAGTTATAAAACCTTTCATACTTTAATTTACTCTTTTATAAAATAAGGAAAATAATGGCATCAACCTCATAGGTTTGGTGGAGAGACTGTAAAATCATAAAAGTATTAAAAATATTTTCTTAAATTCAATATATACTAAATGAGCATTGATTATTATGAACACATAGATTTATAAGTATATAAAATATATTTATACATATAGGCATATTTATTAGAATGAATTATATAAAATTGCCAATATTCAACCATTTTGACCCACAAAAATGGCAACATCCTACAGTAGGGACTAAAAACAAGATAATCAAGTTGCCATCTAGATGCACTTGGTGACTTTATTATCTCACTTTTGCTGATTTTCTTAGGCAAGCATTGGCTGCAGGAGACAGTTGAACTTATTATCTACTAAATTATTATTTGTCCATTCTATTTGTTAACAGCAATGAGAGAAGAAATAAAAGAGTACAGGTTGAAGCTGATGCTGCCATTTGATCCCAACGCAGAGTTGCCTAACCTTGGACAATTTACTTAATCTTTCTAAGCCTCAGTCACCTTCTCTCTATGATGAAAAAAATATATAAAATTGTTATAAGTATTAAATGAGATAATACATGTAGGGCACATAACATATAGGCCAGCAGATAATGAGCACTCAATAATGTTTTCCATTAGTACACAAATCAGTAATTACTCACTCGAATTTCATTTTCTACAGATGACATTATATTTTCTGTCCTGCAAGTTTTTCCCCTTCCCTCTCCTTCCCTTGCCTCCTCTTTCCACTCCTTCTTTTCTCTTCTCTTTCCTGACCCTCTTTCTCTTTCTTTTTGTCTTCCCTTTTTTTTCTTTCCTTTTTAATGAGGAACCACTGTGACTAATTACTATCTATATCTGAATTATTCTGGATATACGAGTCTATTAAAAAACCTTTTCTGGAAAATGATACATTGGTGTGTGTACATATGTATATACATATATATTTCTACTTTTTATGGGTGAGATATCTGTGAATTTATTTTTATAAGTATTTTTACATGTATTATGTTCCTTCTCATTTTAGAAAAAGGAAATATAAATATTATACTAATCTGCACCCTATTTGCCCTATGTGCTTATGAAAATACATAGTAGAATAGAAAATTTGGAACTGCTGGGAATCAATAAAGGCTGTTATACACAATCTCTGAAGACAGAAGGACTTGATTGAAGTCTGAATGTGTTTAAGAGAATATGTAATTGGCCCTAGATAGGGCAATATGACTGAATAAGGAGGGATGCACATTTAAAAGGCTCATCTTTTGGAACTAGTCCCTGATAGCTCCGATGGATGCATCCTTGCCTGTGTATAGTTTACTCATTTGTCGTTTGCCTTACCCTGGTCCATTGGCAAAGCTGTGGTCAGTGTGAAGCATAGTGGCAGATGAACTCACTTGAGCGGCTTTGAGGGTTTGTATCTGCAACTGTGAGGACCATGTTAAGTAAACATTAAGTGTACGATAAATGATGCTAAGTAAGTCAAATGACTAGTAGGGAGACTGGGCATAGCTTTGATAGAAATTTTTTCTCAATCTGTCTTTTGACCTTTGATCTAAATGGTGAGAGTTTAGATCAGAAAGTGCAAATGTAGGACACAGTGGATGAGCACCAAGGGCAGTCCCCTACAAGTGGAGAAGGAAGCCCAGTGACTTAGGGCTGGGGATGTGTCTGAAGCGAGAGAGTGCCTCTAAATGGTTGTCTACAGCAAAAGAAAGAAGTTTTGACGGTGGGCTGCTGCTATTTCAACACAGTCCCTCTGCTACTACGCTGCAGCAGGGCCACAGAGGAAAGGGAACTGTGAACCTGAACTTTAAGGAAAGCAAACATAGAGAAAGGAGGAGTAGAAAATGAAAGAGAAATAAAAAAGAAAGGATACCTGGAGGCAGTTATAAACTGTTAAGGACATTAGAGCTGCATTTTCTCAAGTGGTAGACAAAATCAGTTTTTGTTTGGTTTGTTCAAGCTTTGCCTGTTTGTTTCTGTTTTACCTGGTACAAAAAGGTGAGATGTTTTGCATCAGATAACAGGTAGAAAATGAAGCTAATAAGTGACTGAAAGAATGCATGTACTAATAAATAAATTGAGTCCAATATAAGAAGGATGTATTTCACACACAATCAGAATGAGTTTGAGCAAATATAAAACCTCTGTTCAATCTGGAACTGAAAAGGGTACCTGTAGATAAGGAAGCCTGGATAACTTATATATTACGCATGTGCTGCTTAAGAATGGAGCTTCCCTCAGGGTTGAACAAACCATTATTTGACATTTCTTAGCTCCTCGTGAGAGACCAAATTTTTAACAAGATACATATTGTCAAGATTATGATCAGTTGAATTATGGAAGAACAAAAATGGCTGATGCTAATTGCCCAAATATATCTTAATGGATGAATGCAATATGTGAGAAAGAAGCAGGCCTATGTTTGGAAAGCTATTGAGTAGTCTACAACAAATTTAACTAACTGCGATCAAGACCTTGCAGAATCAGTTTATACACTCTACTTTCCTTTGCTCTTATATTAAAATGAGAGCTGATAGCTCAGAATCTATTGTTAATGAGATTGAGCCTATAAGCATATTACTTGGATTTTTTTTTGCAGAATTAATTATGTTGTAGGAAAGTACTAATATAGACAATTTTATCTTTGAGAAAAAAATGCCTTATCTAAAGAAGGAAAAGGAGTAAGATGATTAATACTTATTTTAAAAAATAAACTGCCAAAATAGGGAAATGCTTTGGTGCTTCCTCAGTCATAGGTTCAACTTTAAAGATAGTTATGGGGTGGGTTAAGGGCCTGCTGAAAAGAACGATCCTCTCCATTTCCATCACTGTCCAAATGAGTCATAAATCAGCTGATTGGGTTCTCATATATTTCTAGGATGATAGAAGGATGATGATAGGATGGGTCACTTGATGTAGCTATTGAAAATTCATTTATTTATATAATGACAAGGAAGAGCTGTCATTACCCTTAAGGTCCCCTCTCCTCTGTTTTTAACCTTTTAAATAATGTAAAAGATATTAGAAGACTTTGTTTGCCTCACCCACTGGCTGAAAAATCACCTCAATGTGGAATCTGATGTTTGTCAAATGAACATGGAAAATACCAATGTAATTATAAATTCTGTTTATTCAGAGGTCTTACCAGTGAGTGAACTCCATAAAACCCAGAAAATATGCCTTAATATTGGTCTTCTGTAATGGAATACTACCTAGGGAACTCAAGGAAATGCTCAAGTAACATCATGTCCTAAATAAAAGACACATAGATTTAGGCTATGCTGGAATTGATTCAAAGACGCTAATCTAGGTCCTTTCTTATAAACGATCCTAGAAGATTGAAATGCAATCCTGTCTTAGACTGATACAAACTCTGTTGCTTTCCTCAATACCATGACTCAGGATATTTCAGATATTAGAATTAGTCTTTAAACTTAACTCTATTAATCTTTAAAATCCTAGTAGCTGGTCAAAAATAATATGTCCAGAATGCATATGTGCTCACATCTGTAGATTTCACCTTGGTGCTCTGTGTTGCAACACTGGCATTAGGGCTTCCAAAACCTTACCATCATACTAGAACAGCAATAATAAAGTTTATTCTATAGAACACTAACAAGTTTCACAAATTGTTAAACAAACTTTCTATAGAATAAACCATTCTACTGACATATAGTTCTGGAAAAACTCTCACTCTCATTTTTTCATTTGTTATGCCATGATGCACATTGATGTATTAAAGATGCTTTAGGATTCCTGGGCAAGATGGCTGAATAGAAACAGTTCTGGTCTGTGGCTCCCAGCGAGACCAATGCAGAAGGTGGGTGATTTCTGCATTTCCAACCAAGGTACCCGGTTCATCTCATTGGGACTGGTTAGAAAATGGGTGCAGCCCATGGAGGGCAAGCAGAAGCAGGGAGGGGCATCACCTTACCCAGGAAACACAAGGGTTTGGGGAACTCCCTCCTCTAGCCAAGGGAAGCCATAAGGGACCATGCTGTGAGGGACAGTGCTATCCGGCCCAGATACTACATTTTTCCCACCATGTTCACAACCCACAGACTAGGAGATTCCCTCGGGTGCCTACACCACAAGGACTCTGGGTTTCAAGCACAAAACTGGGCAGCTGTTTGGGCAAACACTGAGCTAGCTGCAGTTTTTTTTTCAAACCCCACTGCTGCTTGGAACACCAGTGAGACAGAATCATTCGCTATCCTGGAAAAAGGGCTGAAGCCAGGGAGCCAAGAGGTCTTCCTAATCGGATCCCACCCCCATGGAGCCCAACAAGCTAAGATCCACTGGCTTGAAATTCTCACTGCAGCACAATAGTCTGAAGTCAACCTGGGATGCTCCAGCTTGGTGGAGGGAGGGGCGTTTTCTCTTCTCCTCCAAAGGATCACAACTCCTTGCCAGCAAGGGAATAAAGCTGGATAGAGAATGAGTTTGACAAACTGACAGAAGTAGTCTTCAGAAGGTGGGTAATAAACTCCTCTGAGCTAAAGGACCATATTCTAACCCAATTCAAGGAAGCTAAGAAGCTTGATAAAAGTTAGAGAAATTGCTAACTAGAATAACCACTTTAGAGAAGAACATAAATGACCTGATGGAGCTGAAAAATACAGCACAAGAACTTCATGAAGCATAAACAAGTATCAATTGCCAAATCAATCAAGCAGAAGAAAGGATATCAGAGATTGAAGATCAACTAAATAAAATAAAGCATAAAGACAAGATTAGAAAAGAAAAGAATGAAAAAGAATAAACAAAGTATCCAAGAAATATGGGATGACGTGAAAAGACCAAACTTACATTTGATTGGTATACCTGAAAGTGATGGGGAGAATGGACACAAGTTGGAAAGCATACCTCAGGATATTATCCAGGAGAACTTCCCTAGCCTATCAGTCAGGCTAACATTTAAATTCAGAAAATACAGAGAACACCACAAAGATACTCCTCGAGAAAAGCAACCTCAAGACACATAATCGTCAGATTCACCAAAGTTGAAGTGAAGGAAAAAATGTTAAGGGCAGCCAGAGAGAAATGTTGGGTTACCCATAAAGGGAAGCCCATCAGAATAATGTTTTCTCTGCAGAAAACCTACAAGCCAGAAGAGAGTGGGGGCCAGTATTCAACATTCTTAAAGAATTTTCAACCCAGAAATTCATATCCAGCCAAACTAAGTTTCATAAGTGAAGGAGAAATAAAATCCTTTACAGGCAAGCAAATGCAGAGGGATTTTGTCACCATGAGGCCTGCCTTGAGAGCTCCTGAAGGAAGCACTAAATATGGAAAGGAAAAGCTGGTACCAGCCACTGCAAAAACAAACCAAAATATAAAGATCATTGACACTATGAAGAAACTACACCAACTAATGGGCAAAATAACCAGTTAGCATCATAATGATCGGATCAAATTCACACATAAATGAATTTACATGCTCTAAAGGTAAATGGGCTAAATGCCCCAATTAAAAGGCACAGATGGCAAATTGGATAAAGAGTCAAGACCCATCAGTGTGCTGTATTCAGAAGACCCATCTCATGTTCAAAGACACACATAGGCTCAAAATAAAAGGAATATTTATCAAGCAAATGGAAAGCAAAAAAAAAAAAAAAAAAAAAAGGAGGGGTTGCAATCCTAGTCTCTGATAAAACAGGTTATAAACCAACAAAGGTAAAAAAAGACAAGGGTGTTACATAATGGTAAAGGGATCACTGCAACAAGAAGAGCTAACTATACTAAATATATATGCACCCAATACAGGAGCACTTAGATTCCTAAAGCAAGTTCTTGGCGATCTGCAAAGAGACTTACACTCCCACACAATAACATGGGAGACTTTAACACCCCACTGTCAATATTAGATAGATCAATGAGACAGAAAATTAACAAGGATATTCAGGACTTGAACTCAGCTGTGGCCAAGTGAGCCTAATGGACATCTACAGAACTCTCCACTCCAAATCAACAGAATTTACATTCTGCTCAGCACCACATAGCACTTATTCTAAAATTGACCACATACTTGGAAGTAAAAACACTTCTCAGGGAATACAAAAGAATGGAAATCATAACAAACACACTTTCAGACCAAAGTGCAATCAAATTAGAACTCAGGATAAAGAAACTCAACCAAAACTTTACAACTACATGGAAGCTAAACAACCTGCTCCTGAATAACTACTGGGTAAAAAATGAAATTAAGGTAGAAATAAATAAGTTATATGAAACCACTGAGAACAAAGACACAACATACCAGTATCTCTGGGACACAGCTAAAGCAGTGTTTAGAGGGAAATTTATAGCACTGAATGCGCATAGGAGAAAGTGGGAAAGATCTAAAGTTGACACCCTAACATCACAATTAAAAAAATTAGAGAAGCAAGAGCCAACAATTCAAAAGCTAACAGAAAACAAGAAATAATTAAGGTCAGAGCAGAACTGAAAGAGATAGAGACACAAAAAAACCTTCAAAAAATCAATGAATTCAGGAGTTGGTGTTTTGAAAAGATTAACAAAATAGATAGACTGCTAGTCAGACTATAAACAACAACAACAACAAAAAAACAACAAAAAGAAAAGAAAAAGAGAGAGAGAGTGAAGAATCAAATAGCAACAATAAAAAGTGATAATGGGGAGATCACCACTGATCCCACAGAAATACAAATTACTGTGGGAGAATACTATAAACACCTCTATGTAAATAAATTAGAAAATCTAGGAGAAATGAATAAATTACAGAACACATACACTCGCCCAAGACAAAACCAGGAAGAAGTCAAATCCCTGAATAGATCAATAACAAGTTTTGAAATTGAGGCAGTAATTAATAGCCTACCAACCAAAAAAAGTCCAGGACCAGACAGTTTCGCAGCTGAATTCTACCACAGATATAAAGAGGAGTTGGTGCCTTTCCTTCTGAAACTATTCTAAACAATAGAAGAAGAGGGATTCCTCCCTAACTCATTTTAGGAGGCTAGTTTCATCCTGATATCAAAACCTGGCAGACACACAACAACAACAACAAAATTTTAGGCCATTATCCCCGATGAACATTGATGTGAAAATCCTCAATCAAATACTGGCAAACTATATCCAGCAGCACTTCAAAAATCTTATCCACCACAATCAAGTTAGCTTCATCCCTGTGATGCAAGCCTGGTTCTACATATGAAAACAATAAACATAATCCATTACATAAACAGAACCAATGACAAAAGCCACATGATTTTCTCAATAGATGTAGGAAATTCCTTCAATAAAATTCAACATCCCTTCATGCTAAAAACTTCCAATAAACTATGTATTGATTGAACCTATCTCAAAATAATAAGAGCTATTTTTGACAAACCCACCACCAATATCATGCTGAATGGGCAAGAGCTGGAAGCATTACCTTTGAAAACTGGCACAAGACGAGGATGCCCTCTCTCACCACTCCTATTTAACATAGTATTGGAAGTTCTGGCCATTGTAATCTTGCAAGAGAAAGAAATAAAGCCTATTCAAATAGGAAGAGAGGAAGTCAAATTTTCTCTGTTTGTAGATGACACAGGTATATTTAGAAAACCCCATCTTCTCAGCCTAAAAACTCCTTAAGCTAATAAGGCACTTCAGCAAAGTCTCAGGATACAAAAGCAATATGCAAAAATCACAAACATTCCTACACACCAATAATAGACAAACAGAGAGACAAATCGTAAGCAAACTCCCTTTCACAATTGATACAAAGTGAAAAAAAGTGCCTAGGAATACAACTTACAAGGGATGTGAAGGACCTCTTCAGGAGAACTACAAACCACTGCTCAAGGAAATAAGAGAGGACACAAAAAAATGGAAAAACATTCCACACTCATGGATAGGAGATATGAAAATGACCATACTGTCCAAAGTACTTTATAGATTCAATGCTATTCTCATCAAACTGCCTTTAAGTTTCTTCAGAGAATTAGAAAAAACTACATTAAATTTCATATGGAACCAAAAAAAAGGCCAGTATAGCCAAAGACAATTCTAAGCAAAAAGAATAAAGCTAGAGGCATCATGCTACCTGACTTCAAACTATACTACAAGGTTACAGTAACCAACACAGTATAGTAGTGGTACCAAAACAGATATATAGACCAATGGAATAGAGCAGAGACCTCAGAAATGAAGCCACACATCTACAACTATCTGCTCTTTCACAAACCTGACAAAAACAAGCAATGAGGAAAGAATTCCATATTTAATAAATGGTGATAGGAAAACTGACTAGCCGTATGCATAAAACTGATACTGGGCTCCTTTCTTACACCTCATACAAAAATTAACTCAAGATGGATTAAGGATTTAAGTGTAAGACCTAAAACCATAAAAAACCTAGAAGATACCATTCAGGACACAGGCATGGGAAAAGACTTCATGGCTAAAACACCAAAACCAATGACAACAAAACCAAAATGGACAAATGAGATCTAATTAAACTAAAGAGCTTCTGCACAGCAAATGAAACTATTATCAGAGTGAGCAGGCAACCTACAGAATGGGAGAAATTTTTTGCAATCAATCGATCCAACAAGGGCTAATATCCAGAATCTACAAGGAACTTAAGCAAATTTACAAACAAACAAACAAAAAACATCACTATTAGAAATTGGGCAAAGGATATGAACAGATACTTTTCATAAAAAAAAAAAGACAAGGCCGGGCGCGGTGGCTCAAGCCTGTAATCCCAGCACTGTGGGAGGCCGAGGCAGGTGGATCACGAGGTCAAGAGATCGAGACCATCCTGTTCAACATGGTGAAACCCCGTCTCTACTAAAAATACAAAACATTAGCTGGGCATGGTGGCGTGTGCCTGTAGTCCCAGCGACTCAGGAGGCTGGGGCAGGAGAATTGCCTGAACCCGGGAGGCGGAGGTTGCGGTGAGCCGAGATCGCGCCATTGCACTCCAGCCTGGGTAACAAGAGCGAAACTCCGTCTTAAAAAAAAAAAAAAAAAAGACATTTATGTAGTCAACAAGTTACATATGAAAAAAAGTTCATCATCACTGGTCATTAGGGAAATGCAAATCAAAACTACAATGAGATGCCATCTTAGGCCAGTTAGAATAGCAATCATTAAAAAGTCTGGAAAAATAGATGCTGGAGAGGCTGTGGCAAAATAGGAATGCTTTTACACTATTGGTGGGAGTGTAAATTAGTTCAACCGCTGTGGAAGACAGTGTGGCGATTCCTCAAGGATCTAGAAACAGAAATACCATTTGACCCAGGAATCCTATTATTGAGCATATACCCAAAGGATTATACTAAATCATTCAACTACAAAGATACATGCACATGTATGTTTATTGCAGCACTATTCACAATAGCAAAGATTTGAAACCAACCCAAATGCCCATCAATGTCAGATTGGATAAAGAAATGTGGCACATATACACCATGGAATACTAGGAAGCCATCAAAAAGGATGTGTTCATGTCCTTTGCAGAGACATGGATGAAGCTGGAAACCATCATTCTCAGCAAACTAACAAATAAACAGAAACCTAAACACCACATGTTCTCACTCATATATGGGAGTTGAACAATAAGAACACATGGGCATAAGGAGGTGAACATCACACACTGGGGACTGTCAGGGGGGTGGGGGTCAAGGGGAGGGATAGCATTAGGAGAAATACCTAATGTAGATGATGGGTTGATGGGTGCAGCAATCTACCATGGCACATGTATACCTATGTTACAAACCTGCACGTTCTGCATGTGTCCCAGAACTTAAAGTATAATTTTAAAAAGATGCTCTAATAAAGCAACTATTTGAAATTCAGTCTTTTCAGTGTTTCTCAAAATTATTTGAGCAGAGAACATTTCCTCTCAAAGGATATGTATTACCATCTGTTAGAAAAAACACACCATAGAACACAGTTTGTGAATGTCATGCTAAATGATCAAGTAATTGGTTAGGCATGTGAATGGAAATAATCAAATTTTCTTAAACATTCCAATAATTCTTTTTAAAAATAATTATAACTTTAATTTTAAGGGAGATTTATTACATGGGTATATCGTGTGGCTCTAAGGTTTGGGCTATGGATAATCCCATCACCCAGGTAGTGATCCTAGAGTGCCCAACGGGTAGATTTTCAGCTGGTGTTCCCCTCCCTGCATGCTTCCTCTAGTAGTCCCCAGTGTATATTGCTCTTAAATTAAGTTTCAACAAAAATCAGCAATGGAGAAGGGGTTCCCTATTAAGTAAATGGCACTGAAATACCATAACCGACTAGCCATGTGCAGAAGAATGAAAGCTGACTCCTACCTTTCACCTTATATGAAAATTAACTCAAGATGAATTAAAGATTTAAATATAAGACCTCAAACTATACAAATTCTGGAAGAAAACCTAGGAAATACCATTCTGGACATTGGCCTTGGTACAGAATTTATGGCTAAGTCCCCAAAAGCAACAAGAACAAAAATTAACAAGCAGAACAAATTAAACCAATGATTCTTTTGCCTCTTTGCATTTGTGCATGCCATTTATTCTCCCTGAAATGATAGCCTACCATTGGCCAACCACCCTTGGCCTTGCCTCATCCTTATGTTAGAGAAGACCATTCAAGTCCAGTTTAAAAGTAATTTCCATGAGAAACCTTTTCTGATACCTCAAGACTGCTTTGAGTGTCCCTCCTCTGACCTTTTCTAAAACTGTGTACTAGCTTTCTACCAGCACTTGCAAATCATTCACTTCTTTTTTACTTGAAGAAATTATCTGTGCCTTATTCCCATTATAAGCCTAGTGTCTATTATATAATAGACCCTGTAAATGGTTGACAGAGAAAAGGAGCATATCCTAAGATGGGTTTTGCTGATCAGGAAGGGACATATAATCCTAAGGAGAGAAGTTAGGGGAAATCAGAGGAAACCACAGCTTCCTGTACCATTAGAAATCTATCCCACAGAGAATAGATATCATGAAACCATTAAAATGACAGAATCAGTTGTAGGGGACATTAAAATTTTAATCATGTGGGTAAGGGAGCTCTTGGGATAATTCATCCACAAGTTGCTTATGAATCTGCTTTAGAGGGAAGCCATGTGGAGAGCTTCTCTTGGATTCTAAACCAAACAGATGTTCTTTCTTTCACAGTGGTGCCAAGCCACTTATATTTTCTTTCTTCTAAAAGCCTATAGTAGTACACACAGTACAATAGGAATGTTATGTGTTTTCATGGAAAAGCAACTACATCATTTACATAGACTTCAACATTTCCAGAAACAAAACTCAAATCTCTTCCTATTGCCTTCACTTTTGCAAGTTGGTGCAGTGTTTGGAACAAAGTTTGTTAATACGAACAAGAACATCACTATCTTTGAGAGTACTGGAATCATCCTGATGTAGCCACAGTATGGGAGGAGAAGGTGATAAATTGCTTTATTCTATTTTGTCCTACAAATAACAAACTCGATGCAGAATTTAAGAACCTAGGCTGTGCCCAGTTTGGAAGCCTGCTCTATCATGTTCTACTTCTGCTATTTGTACGAGTATCTTAGCCACTTTATCTCTCGGTTTACAAATCTGGAAAATTGGGATAATAATAGTATTACCTACATCATATTGTCAGGGCTGAATTAGTTATTAAGTGTCTAGCACTTACAACGATACCAAATTTTAGCTAATATTAATTTCATTAGTATTAATAATGTTAATATTTTATTACCATAAATTAGTAATGCCACTAACTCTATCTCCTATTCAAACATTTCCTAAGATCTTTTCATGTCTAAATTTCTGATTTGGAAGTCTTCTATCTCTGGCAACACTTCATATGCCAGAATTCTTTAATATTGAGTTTAAAATCCACCCTGGAGATCCCCTAAATATACCCCATGCTTGGCCCTTAGCTCAACCTTGAGGGTTTGTATACATGGCTCATTTTTTATAATATATCATTTCTTTTTTTTAACTAGCCAATTTCTAGCCATTCTTTAAGATCTAGTTACAATTTAATTTCATTGGAAGCATCCTTCTCCTGTCTCTGTAATCATGATACCTCATCTGAACTTAGCATTTTGTCACCCACAGACATTGGCATATATTTCACAAAGACATATCTGATCATATTCTCCTTGAAAATATGAACATAAACTCCACTACCCTTGAAAGTATTGCAATTATTCTGATGTAGTCACAATATGAATGGAGAAGGTGATAAATTGCCCTACTCTATTTTCTTGTTTGGTTTACCTCAGTTGGCTCTTTTAAAATGGGCGTTAATCTTACTGGCTTTGTTCAAAACACTGCACCAACTTGCAAAAGTAAAGGCAATAGGAAGAGATAAAATAAATGGAAATATTATAGCACTCTTTAATAAAGTGGCAAATATCTGTCCCTTGATATTATAAACCTTGTTTGAAAGCAGTAAAAAAAATGATGTTTGAATGCTTAAGAATAATAATGTGATGATTTGATTGTTGGCTTTTGTTTTTTTATTGACTCCATTGCAGATTAGTACTTCCAGTCTAAAAAGTAAAATCTTATTCTCTGAATTCTTCCCCATTTTCTGTGAAAATAATTACCAATTAATTTGTTTCCTTTCTTCTTTTTCATTTTCCCTGTCCTTCTCTACTGGGGCCTGTGATAGAAAATGTATGTATTTCTCCAATTAGAAATAAAACTTTATTTGAAAAAGGCTATGGACCGTGTTTAAACACTTTTACCCCATTTTTTCAGAGTTGGTGAGGGGAGGAAATACCTTCCCTGTGTGTCAATTGACTCCAGAACACAAATAGGAAACAAGAAAGTGAATTCTAAGACACTTAGGAAAATTGCTTTTTCTTATAGACTGATGTATACTGCTTCTCTGATATCCCAGCGTACAGGCTGATGCTTTCTGCAAAGAGTTATCTTCAATTATTGCCCACTCCTATGAGCTTTAAATTGCTTATTATCGAAATTGCATTACTTAGCAACTAATTATATACTGTCTTGCACTGTTCCATTCCATGTGGTAAGCCAGTAGCCTAGAAATCCTTCTTAAATTTTCTTAAAATTTTTAAACTTTTAAAATCCCATAACATAAAATTTCTTTTATATTGTGTATATTAGTCACCACCATTGCATTACTATCATCACTATATTAGCTATGAGTTCTCATTCATTCTTACCTTCAAAGGCCACCCAACAGGTCTCCCTGGATTTAGTCATAAAGTAGTTATCTTCTACTCTGACCTCTCGGTGATGTTTCTAATTCACAAATTTAAATATATAATTCTTCTCTTGAAAATTACTGAAGAGAGGATAAAATCCCCATGTAGAATGGCCTACAGGAACTTTCATGCAATGGCATCTGCCCAGTTGCCAAGTCTTGTCTCAAATCAGTACTGTATTCTCCCACACTGCATTATTCCTTAAATAATATGCTATAGCAGCACTGAATTAGCTGCAGCTATTGTAATATGGTATATGTACTCGAGCCTCTGTGTTTTCATGTATTCTGTTTCTTCTATTTGGAGAGTCTCACTATGTAAATCTTCCCTCCAAGTCTTTGCTAAAATGCTCTCTTCTCAAGTAAAGCATCCCCTGAACACCCTGAAGCTTAGATGTTATTTTCTCCAATTTCCAAACATTTTATGTATTTCCATTGTAACAAATTTCTTCTGTGCAATTAAGTTTGCAGCTCTATGTGCTCAATTAGCATTTGGGACAAGCACTGTGTCTGCTCTGCCTACTTAGCACAGCATCTAGCACAGAGAAGGCATTTAGTAAATATTTATAAAATAAATGACTATCAGATCTTCCCATTTAAACTGTATCAACCTAGAAACAAAGGCCATGGTAACCCTGTCTGTGCCCAATCAGTATTGAGTACTTGGGAGAAGCTTCATAAGTACTTTCTGATAAATAGACTGATTAATTCAGGTGACATGAATCATAAGATACTCTCTAATTTTATTTCTTTTATTTATGATTGTTTCTCACATGCAAGAAATAAAAAATATGAGACCGCAGTCAAGGCAAAATGACAATATTACAAAATGTTTTATTGTCGAGAAAGGCAATTTCACTATTATCCATTCTTAAGAATCAAATAGTATAATTCTGGCTGTAAATTACTTGCTGTTACTTTAGACTATTAAATAATCATTACATTTTTCTCTATTATTCTGCAGTGGGATAAAATCATCCCAAGAACCATTTGGCTCTTTAAAAGAAAATGCATTCTGACAAACAACTAGGCACTCCTGCCGTCCCCACCGCCATGAACTTCATCACCATTCTCACCAGCATCACCATCATTACCTACAAGAGTTCCTACCATCATCTCTCTCATCATCACCATCATTACCTACCGCCATCACCATCATTACCTACCATCATCCTTGCCGCCATCACCATCATTACCTACCACGGCCATGACCACCACTACTCCCTTCATCAACAATCCAGACATTGGTCACAAGCATATTCCAAAATACAGCCTAATTCATTCAAACCTGAGTTCTCATTTGACAGAACTATCAACCATATTCTTTTTTCTTTCATAAGAAATTAAATCCGAGAAAATGCTAGAGGGAATGGAATCACTGGCCTGAAAAGTAGAGTTCTTGGCAAGCAGCAGACCGTGGTGTCACTGACAGAAGGAGAGAATAAATAATGGAAGCACCACAGGCGATTGTTTCTGGAAACAAGATATATAAAGTAATATATGCTGCTATCCTCTAGGTTGGACAAAACAAGACAGAGATTCAAGGAAGAACAGATGAAACAGCCTTAAAATGAATGGAGATACCAGAAACTTCCCCCATGGTAGAAGGTCAAAGAGACTTTTAAGAAATAAATAAGGATTTTACTTTCACATAAAGAAAATAAATCCTTTGGTTTTGTTTCATCAGTTGGTAGATTTATGTGATTCTGAAAATGGCCTTTACTGAACTTTAGGAGAAAAGCCAGGAAAAAAAAAAAAAAAGGCATGCCGACATTCCCCCAAACAGCTGCTTTTCTATTCCTCCAAGGCTCGGTATGCGTAATGTCCAAATATCAGATCAGTCAGTAACAAGACAGTCAGACAGTGAAACCATTTTGCCCTTTTTGGAATCAGGTAAACAAAGCAGTAGTTTTCAAATGGTTATTTCAGTTCAACCACAGAGAGCTCAGAGATTTTAGTGCTGCCTACTCCTTTTAGAGATTAACATGAAAAATACAGATGAGAGTAGTGAAGGTGAAAGAATAAAAATGAAAAGATTCTGTAACCTGGAAGGAACACAAGATACTTTTTAATTTCTCTTTTAGTTCTCATGCAGATTTTTACCAAACTCTTGAAAGAAATATCAGATTACCATGTTCTTTTATTATTTTTTTTAAAAGTAAATCTATAAATCTATCATCTTTTCAATAATATACTTTTCTTCCTGGGTGTTTTTATAACTATATTTTCCCATTACATTTTCACTAAACTCCTCCAGGAAGTGTTTTTTTTTTTTTTTTTTAAAGACGGAGTCTCACTCTGTCACCTAGGCTGGAGCCCCGTGGCATGATATCAGCTCACTGCAACCTCCAGCTCCTCAGCTCAAGCCATTGTCCCACCTCAGTTCCCCAAGTAGCTGAGATTACAGGCACCTGCCACCATGCCCAGCTATTTTTTTTTTTTTTTTGTATTTTTAGTAGAGATGAGGTTTCTCCATGTTGGTCACGCTGGTCTCGAACTCCTGACTTCAGGTGATCCGCCTGCCTTGGCCTCCCAAAGTGCTAGGATTACAGGCCAGCAAATCTTTGAACTCACTGAACTAGTGTGATCTAAATTGCAGGGTGGAGTTAAAAGACAGCAGAAATGGGGTACAGTGAAGCTGAGCTCTAGTCCAGGATGACTGCTCTCTGTGTGTTACGTGAGGACAATTATTTTAGCTTCTATATGCTTTAATTCCATCATCTAGGAAATGAACAAATTAATCTAGGTGATCTCTGAGATCTGAATTCTGGTTCTAATTGTAATATTTTCAAGTTTCTATGCTGGCAGATTTCAGCCATTAGCTTGAAAATGATTTCATTCAATGTTTAAGCTATTTACTTAGAGTTTATTATTGCCAGACAATGGATTAAGAGGATGGAGAAGAGGAGTAATTGATTTATTTTGTTCAAGAAAATAATTTGTCAATTATTTTCTTCAGATGTTTTGAAATTTGGAAAAGTTAAAAAGGACATTGATTCACCCCATCTCACTGTTTCTCAATGGAACTGAAGGAAAAATGGTGATCTTAGGCTTGGGGCCCAAGCAAAATCTCTGAGTCACTAGTGAGCCAGGTGAGTGAGACAGAGTTTAACTGTATAAAGTTACAAAAAGAAAGGTGAACCCAGGCGTGGTAGCTCATGCCTGTAATCCCAGCACTTTGGGAGGCCGAGTGGGCGAATTACCTGAGGTCAGGAGTTTGAGAACTGCCTGACCAACATGGAGAAACCTCATCTCTACTAAAAATATAAAAATTAGTAGGGCATGGTGGTGCATGCCTGTAATCTCAGCTACTTGAGAGGCTAAGGCAGGAGAATCGCTTGTACCTGGGAGGTGGAGGTTGTGGTGAGCTGAGATCACACCATTGCACTCCAGCCTGGGCAACAAGAGTGAAACTCCATCTCAAAAAAAAAGAAGAAAGGTGAAAAGGGAAATGACCTTTTTTTTCTTTTTTATCTAAGATATTGACATAAAAGTTTTAGGAAGAGTAAATCATTTTGTAAAACAAATTTTTTTACTGAAGAACTGTATTTAACCTGCTAGCACAAAGTAGTTGTTTATTAAATGTTGCATGAATGAACTGAAGGTGAATCAAAAAAGCAATTACCTTTTATAGACCTATGTGCTCAGTATCAAGAAGTCCAAGACATGGTCTCTATACTCAGAAAAATTACGATGTAGTTGTAAAAGAATTAACACAGCCACCACTCCTTCATGCACTCCTGTGAAAAGTGAAGTAAAATATGAGATTACAGCAGTTTAAAAGAATAATAGAAGAAAAGTAATAAGGTAAAGATGGATAGTATTTGAATAAATTGGACAGGTATATCTTGGAAGGGAGTCATGAAAGCAAAAAGACTGTCATGAATAAAGTGTGGATAAACAGGTTTCATTGAAGAAGGATTATGTAAGGGAGATAAAAGAAAAAGAGAGACAAAAAGAGACAGAGATGAAAAGATAAAGCTAGAGATACAGGTGGAACTAGACCATACAGTCACATTTTCTTATGGACTGAATGTTTATATCTGCCTCCCAAATTTTTATGTTGAAGCCTTAACACCTAAGAGATGATATTTGAGGTGGTACATTTGGAAGGTAATTAAGGTTAGATGAGATCAGGAGGGTGAAAGCCTCATGATGGGATTAGTGCCCTTATAAGGAGAGACACCAAAGAACTCTTCCATGCAAGGATACAGTGAGAAGCCAGCCTTCTACAAGCCAGGAAGAGAGCCTTCACCAGTGACTGAATTGGCCTAAACCATGGTCTTGGACGTCCCGGCTATCAGACTATGAGAAAATAAATACATGTTGTTGAAACCATCCAGTCTATAGCATTTTGTTAAGGCAGTCCCAGCTGACTAATCTGCACTTCATTCCATAGTGAGTAAGAAATACTGGTTTTGAAACAATGATGTTAAAATGATAAGCAATAACGAAAGCAGCATTTTTGACAAACTAATATGCTAAGAGGGTATATGTTAACCCATGAAAATTGAGGAGGCCTAAAACAGAAGGAGGTTGAAAAGGTGGCAGAGCCCAGTTAGAAGGCCCTTAGAATAAGGAGGTGTGATAATGAAACACTTCTTGAAACCAAGCATTGATCAGAGGACAAACATGAGTACAAGGCCCAGGCAAAACAACACAGGACTTGGAAAGAGATTTGGAGATGAAGTTTTGGAATTACGTGGAAAATCCTGGGATGCTTTCAGGATCCAAGGATAAGCAACGTACAGGTGAAATTTGAATAAGCAGCCAAGACTTTGGAGACATAAAATCAGAGTTCAAGGGAAAGTAGTGGGTCAAATCAGGCAGATAATCAGGAATCAGGAGAATCCAAATTTTAAAAAGAGTGAAATTTAATCTAATGCCAGATAGAATATATGAAACCCAAAGAAACAGAAAACTTGGGGTTGGGAATTTACTGGGTACTATTATGTGAACAAACATTTTATTCTTGAAGATATTCATGATGTCACCACTTGTCCTCTAAACATTTCTATTATTTGGAAACTCCCAACTACGAGAGTAACTCATTGTAGCTTGTAAATGTCTAATTATTAACAAGTTATTTTTTATTCCAATATGCATTTCACCACGTTATCTTTTCAAAAACATGAATCCTAGGTATGTGTTCTGCAGCTATTTAATATTTGTTTAACTTCTACATACATCCCTCAAGTAATTGGAGATGACTATTCTTGCCTCTTTCCAAGCAAAGTATCTCTACTTCCTTAAAGGATTCCTCATGTGGTTTAGTTTCTATATTATGCATAGAACTGAATATAGTATTCACACAGGCTTTGATGAATGAAACTATTACTGCTCTTTCCCTGAGCACACTATTTCTTTCAATGCTTATAATTGAAAGAAATTATATATAATTATATCATAATTATATAATACATTTGGTGTTAATTGACTTATGTTAATGGATATTGGGTCAAGATAACGCAGTGTTTGTGTTTCTGTGCCTGGCTTATTTCACTTAGCATAATGTCCTCCATGTTCATCTATACTGTAGCAAATGACAAGATGTATTTCTTTTTTAAGGCTAAATAGTGATTTATTGTGTGCCTGTATATATATGATATATTTATAGTAATAAAATATACATACATAATAAATAATATACATATGATTTATATCACATTTTATTTATCCATTCATCTGCCGATAGACATTTTGGTTGTTACCATATCTTGGGTATTGTGAATAATACTAAAATGAACATTGGAGTGCAGATATCTCTTCAACATACTGATTTCAGTTCCTTTGTATATATACCCAGGAGTGGGATTGCTGGATCATATTGTAATTGCATTGTTAGTTTTTTGAGGAACCTCCATACTGTTTTCTAGAGTGACTGTATTTATTTACATTCCCACCAACAGCATTCTAGGGTTCCCTTCCTTCTACATCCTCATCAATACTTGTCATCTTTTTAATTTTATAACAGGCATTTTAGCAGGTAGCATGTGTCAGGTGATATCTCATTGGGGTTATAATTTGCACCTCCCTGCTGATTAGCAATGTTGAACATTTTTTTCATATACTTGTTAGCCATTTGAGAGGCTGTGGCAGTGGGATGGGGAACAGAGAGAGATTGGTCAGAGGGTACAAATTTCCAGTTAGGAAGAATTAGATTTGGAGCTCTATTGCAGAAAAAATAAGCGTGTGAGACGGTGAACATGCTAAGCACTTCATCATGTATACATATATAAAACAGCACATTTTATATGCCATAGATATATACAATCATTGTTTTCCAATTAAAATTTAAGTTTTAAAAGATAAAGCAGTGAACACAATGTCAACTTTCTTATTCTCAAATGCCCATGATTCGACCTAATTGTGTGGTTTTGTGTGTGAAGTGTGAATGGGTTAAAAAAAAAGTCAACAACAGAACTAGAAAGCTGTTAGTACTTCCAGAATTGTACAGAAATTCTGAAAAGATAGAAATACATGGAATCATATTATAAGTAAAAGAATATTACAGAAGGCTACTCAGATCCTAATGGTAGTTCCAGTAGAGCTGTGAACTCATAGCATGGACACAAAAATGCAAAGGTGCGAAGTAACAGAAAGGTAGAGGTTTAGAGCCAAAAGTCTAATGGTAATTACAGAAAGAACAGAAATAATATAAGGAAGGAAATAATACAAGAAAAATAATGAAAACATTTCTAGATCTAAATAAAGTCACAGTCCTCAAGTTGGAAAGGCCTAATGTGTATTAAGAAGAGTGTATTTGCAATCAACTTACAAAATACTCAACTTTTCTTTGAGAAAACTTTATAAACTTTTTCCTTAGGAGAAAACAGTATACACTTAAACTATATTAAGTCAGATCTACTTTCCTCTACTTAAGTAGTCAATATTTTGGACCTCTTTAAAATTAAATTTTGTTTTAATTTGTTTATTGTTCCATAATGTTAAGATCTTTTTGAATTCTGACTCAAATATGGTAACATTCATTTTCTCTCCCCTATTTAGATTATTCACACATTTGCAAATCACACCCACTTTATCATCAATGTATTGATAAAATGCTAATAGACAAGCCCTGGCACTCTAATTGGATATGGCAGCCTTTGAAGTTCCTCCAAGAAGTAACGAATTAATCTCTGGATATAACTGTTCAATCAGGTTTGAGTTGCCCTTTATCCTCCTTGCCTTCCACAGCATTGTCCAGGCAGGGATTCTGAAACACATTGTCAGGTGGCACTTACAATCAAAATGTACAAGATCCATGACATTCTTCTATTATGTCAGTTCAGAGAGCATGATGAGGTTTGTACTGATTTATTCTTATGAATCATGATTGTTCCTAGATCATCACATCCTATTTTTCAGTATGTCCCTAAATGATCAGTGTAAACAGAGTTTGCTTGTGAATGATACCAAGCTCACCAGCATATAAGTTTTAAAGCATTCTTTTCCTGCTTTATAAATATAGTGTCAATGTTTTAATCTTTCCTGTGTTATAACACCATTTTTATCCTACAGAATTTCTCAAGAATTTTTGACACTGATTCCATAGGCACATCAATACTTGATGTTAATATCTAGATTTAATTTTAACTCAAAAGAAAGTTAAAATAATGATCCTCATGTCCTGGGATATATATATAGGACTATGAAAAAAAAAGCAGGTTATAGACTCATTGTATATTACCATTTGTATTAAAAACACAGATATTTTTAAAGTAAATTTCAGAATTTGTACAGAATATTTTAAGGAATTATTTACAGTAGTTGCCTTTCTGGGAGAAACTGAGAGGACAAGAGGCCGACAAAGACAGGCAAAATACTTTGTGACTTCATGTACCATTTCTATTTTGTTTCATGTTCCCCTACTCCTTATTTAAAGAAATCTTAAAAATTGAAAAAGAAAATCTTAGTGACCCTCAGGATTTGGATTTTGTGAACCAACAAAACCTAAAAACTAACATGACATTGTTGACTTTTAAGTTCACCATGTAAAGATATTACAATTAATTTACATCTGCCATCACCACAATTTTATTAAAAGCAAAGCAAACAAAAAAAAAAAGTGAAGCCTATACAAACAAATGAAGAAAACAATATCAGAATAAAAGACATTCTTTTAAATTAAAAAGTTTTATAAACTATTTGTTAAAAAAAAAATTGCAGAAGATAAACATTTAGGAGCCAGTGATTGAAATCATCAAGACTCTTTTATACTAACTTCCCCTTTTTTGGCATCAATTATTACTCTGCCTTTTCTAGTTTACAGTATTCTTCTTCATAGAAAAATGTAGAAGCAAAACAACAATATCTGAGTTCTGTTTCCCTTTGGTACTTGGTTAATATTATAGCATATTCATAAGGGAAGAGATCTAGGTTTCCTTTGTGCTCTTTCTTCAAATAAAGGCTTAAGGTTATTTCTACCACACTCTTGGCTTTTTTTTTTTTTTTTTTTTTTTTTTTTTTTTTTTTTTTTTTTTTTTGGTCAACACATCATGGCTCATTTAGGTATATTCTCTTCCAAATAGTATTCTAATTAATCCAGCATTCCATTCTTTTGCGTTATTTTTGTCTATGTGCTTCCCATCCTGATTTTTAAGTGTATCCCTTTAATACATGAACACATCATAATTATGGCTTTTGTTGCTAACCACTGGGAGGCTGATTTTAGAGGACTAAACTGATATCAACTCAGATGAAGCTCTTTTCAGATTAATTTTTGTGTCTGTTGGAGCTTCTTTTTCTTCTTCATCAAGATTGATTTTAATTACAGTGCCATTTATTTCTGGATCATTCAATTTATTTTGAGTTATTTTCTCTTTTAGAGTATCTGGACCTGAAATTTTATGTGTGCCTTTTCTGTTTTGAAATTCCTTCTGCAAAATGTAATAGTTAATATGCAAAATAAAATAGGTTAGTCATTCTCTCTGACAATTTCTTTCTGCTTTAATTTCACCAATTAATTTGCTCTCGTCAATGAGAAATAAATCCATAGTAGCAATTCTATTCAGTAGTTTCTTAGCTACTGAACTATGGAAGTCACAGTAAAATAAGACATTTCTTTCAGATTTTAGATTGTCTTTATGTAGAAAAAGAAAATGGACTTCTAACCAACATATAGATGTTTTAATTCCCTCACCATTAATATATGTTGTTTCTGCATCAGCTTGTATACCTGAATTAAGAAAGCATTTTGACAGAAAGGCTGTATAAGTTACCATAAACACCACATTCTCTGTCAATTATTTTATTATAATTTTAAACCTCACCACAATATACATGTCTGTATTAGTTCACAGATATCTACACTTTTTTTTATAACTTTTGATATAGAAATTTTACTATTTATACCTGTTTTATTTGAGCAAAGTATAATGCTCATGCCTTTATGTCAGTCATAAGTTCTCAACAAGATTTCCAATATTTGTAAGACTTTACAATACCTAGAAGGTCCTTTGTTCAAATTATGCTAAAAAGATTCAGAAAGGAAGGGAAAGAAGCTTTATAAATTTTAAGGCAAGTAGAGAGTTGTTAGTTTTGGACACTTTAAATAAACTGCTAGTAATTATTTCATTAGATGTAGCTGTTGGACTGGTCACAAGGAATAGGTAAGAAAACTGAACAGATGTCACAGAGAGAAGAGACAGTGGGTACTTTGCTGCCTCTGTTACAGACTTTCATGGACTGAATACTCTGATGGACAGACTACATAGGCAGGGAAATTCTATCTTTAATTTTGCAACTTCAGTTTTCCTGTCTGCAAAAGAAAAAGAAGGAAGGAATCCAATATTTCCTTTGGGAGACTGGACAAAGAAAGAAGAAAGAATTTGGCAATGCTGACTTGTCTTGTAATATTTTCTGATATTTTACAGGCAGCAATTGAGAACTGTTTTGCTCCCAGCTCTTATACTGCCAAGGCCAACTGAGGACCAAAGACAAAAGTTCCAGGCAGCACTCAAAAGGCTTCCAGAGGTCATAGAATTTTAAGATGTAAGCTGTATTTTTAATTGCCTACAAAATCTGTAGGAGGGTAAAAGTTATCTGCATGAGAACAAGCTGAAATAGAGTGTTCCCCTAAGTAGCAATCATATATGGATGTATTGTATACAAAAGTTCTTAATTTTCTTTTAAAAACATATATTTAACCACTTCTTAGTGCAAATAACTAACATAATTTTTTTTTGAAAATTGTATTCTAATGAAAATGTTCTTCTGTCAGAATTGACTTTTCTTTCACTGGACACACCTGGGAAAGAATTATTTGTTTGGAACCTTTTTGGTGAGTTTATATGGACCAGCAGCAAATAGACAAAGTTTCAAATCAAGAGTGTTCTACAAATAAATACAATTGATGTCATCAGTGACTAAATGTCACATGAACGCAACTGAACAGTGCAGTATGCAAATGAGAAGTATAAAGAGAGGACATCAGCACCACCAAAAGAAACGGGTGTCTCTGTTGTAACATTTGTAACCAACCCAGAAGCCTTTGAGAAACCTTTGCTGGAGCAGTTTTCAGTGAATGCCAACACTGGAAGCATATTAGAATTGTCTAGAGAAATTGTTTTAATTAATGTCTTTTCCCATGTTTCACTTAAGTGATTTCAATTTAATTGCTCCACAGTGGGACCTGGGCATCATTTTTTTAAAAAAGTGATTCTAATGTGAACCCAGGGCTGAGAACCCTGGTTGGCTAACCCATGCCTCTAGATGGGAGCAGATGAACCAAAACGTACTCGACGAAACTGTGGGGAAGTGTGCCTTGAATAGAGAATAATAAATTTCCAACATCAATTTCAGCATATTCTTCCTTCATTTTCATCCTTAAAAACAAAGCATCCGAAACCTAGGAGCCCTTAGATCTCATCAGTAAATTACCATCTTCCTGAACTCCTATGAACATCTTTTCTGGCAAAGCATCCTTGACTCACTGCAGTGCAATCACTGCTTTACTGCTTTAATTTTCCTGAATTGTAAGTTCCTCAAGGGCAGAAATCATGTCTTCTTTAACTTTGTATCTCCATTGCTCAGCAGCATGTCTTGTGCTTATGAGATAAATACTTTTAAAACAAATGTATTAATTAATAGAAAATAGAAAAGGATTGGACAAGCATTCAGGCACCATGGTCTTATCTTCTATTTCTTTTTCTTTTCTAGTGTCTGCTCCCTGCTATCTTACCTTCTGTTTCCTTTTTGTTTTGTTTCTCTTGAACTCTGGGACAATGTTTTGTTTCAAAAGTAATTTTCTCTCTCTTTTTTTCTTCTCTCAGTTCTCCTCTCGCTCTTCCATGAACATCACAAATACAGTACTATTAAATTTGATTCACATTCTTTCCTTGTAAAAACTAATGTAAATGCTTAATCCGAAGTGTATCAAACCTTTATTGCAATTTCTATCATTAATTTACCTGCAAGTGAATAAGTTCTTTGAAAGCAGGACTGTATCCACCATAATTCCTACTATGGTGGATAAATAAATACTTGCTGACTTTCAGGGCCTTAATTATTTTTCTGTGAGTGAACTCTGAGTCACGCTGAGGTGGTTTTTCAGTAGTACAGAGAGTACTTTGCATATTAGACCTTTTCTGGCTCATTTAACAAGGATTCTGCTGTTTATTCCCAGTACAATGTCATGCTCTGGCAGGTGAAACTTATCTTTCCAGTTTGTACTGGTTTATGTTTTTCAAACTGATGCTATGTCAATGAAATTACTCTTTCAAAAAATTACATTTCTCTGCTAACTTTCCATTAAGTGGACAGTTTCACGTTTCGAATATGAAAAGCTTAACAAATGTCCTCAGCTAACAGGAAAAAACTTCATGCCCTTATTTAGAGCCTACTTAATTCTTCCCTGCCAACACCACCACTCACCCTCTACTATCCTTTCTGTCCTCAGAAATTACCAGTTGCAGCTGGATGCGGTGGCTCACACCTGTAATCCCAGCACATTGGGAGACTGAGGGAGGTGGATCACTTGAAGCCAGTAGTTCGAGACCGGCCTGGCCAACGTGGCGAAACCCCGTCTCTACAAAAAATACAAAAATTAGCTGGGCATGGAAGCAGGCGCCTGTAGTTGCAGCTACTCAGGAGGCTGAGGCATGAGAATTGCTTGAACCTGGGAGGCGGAGGTTGCAGTGAGCCAAGATTGCAATGCAGAGTTATGAAAATGTGGCCATATACCCGTCAGTATAGTCTGTCTGAGGCCCTCCAGTCATTCCTTTTCCCTGTACAGATTCTAGAAAAGGTTTCTGAACTTCCTCTGGAAACTGCACTGATGTCATCTGAACAAAAGCAATCCAAGCCATCCTGTCTTCCTAGGATCCAGTCTCCTCTCCCCCGAAGTCTCCCTCTCCTCTGCTCTCTTCTCCACATTTCCATGACCAGCTCTTCTCCTCTGCATTCTTGTCTTCTTCCTTCTCTTCATATTCCTTTCCTTCTGCCTTTCTCTCACCTTCCTCTATTGTACCTCTTTTCTCTAATAAAGTGTATCTAGACACATCTTCAGTTTTTTTTAAAAAAGCCTGAGAACTTACCTACCAGTAAACCTATATAAGTCATATATAAATAAATACATATACTAACAGTTGTCCTTATTTTTAGATTAAAATATACCCCCAAAGTCTACATTTTAAAGAATGAAAAACATATTTCAAATTTTGTATTTATTAATTGAACAGTAACTTTTTGCTTTCACTAAAAGTAAACATATTTTAGTAGGAGAAAATTAGTTGAATATGCATCATTTAAAAAGTGTCTCAGGATAACATTTTACATTATAGTACAGAGGCTGCTAAACTTATGATTGTGTTACTTCCTGATAAACTTATTGTAAGTTGAAAACATTGTAAATCGAAAATGCATTCAGTCAACATACCAAACATCATAGCTTAGCCTAGCTGCCTAGCCTACCTTAAACTTGCTCAGCACATTTACATTATTAGCTTATGGTGGCAAAATCAACTAAAACAAGAAATGCTTGATAAGAAAGTGCTGAATAACTCATATAGTTTATTAAATACTGTACTGATAGTAAAAAAATTTATTAGATACTGTACTGACAGTAAAAAACAGAATGGATGTAAGGGTCCTCGAAGTATGGTTTCTACTGAATGCATATGGCTTTTTTTTTTTGAGATGGAATCTCGCTCTGTCACCCAGGCTGGACCCCCTCAACCTCCCCACCCCCTGCTGCCTCTCCCAACAGACCCCAGTATGTGATACTCCCCTCCCTGTGTCCATGTATTCTCACTGTTAAACGCATTTCTTGTTAGTCCTCCACCCAAATCACTTTGCTTATCTTGGTCAGAAGGACAAAACTTCCTTTAAAATTCCTACTCCGAGGTACATTTTAATGTAAAAATTACTGTAGGAGAAGATGCACATTCTTTTTTTTTTTTTTTTTTTGAAACGGAGTTTCACTCTTGTTACCCAGGCTAGAGTGCAATGGCGCGATCTCGGGTCACCGCAACCTCCGCCTCCTGGGTTCAGGCAATTCTCCTGCCTCAACCTCCTGGGTAGCTGGGATTACAGGCACGTACCACCATGCCCAGCTAATGTTTTGTATTTTTAGTAGAGACGGGGTTTCACCATGTTGACCAGGACGGTCTCGACCTCGTGATCCACCCGCCTCGGCCTCCCAAAGTGCTGGGATTACAGGTGTGAGCCACCGCGCCCGGCACATTCATTTCTAAGTATATAGATTTATTGGTGGGAAAATTTTCAAACTATTTTTAACTGAAGGATGTAGATAGAGAGCACTATTAGGGGATAGAAGCTAGGGAGAGGAAGGATTTAAGAGAAAGGTGAAGATGAGTTGGGTCACCATTGTTCACATAACATTGGTGCCTATCTCAGAAGAGGTTCAGAGTTTCCAGAGCATAAACATAAAAAATAGCCTCTCAGCCATCTTTTCAGACATCTCTCAAAGCTAAGAAAGAGACCCACTGGTGGGTGTCAGAGAGACCATACTGAAGGGCATATGCTCAAAATTTTAAAACTTCAGGATAGGCCATGCAGTGGCTCACACCTGTAATCCCAGCACTTTGGGAGGCCAAGGTAGGTAGATCACCATCCTGGACAATATGGTGAAACCCCATCTCTACTAAAAATAGAAAAATTAGCTGGACGTGGTGGTCCGTGCCTGCCTGTAACCCCAGCTTCTCGAGAGGTTGAAGCAGGAGAATCACTTGAACCCGTGAGGTAGGGCTTCAGTGAGCCGAGATCGCGCCACTGCACTGCAGCCTGGCGACAGAGTGAGATTCCATCTCAAAAAAAATTAAAAAATAAAAATAAATAAAAATAAAACTCAGAATAGTAATATTACTGTCAACTGAAGAGGTAATCCATTGTGTTGTGGACAGAGCTGGTGACCCATTTACTTCCTACCTCCTTTTAAAAACTGTGTTGTATAATTTGAAGTATCTTCCAATCTCTAGCACTTCCTTATCCATTCTCACCCTCAACAGATGATGCTGGCCAGGCATGGGGGCTCACATCTGTAATCCCAGCACTGTGGGAGGCTAAGGAGGGTGGATGGCTTTAGCTTAGGGGTTCAAGACTAGCCTGGGAAACATGGAGAAACTCCACCTCTACAAAATATACAAAAATTAGCTGGGCATGGTGGCACACACCTCTAGTCCCAGTTTTCCGGCAGGGCTGAGGTGAGAGGGTGGCTTTAGGCCCAGGAGGCAGAGGTGGCAGTGAGCCATAATTGCCCCACTGCACTCCAGCCTGGACAACAGAGTGAAACTCTGTCTCAAAAAAAGAAAAAAAAAAAAAAGGATGACACGGCTTCTTCATTTTACAGTAGATGTAAGAAATACAATAGAAAATACAAGTGAATAAAAGAAAATGTCCACAGCCTCCCATTGTGGCATTCAAAAAGCTGCAAGCACCAGAGCCCAAACACTGCCTTCCCCGCTGCTAACGTGGATGAAGTCATGGTGTCTAAGCTACAGACAATCTCTGTTCTTGTTCACTGTATTCCTTCTTCTTTTACCAACTCTAAGATGTTGCCCTCTTATCTATTCCACCAGCTGTTCTCTTCCCTCTCAACTGGCTCTTTTCCATTAGCATGCAAATATGCTGGTAATAATTTGCCAAATTCTCATTAGAAAAATAAAAACTTGAAAAATGGCACCTGTGTAATCAGTTTCAAACTATGTTTCCAAATGGAATAGACTCCATAAAAGTGGCAACAATGAGTCATTATTTTTCAAAATCAGATAATCAAATGGTAAATATTTAGTTTTTAAACTCCTAGCTTAATTTATAAAAAATTTCAGTTTGAATTTCTTAGTGAATTGATTAAAAAACTTTTGAATTAATAAGATGTTTTGACTAATTAGAGATATGGCTTCAATAAAAATCTTTATCTTTTATTCTAGATATGAAGATTTTCTATGCAGCAGTTACTGAAATGTCATATTTAAAGTTGTTAACAGAACTCTACAGAACATTTAACATGTTCAAGAAAAATAACAACTTTTAAACTGAGAGGTGAATAGACACTAGATATGTTGACACTATAGAGAAGCACAGTGCTGGTATGTACCTCATGGCTTTCTCAGATACATGTCATCCCATGAGTACTCTATTTGTCAGAGATCCCAACTCATTTCTCGGATATCACCAAGAAATAGTTAAAAAGAATAAGCCCATATTTTAATAATCTTATGGATGTCATTGCACAGCAAATAAATACACTGTCATGATCTGTAATGGGTTTATGTGTTTGTCAGCTTGTTTAATATTTCCAGCTTATTTGCATAAGCTTCAAACCAATAAGTCAACAACTTGAAAATCAGAACACACTGAATACTTTGCCAATAAATAGTTACTTAGTTGGTTCCTAGTTCCTTCATTAATGGAGCTATTCTAGAAAACACAGAAACACACAAACACTCATGCATACCATTGTGACAGCTGTTGTGTTGACAGGAGTGGGCTGCCCCCAAAACATATACTGAAGAAAGCACAAAAATTGCCATTCAAATCGTTGACCTCCCCCAGGTGAGTTGCTGACTGTGCTGCCTCTCCAGCACAAAGTGAAGTGGGGTTTTGACACTTGGTCTGTAGAGTCATCCAAGAGAATTGTCAGTCCACAGGCCCAAACCCCTACTTCTTCTATCAGGCATCTCTGAGGGGCCTGGAGTAGGGGGAGTCTCCCCTGCTTTCTTGAACAGTGAATCCCAAGGCTAATCTCACATATAGGCTTCAAGTGTGTTTGCTAGGGAGTCAGTGGGAAGAGAGGTCCTCACTCTACTGCTTTACACTTTGGTAAAGTGGGTATAATAATAAGAGAGAGAGGGAAAAAAAAGAATTTTCATATGATCTCACTCCCTCTCCCTGTTCCCTGTTTGCATCAATGTGTTGCTTTAGTTGACACTAAGCAATCTTCTTGGCAACTGACTCTATAGCTGCAGACAAAGGGATTTGAGTTGAGGCTAATGTGTCAGCACTCACCATTTATTTATTTATTTATTTATTTATTGATTTTTGAGATGGAGTTTCACTCTTGTTACCCAGGCTGGAGTGCAATGGCGCGATCTCGGCTCACTGCAACCTCCGCCTCCCGGGTTCATGCAATTCTCCTGCCTCAGCCTCCTGAGTAGCTAGGATTACAGGCATGCGCCACCATGCCCAGCTGATTTTTTGTATTTTTAGTAGAGACGGGATTTGATCATGTTGACCAAGATGGTCTCGATCTCTTGACCTCGTGATCCGCCCGCCTCAGCCTCCCAAAGTGCTGGGATGACAGGCGTGAGCCACCACGTCCGGCCCACCATTTATTTATTTACTAATGAAGAATAACATTAGGATGCTCTAACAGTAAAAAAGTATGCCAGTAATTTTCAAGTCCTCTGGGTAGAGGAAGAGTGGAAATATGGGTGAAGGCTTCCCGTCATCTTTTGCAACTGATGCACCATTTATATCTGTTTTACATATTGATGTTCACTAATGGAGGATTCAGAAACCAGGTCTATTTTCAATCTGGGCTTCCTGTTGCTATCTATACCCATTAATCTTAGGTCAGAGCAAAGCATTTTTTCTAGATAACTAAGAGTTGGCATTTCCCCTTAAACAGTACATTTATATTAAGGCTCATCTAGAAAACAGTTCAAACAGAAAATAAATAGTACATTAAAAAGAATGTATAAAATCCGAGGAGGAATCAAAACAAAAAGACCGCTGACTAATAATTCTTTCTTGTTCTCTCATAAAGTCCATATTTTATAATCCATGCCATTCCAGAGTCTTGAAATAACTTGATCCTTCTATGAGATCACCTTCTTTGTTTTGTTCAAAATTATTTTAAAATTTTATTCTCTATGTTGTAACATGATACAATTATAGTATCTCTCTTTTCCCCATTAAAAATATATGTCAGGATGGACTGGAATCTAGTATTTTTCCTTCTGAATTACTTCTAACTCCGGGAGCGGTATAAGGAAAAGGGAAGTTACTCATTAAATATCAGTGAAAACATTACCACCATTTATTCAAGTAGAATAAAATATATAAAAAAGGAATTAAAAAACACTCATCATATGTGCAGACAAGTAGTTAATGAGCATATGGTGATTTATAACACTTCACCTTAATAATGTATGTTTAAAGTGCCAAGCTGAAATTCAGGTATCAAGAGAACAGATCTTTATTACTTTTTATCAACTTCATTTAATGATAATATTTTTCAAAAATTAGTACGAAAGGGCATAGAGAATTCCCCATACCTCAATGTGTGAAGATAGTTATTCCAAAATTCTGCAAAACCAACTGCCCAGACCAACGACCATGCTACCTAGTATACTCCGACTGCTTGGAAAGGCAAAGGGTGCCTCCTTCAGCAAAGAGAGACAAAGCCCAGGACATTCCTGTTGAAATGAATGGTCAAGCTGAACCATGTTTTGTCATGGCCATGGATACAGAGCTCATCCAACTCGTGGCTGGAATTTGATGAATAATATGGTGACAGCGCATAAAGTTGAGTATATCCCATCCTATTCTACCACTAGAATTGACACTTTACCATTTGGAAATAACGAAAAGCCAGGTAGAATGTGAAAACCCGAGGATAGGAGTATTCCAAGGGAGTAAACCATCATTCTCAGCAAACTGACACAAGAACTGAAAATCAAACACCGCATGTTCTCACTTATAGGTGGGTGTTGAACAGTGAGAACACATGGACACAGGGAGGAGAGCATTACACACTGGGGTCTGCTGGGGGGACTAGAGGATGGACAGCATGGGGTAGAGAGTTGGGGAGGGATAATATGGGGAGAAATGCCACACATAGGCGGTGGGATGGAGGCAGCAAACCACATTGCCATGTATATACCTATGCAACAATCCTGCATGTTCTCCATATGTACCCTAGAACCTAAAGTGCAATAAAAAATATATATAAATTAAAAAACAAAACAAAACAAAACAAAAAAACACAAAGTTGAAACCCCAAAACAATAGTTGCTAAAGGTGCCATTTTCACTCATATTATTATTATTCAGATCAGCAGCATACTTCATAAGAACTGAGTTAATTAATGCACTAATATGAAAGGGCTATAAAATATCTTGGCTAGTAAAGGAAGCAGTCAGGATAAATTTCAGAATCATGAGAAATAAGGATGAAAGGTGAACATTTTACTTGAAAGGAGTTGCCCAATGTAAAAGAAAACACAGGCTTTTAAAACTCTTTTATGGCTAAATGGAAAAAATTGGAACTTCCAAGAGCAATAAGGAAGACTATGAAAAATGGTTTATTCTGGAGTTCCTCTATCTGTGAAAATATTAACATCCAACTAAATGAAAATTACTATAGAGATCAAGATAAATCCGTTTAAATTAATGACTCATCAAGGGGAGAAAAACAACTGAAGCAGCCATTGAAAAATGTTATTAGTGAAAAGGGAGTCTAGCTGAAGTGTTTCTGTCTGCATTCCTTTCTACAGAGCACATACATAGCAGCACAATTTAAAGAATTTATAATAAATCTTGCTATTATACAAATTCAAATATGCCATAACTTTTTGTTATATACAAAAACTTACAAAAAGAAATTTACATCAATTAATCAGTCCCCTTTTCCATGACTATTATGTAATCATTATGTATTCCTGAATGAAGGATATTCATAAGGGGAAGAGAAGAGGATAATATGGCAAAGAAAGCAAGAGAAAGATTCCTTGGAATATCCTATTAATACCCCCTAGGCTTCTCTCTTTAGTCTCTTTTTTCTTTTTTTGTTCTGCACACTTTAACTAACCAATCTATACTTTTATTCTAGAACTTCTATTCTAAGCCTCAGGCTCATGTATCCTACCATCTACAACATAGCTCTATGAGAATGTCCTTAAGAAACCAAGAAAGGAAAGTGCGGAACTTAGAGTATAGTACTAGTAGGGGTATTAATACCATTAGACCTGAAGTGAGAAGAAGAGAGGATTCCTGGAACCAGGAATATAGGTCTGTGATGAGGGATATCTGCCAAGAGCTGTGGTCGTTAGCAGAGGAAGGTAACAATCTGCAGCGATCTCCCAGAAGGAGTAGTGAGGTCATCAATACCTTAAGCCACCTCTCCTCTTGTCTCTATCATTTTCTGATGCTTCCCATTGGTTGAACCCAACCGACAGCTACAGAATGGAAGAATCCGTGGATGTAGTCAAGATCAGTCAGCTTCATGGTGAAAGAGTGGAGAATAAAACACATCCAGTGCACCTACCTTTTCAAAATCTTTTATATTTTTCTGTATTCTGATCTTTCTACATTGTTTATAGTTTCATGAACTCGAGGTTCACGGGGGAGAAATAAACAGAAAGGGAGTTCAGGTAGAGAATTCATTGAATATGAAGAGGAGACATGCAAGCGTGTCTCAACAGAAATAAAATAAGCCACGCTATTAGGTTTGGAAGATAATCTACAGTTTAGTGAGATCTTAGAGAAAGGGAATATGGAGGAAGAAATCAACAGAATCGTGAAATAATATTCTTTGACTCTAAAAATGAGATGAGAATAACATGTAAAAGAGAATGGTGAGAGTTTGAAATTTCACACAAAGCTAAACACACGTATGTACCTAGTTTATTTGCTCAGACAGCAGACCACCAACTTTTTTTTAATAATGGCATTGTGGAAGGGAAAAATACACACAGATAAAAATGTATATGTGTAGGTATATGCATATGTATATGATATTTATGTATGTGTAGAAAGAAGAGGAGAAAAGAATCTAGACGGCCTTGGGTCATTTTCTCTTCCCTTTTGATAGCTCACCGAGGTGTCAACTCACTGTCTGTTACCTCAAAGAAGGAACAAAAAATTCTTGACTGATATAAGCATCTGAGCCCTGGAGGCTCTTCTCAGAATAAAAAAAAGTCATTTGTCTATCTAGATTCATAGTCCACCAGTCCAGCTCTGGCCCAAGCTCTCCCCTCACCATGATGGTGAGAGGATGGATAGGAAAATGTCCCAATGCATGTGCCTGTCAGGAGTAGTGTCGTGCTACTTGGATTAGTCTTCTTGCCTCCATGCTCAGTGTTGATGGACCTCCTCTGAGGACAAGTGGGGTACCACTAGGTGCCAACAGATACTGCCTTTCTGATGCTGCATTGCCTTCTCCTGTTTTACTTTGTCTGCTGCATATATATATATATATATTTTTCTTTAAATTTTAAGGCATAGGATGCCTGCTCTGCATAAGAAATTTTGGGTTTGCATGTCTGTTTCAGCCACTGTCTATGAGCTTTCTGAGGAAAAAGTCATATCCATCCTTTTCATTTTCACTGCCTGTCGGTAGAATGCATGTGCCAGGCATTTAGTGAATGTTTGTTGAATGAATAATTGGGTGTGTGGCATAACTTAATGTCTTATGAATGTGAAATGTTACTAACTATGGGTTTCTAAGGATACACAAAATAAATTAAAGCACTCATATAACTAAGATATTTGTGATTTTAGAAAATCATAGAAAACACAGAACAGAAAATCTATCTATGGATTTAACAGCATTTTGATAATTTATAGAGGATCAGAACTCTATTGAGGTCTCTGAAGGATCCATTTGTCACTACCAGAAATTCAGTGATATTAACATTCACAGCTAACACAGGAGTAGTGGGGCACTTAGACGCTCAGTCTCTAAACAGTCAGACTATATCTTAGTTTTAATGAAGTGAAGCAATACAAAGCAAAACAAAAACGGAATCAGTCTACAAGTCTGTAAAAAGATGTCTGACAGTGTGGCGATTCTTCAAAGACCCAAAGACAGAAATACGATTCAACCCAAGGATACCTTACTAGGTGTATACCCAAAGGAATACAAACAGTTCTATTATAAAGACACATGCACATGTATGCTCATTATGGGACTATTCACAATAGTAAAGACATGGACTCAACCTAAATGCCCATAATGATAGACTGAATAAAGAAAACAGGGTATATATAAACCATAGAATACTATGCAGCCATAAAAAAGGAACAAGATTATGTCCTTTGCAGGAACATGAATCCAACATGAAACTGGAGGCCATTATCCTTAGCAAACTAACACACACACAGAAAACCAAATACCATATGTTCTCACAAGTGGGAGCTAAATGATGAGAACACACGAACACATAGAGGGAACAACATACACTGGGGCCTATTGGGGGGTTCTGGGTCAGAGGAAGAAGAGGATCAGGAAAAATAACTGATGGGTACTAGGCTTAATACCTGGGTGATGAAATAATCTGTACAAAGAACCCCTATGACACAAGTTTATCTATGCAAAAACTCTGCATTTGTAGCCCTGAACTTAAAAAAGTTTTAGTCCAGGCCTGGTGGCTCACACCTGTAATCCCAGCACTTTGGGAAGTCGAGGTGGGCAGATCACCTGAGATCAGGAGTTTGAGACTAGCCTGATGAACATGTAGAAACCCTGTGTCTACAAAAAACACAAAATTAGCCAGGTGTAGTGGCACATGCCTGTAATCTCAGAAACTCGGGAGGCTGAGGCAGGAGAATCACTTGAACCTGGGAGGTGGAGGTTGTGGTGAGCCGAGATCACGCCATTGCACTGCAGCCTGGGCTACAAGAGCAAAAATCTGTCTCTAAAAAATAAAAAAGAGTTTTAAAAAAGGTGTGTGGGAGGCAGTTTCCTAGAGTAGAAACTCGATCATCATGGGTAGAGAACAGTGTAGAAGTCAGACAACTAGAATTTCATGATTGAAGAACATAAGCAGTTTGAACAATGCCACTGGTTCTCAATTTCTCTTTTATGAAATGACAGGCCTGGATTATAAGATCTTCCATACTGCTTTAATTAAGTTTATAAATCAATAAAGTAACTAGGAAAATAATAGTAGAAGAAGGAAGGAGAAGAAATGAGGAAGAGGGAAATTAAAATACTGCTTTTAACAGAATGTTTTGCACTCCGTAGTGACAGAATATAGCAGAGTTATAAATATATTTTATATCATCATATTAGAAACAAGTAATTATTTGTCCTGTTCCAAATGTTGGAAAAGTATCGTGGATATCTTCAAAGTTTCACTCATAGGTTGGCTGCTCTTTTCTCTCTCCACAACCTCACAAGTCCTCGAATCTCGTCCAAATGGGACCAATAAGCTGTGTTCTGCTTTCACCCACCCTAAAACTGGAGTTTCGGTTTAGCATTTAAGGGTCTTGAGTGACAGATCCTGTGCGTATGACAGAGAAGTAGCCTAAACCTGCACGCATATAAGAGATGCTCCAAAGATGCTATTTTCTCCTCAATCTGAAAACAACTGAAGGAAGAAGAGAAAGAAAAGAGCAGGAAGAAAATATGGGTGGCAGCATCTGGAAAACCTATAGCAGGAGGAAAGACAAAGAATGCATGTAGATCAAAGGTTGCCATTTCAGTAGAAAAATAGATCTTTTCTCACTAGTCAATTCACCATAGCATACAAGGAAAGTGATATAGGGCTTTCTATAATGATTGTGGAGGGTGGGAAGGAGTCAATGAAAGAATGAATACATTCACTGAAATATTGATTTGTGTAAGGTTCTTCTATCGCAGATCCCAAGTTATTCTTTCAGGATATCATTAGGAAAGGATAGCAAATCATCCCCCCTGTCCTCTTCTCATATGGCAGTCTCTCACTCCCTCTTTTCTCCTAAGCAATCAGAGAGGGAAGAATGCAGTTCTGTCAAGTGCGTCATAAATACTGTGAAACAAAGGGGAAGTAAGCTGCAGTTATAGAACCTACAGCTGGTCAGCTAAGCCAGCCTCTGTAGCAAGTCATATTTTATTATTTTCTTCTGCAGCATCATTTCTCTAGTGCCTATTTTATATCTTACATAAGCTTTCACATTAAATCTACATTCACCCTCACCTTTCTCCAGACTGGGAGTGCTATACTGGTGGTTGCTTTACAACAAATTCTGTGTATCATCAAAATTGACAGGGTTTCCTTGTCATCGATGTGCTGCGCACCTTTTGCCTCATTTCTATTAGAAGAATGAAGCTGAAGTAACAAGAGCCATTCTAGCTGGATATTCCACATGATCTTATGCAAATAGCTTCACGGAGGGGCCCCCTCTGTTTGAGAATGAGGAGTCTCATGGAATGGAGGCCATGCCGGGCTGGCTCACATATGTAATCCCAGTGCTTTTAAGAACTGAGGCGGGAGGATCACTTGAGGCCAAGAGTGTAAGATCAGCCTGGGCAACAAAGGCACTATGAAAACAATTTTTTAAATTAGCCAGACATGGTGGTGTGTGCCTGTAGTCCTAGATACTCCAGAGGCTGAGGCAGGAGGGTCACTTGAACCAAGGCTGCAGTGAGCCATGTTTTTGCCACTATACTGCAGCCTGAGACACAGAGCGAGATTCTGTCTCTCAAAAAAAAAGAAAAAAGAAAAAAGAAAAAGGTTGGGGGGTCATGCTGTTCTGTAAAAGCTCTGGACTTGTTCAATCCTGGTTCAGGCTCTCCCACCAATTTACTGTGTGACTTTTGCAACTTCTTCACTTTTTTTTTTCTTTTTCTTTTTCTGTTGTTGTTTTTAGTTGAGGACTGAAATTCAGCTTTATTTATTCCTTTACATTGTTCACTGGAATTTGTGTTGCAATTTTCAATTCCTACAGTGGATGGTTTTGAGATCGGGGACCTTCCATAGAATGCTGGATTCCTTCACAGATGTGGAAAAGGCTCGGGCACCATCCATTTCCTGGCAAGTAACTTCCACTCCTTTGAAGTGAAGGTGGTTATCGTGGCAGGTTCCATGGAAGCCTGTTGAGGCAAGAGCCTCAACTACCCTGTTCACTCCCACAGGGACAGGAGCATCTTGGAGGGGGCTTCACCTGCCTTGTGATTTGCATCTCTATTGTCCTACAGGGACCTTTTGATTCCCAGAACCCACACTTGTCCTGATGAGGAGTGAGGGTACTTCCACTTCTTGATGTAAATTCTACATTTACAAAGTGAGATGATCTTCATAAAAAAAAAATCACCCCAATAGAAAAATTAGCAAAAAAAAAAAAAAAAAAAACATGAACAGGAGAGAAACCTTTTATGATCATTAAAAAAAATAGATGTTTTGTCTACTTAGTAATCAGATTATTAATCAGAAAAATGCAAGTGAAGACCACTATGAGATATCACTGAACTCCCACTAGAGAGGCAATAACAACAAAATATTATAATACTGGGTGATGAAAAGAATGTGAATAAGGATGATCCCTTCTACATTGCTGGAGAAATTGTCCCCTATGGAAAACAGTTTGGTCTCATCTCATGAATGTGAATAATTCTAATTCTGTACCTACAAATTCCTTAGAGCACAGGTTTATGCTATAGAAAAATCATGATGTTTGAATCAAATAAATAAATGTATTTACCTATATCTTTACAAATTTAAGGGTACAGAAAGAGTACTCATGAATGAAGGGGTTATTGTATTCATGTGGAATTTCATATTTTCATTTCAGAATCTTTTTACAAACATCTCACTTGATCATTTTAAAAGTCAAATAGTGTTTTATTTTTTTTCCCATTTATTTATTTTATTGCATTTTAGGTTTTGGGGTACATGTGAAGAACATGCAACATTGTTGCATAGGAACACACGTGGCAGTGTGATTTGCAGCCTTCCTCCCCATCACCTACATCTGGCATTTCTCCCCTTGCTATCTCTCCCCAACTTCCCACCCCCCACCGTCCCTCCCCTATTTCCCCCCAACTGGCCCCAGTGTGTAGTGCTCCCCTCCGTGTCCATGTGTTCTCATTGTTCAACACCTGCCTATGAGTGAGAACCTGCGGTGTTTGATCTTCTGCTCTTCTGTCAGTTTGCCGAGAATGATGGTTTCCAGGTTCATCCAGGTCCCTACAAAGGACACAAACTCATCGTTTTTGATGGCTGCATGATATTCCATGGTGTATATGTGCCACATTTCCCTATCCAGTCTATCGTCAATGGTCATTTGGGTTGGTTCCAGGTCTTTGCTATTGTAAACAGTGCTGCAATGAACATTCGTGTGCACGTGTCCTTATAGTAGAACGATTTGTAATCCTTTGGATATATACCCAGTAATGGGATTACTGGGTCAAATGGAATTTCTA
Organism: Sapajus apella; assembly: GCF_009761245.1. Lineage (NCBI taxonomy): Eukaryota > Metazoa > Chordata > Mammalia > Primates > Cebidae > Sapajus > Sapajus apella. The sequence continues at coordinate 4,866,032 of NW_022436947.1, forward strand.
TTTCTAGGTCCTTGAGGAATTGCCACACTGTCTTCCACAATGGTTGAACTAATTTACACTCCCACCAACAGTGTAAAAGTGTTCCTATTTCTCCACATCTTCTCCAGCATCTGTTGTCTCCAGATTTTTTAATGATCGCCATTCTAACTGGCGTGAGATGGTATCTCAATGTTGTTTTGATTTGCATTTCTCTGATGACCAGTGATGATGAGCATTTTTTCATATGATTGTTGGCATGATGTATGTCTTCTTTTGTAAAGTGTCTGTTCATATCCTTTGCCCACTTTTGAATGGGCTTGTTAGTTTTTTTCTTGTAAATCTGTTTTAGTTCTTTGTAAATTCTGGATATCAGCCCTTTGTCAGATGGGTAAACTGCAAAAATTTTTTCCCAATCCTTTTGGCTAAGATCAAGTGTAGGAAAATAGTGTTTTAAAAAGTTGATGTTATGGCTACTTTTGTGAGAAAAGAAATAGAAATTATTTGAATCATATAGAGAAAATATACATCCAGAGCTAGAAGGGAATTCTTTTCAATTGATATAAAGAAAGGATATTCAGACAGACAAACCTCGGTTTGGATTTTGTTTTTTTAAAAACAGGATCTTGTTCTGTCACCCAGGCTAGAGTGCAGTGGCACGATCGTAACTTATTTCATCCTTGAACTCCTTGGCTCCAGCAATCCTCCCACCTTAGCCTCGAAAGTAGCTAGAACTACAAGTGCAAACACAATGCTTGACTATTTTTTTTTTTTTTTTTTTGTAGTGACTGGGTCTTGTTATGTTGCCAGTCTGGTCTTGAACTCCTTGCCTCAAGTGATCCTTTCACCTCGGCTTCCCAAAGCACTGATATTACAGGTATGCGCCATGGTGCCCAGCTGGAGATTTATATTAAGCATTTGCTGGCATTAATAATGATGGAAGAAATATTTTGCCTCTCTGAGTTTCCACGTCTTCATCTTTTAAAAAAATGAAGCTAATTATCTCTACATTCTGGAGTTATTAATGAAGATTAAATAATTTATCTACAGTGTATTAAATATTAGTTTCTGATTCCTTTTCCTTCTATATTACAGGCTTCTTTGTAATGAGCCACCAAGAAAAAGGGCCATCTATCCAAGGACACTGCCTAGCGTCATTGTGGGATTAGCACAGACACATCTTTGGATTGCTGCTCTGGACAGGTAATAACATCTTACAGTTTGTTCTTGATGTCCTTCAATCATGCCCCTTTCATTCCACCTTGATTGCTTTCCATAGCTGCATTCCCTTCCCTTCTGTTATGAAACGTCTGTGGATCCACCGTGAACTGACTTGATGCTACTTCCCTTTCCCAAGGATGCTGCCCTCTCAGATGATCAATGGGAGACTGCTTATTCCCTCACTCCCTGTGCATCAGAGGAGCAGTATTGGAAGAAAGGTCTCACTTTGTTTTTAATGTTCAAGCTATTTCCTCTTAACCAAAGAAAAACAACTTGGCATTCTTGACTATTTAATCCTGCCTCCGCTGCCACATAGCCAAATGCGTGGTCACCCAGTCACTTTTACAACATTTGACTCTGGACTCATGATAATCTTCCACACTTCTGATTCCACTAAGTGCTTGGTTGACTTAAATGTCCACTCAGCTGACCCATGAAGTATCCTAAACTAAGATTTTCTTGACCTCTTCAACTTCATTTACCCTCACTTCCACTCATTTTCAGTGATCCCCTCCTATTGGCACAAGTTTGGCCTACTTGTAAATTAGAATTATTCTATCTTTTAAATCTTAAACTTTAATATTCTACTCCATGACTCCAATTTAGTTTTCCAGCTCACTACCTTTCTTTCTTCCAATATATCAACCATTGTAGAAAAAAACCCATACTAGGTCCTTTATTTGTCTTCCAGTTAATAATGCTTCTCATAACCTTATTTTCTCATTTTCATGTCTAGCTAGATGACCTTTACTCCATAGTCCGTTACCTTATGCATTAATAGATTCGGGCCACTGGCTCTTTGCTGTTGTCTAGAATCTGTCCTGTGAACAGAACCATTCTAGACACTCCAGCAGCAGAGTTAACTATTGCCTAGTGCGGCAGAAAAATCCCCAGCCATGAGGAACGGAACCATGATGAAGAGAAGATCCCGGCCCCACCAGAAGTTATCTCTCCATCCAAATTCCCTTAATAGTCATTTCAAACCTTCACTGTTTCTCAAATTTCCCTAATTCTTGATGTTGTCTCTTGCCTCCTACGTGATTAGGAACTGAGGCCATTAAGAGAGAAAGGCCTAGTTACCCATCCTTGCCACCTATTGACTTCTCTCAAATTGTACCCCAGATTTTCTCCTGACTCTATGGAAGCCAGCCTCTTTTAGCTGCACTGAATACCACCACAAGGTGCCATCAACACTAGCCTTCTCAAGGTCATTAATTGCTGTTTCTTGATGTTTAAATTATAAACAATAATAATAATAATAATAGGAGTAATCATTCTCTTTAAAGAAGCAGGTTTCCTAGCCAAAATCCCAGATAGGAAAAATTTCTATCAGGTTAATTGGTACACAGCATAAAAGGCCTCCTGGGCAGATGGCCAAACCTACAATGTTGAAAGAGCTCTAATAAGCTTTCCAAGGAAAGATTGTGCTGTTAGACTGATAAAAACCCAGAATAATTACTTTACTACATGTTTACATTAACCTTTGTCATCAAAGGAGAAAAACCTAACTACCTCGATTATCCACTACTGTATTGTTTTTCTTCAATTTAACATTTTATTTGTAACATTGTTTCTATCCCAGTAGCCTCCATTCCTAGATATTAAGAAAATGAGAAAAATTTTAAAAGGAACACATATTTTTTTCTAGATCAAATATCTGTCTTTTAATTTTTTTTCCTTCCTCTGCCATCTTCCCATGTAAAAGAAAAAGAAAAAAGAAAAACAAACAAACAAAAAACCATGGCAGCTCTCACAGTGTTCCAAACTACTTGCTGGCCTTGGACATACGACCTGCCAAATCTTTCCTTAATCTACTGAGACAGCGAAGGTTTGGTTGATGCTGTCATTGAAGACGAGACGCGAAAACTATTTGGCTAACATAAAATGGAGGATTTTATTTGGGCAGATATTTTGATAGAATGAATCTAATGATTCAACCTTTTGCTCCCCTTGGTGTTCCACCTACCTAGCAAAGTAACTGCAATAATTCTTTTGATTGCCATTCTCCAGGTCTGTAACTGAAGACCTAGAAGCTGACAGTAACCCAGAAGGACCCTGCAGAGTCAAGATGCCTGGCCTTTCAGATCCTTTTCTTCTTTCTTGGAGGAAAATGCTTCCATCATAAGTATTTCCAAACCTCTCTGTCTTTAATTTGGACACAGGCCACTGTGTGAATATGTTTAAATTATGATGCCTCATAGATTCAAATGACTTACAAATGTATTTACAAATGAGTAGCATTATTCTACTCGTAGGAAGTTTGAATATAAATAAGCACAGAAAATACAGGTACTAAGCTAAAATACACATTTTGCATTAGAAATGTATTAAAAACAGAATCAAAAAACCCACAAAAACAAAAATCTGAATTTTTCCCACTGAACTTTCAATCACCAGAAATCTAAGAAAAGGATTATAGTTTATTGAGACATAAATGAACATATGCTGGAAATAAAATTACGTTTTCTGAAATATAGCAATAGCAGCAGCAAAATCTTTTTAGATTGTAAAAATGTTGAGGGAAAAGCCCTGTCATGTTTCATGTATCCTTGTATCTCATACTATTTGGCAGAGTGCCTAATTAGTAGATATTCAATAAATGCTTTGAAAATTAATTCACACATAATTTAATATAATTTTACCAGCTCATATAACCTATTTTGATACTGTTTCCAACAGCAAACATCTTCAAGTTAGAATTTCTGATAATATATTCAAATCTTTGGCCTCATACAATACTTTTAATTTTCAGAATATTTTTACATACATTATATAACTTAATTTATAGGCTAATTCTGAGATAGATTGTTATTCCCTTTTGCCAGCTGCAGCAATTAAATCTAAGAAGAGTTGAATGATTTGCATGATGTGATATTTAGCTAGGAGCAAAGATGGGTCAAGAATCTCTTCCAGGCAGTTCCTAGTCTGGTTCTCTTTCCATTTCAACATACTGCTATCTTTCAATCTATATAACACAAAGATATTGTATAGAATTTGCCTCTTCACTAACAAAGAACAAGAGTGTCTACCTTATCAAGTTGTGTAGATTAACTGAAATTAAGATAGAAGTGCTTAGTGTTTGTCCAGGCACACAGTAAGTGCCCAATAAATAATTGCTGAAATGTAATATGTTAATATTAGTACAAATAAAGAAATATGACTTAAAAATTGAGGTGAAAATGTCTCCAGGAAGATTTTTCATGCTATTTATGACTGAATGAAAGAAGAGCTAGCATAGCCAAAGCAAGACTAAGCAAAAGAACAAATCTGGAGACATTACATTATCCAACTTTAAACTATACTACAAGGTTATAGTTACAAAAACAGCATGGGACTGGTATAAAAACAAGCCAATGGGACAGAATAGAGAACTCAGAATTAAAGGCAAATATTTACAGTCAACTGATCTTCAATAAAGCAACAAAAACATAAACTGGGAAAAGGACACCCTATTCAATAAATGGTGCTGGGATAAATGGCAAGTCACATGTGGAAGAATGAAACTGGATCCTCATCTCTCACCTTACACAAAACTCAGCTCAAGATGGATCAAAGACTTAAATCTAAGATAGGAAATCATAAAAATTATAGAAGATAACATTGGAAAAGCCCTTCTAGACTTTGGCTTAGGTAAAGACTTCATGACCAAGAACCCAAAAGCAAATGTAACAAAAACAAAGATAAATAGATAGGACTTAATTAAACTAAAAAGCTTCTGCAAAACAATAGAAATAATCAGCAGAGTAAACAGACAAACCACAGGGGTGGGGGAATCTTTGAAATCTATGCATCCGAAGAATGACTAATATCCAGAATCTATAAATAACTCAAGTCATCAAGAAATAAACAATCCCATCAAAAAATGGGCTAAGGACAAGATATACAAATAGCCAACAAACATATGAAGAAATGCTAATTATCAGAGAAATGCAAATCAAAATCATAATGCGATACCACCTTACTCCTAGAAGAATGGCCATAGTAAAAAAAAAATTATGTATATATAGATGTTGGTATGGATGTGATGAAAAGAAAACTTTTACACTGCTGGTTGGAATGTAAACTATCAGGATGATATAAAAGCAATTGTGATTTTTGCCATTAAAAGTGATGGCAAAAACCACAATTGCTTTTGCACCAACCTAATAATACAACCTCTATACAAAACAATGTAGAGATTCCTTAAAGAACTAAAAGTAGATCTACTATTTGATCCAGTAATCTCACTTCTGGGTATCAACCCACAGGGAAAAAAATCGCTATATCAAAAAGATGCTTGCACATGAAATGATTATAGCAGCACAATTTGCAATTGCAAAAATATGGAACCAGCCCAAATGCCCATCAATCAACCAGTGGATAAAGAAACTATGAGAAATATAAAATGGAATATGACTCTGCCATCAAAAGGAACAAAATAATGGCATTTGCAGCAACCTGATAGAATTGGAGGCCATTATTCTAAGAGATGTAACTCAAGAATAGGAAAAAAAAAAAAAAAAAAAACTTTGTATGTTCTCACTAATAAGTGGGAGTTAAACTATGAGGATTCAAAGGCATAAGAATACAATGGACTTTGGGGATTGGGGGAAGGGTGGGAAGGGGTGACGGATGAAAGCCTACACATTGGGTACAGTGTACCCTGCTTGGGTGATAGTTGCACCAAAATCTCAGAAATCACCACTAAAGAACTTACTCATGTAACCAAACATGTTCCCCAAATGACCTATTCTCCAAAAACCTATTGAAATTTAAAAAAAGAAAAAAAAAAAGAAAGCCAACTCAAAAGGTCATTTTGGTCCTATTAGTGCAGCTGTGGTCAATAAGTTTACATTCACATAGTGGAGGATCCTATCTACCACAGAGTTGAGAACAATCTTTCAATTTGTTTCTGCATTAGTGTCTTAATGTGTCCAGATATATCCTGTTGTATACATGGGCAAGAGGTATCTATATGTATTAAGCTCTCTGAAAGAATAAGTCTATTAGCCAGTGTTTTGCTTATATTTATAAATATGGACATTCCTTTCTTTTGAGGTATTGATTTTGAGATTCTTTGTGTTCTCCATAAGTGAGCTATTGTGTTCTCCATAATTGAGCTATGGACCATTTTAATCTCTGTTCTATTCTCCTGTTGAATTTTTATGAGATAATCATTGATACTCTATCAATTTGAAACAAGATCCTACCTTGAAAAACTTGTGAGTTCCCGTTCCCATTTTCTGGTCTTCGGAAGAAGCTCTTTTACTCTTTTCCTAAACTGTTCCCAGAATATTACATCAAGTTACAGAATCACTGATTTTGGAACAGACTTTTCATCAATGAAATATTAGCTTGGTGACAGTTGCAAGCATAATAGGAACACTATGTATCATAGATGCATAAATTAACATAATTGTATAACTCATATTATAATGCAAAGGGTCTTAGGCTGCACTAGCAAAAGAAACAAAAATGCTATTCCAGTGACAGAAAGTTATGCTCCTATTATTCTGTTTGTTTTCAATGTTTTGAGGAAAACAACAGTTGTAAGCTAAGTTGCTTCCACCAGAGCTTAAAGACAAAGCAGGAAGCCATACAACATTGGAAATAGTTAAAGGCACAGAACAAAAAGAATGCATGAGAAGAGATAATATAGATTTATTCAGTACAGCTACAGAGACATTACTGAGGCAACCTCAGTAATGATTGGATGTCACCAGGAGGCAGATGACAGCTAAAAATGAGCAAGAATTCTGATGATGGTTGTGCTCCCATAATGAGATGGGCTGCTCTGCCAAACAGGGAACTTCCTGACACTGAAGGTATCCAAAGAAAGGCTAAATGGCTGACTGTTATTTGAGCTGAAGACGGAGCCCCAGTGTGAGTTGGGCTTGTTGACCTCTAAGTTGCCTTCCAACCCTCGGCAGCTATGATTAAAATGGAAATGTGACTCCGTACGCAATTCCTAGCACAGAATGAAGACTCTGACAGTAAGAGGTTAGAACATAATATGAAGGGCAAAGACGCATTTTGAAGGGAAAAAAAGAGAGAAGAAAAGAAATAATTTTTAAAAATTTCTCTTGTGCATTGTCTGCGGCCACCCCAGTGAGTGTCTAGAAACCAGCAAAGCATGGGAAAAATCAAAGAGGATAAAGAGATTTGGGAAAACTAAATTATTTCTCTGCATTCCTCTTCCCCGCAGATGATGATGAGAGAGCGGGCCTGCCCTGGGGTTATTCTTCCCCGACAGTGAAGGTGAGCCTCTGTCAAGGAGCGATGGGTTAAATGAAAGGGTAAAGGGACAAGAGAAGCACTACAAATGCCAGACATCACAGAGGAAGGATGCGAGCTCTGAAAGAATGAGAGAACAGCACTCTGGGCCTCCTAACAAAAATGTGTTTTATCTTTCAAAATAGGCACTCTAAAAATTGAGTCCTGCCGGGGTGCCCTGCTTGTTACTGGGTTTTGGTAATAGAATGAACACTGGTCCTTGGGAACAGGTGGCCAGAAGCACTTCCTAAGGGAAGGAGGAGGGTGAGCTTCTGGAAGCTGCCAGCATACAAAATTTTGCTTTCTCCAGTACATAAAGAAGTTAAGAAAACACTTTCTGTGGTTTGCTTGACTGGGGACTTTCCTTAGAGCTTCAAAGCTGCTGCAAAGGGGACCTTCAGAGAAATGACAGTGATTCTCAATGAAAGAAAAATAACAGAATTCAAATATTGCATTTTTCATGTCTTTATCCTACTCTGTTAATGTGCAAAGGCCTACACTGGGTGTTCCACAGTAAGACTGCTACAAAAATCGCTGGACTCCTTGTACCCCACTTCCTCTTGAGGTATGGCTGTAACTCTAAAAGCTGAGCAGGTTTTTTCAGTTCATTATTTTCATAAAATCTCACAAGCATCTAAAAGATAGAAAGTTCCTATTGAAGCCTAGGAAACAGAGACTCAGAGAGGTGTACTTCCTAGCCCCAGGTCATATAGCTAGAAGTGGACAGAGCCAAGGTGTTGAAACTGAACTGTCTGACTCCAGACGACACCACTGTCCTTCCAACCTATGAACCATGAAAATATTCTGTCAATTAAGCAGAAACATCCACGACTAGAAGGATACCTCTTCTCCCTTACAATTCTCAAAGTTAACAATGATAAATAATAAAACAAAAGCAACAAGCACAACAAGCTCAGTGACACTGACACTAGACATTGCCTGCAGTTAAACACACACACTAACAGGTTGGGAAAAGACAAACCTCTTCCTGGACTGCATGAAAGAAATCCACGTAGGAAGAACAGCATACTGTGCAGGACAACACAGTTTGCTTCACTTCAGTTATTGTTGATTTGAATGTCTTGTTTGTAATAATAGTATAGAGATCTAGTTATTCACCCATATTCTTCTCTTAACTAGCTGTAGGTCTTGAAAAATCATGTCACGTTTTGGAACTTTATTTTCTCACTTGATAATGATGGGATAGGACCATATTATGTCTGAGGTACCTTTTGTTTCTAAAAGTAATGATTCTGGATTTAGGTTGCAACCAGATCATGAAATATTTTGCATGCCAAGTTAAGGTATCTGGACTTTGTCCTGCATACCATGGAGGAAGCATTGAAGAGTTTTAAGCTAGAGGCTGATATAACAACGGTAGTATTTTTGGAAAATTAATCTCATAACTAGATACAGGATGAATTGTACTAAGAAAAGCTTAGTGGTATGAAGTTTAGATAAGAGATTAATGCAGTAAACCCAGGCCTTAGCAGATAAGGGGACGAACTAGGGCCCTGTTCTAGAATCTTTACGTAGGACTATATTATTAGCTGGGCAAGGTCAAATCCCTGTTGTACTTGACAGTCCTTCAAATGTCAGGAGACAGTATGCTTTTACTTGGTCACTGTTCTTCCAAGATAAACGTCCTCAGTTGTGACAGATAATCCTTAAATAAGCATTACTTAATGGGTAAAGGTATTTCAAAGCCAAGAAAACACCTATACTTAATTGGTTGTGTTATATAACCTATCTAATTCACAGTTTCTTCATAGGAAAAAGGAAAAATTGTACTACCTAACCTCCAGAAGTTTTGAAAGGATTAAATATAAATGCTATAGTTCATGGTTTGTAGCTTAATCAATGTACAATAAATAGCAATATATTCTTATTATTATGCATCCTACTTACCTTGTCTGCTAATATTTCAGGATGAAAGTGCTTTCCTTAGTTTGTGATTCAGAATTAATAGTGACAATTGTACTGGAAACTGACTTTGGGCTAGGCTCCTTTTGACCATCTGGCTATGCTCTTAAGTCTCATAATAACTCAGTAAGTTATGTACTACTGTTAACTCCATTCTACAGTTGAAGACCTAAGGAACAAGATGATTGAGTAACTTTCCAAAGTCACACAACTAGGAGACAATCACAAAGCCAGTATTTAACAGGCAAGCAAATTCCAGAGTCTATGTTTTTAACCACTACAGAAGGCTTCCTCTCTGATCTGCCAACGAGAGTGTACTGTACTGCTTCAAGTACAGGCAGCTGTCAAAGATTGTGTCCATGGCTTCATAGCATCTGAATTATACCACTGACATATCAGTTTTGCTGCTGCATGCACTAATTCTTTCATACAAACTGCTTTATTCTTTTCTTGTTGAGTTTATTGTTTGAAACTTAACAGATAACATACTTATTAATTTAAATACCAGTTTTTGCTCCCCATTTAAACCTACTGATGTTGCTTACATTTATGATTCTAAATTTTAAAACTATCCTGTTCAGCTCTGCTTATCCACAAGTATATTGCTTTTTATCAGGATTTCATCAGAACCATAAGGAAATGTATTACAAAGCTAAAGAACCCAGTGCAGAATAAAATCATAACTGGTAAGCTGTTCCTAAACTAAAATTGTTACATAATCAATATTCACTGGATATAATTGTTTAACTGCCAGTGAATTCATTTAAATAATTCCTCTTGCATTTCACAATATTTAATTTTCACTACAAGCCTACTTTCTCCTGTGAAGCTTCATCACATGTCCATTTTTGTATACTAAAATTTGTGCTTTATTCTTCCCACTCTATTAGTTATGTGACCTTTCCTTAATTCACTTAATTCTCATAAAGCTCAGCGTCTTCACTTGAGAAACAGAGTAATTCCTGCTATACTTATTTTAGTTATTTTTTGTTATAGCTGAATTAAAGAACATCTAAAATTATTAACTTGATATTCCAACCCAGAATGTTATTTTAAACAGGAAAGTGTAATAACATTGCATAGAATGCTAACACATAAAAAGTCCTTTTGTGTATTTTTAAAATTTTTTTACTCTTTGCAGCAACCCATTGGTTGGGCAGAGAAAATACTATTATCCTTACTTCACAGAAAAAAGAACACTGAAGCCTAAGAGGTTAATTTTCTAAATCCATAGAATGTGACAGGGGACACCAGAACTGGAACTTGAGCTCAAGTATGTTTATCTCAAGTACATATTACTGTTGCTAAAACCAGTAAAGACCTGAATGAAATTTCAAGGTAAATAGCCCCACACCTGTGCCAGCCTAGGAAAAGAGACATAAAATAGTAATTATTTCTAAAATAAAACAAAACTACTTCTCTTAGAGGGAAAAGAAGTGATTGTTCTTGGAAGGAGCATCTGTGGCAGATTTCATTCTGCTCCTGCTTCCTCTTGGGGACAAGTAGGTTGATGTCTGCATTGCCCAGTGAAATTAGCAGATAACTCCGAATGAAGTAGTGAAAGGAGACTAGCAAAGTTTTCCCACACTAAAGCAGTCTCTAGTTATCCTGCCTGTTAGAGTTGGCATTATATAAATGTTCAACAGCTGCACAAGCACTCTTAAAAGTTTCTGAAGCCATTAGCTAAAGATTCAATAACACAGCTACCCTGAATGAAAAATAACCTGCTATGCAATGGACTCTTCTAGAATAGTTAGCAGAGATAGTATTCAGATCCTGGCAAGAAGAGGAGACAAGTACCATGTCATGTAACTCCATCCCACCTAGCTGACTAATTCCCAACTCCAGAAATGCCTGCCCTCTCTCACACACCGTTAAGTCCAGTGATTCAGTTACAGTACTCTCAGAGTCCTGTCTGTGTCAATGTGGTTCCGCTGGCTATCAGTAAGTCATCGGGCTCCATTACTCTTTTTTTTTCTGATACAAACCCTCAATTAGGACCAACCACAGGAGATAGTCTCCCACTAACTTCATGCAAAAAATGTCATCATGGACTGTGTGTTCGGTGGTGAAGGAAAACTTGAGTTCTACTTCCCTTTTCTAAGTGATTTGTTTTGATCACGTTCAGTGTCAAAGTGTGCAAATCTCAAGACTTGATTCTCTATTTTTTCAAATCTATCTCATATTTTTATGTCAATCACAAGAAAATTTTTTATATTTTTGCAGTTAGATAAGTGCATAAGGCTTATTTTCTCATCAACTTACTTGAAAACCTAATTATACTAAGCCAGATGTTGTGTTTAACACCAGTGGAGGTGACAAGCAGTTGGTTTTTTACAATGACACAAATGTCTATTCAAATTGCCCTGACTCCACCCTGGGAGCTGGATTCTAATATGATCACCGTCATTGCTTAATCTCTTATTTTTAGTTTATTAAATAAAAAGGGCAATCAAACGTTGAATGTGCTATCATATACTGAATCTGCATCCAATATAGATCTGAGAAAAATAATTAATATTCAAAAAATTATTGAGAAAAAATAACTTGCATATTAGAATCATTAAATTCTGAAATTAATTCTTACATTTACTTCTTGTTTAAATGTAAGAATTAGAGGGAGAAAAAAGGAATTTTTGTCTCAGCCCAAATTCTCTCTAACTGTGGAAGTTATTCTAACTGTCCTGAACCTGTGTATTTAAGTCACCAGGGAGGATAACTTCATTTGTGTGGCTATTGAAAGCTATGTCATTCTTTCTGTAGATACCTGAGTAAATTAGAAAAAAATATTCAAAGCTACCTATTTTCATTTCAGTCAAAGTCTCTGTCTTTTGGGCCTAGAGACACTCAGATACATTAGTATTCAGAGTGTAATGAAGTAAAACATACCCCTGGTTTAAATCACTTTGCTTATAAGAATCTCTATTCATGTTGACTAGCTTGATAAAAATGGTTTGATCTTAAGACTGGAAGGCTAGGATGACCTTGGTATGTCTGAAATAGAGCAGATTACAGGAGAACAGTAACACAAAGTCTCCAGCTATATCCAGACGCCTTAATTTACAGTCTTTTCAACTTATAAAGAAAACAAGCAGAAACATAAAAGGGTGATATGGAAGAAAATTCTAAATGTATTATTAGAACCTATTAAAATGTTGAAGATATTTGAAAATTACAATTGATTTTGTTTCTGATTACAAAGTAGCACAAGGTAATTGTAGAAAATTGGGAGGAGCAAAACTAAGAAAATGATACTTGTACTTAAGTTCATTTATTTCTATTACTTAGTTCTTTATTTCTAAACATACACAAAACTCAGTCACAGACTCACACATGGAGTTAGGTCTTAAATAATTTATCTATGACAGATTTGTAATCTGATGGTGATGGATTTATACTTCGAATTATGTCATTCATTTTAAGACAGTTTTTATGTCAGTTATTTAACAGACCAATTAGGTGTCTCTTAGTCATCTATTCTATCCAGCTACAGTGCAATATGTTGTGACTGTTATAGATTTTACCCATTGTTCTTGAGTATGGGAAATTCAGCAGTCAAGGGGCATTTTAAACATTCCTTTTGCTCCGTATGTCTTGCTTTGAGTATGCATATATTTTAATCTAAAGTATATCAGAAGCAAAGGCTTTACCCAGACCACTAATGTTAGTAGTTAACCACTGGCTTGATGTTAGTAGAGAATATGGCGTTGGAAAACTACATTATTGCATGTATGTTGGTATTTTGGACAAGTATTTTATATTTTGTGCTAGAGTGATGATGGAAAGCTCCCACCCTCCCTAAACATAAACTTGAATCTTAAAAATAAATTTTGTCAAGACTTCCAAATGAGATAATCACTGTGAGGTTGCAATACACATTTAAATTAAACATCACCTTCCCAAAGGTAGAGGAAGGGTTGTATCATTGGTAAGGCAGTGACAATGAGAGCAACTGTAGAGTATATTTAATGTAAGTATCACTGAGAGTTAATGGTGGAGGCTCTGACTTCGGTTTAAGTCCTTTGTGTTTTCTCAGGAAAGAAAAGGTTTCCAGAGGACTAAGGTTTAGGTGAAAAGGAAATGAGTTGTTCCCTGTTCTAATCTAGACAAGTCTCTCATATTCTCAGAGGATAGGAACACTTCTGAATACCTGTACCAATCCTAATGAAGTAACGATCCTTTTAAACAAAAATAACAATAGATGTTATGAATTTAAAGAAGTCTCCCTGCCTCCAGCGTAATTTAACTCAGTACAAATGAGAGAGAATTGCAGAGTGGGGCCACTTAATCAAACAGCATGTTTCGAAACAGCTCCCAGTGGAAACAGCTGCTCCCAGAGAGGACAATTTTGAGTTCAAGACAATTTATAAATCTCAGTTCCTGCTGTTGAATGTTTCCTCTTTATTCTTGTTTAAACTTCATCATTAGATTTTCAGTTGTCTAGTCGTACCTACTATTTAATGAAATCCAACTTGATTTCAAATGGGCATCTAATCTACTTTTTTGTCTCAGGGTGCTATGTGCTCACCCAAATTCTGGTACCTTATCTGACCCCTGTCTTACCTGAGTTCTTTCGTAATTGATGCTGCATGCTTTATATAAGAAAATAACTTTCTGTATACGTACAGGTCTGTTTCTGAGGCTTCTGTTTTATTCTTTTCACCAATGTGTTTACCCCAGTACAAGAGTAAAGTGCATTGATTAATGTAACTTCATGATGAGTCTTAATACATGGTAGTGCAAAAACCTGAAAATTTCCTGGCCCTTTATTCTTACATTTAAATTTTAGACTTTGTTTTATTTTAATCAGAATTGCACTAAATTTAAAGTACAACTAAGGGACAATTGATAACTTTAAAATACTGTTTCCTTAGCCTTGAATAAAATCTAATTTCCCTTTATTAGGTCTTCATTAATGCATCTTCCAGTTTTATAATTGCTACTATTTATGTCCTATATAATTACTATTTATTTATAGTTTATTGACAATCTTTGATAAGATAACAAATAATGCCCTTTCTGCAATTATATTTTTTGGTTATTTGTAGGGCACAGAATGGTAATTTTCTTTTTGCATATTACTCTTTTGCTTAGCCAGACTACAGAACTCTTCTATTATTTTTAACATTTTTGTCTGGAGATTATATTTGATTTTCCATGTTAAAAATTGCATTATTTATCAATAATGACAGTTTTACTTATTCCTTTCCAAACCCTATCCCTCCAATATCTTTTGGGGGGGTTTTGGGAAAATGGTAGAATTAGACTTTTTGAGTAGGAAATATTTAGACCTATTTGGCCAGAAAGGAATATCAATTAAAATAGCTGTCAAAATGTCCAAGAGGAATTTTTAAAAGGAAAATATGTGAATTTGGACTTTATTCCAATAAGGAAGAGCTACAGAGGTTTGAAAGACAATTAGATGTTGGAAGAGTTATTTGGAGTACAGGGCTAATTAAAGAAAGACTACAGTGACTGGCTAGAAAATAACTTTAGTTATCAGAGTAATAAGTGTTAACGGCATGGCATGAAGTATTTCTGTGGACTTAAGAATAAAAAATAGAAAATAGATGTTAGGTACTATCCAGGAAGAGACGGACTTACCACAGTGTTCAAGAGAAGGAAGAAAAAGAGAGGGAGGAATCTAAAAGGACTCCAAATTTAAGATTTGGTGACTAGAAAAATATTGGTACTGACAGAGAAATATAAAAAGACATAGGATAAATTGCTTAGGGCTTTGGTTTCCTGACTTATTGGCGATTTTTAAAAATTAAGATCATTCTATTCATAAACTATCACAAACAATCCTATTCACTTGCTTAGGTATCGACAACTCATTGATTTCTTAGTATAGTCACAAAGTCAAACAATTGTCTCTATAATCGATGTCAGAGCATTTTTACCATCCTCTGAAAAAACAAAAACAAACACAAACAAAACAGAACAAAAATTTCATACTCATTAGCAGTTACTTGCAATTTTCTCAAATTCATAAGCCCTAATCATCCACTACCCTACTTTCTATCTCTGTAGATTTGCCTATTCTGGAATTCAATGTAAATAGAATGATATAGTGTATTATCCTTTGTGACTGGCTTCTTTCATCCAGCATACTGTTGTCAAGAATTATCTCATATATTAGCACTGTATTCCTTTTTATTGGTGAATAATATTCCATTTTTGAAAATATCATATTTTGTTTATCCATCAGTTAATAAAACTCTGGGTTATTTCTACTTTTTGACTATTATAGACAATATTACTATAAACATTCATGTACAAACTTTTTTATAGATGTATATTTTCATTTTACTAGAAGGGGAATTGTTGAGTCATATTGGTGACTCTATATTTAAATTTTTGAAGAAATGCCAAAATGTTTACCAAAGTGGCTGCAACTTTATTCATTCTTATCAACAATGTATAATGGTTCAATTTTCCCCACATCCTTGACAACACTTGATATTATCTTTTCTATTATAGCTCTCCTGGTGTGTATGAAATAATATCTTTCTGTGATTTTCATTTACATTTCCCTAAGGGCAAATGATACTGATCATCATTGTTGCTTAGAATTAAATGTTTAATGACCATTTGTATATCTTCTTTGGAGAAATGTCTGTTCAGATCATTTGCCCATTTTTTAATTGGATTACTTTCCTTTGGTAAATTGTAAGAGTTGTTTATATAGTGTAGATACAGTTTCCTTAACAGATACATGACTTGCAAATATTTTTGTCCATTCAGTGACTTTTCAATTTATTTTGAAGTAAAAATGTTTTGAATTTTGTAGGAGATCAATTTATCTATTTTTAAATTTTTTTAATGCATGTATTTATTTATTTTTGAGACAGGGTCTTACCCTGTTGCCCAGGCTAGAGTGCAGTGTTGCAATCTGGGCTCACTACAGCCTCTGCCTCTTAGTTCAAGTGATTCTCCTGCCTCAGCCTCCCGAGTAGCTGAGACTATAGGCACATACCACCACACCCAGCTAATTTTGCTATTTTTAGTAGAGATGGGGTTTTGCCATGTTGGCCAGGCTGGTCTCAAACTCCTGAACTCAAGTGATCCACTCGTCTCAGCTTCCCAAAGTCCTGGGATTATGGGTGGCTCTGCATCCACCCTAAAAATCTTTTTAAATGCCATATCCAATAAATCGTAGACTAACTCAATGTCAGAAAATGAACTACCCTGTTTTCCCCATTTTAAATAAAATTTTAACTCTCATATTTATATTTATGATCCACTGTAGTTTGTTTTAATGTACAGTGTAAGGTAGTTGTATGAATTTATTATTTTGCATGTGACTATCCAGCTCTTGTGGCACATTTGCTGAGAAGATTATTCTTTCCCCAGTGAATTATGCTGACATCTTTTTCAAAATCACTTAACCATAAATGTCAGGTTTTATTCTGTCTGCCTAGAAAGGGTTGGGTAGGGTACTCTCCACTTCTGTTTTGTCAAAGATTTGGTACAGAACTGGTATAAATTCTTTTTTTAAGCATTTAGTAGAATTCACCTGTGAGGCCATTTTGATCCTCTTTCAAGCTTTATGAGGGAAATTTTTAAATTACCAATTCACTCCCTTTCCTATTTGTATTTCCATTTTGTCTCCTCCTTAGTTAGTTTCATTAGTTTGTGTGTTTCTAAGATTTTGTCCATTTTATTTATGTAAACTGGTTGACAAACAGTATAGTCCTTTTTATTTCTGTAACATCCACAACGTAAATTTTGAGTCAGATTATTATTTTTGTTTTTATTGTTATCATTATCCCACCAAATACAACCTACACAGATCACTAGTAAGTAAAATAGGTACAGAGAGAGTCTTCCACAAATCTCAGGGGTTTGGCCCCCCTTGTTCTCTGTGCTGGTTTCTAAGGCAACCTTAATTAAAACCCACGACTACACAGAACATAACTGCAAGTTGCTTGTGTTGCACAAAGCATTTACATTTGTTTATCTCTCATCAATCTAGTGAAGTTTAGATGTATTCTGGATGTTCTTGTTTGGGAAACTGAATATTTGGATTCAGTGTGTTTTTCAGCCTAGAAGTAAAAATTGAAGGAATACATTTAAGGCGTTAAGAAGAGAAATGTAGTCTTCAAAGGAACAGATCCTGGAGGCAAGTCTGGACAGTGTATGGCAGGTCAGCAAAGCCAAAGGAGAATAATATACAGGAGTTTCCAGGAGTGGACAACATCATAGAGTAACAGCTAACTATTTTGAAAGGATCTTTGGATTTCATGATGGGGGAGGTGCTGATAACTGTTTCAGTATATTATGGTATTTTGTGTGATCTACAGACAACTGTCACCAATCATAATTATCTGTCCTTTGGAATGTGCATTGCCTGGCTTCCTGAGTACCCAAAGGTATCTCCATAGCTCCAGGAGGCTCTTCTCATTCTATGTGCTGCCTTAAGCTGCTTCTGTCACTTTGAGACTTGGGGCTCGCCACTTTAGGAATCAAAATCTTTATCACTTAACTGCTATACTTAGGGCATTATCTCTCCCTGGGCTTCAGCTGTTCCTGCTGTGCGTTTGCTGGAACAAAAATCTCTCTCTGTCTTTGTGATCAAAGTAGTTTAACCAAATAGAACACTAGAGTGTTATTTCCCCAACATACCTAAATTATCTTATCAAAAAAAGGCACATATTGAACATGTTTCTATTTCTTATTTTCACTCACTTCCAAAAAGGTTCTGAAGATGTTTATAAACATTATGCACATATCTAAGCCATTGAAAACTAGAATGAATCAAAATAATCCTAGTAATAAGGAGACAATTGTACCAGAAAACTTAGGACAGAATATTTCCTGTTCCTGTGACTGACACCCTCTTAAACCCCAAGATTATTACAGATAAAGCAAGGAAGTAATGTGAGGTAAGGACCTTCCTGTCCATTTTTTTTTTCAATTGTGTAAGCACTGATGATTTTAGCTGCAGAATTAATATATCAGCCAAAATAAAAATGTCCTAGAGAAAGGTTTCTCAAATTTTAATTTAATTTTAAACTTAGATTTTAATTTAATGATTATGCAAACAAATCAGCTGAAGATTTATTACACTGAAGATTATGATTCAGAAAGTCTGGGACCTGAGCATCTGCATTTTCTCCTAGATCCCAGATGAAGTTAAGACATGTAAGATCTTTTCTCAAACCTTTATTATTGGCATACCCAAATGGCAATTCAGCAAAGCACAATAGCAACTTTTCTCTTTTCAAATCTCGAAAGGAAATTACAACCCTAATGGCACAGGTAACAAAATGAAAACAACTAGCAAACAATATGGAATTTTAATTACTGAATTAATGACACCCCTTCCCATTCAAAATGTATTTCAGGTTAATATATATACTTAACATAAGATTTTGATGTATGACTGCTACAAAAAAGAATATACAACAGGAATGCCATGTAAAAAATTACATCAACTTAAATTAATAATTGTGACTCCACCTGTCAGCAAGTGCAATAGAAAAAGATGAAAGACACAGTGATTTGAGAGTCAAAGTCACTCACAAATATCTCTGATAATATGCAGCTTTGTCACTGGATGGTGGAAGTCACTATATATTTGTTCAATAAAATGATAAATGAATCAATACAAATATAAAACATATAGTTTAGGAAATCTATAGACCAGATAGTCTAGGGCTGTAATCCTTTCAATCTATGTTATATGAACAGAATTAATTTTCACGAAGTTTAAATTCAGCTAGGTTATCACTGTTGTGGGTGCTCATTCTTTATTACAAAGCTTTCTTTCTTTGGTTTTTGTTTTTTTGTTTGTTGTTGTTATTTGTTCGTTTTTGAGATGGAGTCTTGCTCTGTCACCCAGGCTAGAGTGAAGTGGCACAATCTCAGCTCACTGCAACTTCCGCTTCTTGGGTTCCAGCTATTCTTCTGCCTCAGCCTCCTGAGTAGCTGGTATTACAGGCATGTGCCATGACACCCTGCTCAGTTTTATTTTGTTTTTTTTTTTTTGTTTTTGTTTTTGTTTTTTTGTATTTTTAGTAGAGGTGGAGTTTCACCATATTGGCCAGGCTGGTCTCTAACTCCTGACCTCAGGTGATCCGCCCTCCCAAAGTACTGGCATTACAGGCATGAGCCACCATGCTCAGCCTCTTTCTTTGTTTTGATTGCTTTTCATACTTGCATTTATTGAGCTCCTTCTTTCTTCTTTATGTTTTATTAATTAGCAGAGATTGTTAGATTGCATTAAGTGAATCAACACATTCATACTTAGCGTAATGACTAACAGACTTGATATTAATCATTTGATTTGATTTATCATTTATTATTTAGTGTGGTTTCTTCTTTAACTGTTTCCTATGTGCAGTGATTGAGTCAAGATTTTAATTATTATATTTTTCTCTTTGTTAACTTGGAGTTTCATTACCTCTCTCTAACTAGTAACCTTTATTCCACTTGGATAAATAGGTACATGTTTCTCTATTATTTGAAAGCAAAATGCCAAATATTCCACTCCTCCTCTAATTTGCTGTGTTCCTCAGTTCCACAATTGTTCAAGTTTTTTGTATTTTTTTTTTCTGTATGATTCAAGGTTTCCTTATTCATTTAACCACCAGGTTATTGACTCCCATCCACTGGGTCCTTCTACTCTATGCTGACATCTGATTGACAGCTCTTATGTGGTGATAAGTCTCAGAGCAGCAAGGAGGGAGAAAATAAAGGGAGCGGTAAAAGAAGGAGTGGTAAAAAGGAGAACTCTCCCTTTTTCCTAGGCCCTGAACCTCCCTAAGGAGGTATCCCTGGAACCTGGTAGAAGTAGGAGGCAGCTGTGTGTATTTTTATCTCCTTCAGCTCTCCTGAATTGGCAGTGAAAATTTGGGTGGGTCAAGAGTCAGAACATATATATTTCTCAGATAAATAGCTGGGTCCTCGAAATGTAAGGGAGCAAGACATACACTTATTTGCTCTGTTTGTTAAAAAAATATTGTGCTTTTAGGAGCAAGGAGAAAGTTCCAAGGGCTTGAATTTGATCCAAAGTTAAGATGTTTGGCTAATTCAGTTAGTAAATTTGAAGGTGCTTCCAGAAGATAAGCCAATAGGATAAAAAAAAAATGACCAAAAATTCTAGAAATCTGTCTATTGATCCTGGAGAATCCTTCACCTGATCCCATATTGCCTGCACACAATAGAATCTAAGAGGAGAGGAATGGAAGCCCCTTTTCCTGTGATCCTGGATCAGCAGCAATAATCAACATCAACATTTACAGCGCTTTGCACCCTCATCAAATGCATCATATATAGCCTCTTATTTCATCCTCACAGCAATCCTGCGAGATAGCTGCTATTTTTGTTGCCATTTCCATGTCAAGTTACATAATCTTATTCTCAGAGGTTAAATAGTGGCCAAAACCACAATTACTTTTGTACCAACCTACTACTTTACCCCTGAAACGGAAGCCAGTAAGTGGTTCCATTGGTATTCAAATGAGGTATTTGATTCCAAATCATGGGCTCTTTCCAGTATGCAGCACTGCCAGGAATGGTTTAGCTGCAGCTTCTTTGCACTACAGTCTTGAAATCATGAGCGAATTCTTCTCTGAAGAATATTTACTAAATAATCTCATTTAGAAAGACGTAGCAGCCGGAATAGTCACACTGCTAACTCAATCAGTTTCATTATTTACAATGAATACAAGTAAAGTAGATGAGTATTAAAAACATTGTTTCCTCTGATGTTTTGAAGAATCATGAAGCTTGTGACCATGTTCCAGGATCAACATAGTATACAACATGCAAACCTCCACCCTTAACATTCAGAAAATAATCACTATGAATTATTGAACATCTATGACTTTCCAGTCTCTATGCTAGATATTTTACATATTGGATGTGCTTTAAAACCAATAAGAAATTTTTATTATCTCAACCCACTTAGGGGAATCATGAGTCTCAGAGAAGTTAAGTAAATTGTGCAGTCAAACAGGCGGAATTTTTGGATTTTTTTTTTTTTTTTTGAGACGGAGTCTCACTCTTGTTACCCAGGCTGGAGTGCAATGGCGCGATCTCGGCTCACCGCAACCTCTGCCGCCTCCTGGCTTCGGGCAATTCTCCTGCCTCAACCTCCTCAGTAGCTGGGATTACAGGCACGTGCCACCATGCCCAGCTAATGTTTTTGTATTTTTAGTAGAGACGGGGTTTCACCATGTTGACCAGGATGGTCTCGATCTCTTGACCTCGTGATCCACCCACCTCGGCCTCCCAAAGTGCTGGGATTACAGGCTTGAGCCACCGCACCCGGCCAGAATTTTTGGATTTTATACCAGGTTAACCGTTAGAGTGATTTACAGCAACTTTTCCTTCCTTCTCGTTCTTGCTCTTAAGTTTCTCCACCAACACCCCTCCCTCCTTCCTCTGCTTCTTTTTCTTGCTCATATTTTCATGTTCTTATACATTTACTTTTCCCTTTCCCAATCCACTCTGTGCAAAGTTCTCTCCAGTAATGCCTAGAACAAGAAACAATTCTGTTTCTGGGAAAAGAGATGATATATGAAAAGTAAAGACAAATCTTGATTCAGATTAATAAGAACTTGTTTATCACAGACATTATAGCATATAAAAAAAATCCCAAATTTCATAATTCTGTTTTCAGGGCCCATATCATGGGTCTGCTTCCTAGGAGTAATTAAATATCCATATGACATGGTGACATTTTCTGCACAGAATTTTATAATTCCCTTCAATACGTATATTTAAATTTTTTCCCTGGTGATTAAAATAATGAAGGTATACCTGATTTTTCTAAGAAATAAAATTCTATTGATCCTGTTTCCACACTGATCTCAAACAACTTGTCATTTGAGTAAAACCATTATTTTGAAAACGTTGGCCGTAAGTGCCATGTTATAAGGTTATTCATTTTATAATTTGTCTATCCTAGAATAAATATGCCCCACAGACCTTAATGCTTCCTTGAAATATCTTTAAGAGTATAATTTACTTAATACTAATTCTCTCTCTCTTTTTTTTTTTTTAGTTGCAATATCTAGGGTCTGGTCAACTAATAGCGATGATGATTACTTTTGGTGTCAAAACGAATGTTAGCATTTAAAACCTTGTAACATACACACACACACACACACACACACACACACACCATTTTACTTACACACAAGAAGTGAGGTTGAGAGAAGCTCAACAATTTATCTAAGGTCACATAGTCACTTGGTTTGCTCCTATCACACCAGAGACTGTAATCCAGGTATTTAGATTTCTGGGCCCAAGGGCCTTCTGGTGCACCGCTCATTCCTCTGAACTACAGATAAACTAATAATAATGAGCATAAAAATAACAAGTACTTATTGAGTGCTTACTATGTATGTAGGTGCTGTTTTAAGAGCTTTGCATAATATAGCTTATGAAGTAGTTGATAAATTTACTCAGGATCATATTCCTGGAAAGAGTAAAAATGTAAACCCAGGTCATCTTATATCAAAAGCTGACATCCTAACTGTTACACTATTAGCATATTCCAAGGTGTGAAGCAGTCGGTGACATTAAGGCAAATAGAAAATGTGTACTGTAGATGTTGTCACTTGGATGGTAGAGACTGCAACAAGGGGATCCACTGAATATGCTAGTTTCGGCAGCATGGCTTGGTTTTCTAAGTTTATCTTTGGGTATAAATAGAATTTCATCAATTATGTCTCTATACATCTGACAGCTGCAGCAGGAGCACCGTCAGGAGGCATTGCAAGCACAATGACTACCGTTTCCTGGATGCTCACAGCAGAGTATGTAGCAGGCAGAGAAATTGAGGCAGATACAACAGACTCCTGGGTCTCAATTCTCTTCCACAAGTATCTAATTTCTTCCCTATAATTCATTCCTACCACCTTCTTTGCAATGTTTCTTCCTCTTTATTTAACTTATTTACTTGAATATCTAGTTAGAAAGAGTTAAATGTGCAAAGTCCAAGATCTGAGAGCAGTTATAAACATAGATTTACCTGATGGAATAGAATGCATGGATTTCCACCCTGGGACAGAGATTGGTCAGTTATCCAACCCAGACAGTGACACCAAAATGTTTATGATTTTACCTGACTATAGCCAACAGTCTATTCCTGCCTGACAATTGCAGGTGCTCAAAAATATGTGTCAACTAAATTAACCTGAGTTAGATTTATTTTATGTTTAAATTTTAAATTTTTATTTATTTTTAATTTTTATTGATTTATTTTATTTGAGACAGGGTCTTACTCTGTCTTATGCACAGGCTGGAGTGCAGTGGTATGATCAGGGCTCACAGCCTCGACCTCTCAGTTTCAAGCAATCTCCTGCCTCAGCCCCCACATAGCTGGGACTATAGGCATGCACCACCATTCCTGGCTAATTTTTTGTATTTTTCGTAGCCATGGTGTTTCACCATGTTGGCCAGGCTGGTCTCAAACTCCTGGACTCAATCTGCCCACATTGGCCTCCCAAAGTGCTAGGTCTACATATGTGAGCCACCATGCCTGGCTAGCTAGATTTTAAGTAGGGGTTAGGGAAACCAGATTAAAGCCTGAAACCAGGATCTAATAATTGTAGGCACTTTTCTCCCAGGAGGCAAATAGAAGGTGTATTTACATCTGGCAAGTGCTCAGTAAAAGCTTGAAGTCAATGCCAGGAAATATTAAGTGTCAGGCGTGAAATCAGCAGGGCAAAAAGAGATGCAATGAGCCAAAGATAAGGAGACTTGAAAGTTAGTCAAGAGCTGTTTTAGCTAAAAAGCCCTGAATATTTCTGCAGAGACAGGAGGTGCCAATGATTAGTTTCGCATTACCCAGTCAATGGGGTGGGAACCTGTCTTACTTACCTGATGTCGGAGGGTCATGAATAGCTATCTCAAAACACCCCTATTTTCTATTGTAGACTTCCCATTCAGAAAAAAATGTAAAGCTGGTTATAGTTTTACATTGTTCTTTGTTTTTGGACAAAATAAAAGAATCAATTAACATACCCTTTGCGAAGCTAGATCTCCTTTTACTTACCACTTAATTGTTCTGTAGTATTGAGTTTATGTTATACAACTTGACTGAGCCCCAAATTTCTCAGAGTAACATGGGGCTAACACCCAAATGACTAGACATAAATTTGAACAGTACCTAGTTTAACTAGATGAGGTAAAAAAAGATATAAATTTTGACTTGGGCAGCAACTGGATATCTGGTACAGCTATGATAAGGCTAACATAAACATAGCCTTCATTAATAGAAATGGGGAGTTTAGTTCATGAGAAGTAGCAGTCATTTTACAGTCAGCACTGCTCAGAGCACATCTGGAGGGTTATTTCCAGTTATTATGTCACATTTTAAGTGAGACATTAACAGATTACTCCATATTAGCTAATTAAAGGGAAGGATCATAGCTTATATTATTTTATCTTCCATAGCACCACACAATACCTTGCATTCAGTAAAAATTTGGTAAGTGCTTTCTGAATGGATGAGTCAACAAATGATTATAAGACTATGGCAGAGTAGATATGAGCATAAGAGCTGAGTTTAAAGAATAAGTGAAATATTTATCCTTTTTAAAAAAAATATTCTGTGTTATGCCCAGAAGATAGCACCATGAAAATTGGATGGAAGTTAGGAAAAACAGAAGGTGGCTCACCATAAGAAGGAGCTTCACAACAATTAAGGCTGCCTGGAGCAGAGTGTCTGCAAGGGTGAAACTGTGCTGGTGGTGTTAAGCAGTGTCAATGACCACTGGCAGCAGAGGGGACCCCTGTGTTTTATGGGGAGACTGCCTGTGTAACTGTTTCATGTTGTATGGAGAGACTGCCCATGTAACTTTGAATCACTTCCATTGACAAATCTGTGATTTTACATGTATTGATCACAACATATGAAAGTGACTATAAAGCTACAACCTTTGGGCAAAGTACCAGTAGGGAGGGGTTTAATAGAAATATTAGAAATAATATGTGTACATACAACACTTGCACACACATGCTGTTTCTTAGGAAACATATGCATTTGAACAGACAGGAAGTTATTTTTAACATACTTATTCCCAGGAGATGAGAATGTAAAAGTGCAATTTATCTCATTTAAAAATATTATTTATTTATTTATCGTTATTTTTAGAGAAAGAGTCTCACTCTCTCACCCAGGCTAAAGAACAGTGGCATGATCATAAGTCACTGCAGTCTCAAACTCCTGAACTCAAATGGTCCTGGAACCTAAGCCTCCTGGAGTAGATAGGACTATGGGCACATACCACCACACCTAGCTAATTAAAATATATATATATATTTGCAGAGAGAGGGCTCTTACCTGGTTGCCCAGGCTGGATTTGAACTATTGACTCCAAACAATCCTCCTACCTAGGCCTCCCAATTTGCTGGGATTACAGGCGTAAGACATCATTTTTGTTTTTCAAATTATGAAAGTCTTTTTAAAATAAAAACATAAAAAATCCACTTGTAACACTAATGAAAATACCATTAGGATACATAGTATATGCACATGCACATGGAGATGTTAGTGTATGGATTCTACTCCGTAGCTTTGGGAGTTCTTTAATGCAGTAAGTCTCTTTGAGTCAAGTGACCAATTCTTTCTAAGAAACTACCCATCTCTTTGTGCCTAGCATTGGCTGAATTACGGTAAAAAAAAAAAAAAAAAAGAGTGGATTAAAACAACTCATCAGTTTCTTGGCTAACCAGCATACTTGAATCTTCTGATCAGTTTGTGTAGACAGAGCAAGTAGCACATTCCTGAGACGATGTGAGGAATGTACATAGTTCATGACATGATTATTGTGGTCACCAGAACACAAAATCTGGCTTGGGAACTTCACATCTTTACTGACCACAGCAGAAAAACAAAGCTATCTTGTTGAAGTATCAGTTGTATTTATTTTTTTAATCATTTATAACCTCGGCTTTTATAAGATGCAATAGTACTCTCCCTGTGGCTGCCGGATGTGTGGTTAAATGACTTAAAGAAAACATCTTCCATAAAATCTGGCATGAGTTTTATGATAATGATCTAATAATGCTCTGTCCTATTAAATCTAACAAATGGCATTGTAATTAAGGTTGATTTAAGGTTTGAATTTGCTAAACATTTAACGTGTGATAGTTTATTTAATCATAACAGCACGCCTTTACATCATTCCTATTATAATCCCCATTCAGTGGATAAGCACATTGAGACTCAGAGAATTCTGCAAGCATATGAGAGAATCACCTACTACCATCCCTTTGTAAAGTGTATTTTCCTTTTATAAAACCCAAAATGGTCTCTCTCAGGCTATGTCAGCATAAAAATGCAAGGAAAGAAGAAAAAACAATGCAACATGCAGAGCCTTTGTTAATAAGATCAGAGCATCAGTAAAACTTTCTAATTGCTCCCAGTTGCTCAGGAAAGAGTCCAGGAATGCTTCTCAGAATAATAGCATCCAACTCATCAATTAAAAGATAAATTGCCATTATCTAGACCAATTTGAGAGAGTTACAGGGAGGCGCCAAGATGCAGAGGAAAGCCAGAATGTGATGTAAGGTAGAGCTCAGAAAGGGCAGGGAGATGAGGGAACTGTAGATAAATGTATGCAGACATAGAGTGTGGAAAGATATAAACGAATAGTAAGCTATGGCGGAAGATCCCAGAGGATGTTGAATGTTATATAAAGGAGCTTTTGCTTTTTTACTAAGAAGTACAAGAAGCTTTAAGCCAGTGAACAGATTTGCATTTCCAAGCGATAACACTAGTTATTATGTAAAGAAGAGCAAGGCCAGAGAGGTAGCCTAGTTAAAAAAAATGTTATTACATGAATCTAGAGAAAATATGATGTTGGACCAAACTAAGGTAGTGGCAGAACAGAAGCAAAGGGATTTGGGAAATGCCTGTGCAGTAAAATTGACAGGATTTTTGATAGAGGAGATGTGTTGCGTGAAAGAAATCAAAGAGTCAAGGATGGCACCAAAGTTGCTGCTTGAGCAAATGAGCTTTGGGAGAGAATAGATGTCAATGACTCCTGAGCATCCCCCATGGGTCAGTTGAGGCTAGAGAGCATGACTTTGCAGTTGTTTTAATTTGCATGAATGGGCTGGGCCTAGTGGCTCATGCCTGTAATCCCAGCACTTTGGGAGGCTGAGGCAGGCAGATCACTTGAGGTCTGGAGTTTGAGATGAGCCTGACCAACATGGCCAAATCTTGTCTCTACTAGAAATACAAATATTATCCAGGCATGTGCACCTGTAATCCTAGCTACTTGCGAGGCTGAGGCACTTGAACCAGGGAGGCGAAGGTTGCAGTGAACAGAAATCATGCCACTGCACTTCAGCCTGAGTGTCAGAGCAAGGCTCTGTCTCAAAAAAAAAAAAAATTGCATGAATGATACATTTTTATAGTATCAATTATCAATTTGGGGGCAAAAAGTACCATCAGAGAAGGCAGACTTTTTTCCAAATGTTCATTGCCTGGACAAAGTATTATGCCATTAATGACAGCTATTTATCCAGTACACTAAAATTTCCACCTTGTTAAGAAATCTTTCAGCAGGATTTTCTCATCTTTATACTTTCTTATGCAGTGGCGTCAAAGGACCTCAGTTTGTGATTCTCCCCAAGGAGAGAACAGATGAAACCCCATCTCTATTAGGATAGATCAGTGGCTGCTGGAAATTTCTCTGTAACACCAGCCTGGAGAATCAACAGTCTTACTGACAGTATCAAATCTGTTATTTCAAGCCTGGCATGGTGGCATTCACCTGTATTCCCATGACTCAGGAGCCTAAGGGGTGAGGATCACTTGAGCCCAGGAGTTTGAGACCAACCTGAGCAACACAGGGACACTGTCCCTAATAAAATAAAAAGTAAGCTTTTTTTTTAAACTGTTACTTCAGGGAAATATTTTCAGCAAATGGTTATGAATCACTTTATGAGCATAAAATTCTGAGGGTAACAACAGTGAGATAGGTGAACACAGGAATATAAATTATAAAGAACTATATATCTTAGAATTTAAGTGTAGTCTTAAGGTAAAATTCAATAACCTAACTTTTTACTGCTTTTTAACTATGAAAAGATGAAACAAAATACTAGTTAGTAACTAGTAATTTTAAGTCAAAATTGTATCAAATATCCGTATAAGTAGAGGACCTTATGTATGAGCTGAAGTAGTGCATTTCAACTTTCTCTTTTAAATAATGAGACATAAAGACTCATTAGGTAATTCATTAGCTTGACAAACCCTTCCAAGACACCTAACACTTTAAAATGAACAGCACTGAGTTTCAGTGGTTTGTACTCTGGTTGGGAAGACAAGGCATTATATTCCACATGGACATGGTGGTTCTTTCTGCTTTCAATTCCTTCATTCATTTTCCCCATTCCTTAAAAGCTTTCTCTCTTTCTCAGTAGAAATCACAGTTATCTGCTAAAACAAAGGTCTTTGTGCCGTGTATCTACTTTCAGTGAGTTTTCAAGTTGATCACGTCTGCTCCATGATGGATTGTCCATTGGGTAAATTATGCACATGGGTAAGACCTCAGGAAACCAAAACAAAATATTCATATCCTATCTGACTGTACTTGCCTTTTTAGGCTAGATTCCACCTACTCCTTTACCTGAATAAACCTCATCTTATTGGCCGACTCAGTTACGAAGGGAGAAATTTTCTCAATGGGACGATGTGACGGAATTTTTTTTTTTAATCCTGAATCACAGTTTTTCCTAGTCTGGTCCTATATTTTCTGGGGAGATGGTGATATTGATTCACCATTAGGTTTAAATGCTTAAGACTGTACATTAGCTCTGGTGAAAGCTGGCAGCAGTCCAGCA
This sequence comes from Sapajus apella, assembly GCF_009761245.1. Taxonomy (NCBI): domain Eukaryota; kingdom Metazoa; phylum Chordata; class Mammalia; order Primates; family Cebidae; genus Sapajus; species Sapajus apella. Next base: position 4,895,219 of record NW_022436947.1, read on the forward strand.
TCCATCTTTGTTTACTTCATTCTGTCCTTGCAAAAAGAAGTAAATGTGTGCAATATAGTTCTAATGGTTCAGTAATACAGAGTGGAACCCTGGGAGACACAGCCAGCTGATCTCTCAGGAATCATTTATGATTCTGGCCCTGTGGACAAGCCAGCAACCATCCTCTCCTTTCAATGGATCAAGCAGTAATACATTCTCACACTAATGTGAACCGACAGGGGGCAGAGAGATGCATGTAGTTTATTATCCACACGTCACTTCCCCACATGAAACCACAGGAAAGGACAAGAACATTAGGAATATGGTAACTAATGCTGAACGAGAAAAGATTTGAACATCTAAGGAAAAAAGAGAGGAGAAAGGGGACGTAAGGAAAGAGGAAGCAAGCAGGTATTAATAGTAAGTGGACCAGCCTGAAAATAAAAGCAAGCAAAACAAGCAAACAAAAAAGTGAGAAAAGCTAAAAATAGTGAATGTCACTGAGTTGTATGTAAAAATGATCATGTTTTCATTTTAAATTCATAACATGCTTATTTGCAAAAAGAAGTTGGTGAAGCTTTAAAATAAAGACATATACTAGAACCATTGATATAAGGGTGAGGAGAGCAAGAGTCAGTGAAAAATAGGAAAGAAGAAATAAGTAAGAAATATATACACAAAATTCTTCTGAAACTGAATTAAAACACTGATCTCTGAGGCTGAGCTTCTTGATAACTAAAGAAAATATACATCAGGCCGGGCGCGGTGGCTCATGCCTGTAATCCCAGCACTTTGGGAGGCTGAGGTGGGTGGATCACAAGGTCAAGAGATCGAAACCACCCTGGTCAACATGGTGAAATCCCGTCTCTACTAAACGTACAAAAAATTAGCCGAGCATGGTGGCGTGCCCCTGTATTCCCCAGCTACTCAGGAGGCTGAGGCAGGAGAATTGCTGGAACTCAAGAGGCAGAAGTTGCAGTAAGCCGAGATCGTGCCATTGCACTCCAGCCTGGGTAACAAGAGCGAAACTCTGTCTCAAAAAAATAAATAAATAAATAAGAAAAAAGAAAGTATACATCTATTCATTCACACACACATAGTGACAGCGAAAGAGAGAATGATGTAATAAATGGTCAATGTCCCCAGTACTAAATTGGAATTGGAATTTAGCTTCCGTATTTTTATATGAAGAACCTAATATAGCATAGTACATAGCATTTTCAGTGGCTGTTTATAAAAACATAGATATATTAATATTAGTATAAATATATATAATATTAAAAATGAGGAAATGTTAAAAAATGAACACAAGGATAAGAGATAAGCAAATAAAAGGGAGGATGTGAGAATGAGATAAACTTTGAAGTGGAATGTGGATATAGAGGAAAAATTAGAATATAGAAAAAACTCTTGTGAGAACAGAAACAGAGTAAGCATGAAACAAATTTTGAATTAAATTAAGAAATGTGGTCCTCAGAATTCATATTATTAGGGCATCTTATAGATAAAATGAAATTCTTTAAATATGTAAGAAAAATAAAATAACCTTTCCAGTAAAATCCAAGGCAGACCTGTTATTCTATAATAAATGTTTTTTTCTTTGTAGAGAATAGTATATTATTTCAAATGAGGATTAAATGTAGTCATCCTTATCTTTAATTATTCTTATTTCTAAAACAAAATTTGATTTTAGTTATGCTGCTGTTCTCTGCTCCTATATCCCAAACTGAGATACTAAAGAAATGAGATCATATTTAAATGATACACTTACATCACTTCCAATAATATGAGTTCTCATATGAAAACCAAAATGGCAATAGTAATGATGGTATAAAGGAAAGTTAGAACAATATTCTCTCTATAAACAGTGCATAGTCCAGCTGACATATTGGGAATTTTATAGTTATGGTTCCTGTGAATAGGGCCGGCACTATAGGGTTAGATTATTCTTTTCTCTATGAATTCAATAGCAATATGTATAAGTACCCACAATGGGGCAGGCTTGGAAATTAATAGAATTTATACAAAGATGAATAGGATAATATAAGCTCCTAATTTATGTAAGAAAGTGAGATTCTCCAATATACATTTTGAATATCTGAAAGAACCAAAAAATGTTTCTTTTCAAAATGCTTTCTGATTTGGAAAACATAACTTGTGCTTGCCATGTTTTTTATTGTTTGGAGTCATTATGTATTGAACTCACTGAGGTTAGCATATTGGCAGTGTGGACAAGAGTTCTGTCACAAAGAATAATAGTAGACATTTTTCTGTCGGTCTTCCTTTCTCGGTTCTTGAGAATTTTGTGTATTGCTACCAACTTAACCTTCTCTCTTGATTTAGTAATTGTGACTAGGCATTGGAACTAGTTGATATATGTAAGTCTAGAGAAGAAATTCTAGTTGAGAGGCTATAAGATTCTTCGGTATCCCTATAAAGTAGAACATGTTCCAATACTTCAAAAATCTTGATTTCTTAATAATATATATATAACATAAAAGGGGATCAATATGCCCACATTACTGATCACTTCAATTTAAAACCTATCAGTCAATTCAGGGAAGGTAAATTAGTCACATCAATGATTCATTATAGTCTCAGGAATTGAAAATTAAATAGACTTTTCTCAGTGTGTAAATTATTCAGTAACTTAATCTGATGGTGTACATGCACAGCCTGAATTGATTAATTCAGTTGAACCCAAGATTGATAATGTATGACTGTACTTTGTAACTTTAAGAAAATTATTTAACTTCACTAAATCATTTCTCCTAATGGTTGGCTTTCTGTTAACTATCAAACTGAGACTTCCCATAGCTACCCATTTGTCTTCTTAAATATATCCCCTTAATCCTGAAGTACATTTCTTAACCAGAATGATGTCAGCATTACAGTAGGAGCCTGTAATTTGTTAATGACGCTAACTCCTAAAAGGTCTATACGTTGTACTCTTCAGGTAGGGCTGACACTTTGGTGAGCACATTATTGCCTCTCTCTAGTTCACTAGTGCTGTAGGATCACAATTCATTTGTTAGAAATCAGCAATAATCTAAAAGAACCAATGTCCTTCTTATCAAACCAAACGTATTCAGGAGTTAATTTGCCATTCACTCAGCGAGTCTATTTTATCATAGTAACAAACATTTGTATGTAATTTACAATTTACCGAAACCTGTCATTTGGATTATCTCCTCTGTTCCCCTTGAATGGTTCAATATGAGAGATAACGTAGGTTTGATGAATATTTCTATTTTATAAATGAGGAAGTTGAGGCTCAAAAAATTGTGTTGCTTTTTAGAACTATCCAAAATATCATCAAGGTAGCACTTGAATCAGAAAACATGTTTTTTCTCGTATATATTACTGCCTTATTTTCTTTGTATATTTTAAAGGGACACATTCTGATTCCATTCATGGGCTGTTCCAGGTGCAGGTCATGATGCTCCTGCATCATTCTACTCAGAATTGAGAATAGTGAAGCATTCCCAGGTGGGCACACAATGTGAATGCCTTGTAGTACTTACCAAAGAACTCTGCTCTGCTTTTCTGATATACGTAGGCTGACAGTTCTTATTTTACTAACCGCTATCATATACAATAAAGAATGAAATTGTAATTGTTTTTCTCTCAAAGATAATCTTTCTTTTGATGCCTTTTTTATGAACCCTTTACAATCAGCTGGAGACTAGGGAAGTTTGAGGTTGCCACTTCAGTGATTGCATAATCAATTGAGAAAAATTGCTCGGACTGAGGAAGGAGACTAACAATTGAAACAATAATAAAATGAAATAAAAGGAAGCGGAGGCAAGCAATTGCATGTGTATTTTTGGAATCCTGATGCAAGATAAGAGATTGAATTAGGCAGGAGAGAAAAGAAGTTAAAGTAGGGTTTCACGTGTAGTGTTTATGAATCTTTTGAAAAAAGATCAAGATTTTTCATCTGATACATTAAAATGATATTTAATAACCAAATGGGTAATGTCCTGTTCTTGGCACAATGTACTATCCATCCCAACAGATACAGTGCCCGCATTTGAAAATGAGTTTTGAGAAATAAGCCAGAAGTGGGGGAAGTAAACTCTAATGGAAGAAGAATGATGGTTATAGTCAGAATCCTAGCTATGTTCATCTACCCCTTTGATCATTTCTCTTGGCTTCAGCTTTATAATTTTGAAAAATAATACCCACTTCACAGCATTATTTCAAACAGCAAATGCCATTGAAGTGATAAGCAGTTATTAGGCACTCAGAAACGGTAGTTAAGTTATTAGACGTTGGTTATTTTGGTTATCAAGTGCTGGTTGTTAGGTCAAGGTATTGGCAAAGTTACATTGTTACATGTCTACAATCTTGGAGAAGAGATACGGTTCAGATATATTTGCTGTGGACATAAGCTGAGAAGAAATATCTCCTCAAAACTAGACAAATGTGCTGTAGAGATCTCTAGAAACTGACAGATTACTTCTGTTAGATTTCCAAGGAACTTTTGCTTCTGAAAATGGATTCTTTTAAATAATAACTCCTTCCTGTGGAAATAGAAAGCTGGTATTTTGCCACCTTGAATAATAGATAGGCTAATCCATTATTTATTTTATTTTTATTCCAAATCTTTCAATCAGAATAATGCCAGCCACAAAGAAGATACTCAAAGGCATTTATCATGTAAATTAATGGAATAATCTGTTTTATATTATGAAAGCATTTGGATAGATATTTAACACTCATTGTTAGACCGTTTGTCAGGAGTTTAATGTATTATAAATGCAGTAGTTATAAATGTATTTACTATGAAATAACATATAAAAATCAGTTTTCCACTTGTATTCTAGGTTTTCTTTCTGTCTTTTCTACGTAATAGTGATGAGCTAAACAAAACAACAATTATGCTAGCATAATAACACTTATTGAGGGTTATTTGTCAAGCATCATAGTCAACTCTTCACCAGATTATCTCACTTAGCTGTTATAACAGCCCTGTTTGATGTGTATCATTATCACTACATTTCAGAGGATGAAACTAAGGCTTAGATAAATTCGTGCCGTGTATGTTGGTATTCGTTTATTTAAAATCAATTAGCAACTTTATGTTATGAAGGGTAAACAAGTATCTGTTTTAATTATCTTTTTATAATTAATGTTTATAGGGTGACTTAGGCTCTAGTCTTATTGTTCATCAAAAATAATAGTACTTGGCTGGGCGCGGTGGCTCACGCCTGTAATCCCAGCATTTTGGGAGGCTGAGGCGGGCGGATCACGAGGTCAAGAAATCGAGACCATCCTGGCCAACATGGTGAAACCCCGTCTCTACTAAAAATACAAAAAAAATTAGCTGGGCATGGTGGCGCATGCCTGTAGTCCCAGCTACTTGGGAGGCTGAGGCAGGAGAATTGCCTGAACCCAGGAGGCGGAGGTTGCAGTGAACTGAGGTCGCGCCACTGCACTCCAGCCTGGCGCCTGGTGACAGAGTGAGACTCTGTCTCAAAAAAAAAATAGTATTAATAAAAATAATAGTACTTCGGGTGGTAAGGTTTTTACTACCTAAGAAGCGATATCATGAGCCGGAAGTTCTGGGTTAAAATGGTGGCTCTCTCTGCTACCCATTGATAAGCTGGGAAAGAGGAGGCCTTTTACATGTCCTGAAGATTTGTTCCCACCAGACAGACAGACGGTACTTTTAAGTGTGATGAAGAAACTACAGTGAAAGTACAGAAAGAGGGCATGGGGTCCGAGTTTTCTCAAGACAGGAAGTGGGGTTAATATTTCTCTCTCTCAAAGAAAAATTTTTGTTTCTGCTGTGATATACATGGATTGGCAAGGAGACATCCTCTTGGGCATTTTCTTGGAAACACAGCAAATAATTTGAGATAACTCATGAGAGCTACTCAATAAATATTTGTTAAATTTTGACTATTTATAGCAGGCTGAAAAAAGTCAAATTCCAGTGATTGTTTTTTCTTTGACAACACCAAACATTTAAAAGTAAATATTTAAGCATATCTTGCTCAAAAAGAGCCACAATGCTGTTGAAAGAGAAGGGGTTAGAACCTTTGAAATATATTTAGGATATTAAAAAAAATTCCTATAAAAAGATGACCATATGAAGATAGAAAAATTAAGATCTGTGTTTTAATCACCTTTTCATGGCAAACACAAAATTGTAATAAAAATTGTTATAAAGAAAATGAGAAATCACCATTAGCCCATTGTTCTTAATTTATTTTTTGAAAGCATTATCCATGGAAGTAACTTTTTAAATATGGTTGTAATATGCAAAAAACAAAAAAAGGAAGAATTTTATGGATGATCGCTTGAGAATTCAAGGGAATTGATGGAAAAAGCAGATTCTCCTTTGCACACAATATCTAATAAGCTGCTTTAGGGCTTGTTCTAATCCACATTTTAAAAATATCATAGTCTGTATGAAGGAGAAAAGCAATAAAAAACTCAGATTTACCTGAATTATAAGTACTACATAAAAGAGACAAGAAAATTCAATATGTGAATAGGTTTGAAAAAGGAAAAATTGATTAAATGGAGACATTTAAAGGACATTTTAATGACCTAGGCTGTGACTAGTTGCTAAGACCTCTTGTCACCAAGAGGAGCCATTGCCTCTTAGCGGATTCTTCTTCCAACCCACCATGTATGTGAAGGTACAGCCCAAGGTTCCAAATACATTAGAGTCAGCACAGCATGCTGGTGAGAAGCATGGCTTCAAATCCCAGCCCTTACATAAACTAGTTTTATGATATTGGGCAAGTTACTAAATATATATTCTGATCCTTAGCTTCCTCAAATGTACATTGGGAAATGTAATGACATTTAATTTACAGAGTAATTAGATTTGTCAGATACTTAGCCAAGTACTTAATACACAGCAAACACTATATAAATGTTATCTTTGCATTTTTCTTGTTCTTTTTGCGGCTATGATAAAGGTGTCATCAATCTAAAGTAATATTATACTAGATATATTACTAGATGTTAATATATGTTCAGTTACTGTATTATTTGTATGAAGTGATACATTATTTTTTATCCATATCATTGCTGAAACCCAACTCTTAGTTTGCTGAATTAAAAAAGAATTACTCCCCAAATGAATAACTTAGTATCATTATACAGTAAGGCTGTTGGTTCTATTTCTTCTCTTAAACTAAGCCGATTTGAGTGGAAGGGATCAGAAATAGCTAGTTTTCTCTGTAAGTGACAAAAACCATGAAATGTCAGCTCTACTTCTTAGAAATAGAATTTGTATATTGGGACATACAAAATATGAAGCAGCAAGGAAATTTAAAATACACCATTTGGAATGACAAATGAGTGGCTCTAATTTGAATGATTTCATTTGGCACCAAGTCACTCTCTCTCTCTCAATCTCTCTCTCTCTCTCTCTCTCTCTCTCTCTCTCTCTCTCACACACACACACACACACACACACACACACACACACTTAATTTTAATTAACGACATCAAACTCCAAGAATGATAAAGTCAGGAGTTAGAAACCAGTCATCACTAACAAAACAGAAAAATAGCAACAATGATTTTAAAACACCAGACTTCAGTTTTCAAAGACAACATGCTGTTGAAAGGTGAAAAGAATGATGGCAGGTTCAGCTGTGCACAAGTGTGTGCACACCGCCAGTCATTTTCCTTTTTATGTCCTCCCTTAATAAATATGGAAGGCTCTCTTCTGTGAATCTCAGTGATGAAAAGAGATCTGCAATCTTCACATCTTACAAAGGTGACAGGTGTAGTAGCTGAGCCAATAAAGCATTTGCTGCTTTCATATAAGGGCCTTAAATTTCTGAAAGACGATTCAAAATCCTGTTAGAGAACCCATCTTATTGTAACAATAATGACTTGGCTTCCATTCAAACTCCCTGAAAATAAGGAAACTCTAGGGTCATGTAGACATAGAATATTACTAGAAGAATCAATATGTGTATTGCATGTTTACTATGCTAATCAAATAAGAGGTAATTAATATCAGCTGAGAGTTTATCGAGTAATAACACTTTGTATATCAGGAACTTAGCAATGCATTAAATATTGAAGATGAAGTGATAACACGAGCATCTTTTTGTCTGCTTGAATGGCCTAAATTATCTGAATAAGATGTCTTTACTCTTTTCCCTAATTACCTGCCTCCTTGGCCCTATCTCCAGCCCAATCCCTCACCTTGGCTAAAAATTACATTTGCTACTACTCACTTAATTACTAAATATAAACAGCTTTGTGTGTGTGTGTGCCATTTTATCACAGGAAAAATTTATCCAACCAATAACACTTTTTTCACCCATTGTTGGTTATACTCTGCAAATGGCCTAGTACAAGATGATTTTAGTATCTTAAAGTCAATCCTTCTCCAACAAAATAATGGTCGGCTACAAACGTACTTTTTTATGCATATTTATATTAATTTGTGTTAGTTACATGAGAAATAAGTACATGAGAAATAATGTTCGTGTAAATTGAAGAAGAAAGTTCATCTAAAGGTGTACGGTTAGGTAGGCTTGCATATAAGACTCTATATAAACATGTTTGAAGAACATGAGAGTTTTACGAATGTGTTTATTCTATAAATGTATGCATATATGTGTATATGTATGCATGTACAAATATGCATGCAGCACATCTTCTTGGGATATAGTTTGGCATAATTATAAACCCCTCATATGCAGCTGAATTTTCTGCATTAAAATCCTAGGACCAACATTCATATACTGTGAGAACCTGAGACAGTTATCCGAGTTCTTTTTGCCTTAGAGTCCTCATCTACAAAGTGAACATAAAATTATTACCTAACTCATGAAGTTGTAATGAAGGTTAAATAAAGTAACCCTTTAAAACGCTTAGACCTGGCCTGTAGTAATCAGTAAATACTATCGTCTGTTATCATCTCTCCAAAAAATGCAAGAGCACATGCTTTGATAAATATAACTGTATGTGCCATGTATATGTCAGAGAATAAGATTGTGAGTACAAGATTGTAAGTACATGTATTGTCTTCACCTTTTTATCACAAATATTTGTCACAAATATCCATCATGAGAATAAAATAAGAAGAAGAGTTGGAAGCAATTACTGAGCCCAGAATAATCCCCATGTCAATGAGATGAAATTTCACTGGGATTCATATATGTCCCCGACTGATCAGCATATTAAACATGTTATCACATAATTAGCACACAAAAAAGAAAGCATAAAATCACAGCAAAGACTTGTCAACTTCTTGGGAAAACAAAACAAAAAAATTCATAATTCAACAGAATTTAAAAATCTCCCTGATATTCAATGCCAATATTAGGGATTAACTAGGCACTTCAAATTCTGTGCATATTAAGGCAATATCACCTATATTTTAGAGACGTAGATTTAGCTTTGACTCTACGAGTCTATGCTTTAATACGTATTTCATCTCTTCCTTTCACTGACGTGGGGGAACTCATAGATTGTTAAAATAGATTTTTTTGCTTTTGCAGGATATTCATCAATAAAATAAGTAAAATTTACAGATAAATTAATTCTGTCAGAAATTTGGCTTTGAAAATTGAAATGGGCTTGTTCATTTTGAATGAGGAATAATACCTGATCATTCAAAACTTAGTCATTGGCTGTGAACATATGGTCAGAGGGAAGAGAACAGATAAAATTATTCAGTAGGTGTGAGAATGCTTGACTCTACCTAATGCATAAAAAAAGTGGCCTCACCTTCGTCACCCAGCTGCTTCAGTTTTCTACCTTACAGGCTTATAAAATCTTCATCACAGTCTATTTTAAAATCCAATTAACACAGGTATTGCATAATATAATCTAACTATAAATTTGTTTATGAGTAAACACAATTACTTATACCCTGTCTTACTCAGTCTTTTGTCCAAAAATGCTAATGCTAAAGTATTGAGGTGGCATTACACAGTACTTAAAAATAAGCACCTCGTCACGATTCTTTTCATTTCTTAGGTGTTTGACCTTGAACAAATTACTTAAGACTCAATTTGCTTAAGAAGGGTGATGCAAAACTGTTCTGCAGGATGTACAAGATAGAAGGATGGTCTAAAACTGTAATCTTACACAGCTCTTTTGAGGTTTAAATAAGAGAGCAACTAAAAAGGGCTCAGAGTTTCAGGCATGCTAAGTCCTTAAACATGAAATGTGTATGATTTTTACTATTCTTTATGCTTAGAAGTCTCTTTTTCCACTTCCCATCAATAAATTGACATTCATACTTCAAGCATAAACTCAACTTATTCCTTTGCAAATTCTTCATGACATCTCCAAAGAAGTTAAGCCAATATTCCTTAGAGGGTAATGGAGAAGCATTGCTATAGAAAGGCAGAATGATACTGGTCATAGAAATGAGAAAAGCAATGCAGGAGATGGAATATCCCCTGCCCTGGATCAGAGAGAGTAGTGAGTTCTGCTCCCCCTTTCTTGAATCTCTGTTGGCATCTTCATAGTCTGGGGAGATGGAATTTCTGGGTTGCAAAGAAAGTTTTGCAAAACTTGGGAAAATACAGGAATGAGGTATTTTTTTATTGTTGTTGGAGCTTCTTTTTTATTCTTTGACCCGGTAATGCCTATTTTGTAAGTATGTTTGGCTGAAACAGTGTACAAAACAGAAGCATATTATACAAGCTGGCCCTAGGCTCAAGAGTGAGGCACAGTGGGGCACTTTTAACTTCATGATTCCTATATATGAAAAATTTGGAGATTCAATGTGAAATGTAGAAATAAAAAAAACATCACTTGAATGAACTAGAACATTCCTGATTTGGTGCTTTTTGATAATCTGAGTGACAAAGTCAAGAGCTTAGACTATTTCTCACAAACATGCACTCAGGGGAGTGATGAGTTCTCAGGTTCCATCAAGACAAACTCTCCTAGTACATGGTCACAGAGAAGGTCAAGTAACTGTTCCTGCCATCACTTTTATGAACTGGCTAAGACACACTTAACAGTCTTGAAGCATAGAAAGTTTTGAATTCAAGATTTTTATAGTCATCTAAAGCAGGGGTCTCCAACACCAGGCCACAGACCAATACTAGTTTATGGCCTGTTAAGAACCAGGCCACAGAGCAGGAGGTGAGTGACAGCAAGAAAAGCTTCATCTGTATTTACAGCCACTGCCCATCACTCACATTACTGCCTGAGCTCCACCTCCCGTTAGATCAGCCTCGGCATTAGATTATCGTAGAAGCACAAACCCTATTGTGAACTGCACATGTAAGAGATCTAGGTTGTGTGCTCCTTATGAGAATCTAATGCCTGCTGATCTGTCACTGTCTCCCATCACACCCAGATGGGGCCAGGCCATCTAGTTGCAGGAAAACAGCTCAGGGTTCCCACTGACTCTACATTATGGTGAGTTGTATAATTAATTCATTATAGATTACAATGTAATAATAGAAATAAAGAGCACAATAAATGTAATGCCCTTGAATCTTCCCAAAACCATTCATCTCCAACCCCGGTTTCTGGAAAAATTGTTGTCCAGGAAACTGGTCCCTGGTGCTAAAAAGGTTGGGGACTGCTGACCTTCAAGTATTCATATGTGAAGGTAATAGAAATATATACATAGATATGCTTTGGCTCAAAAAATATTAAGTTCCTTAAAACAAAACTAAGCATTAAATACTTGCTTAAGAAACTGAATTAGAAAAAAAATTAGAAATATATCCTGCTATATAAAGACTTATATAAACCACTGAAACAAAAGGCAGCAAAATAATGGTTCTACAGTATAAGGCAAATGTTTAAAATATTGGAATAGAACCTAAATGTGTCTCTGTGTGTGTGTGTGTGTATATATACACATATATTACATAATACATGTGTATAATATACACATATATACAAACCATATGTATGTGTGTATACACACACACATACACACACATTTGGTTATTTTAATATTTTTAATTTAATCACACATACACATATTATATATGTATAGTGTATATATACAAAAAAAACCGTGTGTATATATATATTTATATACACACACATATAAACACAAACTGCATGTGTGTGTACATATATAAACACATATATACCCAAAAACCATATGTATGTATGTGCATATATGTGTGTATAATTTTTTTCATATATGTAACAAAATTTACAATGTGTATATATGTGTGTGTATATATACATACATACATATGGTTTGTGTGTATATATGTATATATATACACATACATACATATTGTAAATTTTGTTACATATATAAAAAAATTTATACATAACAAAATTTTTTCTATAGTAGTAATTTGACATTAAATCTCTACATAATATAACCAAAGATCTGAAACTGAGTGTGAAATAAACAAATGCTAAATTGAAAAATAAAATAACATTTTGGTCTTGGCTTTGATAATTGCCAGAAAAAATAAGAAATAATAAAATATAATTTTTCAAAGTAAACATAAGACACAATTAAATTTAAAAATATACATATAGAGATACTCTCCCAATGAATATTTTGAGAAAGAAAGTTGAAAAATATTATGGAGAAAATATTGAAACATAAGGGAAGTAAAAATAATGAAACCAGAAAAAAAGGGAAGAGAAAATGTGAGAGACTTAAACTACCAATTTAAAAACAAAGACCAGACGATCAAAACAAATAAATTTTAATTACAAACTTCTTAAAAGGGATTGATATGAATAAAATGGCACAGATTGTTTGAAAATAAAATGATGATAAATGTTTTTTAGGCAAACTAAAATGGAAGAAATAAGAAGCGGCAATATTGGTTTCAGATAAACTAGAATTACAAGCAAAGCGTGTGGAACAGAACAGAGAAAAAACATATAATTAGTTACGTATAAAATTTAAAACATGTTAAAAAAACAACAGAATTTGATTCAAACGCAATAGGTGCAAAAATGCAAATACAGCTACAAATTGGCAGATTTCTTTTAAAAAGTAAGAACAAAAATAAATGAATAATATAACAAATATGGGAAATAAATACAAATAAAACACGAGTGCATTGTGTATGTATATCTTGGCCCTTTTCAACAAATAAAATGATCTTCAGCTATCCAAACAACTGAAAAACTGAAAAGCTGGGAAAATTCCAAAAATATAAACATTCTAAGACCATATTCTTTGGCAAAATGCAATAAAATTAGAAATTTGTAAGACAATTTGAATTAACAACAAAAGCAACGCACATCTAGCACTTCTTTAAAAATTGAAATGATTATACATAAAAGAAAATTCCAAACTATAATTTTCAACCAACATTATTATTTGTGTTGAACATTGGATTTTGCTATAATGGTACTACGCACTTACAAACATGTTATCTCATTTAATCGTACAAAGCACTATAACATAACTATACTTATTCTAAATTACAAATACAGAAATGTGGTGAGTTAAAAAGTCCCTCTCACAACGTGTGTGCCACCGTCAGAATTCAAACCTAAGATCCTTGATTCTAAACCCATGCTCTTTTTCAGCTGGTCTTAGCCAAAAGACTGAAAAGCAATAAGACTGTGCTCCCTTAATGTTAACCAGACTATATTTTAAACATTTAAAGCAGACTAAAGCAGTTGTCAGAAACAAATTCATAGCTACAAAATGTTCCCAATATTAAAGAAGAAGGATCAAAATTTTATAACATAGAAGAAGCAGCTAAGCTTTCAACTCAAGAAATTATTTTTAAAAAAGAAACAAAAATCTCTATAAAAATCAAAAATAGAATTAAAAAATTAAAGTCACAAAACTCTGGCAAAAGGCATGAGAAAAACATTTAATATTGGGAAAAAGAAAAGAAAGATAAATTTGGAGAATAATTGTTTTAACAGAATCATATGCACAATTATTTGATAAATATTACAAGCATTTTTCTTAGATTATGATAGCCATCTATAATTTAACAATATTAATGAGTAGCAATATATAAAATGTGAATAGGCAAATGACTTAGAAAAATGTTATAATTAATTTTTTAAACTTTTGCAAAAAATGATTTGAGATTTTTACCAGAAGTTTTACAGGAAGGGCCATTCAAGCATTTAGAGAATTGATCATTGTTCTTTGTAAAATTTTCAACAGCATAAGGATAAAGGGGAAGTTACCAACTGATTTTACATAATCAATATGATTATTAAATAAATTTCAGTCAAATATGACTCGAAAATTTAAAAAATCTTTTAACTCAATTTCACTTGTGAATGTAGATGCAAAATGCTTTAGTAAAATGGTAGCAAATGTAATTCAATAATACATTAAAAGAGAAACATATCATGACAATTAAAGCTATTGGATTAGAAATGTATTTGTATCAGAAAAACAATATGACATTTCACATAGTCCGAATAAGAATATATATATATATATGTATGTATGATAATTCCAATACATTAAAAATAAAACACTTGATAAAGGTCAATTCTTTAATATCATGTACAACACCTACCTTAAACCAAACCCCAAGGCCATATTACTGTTAAAAAACTAGTAGAGTTATTAAAACATCACAAGATTAACTGTTTCCACATTATTATTTAACATTATAAAACACTTAGGATGTAAACAAAAATGAGAAATATTGCAAAACAAAAGACTTATTATTTAAGAATAATAAGCTGATATACCAACTTTAGAAATCCAATAAATTTAAATTTTGTAAAAAAAAATGAAGTCTTATATGCTAGACTCTAGCATATGAATTTGCCACCTAAATCCAATTATAAGCATATAGCATATAATATGTACAGAATGAATTTTAGTAATATTCTAGATATTTAGAATACTAATATTTACTAAAATTCATTCTGTACATAATTATATTAAGAATATTTAGAATATTACTAAAATTCATTCTGTACATAATTAAAATTCACAAATATTTTACTTATACCTCTATCATTTCTAATCAGCTTGTTAAGAGAGAAATCCTTTAATATTTATTTGTATCCTAATAGATTACATTGTGACATCAGCTCTAATGAACTCCACAAAAATAACAAATATTTGGGTGCAGAGGTGTGAAGTTGTTCCCTTTTTTGAAAGCAGGAAGAGTAAGATTTCCTTTTGAAGGAGATTTGCACATACGCTATAGAAGACACCCATTTAGTTCTTGGGAAGATGGAGTTGGAAGTATCCGCTGCATGTGAACAGCTCAACAGCATGGAGTCCTCCAGGTTGGTGCATCTCTAAACTTGACCCACCTGGAGATCCATGGTGTCGAACAATGAACTTTCCAAACCAGCAAGGCCTCCGTAAAGTGAAGGGAGATCCTCTTCACCATCGTTGGCTGAAGAATAAAGAACCTACACCTACACTAGCCCATATGAGTTTCTGTTCTTTGTCTTCTCTGTCAGAAGTTCTCTCATTCATTTCCCATTTCTGGCCTATTGTTTAAAGTTGCTGGCCATAATGTATACTTTCCAGACTCCAGGTTATTCCTAGGCTGAGAAGCTTTGTTTCTTTGATAAAGAAAAAGTGAACAAGGAAACAAGCAAAAAGTTGAAAATAATGTGCACCTTATCATAAACGTCCAAAAGTACAAAATTCTTTGCCCTGCAGTTGCTGTATAACAAACATATTAAATTGTGCTTGATTGAGCAAATATTTACATCTTACTGTGGAATTTCAAAGTTTAATGTCTACACATCTTATTATCTATTCTTGCATGGTGGAGAAAGGATACCTGGCTAATAGTCATGTTTAAAAACTGACCTGGGTTTGGGACTGCAACCAACTTCTAATGGTCCAGCTGTTTATGATTCCCATTCCATTCAATCCCTTCTCAATCTAAGATGTTTCATTCGCACTGTAGTTTGCTCGAGAAAGCAAGTGTCTGCTTACGGTATGAGTTCATAAGAACCAGCAAGGATTGTGTTTAATACCCTATCCCACCTGCTTCCAATTTTTAGATGCATTTAATTGGGGCTATATGTGTTACTTTTCAGTTAGAAAGAGATAAATTAAAAGATAAACTCCACACATTCTCAGAGGATGGTATAGCTTACTTTCTCACTTATTATGAATTTGCCACCTAAATCCAAACTCTTCTGAAGTTTATAACAATTATTAGTTCTGAAAGCAATTCTGATCATGTTAATTACGGGCAACTGATTACAAAAATAAAAGGATAGCTAGGTAGGTGGATGGATGGATGGATGGATGGATGGATGGATAGACAGATGATAATTTTAAAGGAAGATCACAGAATCAATGTTAGTAGTTAACAATTATGTTTATATTCTGTTTTGACAGTAGGCTTTGATGGAGCCTAATGGAAGCCATAGAAGAAGCTAAGGGAAGGCTGAAGTGTTATAAACAACCCTTCACTCATCTAATCCAGTTTAAATAAGTTTATCATTTTATTATAGAAAGAGAAATTGATCAGAATCTATTGAAAATTCTTCCTGTCTGGTTGTGTAATGGATTAGCATAGAGACAAGCACACACCTGTATCAGAAAACCTAAATTTAAGTCATATCTCAGGGCTGTAACAATTTACCACCAACAGCATCTTTGGAGATTAGGCCCTGAGTCCATGATTCTCCTGTAGTACTGGGAAATAATTAAGAGGTTTTGTGAGTTATGCATGAGATGAGTGTAAAAGTTTTTTGCAAGATGTAAATGTTACACATTTATGAAATTATCAATATGATTATTTTAGTAAATGCAACTGATCAAGAAGCTAACAAGTGAGGTTCTTACAACAAATGGGTCAAAAAGCATCTCTATGTTCTCAAAAAATAATAATGGAAAGGGGAAAAAATTACAGCAGAGAATGGTCAAACTGGATTGCTTAGGATCCAAAGATCATTCCTATTCAAATCACTGCACTACAGGATCGGGTGAGATCTGTTAGTCTGTTTGGATGACTATAGTTCAGGGCATAGCACATTATAGATGTTAAATAAATATGTGTTGGATGAATAAAAACACATTTTTCTTTTCTCGCAGTCAATATTTAGTCTGTCTGTTTTCAAATTTGCCTGCATGGTAAAGCCACAGTGACACTGAAAACCTGCCCACAAGTGCCTGTGAATCTGAGCTGCCTCAATCCGTTTCTAGCTTGATGCAGCTAGAACTGCAACGAACTCACTGTACCTTTCTTCTTTTCCAAGAACCAAAGGTCCCAAGTCTACATATTTAATTTCATGTAATTCTTACATGCTTGGATCTTGGAAATAAACTTTTTCCTTTCCCAGGGCATTCGTTTCCATATTGTGGGTGCCCACTCTCGGGGGCTGTACAGGACAATCTACTTGCTTGCATGAAGAAAGTATTAGAAATTTTGTTCTCAATTACTTTTATATCATTCTCTAAAAGAATTTTTTGTGTATGTACTACAATATACATCATCACAAAAAATTCTCTATGTAATTTATAAATAAATACATATCCATGCATTGATTGGGGCTCATAATTCTGTTATGAATAGAAGTGTGTAGCTCACATTCCTGGTACCTCACCCATATCATTCAGGTCTTCCAGTGTGCCCCTGTTCATGTCTATATGCCACTATCTGCTTTTCTGTGTCTGGGGGGCTTTTTCAGAAACCTTGGAAGGCCACTCTGCTCACCTGGCACATATGGAAAAGTAAAAATGCCTCAAGTATTTACAGCCCTTAGAAGCAGCCCTTAAATAAGAATTCTTTCAAAAAATGATCATTTAGCAGTTGGCAAGATAATTATGAGACTAGCAATTTGGTACCATTTCTTAGAATGCTTCCTGTGTTTAAGATCCAGTCTGCTCTGAGGTTCCCAGCTTAATGGAAACCTTTTTACTACCTGCATCTTCTTCCCTTTTCACATCCCCTCCTCCCTAGATGTCTCCTTGTACTTCCCAAGTAGAAGAGAGCCTTATTTCTTCGAGAACCTAAACTAAAGTAAGCCTGTGATCAAATCCATCAGATGCTACTGCTCCAAACTAAAGCTCCATTCTGTTAGTTTTCAACGCAGCCTCCTCTTCAAAATTATTGACAAAGCAAAATCAGTCTGGCTTTACTTTTCCCTATGGCTAAGTCTAGTAATGTGGGATAATATTAAAACATAAATAAATAAGTTAACTTGGCTGCAAAACATTTAGGTTAGTTCTAGGACCTGTTTAAGGGTCTTTGTTTCATTTCACTGGTATCTTCAATCTCCACATTGGGCCGCTCTCATATCACTCCCTGTTGATGATGATGACAATATCAGAAATAAGCCTGTCTTTTGTTCTGATGGAATTACGTTTCTTCTTTTAATTCATACAAACAAAATCATGGCTCACTAGCTGTCTGTGTTTGTTTTTATGTATTTAAACAGTCTTCAGTGCCTCCCGGAAAATTACAAAGAAAAATATTGGCAATGATAAAAAAATAAGAACTCTTGTTTAGAGATTATTCTTCTAGATCAGATAATTTTCAGTCTTGATTTTTTTTTTCCCGAGGAACTTGCTATAGATATTTGCATAAAACAAGTTTTTAAAAGTACGAATTGTACCCCATTCATGGTTGTCACCATAACTCATAACTCCTGTTTTTTATCTTTCCTCCCAAATATTAGCTCTGAAGAAGATCCTAATTTTCTTAAAAACAAGTCATTGAGTCCAAGGAACACTGTAAAGCAAGAGACAGATTACTACATTCTATATTTTATAATACATATAAACACATCAGGAAGGAGTATGCAGGATTTAATGTTCTCTGTACATTTCTGCTAAACTGTTCCTAAAGAGAGTAGTGGAATATTCCTCCTGTCTCTTATATCAATGCCTCCTTCCTTTCTTAATTTTGATTGACTGACATATTTTCTGACTCTCCGTGACATGGATTACACTTAAACATCATACTTCTTAACCAACAGATGTACAAAGATGTGACATGCCTTAGAAAAATTTTCATATTGTTTATATCATTTGGCTAATAGATGGAGATCAAGCAAACTAGTAAGAATTCTCTGATACCTCCTGTGTAAAAACGCAGATTCTTCTTGGGAGAAAAACCAGTTATTCACATTTTTACTTGGATGAGCATTCACTTGTGGTCAGTGCTATAACAGGAAGATCTCTCAGGGTGCCCAATGTGGGATCACTTTTAGTTTGCCAAATGATGAAATTTCCAGACAGAAAGAGTCTTTTTTGAATAATAAATTGCTGCAACATACGTACAAGAACACTTCTAAAATAAAAGTGTTCACTGTTTTAGAGCAAAGGACTTTCCCACTAGCCTAGTATTGAAATTACACAGATTGTAAAGTATGGGAGATTACTGGGAATATAATCAATATTTTGAAATTTAAAATTATGTAATATTTTTGGGCGTAAGTTTCCTAAAAATAACTGTAATGCTTTGAATTTGTCTACCACTACAAAGTCACCATAAACCATAAATCAGCCAACTCAATTTATAGCACCTAAAATTTGCTCCCTGTGTAACTTAAGAGACTAATTCTTTAGCATATTCTATTCTTCTGTCAGTGTTGTATGTATGTTCTTATGGTAGAAACCACATTTAAATCTCCTTGAAATCTCTTACTAATTCATTTATCTTGATAGTGTTAGGTTTCTTCAGCAAATAAAAAATAGTGTTTATTTCACTCTTTTGATTTTACTGCTTTCGCCATTATAGCATCGTTTGTTTACTTTCATGATCAACTTCATTCAGTGTACATCGAGCAAATCTTTTACTCCACTTTCTGGTAACTCTATACCAGGATATGGCTTGTCCTTTCTGTTTAGCAACTTCTTTCTATAACCTTGAGAGTGAATTTATCGCTAGAACTGTTAGTGTCATTCACTCTCAGATTCAAATAAGGTCTCTGGATAATCTCTGTATAATTAAACACACACACACACACGCAAATGCACATACACACAGGCATGCAATTGAATAGTCAATTCACACTCTTAGACACTTAACAACGTGCAGTAATTGTTCGAGTGATAAATTCCATGTACCAAAAAGTGGGTTACAGCTACAGCCTAAACAATTTCTTCTACTAGTTGTATTTAGTGCTTGTCATCGGGCATAGCACATGATTAGATTGAGTATTTTTTAGATTTAACCCTACAATAAGATTGTTTAACAACTGATATGTTTTTGTTTTTAATTCCAAAAGTACATAAGGATCACATAAGCTTATCAGATAAGCACTTCAAAAACCATTTATATGGACTGTGAGAAATACATAAAACTATGTTATAATTTCCAATGTTAATCATAAGTTAACCCTCTGTTTTTCTGTTAAATTCATTTTCAACTTTTCAGCTAAAGTTTCTAATAACTAGAAGTAAGATTGCTTTGGATGTACACAAAGTTTCTAATAAGTAGAAGTAAGATTACTTTGGATGTACTGTGTGGCCATTACTGATATTGGGAGCAATCTCAAAGTGTTTTAGAGAGGAATGTAAGCCCGTCTTTGTGATTATACTACAGAAATGGACATAAGCATTAGATGTTGATTGGAATAGAGATGAAATTTAGAATTTTACATTCTTTCAGTCAGCATTTTTTTTTTCCCATTTATTTATTTTATTGCATTTTACATTTTGGGGTACATGTGAAGAACATGCAAAATTGTTGCATAGGAACACACGTGGCAGTGTGATTTGCTGCCTTCCTCCCCATCACCTACATCTGGCATTTCTCCCCTTGCTATCTCTCCCCAGCTTCCCACCCCCCACCCTCCCTCCCCTATTTCCCCCCAACTGACCATTTTTGTTTTTTAAAGAAACTACTAAAAATCACATTGAGAGACATAAATTGGAGCAAAAAGTGAAAAGAAATAATGATTAGTCTTACACAAAAGCAAAAATGAAGATATACAGATATGCAAACATGAGCTCTCCCTGTGAAATACCACAAAATCCATGTCGGTTTTTTTTTTTCTTTTTTTCCCATGGCTTTTATTAATGCTTGCTAAAAATGGCTTGAATAATGGTGCAATCCACCACCCCTTAATTATACTCTGAGTTACACTTATGGTATTCAAAAAGCAAAGACAGAAAACAAGAAGTGGGAAAATTAATAAAAGATAAAGTGTTTCCAATTAAGAAAAATGATTAATGCTGCTTTCAGGAGCTCATGTATTGCAAATCTGCCTTTGTCTGTCACTAGGAACCTTTACTTTCCAAAAGGATCCTGCATGAGAACTATTGAGATGAGAACAAGTATGACTTGAAAATAAACTGTTTATATGATATGTACATATGCAATGGCAGGATGTTATTAACATATCGATAACTTCTAAATGTATAGTTTTAGTGCAGATGTCTCTAATAAGACTTGCATCTCCAATAGCTTACTCTAATTCTCCTCTTAGATATGCATTGGCTTCCTCAAACACAAATGTTCACAATAAAACTAATCATCCCTCTCATGACACCTGTACTATTTCTAGCTGCCTAATTGCCTACCCTGGAAATCTAACTTCTCTCCATGCCTTCTCCTTTTTTTTTTTTTGGCCAACCTACTTCCACCATCACACATACTTAACCAGACCAACCTATACGGCTCTTTAATATTTATCTACTCCATCTCCTCCTTGCTTACTACTTTCACATTAACTTTGTTTGGAAGCCATCGCCTTGTTGTACCTCAGTTACTTATTGTGACTTCTTCTTTTCAGTCTTTCCTCTTTCCAAAGAATTTTGCATTCCTCAAGCAGTGTCATTTTAGAGAAAAACAAATCAATCATATTTCTGTCTTGGTGAACTCTTTAATGATGTTTCATTTCCTCAACCTGGACTTTGTTAAAGTAGTACCCAAGGCTCTCAAGAATCTGTCACTGCCAATGTAGGCAACAGCATCTCCACCACCCTTCCCCCATCTTTCTTTAGTTGAGTCATGATCAATTACTTCAATTCAGCAAACACATCATATTATCCCCTCTTGTGATTCTTTAGCCTCATCTGAGATTGCATGACTCTAATGATGTTCTTTAAGAACATCAAAGATGTTTCATTTTTAGTTAGATTCACTCTGAATACACAAATATGAGTGCACATGTGAAAACACACACACACACACACACATACACACACAATGCAAGGTAGAATTACTATATCCAAAAGCACTGGAGGCTTATTTCTCTCCAGATCGAATGGGCTTACAATTTAGTCAATGATCATCCAGCTGAAGACCACTATATTACACCTAGGAAAAAATCCTTCAGAGTGAGGAAAACAACGTTGCCCCTAAATACACTGGAAGATTTCATTTAATACTGTTCTAGACCCCTGGAATACAGGAAAACAATATTTACTCTAACCTTTTACAGTCAATTGAGAAATCAGAAATTTGTGGGACAGGGCTTTTCTTTGTAATAGAAAACAGATACTGACTTTCCAAACACCTACAATGAATTTCATCCCACAGATTTTCAAAGGTATCTACTCCTACCCCCTCGTTTTCAGATGAGGAGGCTGAAGCCCAGATGAATGCGATGATCTCTCTGAACAAGTCTATTACTGTTGTTTTCTTTTAGAAAAAAAGTAAAGACAATTTTTCACATTGATCAAATGCTTTCATGTCCTTTTTTCATCATATGCAAATAAAATTTAAAAACCAGTCTATATAACACTATTGAAGCCCTTGACTATAAGAAGCATAACATGTTTAACATAAATAATATGTTCAAGAATATGAACACAGAAATGTGTTTAAAAGATCTCCCAAATCCAGCACATACCACATATATCCCAAGGCCCCTGGAAGAGGAGTTGATCAATGTATAAAATATATTGATCTCACTGATGATCTGAAGCATCAAACTTTACATGCCTAGAAGCAGAGCTTTATATTTCTAAACTTACTGGAATCAGATCCATATTTTCTATGATGATAACTATAATGACAACAAAGTGATTGGCCAAGAGAATATCATTTTAGAAGCAAGGAGTAGAGTGAGGAGGGCATAGTAGCAAGAAAGTTTAAATGCAGTAAATCTTGCCATTGCAACCAAAGAAGACAGAGGAGCATGAGCAAGCTAAGAGTAAAGTCCCAATTGTTTATTTAATGAGTTAATACATTTAATTTCAGATAAATCATCCTAAGAAATGTAAGCTGAGTCATAGAAATAGCATGACCAAAAGAGCAGAAATGTCAAAAAAGGTTCATAGAACTTGCCTATCAATCCTACCTATTAAATATAACTTCTGAGCTAATGGAGAGATGAGAATGAAATGATGGGAAAATGCTATAACCCCAAGCACATTTTGAGAAGAAACATTGGGTAACTGAATTGCTAAAACCTGAGGATTTCAAATTACATTTTACATGCTCAAATTATACATTATAGGACACATATAAATGTTATCAGATTGTAAATGAGACTCATTTGAAGCACACAGTTTTGTATTTCTACATAGATTAGAGACTCATATTATGAAAATATTTTGTGTAACTATAAATCATTATAAAATATTTTATTAACTTAAAGAATATTTGAGTTCATACAGTTAAAATATTCTGCCACACTTTCTTTGCTGACCCTTGAAAATTTTTCTAACTCCGGCATGCCAGGGGATACATAGGTACTCCAAAGTACTCTGGGTTGTAGAATACTGACTCGGGAGAAAGAAACAACAAACAGACCAAAACCTCTTAAGCAAGCTGCAGTGCAACCTCAAGGCCCATTCAGTGATAGCCTCGGTTTGTTAATTTTACATTCCTACCTGACAACAATGCAATCAGAACCTCTTGAAGAAATACTATTTTCTGGGAATTCCTGGGGATTGACGAATCGCCATACCTAAGTGTTGGACACTTATCAAATTTAATAGTATACCTATTGTTTATATTTTTAAAAGCATTGAGAACATTATTTTTTCTGATTAAAAAATAAATGTACATATGTTTTTAAAACATTAAAAATAGAGGCTGGACGTGGTGGCTCACAGCTGTAATCCTAGCACTTTGGGAGGCCAAGGAGGGTGGATCACCTGAGGTCAGGAGTTCGAGACCAGCCTGATCAACATGGTGAAACCCCGTCTCTACTAAAAATACAAAAATTATTCAGGCATGGTGGCATATGCCTGTAATCTCAGATACTCAGGAGGCTGAGGCAAGAGAATTGCCTGAACCTGGGAGGCTAGGTTGCAGTAAGCCAAGATCACATCACTGCACTCCAGCCTAGGTGCAGTGGTGTGATCTTGGTGTAGCCAAGATCACAAATCTAACCAAGATTAGGTTTTCTATACACAACTTGGAATTGGTTTTATTCATGTGACATGAATAAAATATCCATTATGATAATGATGATTTTTCATTTGTAACATTCTATGTATAGAGTGGTTTCAGAGGACATTTGGAGATCAAACGCTTTTGTTTTTATCATTCTAAAATACTTTTAGAATGATCCTATGATTTTATATGATGATTAATATGAAGGGGTGTCACCTCCAAGCTGAGGATAGTTTGATGATGATAGAATTAAGAAGAATCAAGAAGGATTTTGGTGACTAACACTAGGATTTTAGGGTGAGAAAACATGTATAACATTTTGACCAAAAGCCAAGAGAAGAGGAAGCATAAAGCTAGAAAAAGAAATTGAACACACAGAAAGGAGGGCAAAATAAAATATGAGGATTATTTGTGGAGATGAATGTTTTAGGCCCAGAAAATAAATCTTGTTCTTTCTATCTTCTTAAATATATTATCAATTCATGTAT
Organism: Sapajus apella; assembly: GCF_009761245.1. NCBI lineage: Eukaryota > Metazoa > Chordata > Mammalia > Primates > Cebidae > Sapajus > Sapajus apella. The sequence goes on from NW_022436947.1 coordinate 4,919,835, forward strand.
CAACCGAAGCAAGAAAAATTACTGATATAAAGAAAGCAAAATTCACCAACTGTCAATAATTTTATCAAAAAAAAAAAAGGATTTCCCTAAATAGAAATTATCATCAGAAATATCCAGTGCAAGCACCTCTTTCTTTGTCTTTCAAATTTGAGCTTGCTTTTTATCTGAGACACTGATTGGTCCACCCAATGTTAATATCTACTACGTAACAGATACCATTTTAGGCCTCAGGGCTAAAATTAGACAGCTGTTGTTTCTGCCTTCTCCTGAGATACCAAAAACATAATGTGAAAGTTAGATAAATTACTGCATTAATTCTAGCAAGGAAACAGACAAGGTGCTGAGATGGTTCCTAAATCAAAGCCATTATTTCAGACTGGATTCACAGGGAAGTGACTTCTGAGAAGTGGCAGATAATCAGACTGAAAAATAATAAGATACTAGCCATGCTTACGCATGCACATACATGCTCATACATACACACACACACAGTTGGACTTTAATATGTATTTCATAAAGTCAGTTTTCATCACTAGCAATAACGTCTTTGGATAGAACCATCCATTGTAGCCTCCTTCACTTGGGCAAACCACACTGAATCCTCTTCAGGCTAGAAGCCTCCACAATAGGGTTCTAGTACTCACTGGAGCTCAACTGGTGGTTTCTGGCTGTCAGGATAAAGGCAGTCTTTTGTGGCTTCTCCCTAGAGTACTTCTGAGAGACTGTTTCTGCTCATACTTCTGCCTCTGAGTCACAAGTTTCACTACTGCAGAACATGGCAATTTTCTTTTAAGCACCAAACATTCTTTTGACATTCTGCAAAGGGAAACTACTTAATTTGAAAGGTAGCCAATGGTCACAGAACACCCTCTGTTCAGATAGTTTTCCCTCAGAAAATATGATCAATTCATCAGTTATTCTTAGTGGTACACACACAGTGGTGCAATGCCTGGTGTTACTGACATGAAAAAGTGTTATGGTAGCATTATGGTTTGGATTCCATGTACCCACACCTTGCCTTAGATTACATTTTAGTTACCCTCCCAATCCATCTCAGCAGAATACATGTCCAGCTGTCAGAAATCATATTTAAGTGCAAACTACTAGACGTTTCTTAACTCATCCTAAGATTAGAAGTGTATTATCTCAGTTTTTAAGGAGTTTCCTTGATAATTTGGCAATAACCTTGACATAGGACCCCAGGTTAGAAAAAATATATATACGATAATTAATTGTAAGGTTCATGCTGGAGATTGGTAGAAAATAATAACAGCTGAATGTGGTAAGGTGTGCTATAGCAGGGAGAAATCTGTTCCTTCCTGGGGAATCCTAGTCAACAGAGAAGGTAGACAAGGTCTCCTGTCTGTGCTTTGTATTTGTGAAATGTCTCTGAGTTCAACAGAAATAACTAAGTCTAACAACTTTAAACATAATTTCAAAATATACTCAACATAGAGAAAAAGGTAACGTTTCTGCAACAGTCTCCAATAGCTAAACAAACCAAATAAATAGAGCTGGAAGTTCTATCTAAATATAAATCATTGCAAATAGTTATTATAATTTTAGTATACCTCATATGTAAAGTATGTATATATTTACAAAATGTTTCCAGGCCGGGCGCGGTGGCTGAAGCCTGTAATCCCAGCACTTTGGGAGGCCGAGGCGGGTGGATCACGAGGTCAAGAAATCGAGACCATCCTGGTCAACATGGTGAAACCCCGTCTCTACTAAAACTACAAAAAATCAGCTGGGCATGGTGGCACGTGCCTGTAATCCCAGCTACTCAGGAGGCTGAGGCAGGAGAATTGCCTGAACTCAGGAGGCGGAGGTTGCGGTGAGCCGAGATCGCGCCATTGCACTCCAGCCTGGGTAACAAGAGTGAAACTCCGTCTCAAAAAAAAAAAAAAAAATGTTTCCAAATTTATTTCTTGTTATCCTTGAGTAATTTTTCCACGTAAGTGCAAGCATGGGTACTACACATATTAGAAATGAAGACACCTCAGGATTGGGTTATGTCCCGAGAATCACCCTTTGTGGAAAGGTGTGGCACATTAGAGTTGGAAAAGTTGATTTATGTCCTGGTTCTGTCTTATACTTGCAGTTAAGTTTGGGAAACCCTTAAATACTTTTATTCCTCATTTGGTTATCAGTAATAATGCCCACCTCACCAGATTGTAAAGGGATCAACAGATGCCAAAAAAAAAGTGAAAGCCATAAATGTTAACCAGTGTAAAAGGATTATTCTCTTCCTAAGCTCAAGAGGAGCTCAAAGTCAAACGACCCTTACCAAAGAAGTGGTTCCCCCAGTGCTCTGAGAGTCAGTCATTAAGGACCAACAATCCGGTGAAGGCTGAGCAAGCCACTCACAATCCCAGCCCTTCCCTCACAGATCACCTATCCACCAATATTGAATACTGTACCAACACTCAAGAACAATAATTCTGGAGGAAATAGGGACAGTACAAATTGCGCTATATGATAAAAAGTTCTTTCTTGAATCAGTAATTACTTTTAATTGAAACAAGCACACCAATATTTTTGTGTGCAGTTCCTGACTCATTAACAAGAATAACTCTTCTTAGGATTTCTCACTGAAAGACATAAAATAGATCATCAACCATGTTAAATTAAACTGTGAGGCATGGAGCTTATCAACACACAACGTGAGTGGAAAATGCTAATCCCTCATTTCTTAAACTCATTCCCCACCACAGACACCTTTAGTCCAACAGGGTAAGTGCCAATGATTGGTGTGACTTGAAAAATGTTATTCCTATTCACATATGTAATTCCTTTCTGAAAATCTGCTAAAATATTTCTCACTGAATTCCCACAACTTCCAACAACAGGTCAACTGCTTCCCATAAGCTGAAGCAAGGATTAAATCAGACAGGTGCTCAGAAGTGTGGTATCTCTCCCTTCCTCAGTGCAGCAATGGGCAGAGACATGTACATGTGGCAGACATCATGGGGAAGAGGGGAATTTGGCTCCTGTCTATTTTAAGACAATAAGGCCTTTCTTAGGTTTCATGTTGGGGCCCATGGACTAAGCTATGACTTGATGGGCATGGCACTTCCCAGGTAAAATTCTTCTGTTTAAATAAAGCAGGGAAAAGCAACACATCTAACAGAGACAGAGGAAGGAAGAAAAAAGAATGGGAATTGTTAATTCAGCCCTGAGGAAAGTGGAGTCTGTCAGGAGGGCCCAGAGAGCTACCCTCAGGGCTCTCAGGAGAAAACTGATAATCAACCTTGAGGATTCGAAAATCCTAAAGAGAGTTTTCCTCCAACTCTGCCTTCCCAAAGATTCCTGAGCTGAGATTTTCTCAATAATCAAAGGTAGCCATCAAAGTGTCTCCCAGGAGAGAGAACTTCTCCTCTTCACGTCAGTTTCTTCAAATGTTACATGGGGACACATTTGATCACAAGACATCCTCAAGTAAAATTTAAAAAACATATAAAACATGGAATCAGCCTAAATGCCCATGAATGGTGGATTGGATAATGAAAATGTACTACATGTACACCATGGAATACTCGACAGTGTTAAAATGAATGAGATTGTGTCTTGCAGATGTGTGGATGAAGCTCGAGTTCATTATCCTAAGTGAACGAGCACATAAACAGAAAATCAAATACCACATGTTCTCACTTATAACTGGGAGCTGAACGTTGAATACATATGGACACAAAGCAGGGAACAACAGACACTAATACCTACTTGAGGTGTAGGGAAGGAGTTGGGTGAGGATTAAAAACAACCTAGCTGGGGAGAGATAGCAAGGGGAGAAATGCCAGATGTAGGTGATGGGGAGGAAGGCAGCAAATCACACTGCCACGTGTGTTCCTATGCAACAATTTTGCATGTTCTTCACATGTACCCCAAAACCTAAAATGCAATAAAATAAATAAATGGGGAAAAAAAAAACAAAAAAAAAAAACAAAAGAGATGCTAACAATTGGCTGTAGTGATAAAAAAAAATTTAAAAAGCATGATAAAGAATAACAAAAGATGGGAGGGATAAGTTTAAATATATCAATAATTCCAATAAATGTGAACAAATTAAAAAAACAAACAAACAAAAAAAAAACAACCTGTCTTATACTATGATTATTATCTCAGTGGCAAAATAATGTGTACAAACTGTTATGACACAGTTTATCTATGTAACAAACCTGCACCTGTACCCCTTAAGCTAAAATAAAAGTTTAAAAGGGAAAAAATAAAATACAATAAAAAATAAAAAAACATAAAATTCTACGTTTCCCAAAAGGGGAGCTGCTTTACAGAGATCCTGCAGCAGAGATTTCTTTATCTCCTTTTCTGGAGGACATTTGGTTTCTTTAGGAGGGAGATGGTATAATTCTTCTGAGGCATGGTCAGTGAAGTTATGAGTTTCACAATGAATTGTCTGTTCCTTGAGAGTGAGCTGATTCAAGAGACAAGTTTGGACACATCACTCTTAACTTACTTCTTTAGAGAATTAATTATGGGTGAGGTGCCAGTTAAATTTTGTCACACACTCAGGGTATTTCTGGCAATGTCACAGTGAGATTCCATCCTTCTCACTGTGAGGAAGGATGAAAAACCCAACAGCATGGCAGTTGGGAAATGTGGATTCTCATTCAACCTGTGTTGCCTTAGACAAGTCACCGGAAATTGATAATTCTAAATTTTCTCAATGTGTTGTTACTATCCTGTGGGATTTTTTTGTGAAAAGTGAATAAGGCAATGGATATATTACTCCACTGCAAATTGTAAATATTTTTTTTATATACTTTAGGTTCTGGGGTACATGTGAAGATCGTGCAGGGTTGTTACATAGGTATACACATGCTGTGGTGGTTTGCTGCATCCATCCTCCCGTCACCTACATTAGGCATTTTTCCTAATATTATACCTCCCCAATCTCCCCACCCCCTGCTATCCCTCCCTGAGCCGCCCAGCCCCCAACAGGCTTTGGTGTGTGATGTTCCTCTCCCTGTGTTCATGTGTTCTCATTGTTCAACACCCACTATGAGTGAGAACATGCGGTGTTTGGTTTTCTGTTCTTGTGTCAAAGACACATGCACACGTATGTTCATTGTGGCACTGTTTACAATAGCAAAGGCTTGGAACCAACCAAAATGCCCATCAATGATAGACTGGATAAAGAAAATGTGGCACATATACACCATGGAATACTATGCAGCCATAAAAAACAGATGAGTTCATGTCCTTTGCAGGGACATGGATGAAGCTAGAAACCATCATTCTCAGCAAATTGTAAAGATTTTTAAAGCAAAGTATTTTTTAAAATACATTTTATTGTGTGTATTTAAGATACACAACATGATGTCATAAGATATATACATATAATAAAATGGTTAGTATAGTGGAATAAATTAAAATATCCATCATCTCACAGAGATATGCAGTCTCACTGCCCCTATGGCAAGAGCAGCTATAAAATACTCATCTAGCAAAAACCCTGAATACAATACACTGTTAAAAACTGTAGTCCTCATGCTGTACATTAGCTCTTTTGACTTGTTCAACTACATTATTTGCTACTTTGTATGCTTTGACCTACATCTTACAGAAAGATGAAGTGATGGACATATGTTCTGAAACCCCAACTAAGACACCTAATCCACTAGGTATATTTGAGGTATGATGGGATATAGAATTTTTCTTTTCTTTCTTTCTTTTTCTTTTAGACAGAGTCTCACTCTGTTGCCCAGACTGGTGTGCAGTGGTGCAATCATAGCTCACTGCAGCCTTGACCTCCCGGGGGCTCAAATGATCCTTTCACTTCAGCCTCCCAGGTAGCTAGGACTACAGGTGTGAACAACACACCTGGCTAGATTTTTTTATGTGTGTGTATTTTTTTGTAGAGAAGGGTTTTCCTATGTTGCCCAGACTGGTCTCGAATTCCTGGGTTCAAATAATCCACCTGCCTTGGCCTCCCAAAGTGCTGGGATTAAAGATATGAGTCACCATGCCTAGCTGAGAATTTTTCAATTAGAACTACTACCTAAAATCAAGTTTCCTAAATCCATACCAGGTGATGTCTGGGCATTGTTCTTCACACACTTTGCCTTAGTTCTACAAGAAATTACATTTTGCAGTACACTAGTGGCAAGAATCTGTGAGTTTTCTTCTCAAAGAGGAGTCAGAAAGCAATGGGATACATTTTTGGCTTCTTTCAGTGCTCTGAGTACTTCCTTTACTGTACACATACAAATGAGCCTACTGTTTATCCAAAGCCCAGATCATCTGAGGTTATGAATGGGAAGAAGTCACATAAAACTAGAGAACTATCACTCTGTGTTGTCATGGACCCATTTCCTTAAGTCAGGGTACTATGATTTTGGCAGACATCTTAAGCTAGATGTTGCCATTTGACCAATCTAACTAATCTATCAACGATTCTAACCAGATTTTTAATTATCTGTTTAGGTAAATGTCAAATGAAATAGGATGGTGTAGGGCATATGCATTACATAAAATGTTTCCCTTGGATGAGAGACTTTGCTCATGGTAACCAACAGGATGTCTAGACCTTTGGATGCCATATTGACTCTTTTTTTTTTTTTTTTTTTTCTTTTGAGGCAGAGTTTCGCTCTTGTTACCCAGGCTGGAGTGCAATGGCGCGATCTCGGCTCACCGCAACCTCCGCCTCCTGGGTTCAGGCAATTCTCCTGCCTCAACCTCCTGAGTAGCTGGGATTACAGGCACGCACCACCATGCCCAGCTAATGTTTTGTATTTTTAGTAGAGACGGGGTTTCACCATGTTGACCAGGATGGTCTTGATCTCATGACCTCGTGAACCACCCGCCTCGGCCTCCCAAAGTGCTGGGATTACAGGCATGAGCCACCACGCCCGGCCATATTGACTCTTTCATAGTTTGGCCCAGTCTATCTTTCAGCCTTCCTGTCCATTTTCCCAAAACCACCCAAGGCTATAACTACTAAGGATAATGTACAGGACTCTGAATGCTCCGTTCTTATGTAATGGTACATTCTCTACCCTCTTTTGCTAAGTCCTTTCTCTTCCCCACCGCCAGCGTCAATCTAATAAGACCCTACTAACTGTCTAGTGCTTTATTAAACCAAGACCCAGCTGGGTTAGTCCCATTTTTCCTTGTGATTCTACCAGTCTCAGTGCCTTTGGTTTATCACCTGTATATTGTGTATCATTGTGTTTTCCTCATCAAATCGCTCAGGACAGACTGTAAAGGCTAGAATTGGGATGAATCATCTTCGTATCCTAGGTGTCTAGTGTAGCATGTGTATATAACTAAGTCTGCAGAAATAAATGTTGAATAATAAATGAATAACCATTTCTAGTGCATCAATATCTGTCACTTATAAAGCACTAATCATTTCTTTATATATAATAACTGCAGGGGGACAGAATTAAGTTTATAGTTCAGAATAATAAGATGAAAATGTTACTCACATGAATGATGGATCCTTCTCAGTTTTAAATATGAACAATGTCCTCTTTATGTGGCTACACAGATGATTCCCCTGAAATTTAAATTATTTTATTTTTAGGAGATGGAAGTGAAGGGAGTATGTGAGACCTGCTCACTTTTGCAAGCAAACCATTCTCCAACTCTCTTTGGAATCTTTGGGGTTGTCACAGACTAGGAAGGGAGGAAATCTTTGAGGTCCTATTTATTTCTCTCTTTGGTCCACTGTTAAGGAGGCATGATAAACTGTCATAGAATTGCTGTCTCTACCCAAATCCTATTTCCTTTGGGGCTCTATGAGGATGAATAAAACATTTTCTAAAAAGATTGAGGCAAATTAGCTTTCAGCCTCTTCAAATACAGTTTATCTGACAAAGTTCCATCTCTCTTCCGATGGATTACTGGTACCAACTGATAGCATTGGCTCATCTATAAGCTTGAGGAGCTCACACAGGAAAGACACAAAACCAACAACCAAACAAACAGAAAAACTGATTTTCTGTGATTCATTAAAATGTTTTCATTTTAACTTTTGATCTTCACGGAGTGTGGAATTCTCTGCTAGCAAGTAAAGATAAGCAGCTTTATTGCCTGGCAAAATATCTTTTTGATTTTGCCACTGAGTAGCCCCTAAAGAGAATATAGTATTTACAAACAAGGCTTCTGGCATGTTCTCCTATACGTCCCTGTCCTCTCACAGTTCCAAACGCCTCTTAAAATAGCTTTGCAAGTGCCTTCCCAACATTCCCCAGGAGGATATCATGTTCCTAGTGTAAGTGACAGGGGTCCAGGAGCACATTCTATCACCTAATTGTGAATTTCTCTGGATCATGAAATGCTCAATGTCTCAGACAACACGGCTTCCTCAACACACCACCAATTGCTTCTCCTTTCACTTTACCCTGATATAAAACAAAGCAAAAAAGACAACCCCCCAAAAAACGGCATTTCATTTTGACAACATTTGTGGCAAAGCTGATTACATTTATGGTTATCAAGACTTTGGGATGAAGTAATCTGCTATTTGGAAGAAAAACACTTTGACAAAATTAGGAGAGATGACATCAAAATACAGCTTTGTAATTTGTCTTTTTTTTTCTTACTCTAAAGACACTGCACAGACAATTTTTGTAAATTTGGCAGTAGACGTGATAACAGAGTTTCCTAAGGACCTTATGAATGGGGGAAACAAAAGAAACAAGCAGATTTTATGTTGTTTTATAAAAGAGTTCATCCACCATACTTTCTTCAGCTTTTGAAGTTGTCATACATCTCCAGGGAACAAGCTCATTGTGTAATTCGTTTTCGATTATTCTCGATTATGTAATTGCAAGATTAAGTTGATTTATTTTTATGAGCATCAACATTATTTTTTTAAATACATTATCCCAAGTAGATACTGCAATGATTAATGAGAACCCTAATCATTTACAGATAATTCAGTAGGAAAAATGCCTAGATTATATTTCCAAAACATCTGGAAAGCAAGAAAGTAGATGCTCTCAAGATTAGAGTAGTTCATTGAACCAGGTTCTCAGCGGGAACCCAGAGAACAATACAATGGCCAACACTTGTTCTGACAGGTTGGTATCATTTTATATCTGTCATTAAAATTTTGACAATCACTCATGTTTGAATCCAGCCTTTCCAATAAAATCTTACCACTAAATTGTAAGATCCCTTTGTAAAACATCAGGGAAACCAAAGAAGAAAGGTGAAAAACAGAATCAAAAGTCCCACACAAACCAGAAAGAATAACAAAAGGTTTTTATAGCCTCATGTCTTTCTTAGAAGAAATAAAACTCTAAGATTGAAAATAATCATGTGGAACCTTCCATAGGAGTAATCATTGTAGGGTGATGAAATTGACAATGGGCTGTCGAGATGTTCAGACTCAAAATCCTGTTTCTATCACCTCGGATTGCTGTTATCCACATAACAAGCTATGACTGTTTTCACCCTTATTAAGTCTCCTTACTATAAAACAAAGGCATCTGATGAGATGATGTTGGACATTCCATTAAATCTTTAAATCCACTAAGGTGAAGATATTAAATGTAACCTGACAATGACACAATTGTCCCCAAACTGAATATACTTATCCACTACTTTGTACTGCCTCAAACTGTAATATCCTTTGAAAGACACCAGAGGCTCAAGACGGGGAAAGATGCCAAAACCTTCTCTTTCTAAGCTCCCTAGAAGCTGGTGAAGGCAAGTGGAAGACCTTCCGTGCTAAGGATCTTAGGTCCACTGTAACTACTAAGGCTGAGTAGTGCTGTTAGGAGGGAATGTTAAGTCCTCTGTAAGAGAGCAGATGAAAGTGGACACCTAAGTGTAGTTCTTCTCCTTTTGAGAAGGCTAAGCCTATCACATGGCAAATTATCCAGGATGTTACTTTGTTTCATGAGGTACATTGATCATCATCTTTGTTCATATATCTTTTATATAGGGTCAAGTAAAAAGAGAAAATTGTATTAAATCCATCACTAATATGGAAAAAAAGTCTGTTTAAATCATATGCAATGTTTTGTTGGCTAAAGTTTCTTTTAACATACACGATATGCAAAAACAAAAAAGCTTGGTTCCCTTAAAAGTTTATGTGTTTGAGATTAATTAGATTCAGCTTAAATAAAATAATATTAACGTATACCTATAAGCATGGCCTAGAGGAAATTTTGCTCAGGCTTAGATAAAATATTGGTTTTGAAAGTGGAAACATTTATCAGAAAGGAAGTTTTATTTTCAAAAAAAAAATTCACCTAGAAAGAGTTTCTTTGAGCTATTTCAGAAAAGAATAATTTGGTACTATGAAATCAACAGAAGAAGCAGATTGGGGTAGTAGGAAACTTGGAACTCTTAGCAGACTACTAGCATAAAATATCATTAAATAAATATTTATTGAGCTCTGCTATGTGCCAAGAATAGAGGCAGGCATCAAATTCAATGCTGAGAAGAAGGAGCAGGAGGAGGGGGAGAAAGGAGGAGGAGGGTGAGGAAGCGGAGGGAGATGAGGGAGGAAGAGAAGGGGGAGAAAAAAGGGGAGGAGAAGGAAAGGAGGGACTACAGGCTCAGTCCTTACTGAGCAGTTTTTTTTTTTTTATTAAATGAAACCAGAGAAAATCAAAAGAATTTTATCATATAAAGGTGTTGAATATAAGATATTAGTGTAAGATAAAGAGTAGGTCCATATGAAGAGGTTAATTGTCAAGTTACCTAAGTGGGTACCATTAGCTTTCATGTGTAAAGCCCATGTCCAAATAGCTGGAAGGACTAGGGCCATATTCAGACAGTATCAATTTTCCTAAAGGCAGAGGATAGAGCAACGGAAACACCTCAGAGGAGGTGTTCCTATACAACCTCTTTGCTTCTCAGATAGGAACAAGAATACTCTGTCTGCTATTGGAAAAACAAAAAATGATTTATGGTGTTTCATTTAAATGATATTTAGGAGTCATACGGTCTTGCATAAAGTGGTCTTTCAACTAGGTTTGCAGTTTTTTAACTTAGCTTCGTCATGTCCATGGCTGCTGAAACTTGGAAGATGCTGTGAGAAAGAGAAGAGGGAAGTAAACAGCCCTGGGATAATTTTTCCTCTCCTCTTCTTGAATTTACACACTTAGAGAAGTGGAAGGGTTGTCCAAACTTGGTAAACAAACCACTCAAATCCTTCAAAAGAGAGAAGTGAAAGGTGTTTGTTGTCTGAATTTTTAAAACTTCCCGTAAAATATATAATCATGGGAAAATAAAGACAGTTAAATAAAATCTACAAGACGCCAAGAAACTACGCGTTTCTAAGTACTGAAATAGGGATATAGTGGGTTAATGGAAGACAAAAAAAGAGAATTAAAATATTCAGAACATGAATTCTGTGACCATTATTAGAAAGTTCTAGAGCTCAAGAATATGGAAATGTAAGATTAAAGAAAATGCAAAAGAAGAATAAAATAATACAATGACCAAAAGAAAAAAAATATTTATCTATTGCCTGGCTAAAATTTATCTTCAAGAAGCATGGCAAAATATTTACTGATTTAATGAAAACCCCAAAGAAAAATAAATGCAATGGAATATCATTCAGTGCTGAAAAGAAAGGAACTATCAAACCATGAAAAGACATGGAGGAACCTTAAATGACTTGAATTTACACACTAAGTGAAAGAAAGTTATTACTAACTGAAAGAGGTCAGTCTAAAAGACTGCACACTGTATGAGTCCAACTACATGACAATCAGAAAAGGCCAACTATAGTGACAATCAAAGAACCAGTGGTTGTCCAGAGTTAAGGTAAAGAGGGGAGTAAATGGAAGGAGCACAGAGGATTTTTTTAGGGCAGTGGAAATACTTTGTATGATGTTACATGCGTACAGTAGCATCTACATACTATTATATACTTGTCCAAATTCAGTGAATCCTCAATACCAAGCAGGAACCCTATTGTAAACTATGGGCTCTGGCGACACTGATGTGTCAATGTAGTTCACCAGTTGAAACAAATGTCCCACTCAGATGGGAGATGTTGATAGTGGAAGGAAGTAGGTGTGTACAAGGGCAGAAAGTATGTGGAAACTCTTCTGCTCAATTTTGTGGTGAAATTAAAACTGATTCAAAAAATAAAGGCTATTAAAAAAAACTATTGCAGCAAGAAAAAAGGTCTTTCAATAATTACATATAGTGACAGAAAAAAAGCTCATTGGAATTTTAGATAATTGACCTCTTGGTATCAAGTTTTTTTTTCCCACATATATAAAAAAATATAGTCAGAGCACTCGGGAGTTTGGGAGAAATTATAATTTTAAAATGTAGTCAAATGTTTGCTGCAAGTGGAATGAGTAAGTCACCTTAATTTAATTAAAATATGCAAGCCAAATAGGAATGACCTTTAGCAAATCTGACCAATATTTGGTGCAGGAATTTCAATGATCTAGATTCCCAAGTCTTAGGGAATAAACTGAATGAATTGAGAGTCACCATCAATTATTTCTGAAAGTACATCTCAGACACCAAGAGATGCCAAAGTACAGAAACAGGGGCAATAGCTATTAAAGGAGGAGAGAATAGGGCTGCCAATTATTGCCAGTACTCTAGATTCAATATCTCCTAAAATAACCAAATTAAACTGGACCAGAAAATGTAACAAACCTTACGAACAAAGAAAAACTACAGAGAGGCAAGAGCAATTGTAGCCGAAGAATGGAAGTGAAAAAAGACCCAACAGGAATGGACCGTGGGCACTGGCATTGTGATGAAGAAGCTATAATAAGCTGGTGAATAGCAAATGGGAGTCATTTGACAGCCTTGTTTTTTTCCATGAAAAAGACCCCTAGGATTCAAAGTGAACATTTCAAAGATCGGAACATCTCATTTTATTTGGTTTGAATATGAAAACTTTCTAGAAAATAGACATGGCCTCCTTTCTTTCCTAATGCTGTAAGATAAAAATAATGTGAATTTTCAGCAAATTCTTATAGAGATAGAAGCCAGGGTATCTCCTTTTAAATGAGAGAAATTTAAAGATGAATGCTAAAGATGTGAATTTCCTGAAGAATGTGTTATGTAACTAACAAACTCTGAGGGAGAGGAGTGATTATCACTTTAATTAATTAGGGCTCTGTTACAGCTCCCTTGTGAAAGATAATCCTTGATTAAAACTGTCAGTATGTAAAAATATTGACTGATATTGAAATGTAAGAATGTAAAATTTCAATTAATTGTGAAAAGGAAATTAGCTGATATTATCATTTACCAATATACAGTCATGATTCTCAGAACATGTGGGGGCACACAAATAAGTGTTAACAATAAGTGTAAACAGGAATAGAATTATTCCGAGGTGGTTTATCCCTCAGGACAACTAGCCTCTTTGGCCTTTTGTTTGTGTACCTGCAATGCAGAAGTTTAGGTTAAGTAATGATAATTGTTTTGCAAAGGAAGGGAATAGATATAACAGTATGAAATGGAAGGAGATTAAATGATAACATTTTACCAATACTTAATGTTTTCCTAATCAGCAGAAATGTTGCAACATACATATGCTTTATAAATATCAATAAATATTGTATGCCTTGGAAATTTTATACCTGGAAGCCTTGCTGAGACTTTTTCCACCTCTGTGCCTAGAAAGAGCTCCCAGGGGACTATGAAGGCTCAAGCACTTTTAAACTCAAACCCTATAAATTATACTAAGCCAGGAGCTAGTGGCCAGGACACAGATTCTAAACTTCACCTAAGGCTGATTCCTTTACCATGAGGTCTGTTCTCATGATTTCGTTTTCTGAACGCTGACTGCAAGTGAGACTTGCTTCTATTTCTTTTTCATCTCTTTCTCTTTTTCCTTAGCCTTATCAGAATTAGATGCCAAATAATATAATGAGATATCCTCTGAAAGAACTGCTTGTGGTATAGAATAACAAAACAAAAGCACATTCAAAACTGATCATTAACCTTAGATGTGGAAATAATGCCCAGAGCCACAAACTCACTCTTAGACCTAGAATAAGTTATTTAGTGTCAACAAGCCATGGTTTCAAGACTTAGAAAGAAAAAGGAATAAATGTACCACATAAGGTGAGTATGAGGTATAGAAACAATATATGTAAAGAAATGGCATAGGTTCTAAAATCTGATTAAAAACTCAAAAAACAGCAGCTGTCATTTCATGGTTTTTGCTGCCATTATTATCGTCACAGAAGAGTATCTTACCCAAAATTCTGAAGTTTCCCCTAATATGGAAATAACTAGTCATGCAAAATATCCAGTCAGGCTTATTTTAAACTAAAGCAAAATTGAGATTGCTTGTTTACTGTTTAATGATACCCAGTTGCCAGAGACAACAGAAATTAAACCTATATCATCTACCCCTCCTTCTGACTTCAGTACCTCCATCCAGCACAGCACAAAGAAAAATAAAGTCTTTATTATTTAGGCTTACATGTGAAGACATAACTGCCCACTCTACTGATAAAATCTGATAAAAAAAAAAAAGTAATTTTGAGGATAAAGCAAGAGAACAGTGGGCATATCTGGGAAACATGCTTTGGCCCTGGAGCTGCTCTTTATCTCCCCCCTAAAATGAAACCAAATGCCCTGATGCTCTCCAAAGAACACAATTAAATAGAATTTTCTTATCATTTTCTATTTTCATGCTGGTTATGGTAGAAGCGCTTCCCTTTGTAATAGTGCCAAGGAAGGCAGAGTATTAGAAAATCTTCCTTGTGTTCAACAATATAAAACTGTGTGTGAAATATATTTTTCCTCTACCTATCAAATTATTCTGTGCTTATCTTTTATGGAAAAGAAGAAAAATTAGGCTTCAGGTAATTATTTAGCTCACAATCACATTCCTCCTAAAGAGCTCCTTTGTATTTAATTAAATAAGAAATAAGAGGCTTGTCTTCCAACATCATTCTGTCTTGTTTATTGGCTTGGCATGAATGAGGAGGGGAGGAAGGACTTATTTGCTTTATTAAAGAAGAATAATCATCAGCATGACTAAGGATGCACAGTAAAGTCAAGAAAAGTCATTATAACTTTCTTACCCCTAGAGGAAGTATTATACCCGCCTGTTACTTGGGATCATCCGAGTGCAACGTTTTGCAACAATGACAGTGAAATGTATCAGCATTAACATTTAAGACAATTCTCTCACTTTCTCTAACTTCTCCACTAGAGTTGGGAGAGAACAAGAGGAAGAAGTCCAGGTGCCTGATCCAGCTATATTAGTAATGAGAATCTAGACAGAACACCAGATAGAAGAATGCAGAATTTTCTTATCACTTTCTATATTCATGCTGGTTATGGTGGAAGCCCTACCCTTTGTAACAGTGCCGAGGAAGGCAGAGTATTACAAAATCTTCATCGTGTTCAACAATATAAAACTGGGTGTGAAATATATTATTTTTCCTCTACCAATCAAATTACTCTGTGCTTATCTTTTATAGAAAGGAAGAGAGGAGCTCTGGAATCATGAAGATATATATGATCTGTGAAGATATTAAGCTAATGAGAGGAATTTAAGGAGGAAAAAAATAAAACAAGAAATAGAAAAGAAATCAAGTACTTATTTTTTAAATAGCGGAGACTGATTTAAATCCAAGGACATATTGTATGCAGATGGGACTGTGCCCCATCCAAACAAATAGGTATCTAGATTTCCTGTACATTGAAATATATGCTTCTTAATCTATAGCTGTCCTCCTGAATTGTTGTTCATTGTTCACACCAGAATTTGCCTAACAAATCAAAAAGTCTCCATCTACAACAAAGCTCTCCGTTGGGGCCTTGATGGCCCACATATGAATGGAAAATACCTACGGTAATATTGGCAGTGACATTTGAGTTGTATATCCCATTTTCTTTCCTCCTTGATGCCTTTTACATTCTAATTCATCAGTCTGTTATTTAAAATGTAGTCCTGTGATTACCCACCTCAGTATCAAGGAAGGGGCTTGCTAAAAATCTAGATTCCTAGGCCTGAATCCCAGCCTGACTCGACATCTTTACAAGGGGAGTAAAGTATCTCAGATACTCAACCTGTGAATTAATCTCTTTTAAATGACTTCTTAGAAGATAGTAGTTATTTAAATAATTCAGACTCATCATTTAAAGCACTATAGCAGGTGACTATGAACATTAACTTTTGAAAAAATGGGCCCACTTCTGCCAAGAGGTCAACATTCAAGAGTATTTAGCATTCTCAGCCTCAGAAAAGAGAGGTTCTGCTTTTCTGAGCCCAGTAAATCCACATAGCTTCAAAAGACTGCCTGGCTACCACAGTTTTTGTTATGTATTTGCACTAATCTGAAAAATGTAGATCATCAGCTTTTATTGTTGCTGTTACTCATTGTCCGTGTGCTGGAAATTTGAATTTAAACTAGCCTATGAAGTTGCCTACAGCTTCTTTGCTAAAATAAAATGGAGGGGGTACTATGCATATTCATGGGGTTGCCTATGATGCAATAAAATGGTAAAATTATTTTGATAAATAGGAAGTGATTTAAAAAATTCTATTTAATTGTGTTCTTTGGAAACATCAGGGCATTTGGTTTCATTTTAAAGAGAAGATAAAAATGTAAATTTAAGTGTATATTGCCATCATTTATAAAATATGGCGTCTATTCTCACCACATCTGTATCCCTAACAAGCTCTAGCTGTTACTCTCCTACCAACACCAAATAAAACCATCCAAGTTGCTTAGCATTTTCATAAGTTAACTCCTTTGTAAATAATTTGGTTTTTAAAATAAAAATATCCATGGCTTCACCTTCCAAAACATGTGGCTACAAATAATAAGGGCCAAAAATGTCATTGTTATCGTATGGATTAGGCACATAAAAATAACAGGCAGGTACTGAGCACCTGGTAGGTATCAGATGATGCGCCTGGCTGTGAGAGGTTAAATGAGATAGAGAATGCAAACTATTTATTAAATTCATCATATTATATCATACCTTTTCATGGGTATTATTATTACTTTGAGTAATGGCTAGAGCATAAGTATGATGCTTATCATTGCCTGTTGTTATAATAATAATAATACAATCTATGATAAGGAAGAAAAGGAGGAAGAAAATAAAAGGGAAAGAAATAGATTGGCTGGTATTTATTTAGCATGTATGCTGTACCAGTCATTATACTAAGCTGTTTATATGCATTATCTCCTTGTGCAGTAGGAGGATGAAGAAATGCCCTTGAGAAAGATGGCTGGCAAAACAGCCCTGATCAGCTATGGAAGCTCCCATGTGGGTTTGATTTCAGGGTTTATCCTAGACATTGAGAAACACTGAAGAATTTTTAACAGGAGAATGACATGTTCAGATTTGCATTTTAGAAAGGTCACTCTGGCAGTGTGAGGAGTAGTTTGTACTAGAGAAAGACTGGAGAGTGGGAGACTGCTTAGAAGCATATGGCTCTGGTGATAGTTCACGCGAGAGGTGCGAAAGGTCTGAGAAGATGCCTGGGTGGAAAGAGGGGTGTGGATTCTGGGGAAGCCTCCCAGGGAACAGATTTAACCTGGAGACTGATTAGAGGGCAGCAGTGAAATTTGGAGTGAGAAAGAAAGAAGATATCCTTATAGCATGTCAACCTCACTTCTAGTTTCTCATGTATTTAGTGATTAATAAAAATGTGCAGCTTGATATTATTATTCACACAATCATGTAAGTAAAACTTCTCTATTTCCCACCTAACAAATATCTCCCCTTTGTCTTTCTTGCTCACATGTGTATGTGTGTATGTATACACACACACACACACACACACATTCACAGGCATACATTTTATATATATATATATATATATATATATATATTTATACACACACACACACACACACATATATCCTTCAAGAAAAATGTTTCCATTCTAAACATAGAAGGCTTCCATTGAGAAGTCTTAAAAACTTAAATGTACAGAATATTCTATTTAGATTATCCTCCCAGGGATACCTCAGTGGTATCTCTTTGTCTTGCATAAGAACATTTTCATAACAATGTTAGACATGTAAGGGTATTACTATCCTTCCCACCCCTTTGCCATAACTGTTTACATAGTAAACATTTAACATACCCACACAACAAATGTATTCTACTAATCTCTTTGCTCAAAAACACATTAATTCAAAGTGCTTCTTGCTTAGGTCCACTTGAATTTGTGATTGAAATTCAAATTCTCCCTAAGTTTTAAAAAGGTTGTTCTTGTCCTATGGAAATCAATGTGCTTCCAGTTATTGAACACCAGAGGGCATCATTCAGTGAAAGCTTGGATTTGGGAGCAGGAGCGAAGCGGGAGAGAGAAGGGGGGACATACAAGGGAGCAAGAGAGAGGAAGGGGTATGGGGGTAGATAGATAGAGGAGAAAAAAAGAGAGAGAAGGAATTCCATTACTAATGAAAGAAACAGAGAAAACAGTTTTTAGTGTGTACCCTTATCTACCATGAAACATTACCATGGTAACAGCACCAGTTAAGATGATTGTATATTTAGGTCATAGTATAAAAGAAGGAGCTAGAACATGTGAAAAAAAAAAGAGAGAGAGAGAGAGAAATAAATAAAGTAAGGCAAAGATATATAAAGAATGGAAAGAGGAAAACCAACTGGAACCTACCTCTTTCTTTGCTAATGGCAGTTTTCAAAGTAACACTATACTTTCAAAGCAAATGTGGATAATAAATACTAATTAAAATTAAATGGAATCATTGAAATTCAGAATCCTAAGTGCCAACAGTCTTATTCAGAAAGATAACTCATTTAGCATGGAAAAATGAAGAGACAATTTGACTGGAATTGGGATACCTGTGTTCTTATGCAGTTCTTGGTTAGCTGTGTCACCTTGAAAAAGTCTCTTCATCCGCTTCCTATCGTGAGCTAAACTGAATGATACCAAAATTAACTTTTATTACTTTGCATCAGACAAAAGAACTTCTATTTTGTAATTTACTAGTATAGCTGAGAGGTGAAATGGGATCTGCCAACATTTTGATGCCCTTGTTTACCTCTGCCAGAGGCAATCACTGACTAAACAAAACAAGCATGTTGTGCCAACTAAGAATCTACTCAGCACTGCATCTTCTTTGCTAAAGGTTTAGGGGATCCAACAACAACACGAAAAGTTGAATTAACAGATGGAGAGAACATCATTGAATTTCTAAATCCCACAGTTTTGTTTTCCCCAAACACAGGGAAAACAAGTGCCACAACTATTTATAAAGAGCCAGTCAACACAATACAAGAACTAAGACTGTGGAATTCAACAGGCTCGTGTTTGAATCCAGGGCCTGCAACTTACTAGCTGTATTATCTTGGGTCATTATTAGACCCCTCTGAATGCTGGTTTCTTCCTCTGTAACAGCAGGAAAATAATATCTACTACATAGGATTGTTGCAATGAGAAAATGAAAAAATTGATTATTAACTCATTCAACAAAGATTAAATATGTGTCTTAGGTGTGCTTGGCTGTATTTTAAAGAGTAAGGCTAAAGCAACTGATAAAACAGAAAATATCATACGGGGAAATGCTTAGAATAGTGCCAGGAACTTAGAACACACTCAGCAAAAATATCTGTCTAAGAAAAGGTGACTTTCATCTCTTTCCCCGCATATCACCTCCCCCACATAGGCCAGGTGAGCTGTGGAATATGCAGTCACTAACTTACACCATTTATCTTAAGTGAGAGAAGTCTCAACACCTGCTCAATGAACCAAAGGTGATAGGAAACAAAAGCCAGTTGTTAGTAATCACAAGGCAGACATTGGCAGCATTTGATACATAGGACTCCATTGAGAACTATGCCACAGACAGTCCACGTCATAAAATCTCAAGCAGGTCTAATATAAGTTTAAATGAAGAAAACCAATTCTTCAAGAGAACCATGTGGCAAAATGTTTCTGTCAGTCTCTATCCTACTGAGTAAAGTGAGAAAAGTCTAAGACAGGATTGAGAATGGTGTCTGAGTGGTCAGATGAAGACAACAGCAGGGGTTTGCCCACATGCATATCCTAAACAAAGGCTGACATTAGTGATGGAGGTTGAACCCAGCATGATTATTGACATATGCACAGATTCTTGCCCTCATTTTTCTCTCTCCCAATTCCCTCTTCATTTCCCTGTTATTCTAATTTCTCCTCTTCTCCCTCTTTTGTACTTGCTGTAACTTTACTCATTGCTGTGGGTCCAAGAGATTTGTGACTCCTAATTAGTCAGCCTACCTTCCATTCAAGACAGCGTCATTCATACTTTTTGTGCCTTCCCTACCTGCCAGCAGGCTGGGACTGTTTTCTTTGGACCTCTGAAATCACCTATTTCTCTTGGCCCTAGGGAATGGCTGCTCTGGAATTGGAATTGGAAAATTGTCCAGTGAAGACACATCTGGATGCCTGGCTATGTGGATTATCTGGGCAATAAAGGGGATCGGTCAAATTTAGAGCAATATATGTTGTTTTGTTTGTTTTGTAACATGAAGACAATAGTCTCGGCCTCCCAATATTGAGGGACTCTGGGAACTAAGCCAAAGGGACTTTTACTGGTATTTGACCTGCTATTTCCCAATCTGTCTCTGAAGTTAGTTGAGAGATGAAAACATGCTCTTTGGGTTCTCTTTCACTCAAACTGTGACAGAAGTATTCAAATCCGCCTATTTGCTCACTCCAATTCGCCTCCAGGCACCCTCAAGCACCCTTAACAAACAAACATGCCTCTTTGTTTTATAGGAAAATGAAGCATCTGTCAGGCAGTTTAGCCCTGGGAATTTGGGATCTGGAGACTTTCCCTCATTTTCACCCCATCTCATTCACAGAGCTTTATTTTAAAATGGTAAACAGATTTGGCTATAGTTCTCACCTCTTTTTAGGGTCAGGTTACATTTTTAAAGTTTTAATTGGCATTATTGTCTAGCCCAGGAAAGCAAATCGAGTCAATAGGAAATTGCTTATTTGTTGTATTGCTACAACTAGATCACTTTATTGATAATAGCAATAACAATAATTCACCTGGCATTGATTTATTACTTCTGAGTCCTCAGCTGCCAAGCCTGCAAAGCTGGGATATTGTTGGCACAAAATTCTTCCATCCGTTTGACAAGTCTCAAAAGTCCACTTTCTGAACTGCAGCAGAATACAGTTCCCAGCTTAAAATTGCCTCTTGGCCAAGTCAACTGGTTTTACCTCTGTGATCGTCAGTGTCATTATTACTACCTCCCCAGCCATGGCACAGGTACGCCTGTTTTGGGCTTCTGTATAAAGATATCATCGTCTCTATTATTATCTTATCAATGAAAATGCATATATTCCTATCATATGGTGGTACATATTTACCGATTGCCCACAAAGTGCAATGCGCTACCTTTGCCGCACAATTGCGAGTTCCTTACTCTGGAGTTTATTAAAAGCTTCATTTTGAGAGCCCTCTCAATCGGAGACGCCAGAATTGTCAGGAAAGAAGAGAATCGCCGGCGCGTCCCAGCACCCGGGCATCGAACTTCCCTGGGCAGGATGGAGAAAAGCTGCTGCCCGCGGGTGGGTTCCTGGGGGGACGCCCGGCGGCGGGGCGGGGCGGGGCGGGGCGGGACCCGGAGGCCTGCAGCGCTGCAGCCACAGGAACCCTTGGTGCTTCGCACAGCCCGGCCGGTTTTCCCCAGAGCCTCCCTCCCCTCAAGCCTAACCCCAATTCCAGTTTTCCTCAGGCCTTTCGGGTGGCCCCGGGGTTTGTCTCTGGAATCTAGGCTGACTCCCCACCCGACCCGCAGAGCCCTGTGCGGGCCGTGGCCCTGACCATGGCGGTGGCTGCGGGAGCTCCTGGCTGTGGAGCGGGGGCTGCGCGCCGGAGCGCTGAAGAGTGTGTGGCGGAGCGTGGAGACTGGTCGTTGTGTGCTTGTGTCGCTGGCTGCGTGTCCTAGGGGATGGGCAAATCACACGACTGCCACATACCCATTGCCACCCAGCGCTAAGAAAAGAGCAGGAAAAGCAAAACAAAAAAGCAAAGAAGAAAGGGAAATAGAAAGTCACTGTGGGGGATTCCGGAGCTTGAGGAGTGGGAGGCGCTGCGCTCTTCTTGGCTCGCGGCTCCTGGGCTGGCAGACTTGGAGCCCTGGGTGGCCGCAGCCACAGACGTGCTGTGGCGGTGAACTGACCTAAGGACGCGGGAGGGCGGCCTGGGTGAGATGTCCGCCGACAGCTCTGCTGGCTTTACGCGTTTACCTCCATTTCTCTGTTCTCCTCTCTGCCCCTGGCGACCCTCCCTGCTGGTATTTCTGTACATGCAAGAGTCTTGGCATCATCGCCAGGGACCAGTGGGCCGGTGGACCCTCCCTGGGACAATTCTGCATCTCAGGGCAGCCTCGAGGACGGCGTTGGGCAGAAAGATGGAGAAAGGAAGGGGGGTGCTGAAGGCGGACGGAGGCTAAGGGTGTGCCTTCCTGTGTGTCAATAATTCTGGGGAATTTTCACCTCTCCCAGACGAGTCTCCACTTACCCCGCGAGCGGCCCCCTGGGCGCCCGGCAGCGCGCACAGGTGGAATTTCCGCGCGTCTAACCGGCACCAGTCATGGACCGCACCTGTCCGGGTCCGAGAGCTACAAGTTAGCGGTGATTGCCCGGGACCTCAGGTGCGGACCGCAAGAGACATTGGGTGGGTACAACGGTCCCCAATCTACGACCCCGGGGCCTGCCGGGTCGGTTCAGGACCCATTGTGAGTTAGGTGGCGAAGCCCAGGCACAGTCCCGTGTCTCATGGGCTTCGAGTTGGGACCTTGTTCCCCAGCCACCGCGGATTTGCGCGCTCCTGCGCGGGGCTAAAATAGCATGGCATTCCAGAAGGCTTTCCTCTCTTTTGTCTTGGGACCCTCTCCCCCATTCTTATTGCTTCTGCTTCATGGCCATGATCCGGAGACTGCAATGGGAAACCTCTCCAGGGCCGGAGGGTGGCTCCTAAAGCGGAGCCGGGGATAGCTTGGAGCCCGGGCGAGCCGGGCCTCCATCCCACATGCACTGAAAGACGCGGTCAGACCCCAGCAGGAAGTAGCGTGAGGGGCGGGAGGGACGAAGCTCTCCTTGTCTTGTCCATGGCCGCATCTAGAGTGGGTGGCGGGAGGAGGGTCGGCAACAGTAGAGGGAACTGGGGGCTGGAAGAGGGAGCGATGCCGGGACAGCGCGGCTCCCAGGCTGCTTTCGCCACATTCGGCTAGACACAGTGACCCTCGGAATGGTAGGGGTACCCCATCCCGCGCTGTGCCTTATTTGCCCCTTCCTTCCAGACCCGCCATCACTGCCCCCAGTCCTCCAAGCCCCAGGATCCAAAGTTTCCGTCTGACAATCTGCACGTGGGTAGGACCTCCCTCCAATTCCCCCCCAAGCCCTGACCCTTGAGAGTCCGGTTTTGGGGGATACGAAGGGAGAGACCCCCTGGTGCCAGGGCCCTTGGAGTGGGCAAGTGGAGAGCTGCACAGCGCGGTGCCCTTACCTGTCGCTGGTTCGCTCCAGTTGCCTCCCCGGCTGCGAGGTGGTGGAGGCTTTAAGGCGCGAGGAGCCCTTTTGTCGGTTCAGGGCCGATCCGCCCCGGCTCCAGCTGCGCACGGTTTAGAGTCCGAGGCCAGCTGCCGGTTCTCTTTCTCCCTTGATCTTGCAAAAGAAAAGGAAAAGATTAGTTGGTGCCGAGACACTGGAGGGGTGGGGCGGGAGAGGCGGGAGAGAACCGACCCAAAGGCTCTGGCGAGAACTGCGGAGCTGGCGCGCGCGCGCAGGCAGAGTCACGCACCCGACTCTCGTCCCAGCCACTTGGCTAGTCTGTGACCTGTTCGTGGTTTAGACTGGAGTTACATTGACGCTGCCCCCGCCCTCCACGCCGAACCACCAAAGGACAAGCAAACAAGACTTTCAAACCTGGCTTTCATGAAGAGCCTGGAGACCAAAATAGAATGGAGACCTGGATGCCTCGGCGAGCTGGGCTGGATTCATTTCTTCACCAAAGTGCTTGGGGAAGTAGGAATTAGTTTTGGGGGGCGATACCTATTCCGGTACCTCGGCGATTTCCTGGTGAAATCTGCGATTTCTAGACTCTGGCCAACCCGCAGCCTGGAGTGTGTGAGTGTGTGTGTGTGTGTGTGTGTGTGTGTGTGTGCCCGCGCGCGCTCCCTGGGTCTTTGCGCCCGGGTGCCTTTTGTACAGCAGGAGAGCGTGTCTGTATTCGTGCGTGTGTGTTCGATTAGCTGCAATGGGCGGACAATTTCTGGAGAGAACATTTACAATTTTCTTTCAATATGACAGGATTAGTTGCTGTTAAAGGCGCTCCTCCAATGAAATCTTCTCTGCTCTCTGATTTGGCGGTTCTTCTAGCGAATATGACAGCCTTTTCTCCAGGCTCCTTTTCGCTCCTCTCCATTTCCATCCCCAGAGCCCAGCTCTCCATCTGCAATTTCTACATCAGAACCACCCCCAACCCCGAGTCCCTTCCCTGCAAGTGTGTGAGTGCTACAAAGGTGACATGGCATATCGGGAAGAATGCAGTATTGCTTTTTGATTGTCGGAGATACTTAAGCCCCGTTTTTCCAGGTGGGAAAATGTTAGACTAAATCCACTATGCTTTGTAAATATAGAATGGTGCTGAACTCTTCACATATTGTTTATTTCTTTGGAGCATTGACAAATGCATTAGAAAGAGAAGTAATTTTTTTCCTCTTATATTAAGTATGCGTCAGTGACCATGTTTTCTTCATCTAATCGGCAATAGACTACAGAATATATATATATATATTTGGTGCTTCAGAAAATTTGTGAACTCCATGAAACAAATAGTGGGGTGCAAACTTTCTGTGCTCAGACCTGCCTTTAGACGTTTATTT
This sequence comes from Sapajus apella, assembly GCF_009761245.1. Lineage (NCBI taxonomy): Eukaryota > Metazoa > Chordata > Mammalia > Primates > Cebidae > Sapajus > Sapajus apella. Next base: position 4,944,627 of record NW_022436947.1, read on the forward strand.
TTTTATTTTAATGCAAAATTTCTTCTAATAATGACATCCATTATTTTTAGATACTAATCTCATTTGATAAAAGTACAATGATAGGATTTTAAAGTGTAGCTGAGGCCAAAACTTGCTTTTGTAAAAGCATACGTGTGTGTGAACATAACATTAATATGTTGTATATTACATAGGCTTCATTTTCTCTCATCCAACTTCAATCAAATAAAAAGAAAGAGTGGGAACCTTAAATTTACTAACCTGGAATTGGACACACCACTTTTTGGGTCACAGGGACAGGCAAAGAGCAAGTTAAAGCTACATTGATGTAATATAATATAGTCAATTAAATTCCGTTCAGTTCTTGATGTCCGGGGCTTTGCTTGGTATTAAACGGCATTCAGAAGAGCAGAAACCACTGTCCCTGTGTTTATTTAAGCTTCTCTTCCTATTGACAAGAAAAGACACTTATATGAAACATCTATATAACAGTTGACAATCAAATGATTACTTTTATAGCAATGTAAATTTATTGATAAATGGAAATGTTGTCACTGAAAGTTTCTGCTCTTTTTGTTAACTCATAGCTACCACCAACCAGGACCTGACATGAACTTGATTTTGCTTGATTGAAGTCGTCCTGAAGCACAGCATTGCAATACTGTGTCTCTGCCTTCAATCTCCATACTCACATGCCACCATCACTGGGTGATTATAAGATACCTTTAAGAAAATCAAAACTGCTCTGCTAAGTCTTGTTCTCAGCCTCTCCCAGCATTTGCTCCATTACATTAAATATCTGATTTTGTCATCTCTCCTCTCTTAAATACTCTTTTCAGAATGAATTCACATTTTCCTTTTTTTTTTTTTTTTTTTGAGACGGAGTTTTGCTCCTGTTACCCAGGCTGGAGTGCAATGCCGCGATCTCGGCTCACCACAACCTCCGCCTCCTGGGTTCAGGCAATTCTCCTGCCTCAGCCTCCTGAGTAGCTGGGGAATACAGGCACGTGCCACCATGCCCAGCTGAATTTTTGTATTTTTAGTAGAAACGGGGTTTCACCATGTTGACCAGGATGGTCTCGATCTCTTGACCTTGTGATCCACCCACCTCGGCCTCCCAAAGTGCTGGGATTACAGGTGTAAGTCACCACGCCCGGCCACATTTTCCTTTTTTTAACTCCATTATTTCTGTCTACTGAGGCTCCATAAACCCATGAAGCTGCTTGAGTCTTTTTGAACACACACAGACACACACCCATTAAAGCAAAAAAGTGAGGAAAAATAGATCTTTGGCCAGCAATAGACAAGAAAACCCAGTGATATGTTATTCTTTTGTTCCTTTACATCATTAAGAACACCAAGCCCCCTTTTGCTAATGAAGCTATGCATTCCAAAATAAGCAACAAAATTTATAACCAATGAAAGCAAACAAATATTTTTCTTAAACCTCAATAAAAGAGAGTCTGTGAGTGACTAGGTGCTATGTTTAATAGAAGTCAGTATACTTAGGGCCTTTTGGAGAGGAGCTGCACATGGAAATATCATTTTTACCAAAGAGTCATCAATTATGTCCATTTTCTTTTTCTAGGTCATCACTTAGAACACATTTTTATATATACTGTAACTCTGCCACTCACTGTGATTTTGGAGAAATTGTTTAACTTCTCTTTGCCTCAGCTTCTTAAACCATAAAATGGGTATAGTTCTATCTGCTGGGGTTGGTAGAAGAAATAATAGAATTAATTCATGTGAAATTCTTAAAAGAGGATGTGGCATGTAGCAAATTAGCTATAAATATACTACTGTTGGTCAAGATAGAAAATTACAGGTTCTTGGGTCACACCTGTGACCTAATGAAACAGAGTATTGAGTGATTCTTGAGAATGCAAACCATAATGCTCATTAACATCCTGTAATGAGCATGAGGAACATAATCCATCAGTACTATGACTTCAGGGAAACTCAATTTTTTTCTTCTTCTAGCTTCTGTTTTGATACAAGAAATGATCATGTGTGTTCTGTTTTATTTTCATCTCTTAAACCAGTTTATTTTCTGAGGAAAAAAAAAAATACTCCCCCACCCTAGGAATATAGCATTTGCATGTATTAGTAATTGTTGGTGTGGAAATTTTTCATTTGTCTGTTTGTTTGTTTTTTGTGAGATGGAGTCTCACTCTGTCACCCAGCCCGGAGTGAAGTGGCACAATTTCAGGCTCACTGCAACCTCCTCCACCCTGGTTCAAGCTATTTTTCTACCTCAGCCTCCCAAGTAGCTGGGATTACTGGCGCCTACCACTAGGCCTGGCTAAATTTTGTATTTTTTATAGCGATGTTATTTCACCATGTTGGCCAGGCTCGTCTCGAACTCCTGACCTCAAGTGATTGTCCCACCTCAGCCTCCTGAAGTGCTGGGATTACAGGCATGGGCCACTGTGTCAGGGCAGTATAGAACATTTTCAAAACTGCTTTTTAATACTTTGTAAAATGCATCTATGGGATTTTTAAAATCTACATTCCTATTTTCCACCTCAAAGAACTCTAATAAATTAACAATTTCTACTTACGAAGCCAAACTTCATTACCTACCACCTCATGATGCTAGTTTTAGATGCACATTGAAGAGCTCTCAATGCCTGTAAAGGGTGACTTTGAATCTTTGACAAAACTTGTGTTCAATATGATTACAAATAAGGTCACCACTAACATGAGAAGAAGGGGAACCACAGATCTCATTCCTGGGAATGTGGAGCATATTTATCATGCCACATTGATTTCACTGCAGCAATAATTAGGCTTCAGTAATTAGATGCACAAATCAGCACTCTATCATCGTAAGTGGATTAAGAGGCTGACAAGTTCAACTCCAGTGATTTCCCACCAGGTATGGCGGTCATAACATTTTTTTTTTTTCATTTCTATTTTCAAGGAACCAAGAAAATGAAGATGAGGGCTTTGCCTATATTGGGAAAATGAGCCAAGGGCAGATCTTGCTTTGTCCTTCATCTTCTACTCACACTGACTGTTTAAGACTTGAACCAGGGAAGCACAGCATTTATCAGCAGGTGCTTTGGAAAAACAGGGCTGATTTATCTGATGGATGCCAAAGGAACCTTTCTTTTTCTTGATCTCCGTTTGAAAAATAACAATCCTGGGTTAAAAGTGGATCTCCACTAGATGACAATCACTACTTAAAATGTGTCCTGCAGTTGACCCTTACTGTTTTGAAATCTTAGTTTTGTAACAGACACACTATTCTTCCTAAAAGTATTTCTTTTTCCTAGAGACCTTATCAGAGAGTAATTTAAAAGCTTCTATTCTTTAGCTAAAAAAGATGATCTCTTTTTATTCTAGAAAATCTTAAGTTTTTCATTCTCAGACCCTGCAATCGAAGTTTTCATATACAAATAGGACTGATTCTGAGGGATAATGTTTAGTGACTGTGAAAAACAATGCTTGCTATTTTTTTTTTCATGAAGTTTGGCATCACAGATGTTTTCTACTCTTTTCTCTCATAGCAGTGATAGTGTTACCCAATGCCTGAAAACATGTACTGCTGCTGAGTAGAAAATATTTAAAATACAGAGCTCTTTTGCAAACAAGGACTATGAAGAAGGGAGAAAAAGCAGAGATGAGGGGGTGCCGTGCACTACCCTGCAAAATGTTAAACAGCTGCAATGGTGATAATTCAGTGTTAAGAATAAGGAAGGAAAAGGTCACATGGGATGCTTGTTTCTTTAGAGAAGCATTTAGTGTATGTGTGTTCCTCCTACCAGGAGGTAAGCTGAACGCTGCTTCAGAAATGAACCTCTAAGACAGGGTGAACTTAAAAGTTTCAACAACAACTACCTCAGAGTATATTTTAACAAACAGCCTAAATTTCCCCTTTTTACAGGCAAAGTTAAATGCTGGAATCTCAGATGAAGATAAGATTAGCAAAATCAAAGTGAAAGTCTTATGATACTCTTCTATATGCATGAGGTCTCAGATTATTTGAATCAGTAACTCTTTGTGCAGGAAAGAGTCATCTAGAAATACTTAAAATCTTTTCAGTCTGCAGAGAAACCTGCACTTACTCATGGGAGTTCACATAATTTCTCAGATCGTATAACATACCAGCTTCTTAAGCTAACTAAAGGGAAAATCTGGAAACGCTAACAGTCTAAAGAAATAAATCCGGGGTGCCATCACACATTGGACAACTTCCTGATAAAATTTGATCTACCTCTATTTCTTGAGAGTGACTGGAATAATTGTGATGTAAAAGGAGCATGTTGCTAAGTAAGACTTAACTGAGTGTGTCTGATACTGTAATATCACTTCATATAGATCTTTTCACTTTAAAAACAGACTCCCCTAGCAGCGTGTCCAAGGAAGCATACTCCAAACCATTCTATGATTTACTATGCCTAAAATCCTGGACATTTTGTCTTTTCTCATTATGTAACCAGCAAAGTGATGGGGTGTTAGGCTTAAGGATCTCATTTACAAAATCTCATGGGCAATATTTCATAAATCCTTGCAGAAAGGAATGAGGCAAGGCCCTGGGCAAAGTTATTGTATGTATCCCATTTCTACAAGGCTTTCCTTGGCAAATGTTTTTGTAGAAATTGAGTTGGTTTCGAAAGGATGCCCAATAAGCTTGTATTATTGGCAATCATTGAATGTCTCCAATAACAACCACTCTAAATCCACTTTGAAAGGTCCAGAGGTGACAGACAGAAGGCACTCCCCTTTTATTATGCCAGAATACCGAGTAGACAACTTCTCTCACTTGATAGCAAATGCTGGACAAATTTCTTTCTTAAGTCTCACATAAACAAGCTGCTTGTGCTTCGCTTTCCTTCTACTGTGTTGTAAGTTTCAGGTGATCATCCTGAGAATGCCAGAGTACATCTGTAAGAATTATGCTTCTCAGCAGCCTACTACAGCCCAGACTTGAAGCATCAAGATTAATTCAACAAATATTTATATATCAATCAATATTCTCTTAGATATCAGGATTAGATCTACAAAAACAATAAGATCTCCTGCCCTCTGGAAGCTGAACATGCAGTTAGAACAAACATAAAAAAAATATTCTTAGGCACCTTCAATAAAATCTTTGCTGTCATAACCCATGGGGGATTCGGGAAAGAGCCTTGACTCTTGATCAGGGAACTAATTCCAGAAGTGGGTTATAGGTGAGTTACACTCTACCTGGAATTTGGAAGCTATGCCAAGTTAAATCTTGTGGGTAAAATACTCTGGATGATGAAGCAATGTGTACAATATTTAAGGCAATCACCAGGAAATTACTGCTAAAACTGAAGACATCTATTAATGACCAACTAGCAAAACTTTGGGCCCATGCTTTATAGTATCCAGGGTGGGGAAAAAGTAACCAAAAACTATTGACTATTATGTCTAATTTCCAAAGATTATTAATGGAGAAGTCTAGGAGAAACAAGAACACTCTCACACATTCTTTGTCCAGGATGCTATGTTCTAGGATGTACTTCCAATCTTCCAATTTCTCTGTAGCTATTTTATTTATTTGTTTATTGTTTCTTTTTTGCTTTTGTGTTTTGGAAGCAATTAAGCTGACTGAGAACTTACTTAGCAAGGTGTGTCTCTGGCACATGGACATTTCTGTAATTTCTCGAGAAGCAAACTCTTGGCTATGGCTGTTACAGCTTATTCTAATTACATAATGGCATTGGGATGGGGATAATGTAACTAAGAACTGGGATGCAGTTGCTGTTCACAGAATTGCCTTTAAAGGAATAAAAACCCATTTTGAGCTGCAGTATATACCTTCAGCTTGCAGAATAACACTAGGCTTATCTCTGGGAATGTTCTCTCAGGTTTCTTTGCACCCTACCTCAGAGCTGGTTCACAGTGATCACTGAGAGAATGGGAAACAGACAGGTATGCAAACTTTCAAGGTGAAAGTAGAAAAATAAGACACCCAGTTTCTAAGAAGGGCTGTGCTGCATAGAAAGCCTCTATGCTATTATCTCTAAAGTAGGGTCACCTATGAAATACTAGGAGAGGTGAATAAGATGGACAAACGGTAAGGTATAAATAACAGAATTGCTTCTAGGGACAAAACTTAGATGGGATCCTCTATCAAAGTAAAGGAAACAAAACAAAAGTGATTCCTTCATCTGTGTGGTAAGAATATACCTATATTATTTTCTGGTGTCATTTGAGGCAACAAGATTAACTCTTGCCTGAAACTTGTATGTATGTACCAGATACATATTGGCTTATATTGTTCTAAGTAGATTCTCTCATCAGCTCCTGGTATGAAATATCACATCCAGGTACATTTTGTCCATCCTTATACAACTCTCAATCAAGAAAGATGAAAATTTTACTCTAAAACAAAGATTCCTGTCCTACCTGAAGTCAATTGCAGAACTCCAGCAGTTGTTTAATTCTGGCTTCCAAAGCCAAGAGCAGTGGTATCTGTAACTATAAAAACCAGTTTATTGAGCGCAAGACCATGAGTGTGTTCTGACAATAAGGTGAGATAGGCTGACTCCCTATAAGTCTATGCATTTATAGAAGAAACTTTGATTTTGCTTCTTGACCACCTAATTCAGAACCATTTTCTCATTCTAAGTCTTTTTATTATTATTATATATTTTAGAGACGGGGTTTCACCATGTTAGTCACGCTGGTCTCAAACTCCCGACCTCAGATAATCCACCCGTCTCGGCCTCCCAAAGTGCTGGGATTACAAGCATGAGCCACCATGCCCGACCCATTCTAAGCCTTTTTGTCTTTAAATATTCTTTTTGGCCCAATTGCTACTCTGTTCCTATGGATCCCAACTACTGGCTGGAGATTTACCAAATAATCTTGACCTCGACTCTATATACTAGTGTTTCTGTGTAAGTTTAGAACTAGACTCCTCCTTCTTACATTAAAAATAATAATTCTGATCTGCACTGTGATCCCTTTGTTTTTAAGCCTAATAATACTTCTTATAAATTGGGGTGTGACCATTGCAGCAGGGCTGCAAGCATAGTAGACCCTGCCTCCGATGGCCAAGTCAGTTTTAAGTATATTCAACTTCAGCTCTAGTTTGATGTGGTTAATTGCTTACAACTTGCTATAACAGTTACAAGGAACATTTCTTAGTATATCACTATGTGAATATGATGATGATTCTCTTGGAAGACTTTTCAAACTTAAATAATGAGTTGTCTTTGTCATTGGGCTTATTATTTTTGGCCATAACACTAACATACATGTTAACAGAAATACAATATTTACATATAATTAAAACTAATCTTATAACATTAAAAGCATTTTGTATTACGACTGCTTAGTGATGATAACTTTTCCTGGAATGTGAGAGTTGGTAAATTTTCTTCTTGTATTCTCTCTTCTGTACAGAATTTCTGATCATTATTTTTGTTTCTAATCTGGACCTATCTTTCCTGAAAGTAACTTAGAAACAAAGCATAAAGCGTTAAATTAAAACACTAATAAAGACAGCAAAATAAAAGTAAATTCTAAAAATGATTACATCATATGAAAAGAGATTAAAGTACAGAGGAAATGTAGGAAGAAATGGTAAAAAAATGCACTTACTTAGTGAAATTAGAAGTCCTAATGGAGCCAATACTCATGATCTCAAAAAAAAGACTAAGAATGAGATTCCTGTGCTCACCCCAAAGTACATTCATGGAAGCATGGGAAACCAAGATAAGAGCTGTCAGGAAAAGGAAATGAGCCACTGTTGTTTTGTAGCTCCTTTACTAAACTGCTAGAAACTACAGTATGGCTTTCATACTAAGCTGAAAGTTCTCATCTTCTCATATGCAGCTTATAAACCTATCCATTTAGCTTTTAAAGAAACTAAGTATTGAAAACAAAAATAGTTCTGAAAAGGTTTCTATTTCTTTCTTTTTCTTGCTTTCTCCCTTAAGTGGTGACAGTTCTCTCTGTGAGCCTCTTTAGAAACCTGATGGCACAGACAAAAAGAATTTACTCAAAATAGTCTGGGGGTGTTGTGATGGAGTGGAGGGAATTGAAATGTATAGCAGTCTAGTTGCTAAGGATAAGGGTCAGTCTAATACCCAAAACCTGCCTGCCACAGTGTTTCTCAGAATGAATCTTTGGTGAACCAGAAAAATTAATCTAAATGCTTTATCACAAATATAAATAGCACCGTCTGTGCCTGTTTTACAAAGCACAGAAGTGCAAGGGGGACAGCATTTTTAAAGCATTTCTATGTGACTGTGTTTAAACATGCAGAGTGTTTGTTTAGCTTTCAGTTATCGCTGAAGAATAAAAGCTACTCTCTAGCACAGGTAATTCCTCAAAATACAATGTCAAACAACATAGATTTGAAGGTGAATGGTTATTTAGGGGCAAATCTTAAGTCTCTATTCACCTTCTCATAAGTCTATACTATCATCACAAATATTGATATTTTTCCTCAGTATTGCATCATCTTGACTCATTTAAAAATAACTCCCCAAATATTTGTTTATTTATGTGTGCAATTCTGTGTAGTGAGATCAGCAAATGGTGAAATTCAGCTTCTCACAAAAAGAATGTACTTTGTACACATTACACAGCATTGCCCTGTTACAATGCAAAGAACTGAGTCACATCTGAAAACATCAACTTCTTAAATTAGATCACCTGGAGCATCAAAGTACCCCTTGCATCACATACTTATAGGAATGTTCATTTGGCCAACATTAAGCAATAAACTTATTCCATATTTTCAAATATCCCTAGTAATCTAAATTTATCACCTCAAGCTTTGTCAATTAAAAAAAAGTTAATCACATGATACATTTTTCTAATTGTATTACAAAATGGCCCATCTTCCTAAATGGAATGCAACAGTGAAGTCAAGTAGAGAGTGCCCTGTATCCTCATGTCAATTATTGTATATTATATGACCTTAACTAAGTAATTTAACCCATCCATGCCTCACTTAATTTATCTGTAAAAGGATAATGCAGTTACACTGATTCCAAGATAATTTAAAAATATTTAATACCACAAGATTTATTATGATTATATATAAGTTTATATATATATAAACATATATATCTTTACATATATATGTAAACCAGTTGTTCATCAGGTTTTCATTAATTTTATGATAACTCTTGTAATCTGAAATGTTTATATCTACAGAGTTTAGTAGGCAGATAATGTTCCCCTCCCCAAGATGTCCACATTTAAATCTTTAGAAACTGTAAATGTGTTACTATAAATGGGAAAAAAAAGAATTTTCATGAAAATAGACATAAGTCTGCAAATCAGCTGACCTTAAGATAGGCAGATTATCTTGTCTTATTCAGGTAGGCCCAATGTAATCAGAAATAACCATAAAAGTGAGTGACCAAGGCAGAAGACTCAGTATCAAAGTGAGGTGATATGAGAATAATTTGATCGGCCATTGCTGGCTTTGCAGATTGAAGGAGCCAAGATGAGTGAAAGGATGCAAGCAGCTTCTGAAAGCTGGAAAACATAAGAAAGTTGATTTTCCTTTAGAGCCTCCAGAATGAACGGAGGTCTACTGACACAGATTTTGGCCCAGTGAGACCTGTGCAAAGCTTCTGAAATATAAGATAATAAATGTGAATTTTTAAGCAAAGAGCATTATGGTTGCTACAGCCACAGGAAACTAAGATATTAAGTTTCTCCCATGGTCATAGAAAATAATTTAGGTACTGTATGCTAGACAAGTTTATCTGAATTTCCACGTGGGTGCCTTATGTTAGTGATAATATAATTGTGCCAATTATTTTGCCCAAATGTCTCAGTCAAGTATAGTGGTCACAATATACTTAGGGGCAGAAGGAATGCAAAAGTTTTGAGGAAGTGGTTTATCGATACTAAAAATTCAGCACTTGGGACAGTTCAGCCAATATTTCAGTTTGAATCAGTACCTTGGAGAGTGGACAGGACACATTCTTTCATGATCAGAATAGGCCCAGATAGTCCGTTATTCTGTGGACTTAACCTCTGCCAAGGCCGTTGAGATGTGGGGAGTGATTATGCTGATTGTAACCTGAGAAAAAAAATATAAAGTTACCTCCACTTTAAAGTAGTTCTTGCCTCAAAATCAAGTCCCTTCATCTGAGCTTTGCCAAAGCCAGTTGGAGCCAAAATGTTAGACGATTTTTGTCCCAATGGTGCATTTCACATGTAGCTTCTGTGAACTTTCCAAGTTGGAATTGCCTTTTCTGTGTCTCCCCATGTACTGGTCTCAGTCCCTGGCTTTGCTTATGATCTATCTTTAGAGGTCAGCAAGATCTTGGGTTAGAATAAAGCAAACTGAGCTCACTACTAGAAGGTTTGGATAGATGCAGGTATGAGCCAAAATAAGCCACCATGATTTATTCACTCACTCATTTAGTAAACAATATTTATTTAGTGCCAACCAGATACCATGTGTGATTCTACATGCTAGAGATAAAGGCTGACTAAGACATAGTCTTGCTGTCATGGGTCTCTTATGGACAGAGGCAGGAGGTAAATAACATCAAAAATATATAATGCAATACAATGTAATAATGTCAAACAATAATTTTACTACAAAATGTAAAACAAATCAAAAGAAAAGGACTATTCTAAGTTACATATTATGCTTTTTTCCAAATATTCATAATTCTCCCTCCTTGCAGGTATAAGGTAAAATTGCAGGTTGCAGTTGTGGTGAGAAAGGGCCCTGTGAATAGTTTTCCCTATGAGGTCTGAGTAGCGCTGATGTGACTCTAAGTTGAGCATCTAATTACCTGCTTGAAAGCTTCCCAAGCTCTCCTCTCCCTTCAGTACAGCAACAGCAGTATTTAAGATTGTAGTTTGAATCCTTGAATTATTCCTGCAACCACCATGAAAATGTAGTGGAAATGTGAAAAAAACAAACAAAACAAAACAACAACAAAAAACCTTGTTTTCTGACACAGGTATTTGCTTCTCCCATCACAGAATAATGTATTCTGTTCTGACTTATAAAGATAGTCAAGCAAGGTATGATACCAGGATCTGAAATTGTAGCAGAGATTTGAATGATGGTAATAACTGAGTGATGCTAAATTCCTGGAGGAAAATATTTCAGGCAGAAGAAAAGAGATAGTTTAAAAAAATGTCCATACGTATCATACAGGTCCTAAGAAGGTGATGTGCCACCATGAACCAAGTGTGGACATAGATCCTAGCTCCAAAAAGTATCAGGGCTTTCCTGGCCCTATTTTTTGTCTATTCATTTCCATTTCTTCATGTTTATATTTATTTTGAAAAACATGGTAGACGTTGGAACCATGACAAAATTCTTATAAAGCCAACTCAAGACTTCCAGCTAAGGATCTAACTTATTTCTTACGTATAAAATTACTCCATTAAGTTGCAGTCACTTTTTTGCCACTCTCCTTACGCCCTAACCAAAATTATTCTCATAATTTTCTTTGTAACCCTGGGGATAATAGTTAGGAGCCCAGGTAGTCTCTCAATCACTGCAACCTCTGTATTTTCATTTATTCATTTAACAACTACAATATCCTTGATTTTGAACAAAACACTTGGGATAAAATAGTAAAGATAGATAGAAGTTACTGTATAGTGGAAGAGACAAATATTCAGTCAATAATCACACAAATCCAAAGAAAAATTACAGATATAAAAATATAATGGAATTGAAGTCATATTGTATTGAGTACACAGTAGGGAGATTTGAGTCTCCTCTATAAAAAAGGCTTGCCTGGGGAAGTGAAGCCTAAATTAACATCTCAAAGATGAGAGGGAATTAATCGGGTAAAGACTGGAAAGAAATGTTTGCCACAAAAAGGGAACAGCAGGTCAAATGTTCTGTGGAAGTAGGAGGATGAGAAGTAGAAAAAAACTATGAAGGATCCAGAAGGAGGAAGGAAGAAGATTTGTGGGATGTTTTTCATGAAAAGGAATGAGTCAGACAGGTGTGGAAGAGGGAGGCCATGCAAGCCTCTCTAGCCATGTTTAGGAAAACTATCTTTTTGTTGAAATTGGTAGAAACCTATTGGAAAGTTTACAAGAGCATACAAAAGTATAACTACAATCAAATGAGTTTCAAAAATATGTTCTGACAGCATGTTCTCACTCATAAGTGGGTGTTGAACAATGAGAATACATGAACACAGGGAGGGGAACATCACACACCAGGGACTGTCAAGGGTTGGGGGTTAGGGGAGGAATAGCAGGGGTTGGGGTGATAGGGGAGAGATAACATTAGGGGAAATACCTAATGTAGATGACAGGGTGTTGGATGCAGCAAACCACCAAGGCATGTGTAACAAGCCTGCACGATCTGCACATGTACTCCAGACTTAAAGTATAATTTAAAAAAATAAATAAAAATTTTTAAAAATAAAAAATGTTCTGACTACAGATGGGAAAATGGTTTGGAGGAATGCAAGAGCAAATATGAATAGATCAACATGATGTAGACTGGATAAAGAAAATGTGGTACATATATACCATGGAATACTATGCAGTTATAAAAAGGAACTGTATCAAACTAACACAGGAGCAGAAAAACAAACAGCGCATATTCTCACCCACAAGTGGAAGTTGAGCAATGAGAATATATGGACACAAGGAGGAGAACAACATAAACTGGTGCCTGTTGCGGGGTGGGGTGAGAAGAGGTAGAGCATTAGGGCAAATCGCTAATGTATTTAGGGTTTAAAACCAAGATGACAGGTTGATAGGTGCAGCAAATTACCATGGCACAGGTATACCTCAAACCTGTACGTTCTGCACTTGCATGCTGGAACTTAAAGTCAAAAAAAATATAGATCCACATGGCCATAGTGTAAGTTCAATTGACAGACGATGACAACTTTGGTGGCATAATGGCAGGAATAAAGGGGTGACTTCCAAAGTATTTTATGACCTGAATTTTATTAAATCTGGTATAGATTTGTCAGGTTGTGGGAAGAGATTTTGAGGATAACACCCTGCAATATGAGGTGGCCATACCATTCGCTAAGAACACTGGAAGAGAACCAGGTTTTCAGAGGGGTTTTATGTTGGACATATCGAAAATTAAGGAGTGTCAGCTATAGAGCTGAAAATACAGAGCTGGAACTCAAAATAGAAGTCTAAGCTAGATCTATAACTTTGTGAGTCATTTGCTCCTAGGTGGTAATTGAAGTTGTGGGCAAGGCTGATACATCCTAGGGGGGAGATCATAGAAGGAGCAGGAAGCCAGAGAGACAAAAGGAAGATCAGCAGGGCAAACAGGAAAGGGGCAGCAGGTGCATGGGTGGAACTACAGCTGGATCCAGACAAATGTCAGAAAATCAGGGTTCTGCTCACCATTGTCTCAGGATAAGGTTTTTAAAGAATTTGTACCACAGGACAAAAGTTCTTCATGAGAGAATTTACAACAGTAAATCTTTCAAATGATCTGATTAGAGAATAAAGGATGGCTCTCTTCAAATTTGGCTACTGTTCTTTTCCCAACAATTTGTCCCAAAGTTGAGTGATTATAAGTCAGAGTTTTATTCTACGAACAAGACCATCCCAAATCTGCAGTGCACTTAGACACATGCAGCCTGATGCCTAGCATACTTGTGGGAACAGGAGACCAGCTGATCTTACGTTTCAGTACTGAAATAAAGCAATATCCCGCTTAGAAGACAAACTTCCAGCAAATGCAACAGTCAGAACATATCTATAAACCCAGAAAAACAAGCAAACAGACATCTCCTGAGCTTTAAAAATAGATGTTTAAAAAAATACCATAAAATATGTTTTGTGAGGGAATTCCTCAGACACTTATACACAGCCAATTTTTTTTCTTATTTTATATAGAACTCCCACAGATTCTACTATCTGATTTCTTAACCAATAGACTGCATCCAATTATAAGGAGTAAGGAACTGTTGGAAGCAGACATACAGACAATAAAGAGAATGGACAACTAGAGTTCTGAAAAGAGTTTTTCAAAAAAAGAAAAAAATATATCAATAGCAAAAAGTCATCCCAACAACTCAGGAAGCAGAGCTCCCGGGGGCCATAGCCAGAGCACACAATCATTCTTGCCCTGGTGGCCTTTTAATCATTCATATATATTACAAGTTGGCAAAATACTTTGAGTCATCCTGATAATCCCAAGGCTGATTATGCTAAGTACACTCTTTAAGAGGGCAAAAAAGCTCATAGACATTTAATATTAATATCTTTAGTTAAGAAAAGGACAGCACATGAAAAGATAAACTTCAGTCATCTTTTAAAATTAACCTTTTTGAATCTCTCATTTCCATGTGAGCTAGATAGATACATAAGCATGGATTAATCATTGCATTAGCTAATAGTTCTTCCTGCCTTTAGATATTAGCTGGGAGCATATCTGTGTATGTTTGCTAGAGCTGCAGGAACAGAGAATCACAAACTGGGTGGCTTAAACAACAGAAAAATGTGATCTCACAGCTCTGAAGGCCAGAAGCCCAGAATCAAGGTGTTGCCAGGATTAGCTCCTTCTGAGAGCTATGAGAGAAGGATCTGTTCCGGGTTTCTCTCTTTGGCTTATAGATAGCTGTGTTGATGTTCACATGGTGTTCTTCCTGTATGAGAGTCTGTCTCCAAATTTGCCCTTTACATAAGGACGCCGGGCATATTGGATTAGGTCCCATCCCAATGACCTCATTTTAACTTGGTAAAGATCCTATCTCTAGAAAAGGTCAGACTCTGATGCAATAGGGGTTCAGACTTCAACATGTAAATTTAGTGGGGAGACAAAATCTAACCAATAACACTTGGTATCTATGCAAAAAAATACAAAGTAAATAAATTAATGTTATATTTTATACCTGCAGTTAATGTTGGTTCAAGGCATGCTCTTTAAAGTTTACTTTACTATTGCTGATGGGTTGCCTTAAATTCATTTGCCTTATCTTTTTTGTAATCAAAGGCATAATAATCAATGATTTAATATCAATGATTAGTCACCGTGCTTCTATAATATTTAATAATCAATGATTAGCCACTGTGCTTCCATAATATTTATCAAAGTCAGCCTCATGCTCTATTCTTTCTAAAACATCACCTCCTCTAATTCTCTTGTAATGTTCTTGGAGACATAAACCATATATTGATCATCTTAGCAAACCTGTTGCATAGCACTGTACTTTGTACATGATCAGTCATTAATAAGTGTTTTTTGAGGTGAATATAATTGAAATGTTAGTTGAGATTATAAATTTGCTCAGTGACTATGGAGCTGTGTGAAGTTAATTGACTCACATAGGAGATTGCTTTAGTCTCATTCGCCAAGTTCTAATTAAATGAACTAATGAAAAATTGACAAATGGTGGCTCAATTAGAGTCATTTCATCTATCTTGTTCTGTGCACATTCACTGGCCCTGCATTCCTGGAGTAATTTTAAGGAGCTGGGATAGACGTGGACTCTGGTCAAAAGTGAACCCAAGTAATTTGTTGTCCAGCTCTCTTTGTCAGTCCAGTAGCATCTTGTATCCAGCTAATGAGGTTGGCACAATTAAAGTTCATTATCCCAGATTGAATTTTTGAAAAGGCCACATGCTGTTAACTGAAATGGGAGAAAAAAGTAAATACATGTAAATTGTATATTGTTTCTAAATTGTTCACTAATTTACATATAGACTCTGATGTCATCTTTATGGGACTCAATTATCAGTTCTAATATTGCCTTTCCAAAGATACCTTCTGGAGCATTCAACCTAAAGATACCTCTCTACCTCATTCATTTCTAACACATTTTAAAATAAATGTCCTTTTTAATGTGGACCACCATTTAAAACAGTCTTTCACATTTTTGTTTACTATCAGCTGCCTCATGCCCCCATCCCTACTAGAATTAAACTTCAGATCAGGAGTCTGGTCACTCTGGCTTACCAACATTTTGTTCTTCAGGACTTGGCCATACTAGGAATTTGGTTAATATTTCATGAGTATATGCCTCTACATGACATCCTCCTCCCTCCATACCAGCTCTCTGACCTCACCTCTTAGAAATCTTTCCTCTATACCACTGAAGTCTTGTTGGTCCCATGCTGTTGTTCAAAAGGAACCATGTTCTGCCTCAGAGCCTTCATGGATCCTTCCCACCTCCCTCTGTGTGCTTTACTATTTCAATTCTCTCAGGTATCTGCTCAGTATGGTTCTCCATAGCACCAGTCACCATCTGGCACAGCATATGTTTATTTGTCATACTAGGTGCCATTATGCCCCACACAGATAGCCCTTCATGAGTGAGACACTCATTCTCTGAGCTGTGAGAGCATTCCTGCTCACAGATCACATCTTATAAACATACCCCACTTGAAATAGCCCTTGGCTGATGGAAGCTGCAGCCCACATTGAGCATCAGGTCAGAGCGGAGGCCTGTCCTGGCTCCAGTGCTTCCTCTGGGGCTTGTTGAGACCCTCGTTGCAGCTGAATCTCAGCTTAATCTTTTCCTCTGACCAAACTTGCTTCCCTTGTTCTCTCCCTCCCTCCCATGTATTGATTATTAATAAATCTTTCTGTACACAAATATTCATCTCAGAGTGTATTTTCCTGGGAATACAATCTAAGACATGAGCTAAGACTTACATGGAATGTTAACTTCATGAGAACAGGGAGTTTAGAATGTAAACCTCATCTAATTGATCCAGACTCATTCACTGTTGCATCCCCCAGTGTCTAAGAGATGCTTAGTTAATATTTGTTGAACAAATAATTGAATAAGAAGTCAGGCATCTCTTCTCCCAGAGGTGAAAGTATGGACATGGATGAATTCTGTATGTTTTTACTGGAAGACAACAAAGAACAGCTTTCAGGGAATTTGTTGAACTGCTCTCAAGAAAGAGTACTGCCACACCATAAATAATCTGTATGAATAATTTATCTTGCATAGCATAATTTTCAGTTTGTAGTGTTTTCACATAGACATCCAGAGTCACTCCAATTTGATCTCACAGCTCATTTGGCTCTTCTGGAAACTATGTAAAGAAGATATGTGAGCAATTATCTCCATTTTATTTATTTATTTTTATTGTACTTTAGGTTGTAGGGTACATATGCAGATCATGCAGGATTGTTGCATAGGTACATACATGGCAATGTGGTTTGTTGCCTCCCTCCCCCCATCACCTGTATCTGGCATTTCTCCCCATGTTATCCCTCCCCAACCTCCGCATCCCCCCACTGTGCCTCCCGTGCCCCCCCAACAAACCCTAGTGTGTGATGCTCCCCTCCCTGTCTATGTGTTCTCATTGTTCAACATCTGCCTATGAGTGAGTACATGTGGTGTTAGATTTTCTGTTCTTGTGTCAGTTTTCTGAGAATGATGGTTTCCAGATTCATTCATATTCCTACAAAGGACACAAACTCATCGTTTTTTATGGCTGCATAGTATTCCATGGTGTAGATGTGCCACATTTTCCTTGTCCAGTCTATCATCGATGGGCATTTGTGTTGGTTCCAGGTCTTTGCTATCGTAAACAGTGCTGCAATAAACATACATGTGCATGTGTCTTTATAATAGAACGATTTATAATCCTTTGGATATATACCCAGCAATGGGATTGCTGGGTCAAATGGAATTTGTATTTCTATGTCCTTGAGGAATAGCCACACTGTCTTCCACAATGGCTGAACTAATTTACACTCCCACCAACAGTGTAAAAGTGTTCCTATTTCTCCACAATCTCTCCAGCATCTGTTGTCTCCAGATTTTTTAAGGATTGCCATTCTAACTGGCATGAGATGGTATCTCAGTGTGGTTTTGATTTGCATTTCTCTAATAACCAGTGATGATGAGCATTTCTTCCTATGTTTTTTGGCCTCATAAATGTCTTCTTTTGAAAAGTGTCTGTTCATATACTTCACCCACTTTTGGATGGTTTTGTTTTTTTCTTGTAAATCTGTTTTCGTTCTTTATAGATTCTGTATATTAGCCCTTTGTCAGATGGGTAGATTGCAAAAATTTTTTTTCCATTCTTTTGGTTGCCAGTTCACTCTAATGTTTGTTTCTTTTACTGTATAGAAGCTCTGGAGTTTAATTAGGTCCCATTTGTCTATTTTGGCTTTTGTTGCCAATGCTTTTGGTGTTTTAGTCATGAAGTCCTTGACTATGCCTGTGTCCTGAATGGTTTTGCCTAGGCTTTCTTTTAGGGTTTTTATGGTGTTAGGTCTTATGTTTAAGTCTTTAATCCATCTGGAGTTAAGTTAATTTTAGTAAGGTGTCAGGAAGGAGTCCAGTTTCTGCTTTCTGCACATGGTTAGCCAGTTTTCCCAACACCATTTATTAAATAGGGAATCCTTTCCCCATTGCTTGTTTTTGTCCTATTTGTCAAAGATCAGATGATTGTAGATGTGTGGCATTGCCTCTGAGGCCTCTGTTCTGTTCCATTGGTCTGTATCTCTGTTTTGGTATCAATACCATGCTGTTTTGATTACTTAGATTTGTAGTATAGTTTGAAATCAGGTTGCGTGATGCCTCCAGCTTTGTTATTTTTGTTTAGGATTGTTTTGGCTATGCAGGCTCTCTTTTGGTTCCACATGAAGTTTAAGATGTTTTTTTCCAGTTCTGTGAAGAAGGTCATTGGTAGCTTGATGGGGATAGCATTGAATCTATAAATTACTTTGGGCAGTATGGCCATTTTCACGATATTGATTCTTCCTAACCATGAGCATGGAATGTTTCTCCATCTGTTTGTGTCCTCTCTTATTTCCTTGAGCAGTGGTTTGTAGTTCTCCTTGAAGAGGTCCTTTACATCCTTTGTTAGCTGTATTCCTAGGTATTCTATTCTCTTTGCAGCAATTGTGAATGGGGCTTCACTCATGATTTGTCTTTCTGTTAGTCTGTTATCAGTGTATAGGAATGCTTATGATTTCTGCACGTTGATTTTTGTATCCTGAGACTTTCCTGAAGTTGCTTATTTGTTTAAGGAGATTTTGTGCTGAGATGATAGGGTCTTCTAAATATACAATCATGTCATCTGCAAATAGAGTCAATTTGACTTCCTCCTTTCCTAATTGAATACCCTTTTTTTTCTTGCCTAATTGCTCTGGCTAGAGCTTCCAATACTATATTGAATAGGAGTGGTGGAAGAGGGCATCCTTGCCTAGTGCCAGATTTCTAAGGGAATGCTTCCAGTTTTTGCCCATTCAGTATGATATTGGCTGTAAGTCTGTCATAAATAGCTTTTATTATTTTGAGATTTGTTCCTTCGATAACTATTTTATTGAAAGTTTTTAGCATAAAGGGCTGTTGTATTTTGTCAAAGTGCTTTTCTGCATCTATTGAGATAATCATGTGGTTTTTGTCTTTGGTTCTGTTTATGTGGTGGATTATGTTTATAGACTTGTGTATGCTGAAGCAGCCTTGCATCCGTGGGATGAAGCCTACTTGATCGTGATGGATAAGCTTTTTGATGTGTTGTTGTAATCGGTTTGCCAATATTTTATTGAAGATTTTTGCATCTATGTTCATCATGGATATTGGACTGAGTTTTCTTTTTTGGTTGAATCTTTGCTGGGTGTTGGTATCAACATGATGTTGGCCTCATAAAATGATTTGGAAAGGATTCCCTCTTTTTGGATTATTTGGAATAGTTACAGAAGGGATGGTACCAGCTCCTCTTTGTATGTCTGGTAGAATTCGGTTGTGAACCTGTCTGGACCCAGACATTTTTTGGTTGGTAGTCTATTAATTGCTGCCTCAACTTTAGCCCTTGTTATTGGTTTGTTCAAGATTTCAGCTTCTTTCTGGTTTAGGCTTGGGAGGCTGCAAGTGTCAATGAATTTATTCATTTCTTCCAGGTTTACTGGTTTATGTGCATAGAGTTGTTTGTAGTAATCTCTGATGATAGTTTGTATTTCTGTGGAATCAGTCGTGATGTCCCCTTTATTGTTTTTTATTGCATCTATTTGATTCTTCTCTCTTTTTTATTAATCTGGCTAGTGGTCTGTCTATTTTGTTGATCTTTTCATAAAACCAGATCCTGGATTTATTGATTTTTTGAAGGGTTTTTTTTTTGTGTGTGTCTCTATCTCCTTCAGTTCTGCTCTGATCTTAGTTATCTCTTGTCTTCTGCTAGCTTTTGAGTTGTTGTTGTTGTTGTTGTTTTGATCTTGCTCCTCTAGCTGTTTCAATTTTGATGATAGGGTGTTGATTTTAGATCTTTCCTCCCTTCTCATGTAGGCATTTATTGCTATCAAATTTCCTCTAGACACTGCTTTAAATGTGTCCCAGGGATTCTGGTACGTTGTGTCCTCATTCTCGTTGGTTTTGAAGAACATCTTTATTTCTGCCTTCATTTCATTGTCTATCCAGTTGACATTCAGGAGCCAGTTGTTCAGTTTCCATGAAGTTGTGCCGTTCTGAGTTAGTTTCTTAATCCTGAGTTCTAATTTGTTTGCCACGTGGTCTGAAAGACTGTTATGATTTCCATTTTTTGCATTTGGTGAGGAGTGATTTACTTCCAATTATGTGGTCAACTTTGTAGGTGCAATGTGTTGCTGAGAAGAATGTGTATTTTGTGGATTTGGGGTGGAGATTTCTGTAAATGTCTATTAGGTCTGCTTGGTCCAGATCTGAGTTCAAGTCCTGGATTTTCTTGTTAATTTTCTGTCTCGTTGATCTGTCTAATATTGACAGTGGAGTGTTAAAGTCTCCCACTATTATTGTGTGGGAGTCTAAGTCTCTTTGTAGGTCATTAAGAACTTGCTTTATGTATCTGGGTGCTCCTGTATCAGGTGGGAATATATTTAGGATCATTAGCTCTTCTTGTTCCATTGATCCTTTTACCATTAAGTAATGCCATTCTTTGTCTCTTTTGATCTTTGTTGGTTCAAAGTCCATTTTATCAGAGACTAGGATTACAACTCCTGCTTTTTTTGCTCTCCATTTGCTTGATAAATCTTCCTCCATCCCTTTATTTTTAGCCTATTTGTGTCCTTGTATGTGAGATGGGTTTCCTGAATACAGCACACCGATGGGTCTTGACTTTTTATCCAATTTGCCAGTCTGTGTCTTTGGAGTGGGGCATTTAGCCCATTTACATTTAGGGTTAATATTATTATGTGTGAATTTGATCCTGCCATTTTGATGCTAGCTGGATGATTGCCCATTAGTTGATGCTTTTTTTTCATTGTGTTGATGGTCTTTACCATTTGGTACATTTTTGGAGTGGCTGGTACTGGTTGTTCCTTTCCTTGTTTAGTGCTTCTTTCAGGAGCTCTTGTAAGGCAGACCTGGTGATGATGAAATCTCTCAGCAATTGCTTGTCCATAAAGGATTTTATTTTTCCTTCACTTATGAAGCTTAGTTTGGCTGGATATGAAATTCTAAATTTAAAGTTCTTTTCTTTAAGGAAGTTGAATATAGGTCTCCACTCTCTTCTGGCTTGTAGGGTTTCTGCCAAGAGATCCATTGTGAGTCTGATGGACTTCCTTTTGTGGGTAACTCAACCTTTCTCTCTGGTTGCCCTTAGGATTTTTTCCCTTCATTTCAACCCTGGTGAATCTGATGTTTATGTGCCTTGGGGTTGCTCTTCTTGAGGAATATCTTTGTGGTGTTCTCTGTATTTCCTGGACTTGAATGTTGGCCTGCCTTGCTAGGTTGGGGAAGTTCTCCTGGATAATGTCCTGAAGAGTGTTTTCCAGCTTGGATCCATTTTCTCCATCACATTCATATACGCCTATCAAATGTAGATTAGGTCTTTTCACACAATCCCATATTTCTTGTAGGCTTTGTTCATTTCTTTTCACTCTTTTTTCTCTCATCTTGCCTTCTCATTTTATTTCATTGAGTTGATCTTCAATCTCTGATATCCTTTCTTCTGCTTGGTCGATTCAGCTAATGAAACTTGTGTATGCTTCGTGAAGTTCTTGTGCTTTGTTTTTCATCTCTGTCAAGTCATTTATATTCTTCTATAAGCTGTTTATTTTAGTTAGCATTTCATCTAACCTTTTTTCAAGGTTCTTAGTTTCTTTGCATTAGGTTAGCATGTGTTCTGTTAGCTCTGAGAAGTTTCTTATTACTCACCTTCTGAAGCCTGTTTCTGTCAATTCATTAGATTCATTCTCCATCCAGCTTTTTCCCCTAGCTGGTGAGGAGTTGTTATACCTTGGAGGAGGAGAGGCATTCTGGTTTTAGGTGTTTTCATCCTTTTTGCACTGGTTTCTTCCAATCTTCATCTTCCTGCCTTTATCTACCTGTGGTCTTTGGAATTGCTGACTTTTGGATGGGGTCTCTGAGTGGACATCCTTTTTGTTGATGTTGAAGCTATTTCTTTCTGTTTCTTAGTTTTCCTCCTAACAGTCAGGGCCCTCTGCTGCAGGACTGCTGGAGGTCTACTCTAGACCCTGCTTGCCTGGGGATCACCTGTGGTGGCTGCAGAACAGTAAGGGTTGCTGCAGGTTTCTTCTTCTGTTATGTTCATTCTAGAAGGGTACCTGCCAGATATTAGCCTGAGCTCTCCTTTATGAGGTGTCTCTGGATATACAGGGGTCATATAGCTGCTTGAGGAGACCGTCTTTCCCTTATAGGAGCTCAAGTGCTGTGCTTGGAGCTCTGTTGTTACGTGCAGAGCTGCTGGGCAGGTACATTTAAGTCTGCTGCAGCAGAATTCATAACCGACTCTTTTCCCAGGTGCTCTGTCCTAGGAAGGTAGGGCTTTATTTATAAATTCCTGATGTGCTGCTGTGTTTTTTCATGGATGCCCTGCCCCGCCTAGAGATAGTCCATTCACAGTCTGCCAGCAGAGACATTGCTGAGCTGCTGCAGGCTCTGCTCAGCTGCTGTGTGAACTTCCATGAGGCAGTTACAACTGCCTTGGTATTGGCAGACTGCCTTAGTAGTGGCAGACACCCTTCCCCTCACCGAGCTCAACTGTCCTGGGTCCAGCTGTGGTTGCTGCAAAACTCTCAATCCAGAGCTTTTCAGATTGCTTGTTTTGTAGGGGTGGTGCCTGCTAAGCCATATCACCTGGCTCCCTGTCTCAGCCCCCTCCCTTTCAGTTCAATGGATGGCTCTGTCTCTCAGGCGTTCCAGGTGCCAGTCAAAATGGCCACCCAGGTTTGTGTGAGTTTCTGTGTGCCAACCTGTGGCACTGGCTGAAGCAACCATGCTGGAAACTCATGGAGCTTTTCGGCCAGGGAATCCCCTGGTCTGTGGGCAGTGAAAACTCGTTTGGAAATGCAGTGAACACTCACCCTCTGCATTGTTCTTTCTGGGAACTGCACTCTGGAGCTGTTCCTATTCAGCCATCTGGGATCCTCAATTATGTCCATTTTCTAAATGAAGAAATTGAAGATATGAAAGGTTAAAATGACATACCTAAAGGTACTTGTTATTAGAACATGACAGAACTATCAAATTCAGGTCTTCTTCATTCTATGCCATGTTCATTTGCATTCTTTTATTAAGAACGAACCTAGCTACTAATGACTAAATATTATTTTAATATAAGCATAAATATTTACAGAGACACACTTAAATATTTACACATATACACACTTGCTCAAACTTTACTTAAAACTTGATTTGCTTCTGTAAGTGACCAGGCATCCCTTTTTAGTATGACTCAGAAATTTCTCTGTCATTTTGAAACAAGGAGAAAATTAAATAAAAATAATCGATTGGTTTTAAATTCATTGGTAAAATTCTTAACAAACACTACAGGAAATAGTAATCATTATGCTATTGATCTTAGGAAGTCTTCCCTCTAGGAGCCACCAATTAGTCCTGCTTCTATAGAGATGTCAATATGTCCTGTTAGTAGAATGTTCTTATACAAAGTCTGAATTTTAATAGAGCATATGCACTAAATATTTAAATACTAAAGATATGTTTTATAATTATTTAAAGATCCATCTTTATGTATACATGTACAAACACACAAAACAAAAAGTAAATTTAACCAAGACATGCACAATAATTCTAGTTAATTGTTAACAATAAAGCACAGAAAAGGGAGTGCTTGATTCACTTCAATCTCATGGCCTGTCAGACTGAGAACAACTAATGATATTAAGACACCAAATATTTTTAGAACAATAATTTTCAGGAGCATGAATAACACCAATTTTTGGTAGCCATAAAAATGCACTTCTCAGGTTTCTTTCTATGGGGCACACACTTGATTGGTGACTCTGGCTGCTATCCTCTGCTTCCACAACGTCTATGCTTCCCATAAGACCCCTTCCCTGATGAATGGCAGGGATATCAAGATAGGCCCATGCTAGTGAGATGTGGGACCACTCCAGCTAGTGGCATTGGCTAAAAGACTCTGTACTAACCTGGCAAAACCTTTCTTGGAATTGTGATATAGCCAAGATTTTTTTTTAACCCAATCCTCTTTCCTTGCTTTTTAGCTTTCAAAGATGTTACATCCACATGCCTGTATAAAGGATTTCTTGCCTTCTCCTCATTCCTCTGATAAATCTAGCATGGCCATTTAAACCTACATCAGCGTTTCCTTTTCAGAAGATCCAAACTAATGCAAATGATTAAGACTATACGTATTGCAGGATATTCCACCTACACCTCACCACTGCCTGTACTCAAACACAAGATTCAATACCATTTTCAAAGTAACTAGTCCTCTTGAAGCATTCAAGAAATTTCCAGAGATTCCTCCAGTGGAATCACAACTGTCATATAGGCTACATTCAACCTTAGAATGTGAACAGAGAATGCTCCTAATGTGGCAATTCTTCATGTATAATTTTTGAGATAGTTATAACAGGAAATACAGCCATGGCTGAGATTTCCAGATATTGTTGCATAATATACATCCAAATAGAGAATAGTCATACTCTTTCTTGGAGGAAAAAAAGTGATACTGAGCTGTAGATAAATGAAAGAAGATACAGGAGAATGATGAGGCTTGTGTCCACTATTACAGACTAGGAGAGCAGTCATAACTACTAGATTCCGTCTTTGCTGGGCATACTAGACAGAAAAATATATCTTCTGGCTGATCATCTGAATCCGCAGAGATGGACATATGCAACAGCTATGCTACTGATGCATAGCTAATTACATTATAGGCCTTATAATACAACAATAAATAAATACATTTTTTCTAGAAAACATTTACTTTTATCTTGATGTTTAGGAGAGGATCTATGAGGGACTACTCTTTGGTAATTACTGCATTTCAGGGCCTATTGTTATCAGTGTAAGTACATGGAAAGAGACCTGGGTACTTAATTCAGCTCACCACCAGCCAGCCACATGGCTTTGGGTAAACACAGTATAGTCTCTCTCAGTTAAACTCCCTTCATGGGAAACACTATTGTGATACTCAGCATTCCTAGCTTAAAGGTTGAGTAGATTCAAGGGATTAATGTGCTTAGAACAATTTTGTAAATTAGAAAGCATATACAAGAAGAAAGCTGTTTTTTTTTTTTTTCTAACAAAGGGAGTCTACCTCATTAAATAAGCAACATTTAAACTTCCAGTATTGTTTTACTTGTTAGAACCAAACTTGTACAATGTAAACATGGAGAATAGAGGGAGCTTCCTTTTAATTCTTCCCTTATGGTACATGCATACTTTGTGATTCTCATCTTCCTGAAGTGTATTTGTGTTGGTGAATGTTGGGCAGATCACCCTATTTCAATGCATACGCAAGAATATTGATTTTCAAATGTGTTTCTAGTCTAAAAATCAGTGACCAAGACACAATTAAACAATCCCCAGAACTTAAATTTAAACTCCCTTTTTTTCCACAACAGGGTTCTGGAGT
Organism: Sapajus apella; assembly: GCF_009761245.1. NCBI lineage: Eukaryota > Metazoa > Chordata > Mammalia > Primates > Cebidae > Sapajus > Sapajus apella. The sequence continues at coordinate 4,970,328 of NW_022436947.1, forward strand.
AATAGTCACATTTCCGTTGGACATCTTTTACTCCCCAAACTCAAATATCAGCAACAAAATTACGTCATTCAATTCCAGGCATCCATTTTCTATTCTAATACCAAGTCCTAGATTTCTCTTTTTCTCTAAATTCATGGCCAATAGCCAATGAAAGTTATTTTTATCTCACCTTTATCTATTGACAAGACCTCCAAATAGACCCTCTGTTCTTTTAGTCCCCTCTTCATTCATATCACTTCCATATTATAGTTTTTAAAGCAACAGTTAGGCAATGTAAGCCTACTATCCTGAAGTTGTCAGTGATTGCCCATCAGATGAAGCCTGACATTCAAAGCCAACAGTACATAAAGGATTTATCTTGCCTTATCCTCACCAATTTAGATGTTTTCAATTTTTAACTATATGATAGATACAAACACTAAATTATTATAATGTATGCTTGTATGTGTACAGAAGTTGCATTTTTTTTTTATTTATCTCGTGGCTGTTTCTAGTTCGTACATTTTCCTTTTTTAAAAACTTCTTTGATTCTCTTTTTGAGTGTTCTTTACATATTTCGCTATGAATTAGCTTTGGTAGATGTTTGCCCTTATTTAAACCTAGACTGAGAGATTAGGGCCAAGGTTTTCCACTTCCTTTTCTCAGAAAGTTTTTACCCAGATCTTGCAGAAAGTAGGAATTTAGTAAGCAGGTAGCTTGGCTTTCTGTGAGACTGTCTGGCTGTCAATTCTGAAAGTTAAGTTAAACAGATTTGAGGGATAATTATAAGCGCAGACACATTTGAATCACGGGGTTGAGAGGACTGGCGTGGTTTTGGGACAGTCTTTCTCCAGTCTGACATGGTGTTTGTCAAGGCAGGAGTGCAGAGTCTTTTGACAGGACACTCTGTCTGTTCACACGGTGGGCTTTGGAAGGAGGTCAGCTGTAAAAAGCTTATGGAATTAGGAGCATTCATCACCTATACTGACCTCTAAGACATAACTGCTTAGAAAACAATGACCTTCTTCATTATTTTATTCCACTGCCTGTATTACTCACCACTCCTTAATCATATACTTTCTTAGGCTCCTATTTTGTGTCCACATATATTTTAAATTCATATCATGTTTTCTTACTCTCATGAGAATAAAAATATGAAAGAAATAGACTTACTGGGTAGAAAGAGGAGAGGAAAACATAATCTCTATCCTTCTTATGACCAGACGAAGTTTGCATCTCTCTCAAGGAAGGACTTCCTATCATGGTGTTAGCTGTCTCTGCAACTCAGACTAAAACTATTCCTCTACACAGCTTGAGGAAGCAGCTACCTGTTAGCTGTCTGATAAAAAAAAGAAATCTATAAAATCTAACCCAAGTGTCTTTCAAATTGGATATTCTTTCTTTTCCATCAATGGAAAGTATGAAAATAACTCAGAAAGTTTTCCTTGTTTCAGGTGTTCAACATCTTGAGCTCTTTCCAACACTGTCAAGAGTTTCTGAGTAGGCTGCCATTTCTCAATCTTCCCAGGAAGATTTGTAGTTATGTATGTAACTATACATGCTTTACTTATCTCTCAAGAATATTTAGAGAAAGTACATAGCCCTTCTGCCCACCAGAAGAATGAATGCCTGAACTTATTTCTTTCTGTGAGTACAGTCTCTTCCATTCTTTTCCTGTAGCATCCTTACCCTTCTTTGAAAACAGCATCTTGTTCTGACCCTGTCCTAATATAATGCTCCTCTATATTTTCCTCAGGCTCATCCCTTTAAAAAATTATCTAAATATCTGATATGTTTCCTCTTTCTTCCTTTTTTCCCTTATTCTTCAGTACCTTGGTGGTTTATTTGTATTTTTGTCCTTTAAAAATTATACATGCATACCTTACTTCCCAGAAGCCCTTGAAGGCAGCAGTCCTTGATATTTCTTAGGCTGGCTTATTTCATAAAGATTTCTGTGTTGTTAGAGAGCCAGTGAGCCCTGTGATTTATGATGATTGCTCAAGCAGTGGCAGAGCTGGAAGAATTGAACGAAACATAATACTCCCAAAGGAACCCAAAAGCTAATGTAAAATGGAATAGACTTCTAGTTTCAAAAGGATCTTTACAATAATCTAGTCAAACCTCAGTACTTTATGGAAGAGGACACTGTGGTTCCAAGATGATAAGTAATTTACCAAAGGCCATACCCTAGTGTGTGGCAAGATCGAAAAAAGGAAACCAGACCCAAGTCTCCTGCTGCCACTAAAGTCCCTTCCTTTATTCTCTCCATTACAATCACTTCACTCTTTTTAAAGTTCCAGAACTAAGCACAAATTATGTGAACCCTCTCTCATTAATCTGGGGGTACAGATCTCTGGCATACATCAAGGGAGTTACTTTCCATGGAAAACAAGTCAGTCTGACAATGGTTCAGGAGCTCACAATTGCATTGTTTTTAAGAGCAAACTGCCTCTCTGTTCTGCCTTCTAAATTATAGGGAAGGGAAAATCCAAGCTCCTAAAAACGTTTTAAATAGACTGCATTGAGTGGCATGCCAACTTTGAATAACTGTGCCATCCAGGAGAGCATTATCATCGTTCTGAAGGACAGGGCTTCGGTCTTAGTATCAGAAGGGAGTTAACCACTCTCCATGTCCTTACCTAACTTTTAGCTGAAGGGGGAGAAAGTCTCAAATTGCTTTCTCTTAATATCTTTACTAGTTTTATGCTTACCTAAGGAAGGAACTCCTTATTCTGGGTAGTTCATGATAGCTGCTTGCAAATAATTCTATCGGCTTTACATGGCTGCTGTCTCCAGATTTATTTCAAGATTCAAATATGTTGAGAAAAGGCAAGTGTGACAGAGGTGGGAGAAGAGGGATTCTCCTTAACTAATTCTAACTTTGTCCCATTTTATAGAGCCCTTACTTCCATAAAGGCACTCTTTCTTGTAGGAAATACAACCCTTGTTTACTTGGTACCTTATGCATTCTATGATTGGTGCCTTTTTGTTTGGTTTGGTTTGTCTGTTTTCTCAAAGTATTTGGAAGGGGGATTAATAAGAAGGATTTTTGGAGGGTGGAAGCAAGCATTTTTAATTGTACATTTTAGATGTTCTTTTTTTTCCCATTTATTTATTTTATTGCATTTTAGGTTTTGGGGTACATATGAAGAACATGCAAAATTGTTGCATAGGTACACACGTGGCAGTGTGATTTGCTGCCTTCCTCCCCATCACCTACATCTGGCATTTCTCCCCTTGCTATCTCTCCCCAGCTCCCCACCCCCCACCGTCCATCCCCTATCTCCCCCCAACTGACCCCAGTGTGTAGTGCTCCCCTCCCTGTGTCCATGTGTTCTCTTTATACAAACTCAGTAAGAAACATTTGAGATAATCTCTTACATTTTTATTTGCCTGGGACACACAAGATTATCTCTCATCAGCAGGAGAGTCTCTAAAACTATGTTGTTTTGGTTTAGATTAGGCTTGCCAGATAAAATACAGGATACCCAATTAAATTTGAATTTAAGATAGAAAGCAAATAATACTTTTAGGATTTTAGTATTTGTCGTCCCAACTATTTCATGAGGAATACATATCCTAAAAGATTCTTTGTCGTTTATCTAAAATTCAAATTTAACTGGACAGCCTTCTATTTTTATTTACTAAATCTGGCAACCCTAGTTTAGATATCAGTATTGAACTAACTGTGGAGTCCTCTGCCTTTGGAATTTTAAAGAAGACTAAATTTGTAGAAATTGTTTAATACCATTTAAAAAATAAAAACAGGATAAAGGAAAAAGAATAATGTACTATAGGAATTATATGCTCAAAATGTGGCTTCACTGTACAGATTGGAATTATCAATGCCGTCAATGTAAGGTTTGAATTTACAAACCTAGCGGTTGGAAATTTTATCATTTATCACTGCAGTGGTGGTCAGTGTAGAAGCAAACAATTTCACGCACCTCTGAAGATGACTAAAAAGGGAATATTTTATGGTTGTCATCTTTGGGGCACTGAATTAATGTAGTATTATGTTTATATCCAGGATAAGTCACTTTTAGCAATATGATGTTAAACGAGTCTTTTATGTGTTCTGTGCCTCAGTTATTTCATTTTAAAATATGGGCTAACAATAGGTTCTCTTCCATAGGTTCCTTGTGGGGAGAACCGAATAATGCATATAAACTGCCAAGCTCAATGCTTGGCAAACAAGTGCCCAATAAGTAATAAAGACTGTTCTTCCCCACTTCCTCTTCATCCTTCAGAAATATTTATCGAAATATTAAATGTAGAATTAAAATGTGGTTGATTCAACGATGAACTCCTACTTAACAATAAAATGAAATGGCACATACAACAGCAGCATTACCGGATATTGTGAATACAATTTTGAGAAAAAGTGGCCAGACGAATGAGAACACATTGTGTATTAGTGGCATGTTTAACATCAGGAATAGGCCACTTTTAATGTACTTGATGTTTAACATCAGGAATAGGCCATTTTTAATGTTCTTGCTCTATACAATAGAAGTATCCTCATAATCATAAAGTAAGTGAAAAATAATAATTGACCAAGGATAAACAAGGGAAACAGTAAAAATAAACATATTAAAAGTAAAAATATTTAAAAATAAATATTACTACACAAAAAGAAAAATAAATAATAGGTATACTTGGCTTGGCTTTATTTTTTTAATCTGCTTCATACATGTTTTCAAAATTACATGGAAAAATGTCTGAAAAAATATAGTTACAAAAATGATGACTGTGACTATCATTTTGTAGCGGCAGGGTGGGGGATTATTTCTTTTTTTATTATACATACTTTCAGGAAAGTATAATAATGAAACTATACAGAAATAAGAAGTCAATAATTATTTACTATATTTATTCCAGTGAATATATATTTTTATTCATAATAATAAATAAAACTACTTTCAAAAGGAGAGCACTGTCTCCTCTTATTCACCTGGCTGAAATCACTTATTCAATATCAGCAGCTAAACTCTGATGCTTTTGTATTAGCCTCATGGATCATGTGACCACACTTCCTGTTCTCAGAGTGAGAAACAGGAGTGTGGAGAATGGGGTAAAGAAGTGAAGAAAGAGAGGAGGTCAGAAAGAGTTAGAGGTCATTCTAGGTTATTATTCCAAAAATCTCTTTAATCAACATCAAAGCATAAAAATTGTGATGAAATAATTACATAAAAATTGAAACACATACGTATTTCCCAGTCTTTAAATGTCTTCCCAGTCTTTAAATGTTAGCTATTATTTTTATATCCCAAGTTCTGCATTTAGACATGAGTAGCTCCTATCCCTTCAGGTAGAGCCAAAACTTTAGAGTGCCTTGGAGATTCCAACATGGATGGCTATCTTTGCATGACAATCACGTGCTAACCTGACTTTGGATCCTTGCTCTTTCAAGAAGAATGGTTATCAACCATGATGGGGCATTATCACCTCCAAAGGAGTATTTTAAACATCCAGATATCTGAGCTGGATGCCAGTCCCACTAGTTCAGGACCTCTGTGGGTGCACATTTGAAATTTTTATTTTTAGAAGTGTCATTTCTGTGCTGATGTATAGTCAGGGCTAAGCACTATTGCTCCAGGCAGAGGGGCCTACACGATGAAAGAAAGAAAACCATAGAGAAGTTGCCTTTCTATATTTCTAAACAAGCTACAACTGAGTGTTAGGTTTCTGGCAAAGTTAGCTTATGAGCATAAACTAGAAGACTAATTATTCTTATAGCATCTTTACATCAGCAAAATAATGTCCCATGGATTGACCTTTTCTCAAATCAATTTTTTTCATTTAATTACATCTTACGTTCATAGGTATTTGAACTTGAATTTTGCATACAGTAGGATCAATTTTTTTTATATAAATTTGAATGTTTGGGCTGGATTTTTGTTCTCTTAATTCTGAATTTCAAAGTTCATTAACAAATGTAACATTTATAAGATTTTCTGGCTAAGAAGCAACCAATATAGTTTTTATTTACAAGTTGACCTGTATAGAAACAAAGCTTTTCTTGTTTTATAAAGTTATGGAAGGATAATTGATATATAATGAACTATATTGTATATAGTCAAAGTAAACAATTTATTTAATTTTGACATCTGTATACACTTGGGACACCACCATCACAATCAAAATAATGTTATCATTCCTTCCTAAAGTTTCCTTCTGCCCTCTCTAATCTATCTCTAGGCAACCATTGATTTGCTTTCTGTCACTAAAAAATAGTTTCACTCTCTAGAATTTAAAAAATGTGGAATTATGGACAAATACTTTGGTTTGACTTCTTTCATTCACCTTTTATTTAAGTCTCGTTTGAGTTTTTAATTAGTAATATCTAGCTTACTATATATAGATCATACAATTTTTTTTAGATTTGTAACTGTTTCTTTTTTAATAATATTTAAAAATGTTTTATTTCAATTTTAATTTCTAATAATAGTACACATAAATAAAACAGATTATTTTGTATACTTGATATCTTATATCCCATGGTCTTGAACTCACTAATTCTAGTAGTGTTTTAATGTAGAATATTAGAGATTTTCTACATGAACAATCATTGATCTTCAAATGAATGTTTAGTTTTTCATTTCAAATCTGCAAGTTTTAATTTCTTTCTCAGCTTTGATTGCATTGGCTAGAGTTTTTAGTAAGATAGCGAGTAAAAGTGGTGAGAGCAAACATTCATGCTTTGTTCTTGATTTTAGGGGAAATATATTCAGTCTTTCATGGTTTATGTAATTTTACTTGCATTATTTTGTTTTTGTTTTTGCATATGTGTTTCACAAGTTGAGAAAGTTCTCTTCCAACTTTGCTGGCATTTTAACCTTGATGAATGTTGAAAGTTAAATGTTTTTCTTCCATCTGTTGAGGTGATCAAACTTTTTTTTCTATTAATGTTAATACGGTAACATACATTGAATAATTTTCAAATGTTGAACCAACCTTTGATTCCCCTAAACATACTATATGCTCTGTTTCTTGTTGCTTTATTTTTCTTTCTTTCTGATAGCATTTGGATTAATTTTATATCATAAGAGTTTATTTAATCTTCATTTCTAGGTTATTATTAATACCTCTTTAAAAATTTAATTTTTACCCTAAGGTTTACAATATGCAACTTTAATTTATTAGAATATATCTTTGAATATTGTATGATTTTGCATGTAGCATAAGAATCTTACAGAATACTTTGCAGTTTATACATGTGATGACTGGGTTTTTTAACTCATGTGTGAGATGTGCCTTTCTTAAATCCTATGATGACATTAGCATATTACCCATTTGATGTGAAAAAAATTAAAAAAAAATTTTAAAAATTAAAGAGAAAAGAAAAAAAGAAAAAAAACAGATTTTTACAAATCACAGTAGATTTCTCTCTCTTCCTATTTGTTGTGC